>NC_057840.1:10700248-11325248 GCF_910594005.1 Cervus elaphus
GATGAAAGTAAAAGAGGAGAGTGAAAAAGTTGGCTTAAAGCTCAACATTCAGAAAACTAAGATCATGGCATCTGGTTCCATCACTTCATGGCAAGGAGATGAGGAAACAGTGGAAACAGTGTCAGACTTTATTATTTTTGGGGGCTCCAAAATCACTGCAGATGGTGATTGGAGCCATGAAATTAAAAGACACTCACTCCTTGGAAGGAAAGTTATGAGCAACCTAGATAGATATTAAAAAGCAGAGACATTACTTTGCCAACAGAGGTCCATCTAGTCAAGGCTATGGTTTTTCCAGTGGTCATGTATGGATGTGAGAGTTGGACTATAAAGAAAACTGAGTGCCAAAGAATTGACTGCAAGGAGATCCAACCAGTCCATCCTAAAACAGATCAGTCCCGAGTGTTCATTGATGCTGAAATTGAAACTCCAATACTTTGGCCACCTAATGCAAAGAGCTGACTCATTTGACAAGACCCTGATGCTGGGAAAGATTGAGGGCAGGAGGAGAAGGGGACGACAGAGGGTGAGATGGTTAGATGGCATCACAAACTCAATGGACATGAGCTTGGGTAAACTCTGGGAGTTGGTGATGGACAGGGAGGCCTGGCGTGCTGTGGTCCATGGGGTCACAAAGAGTCAGACACAACTGAGTGACTGAACTGAACTGACCAAACTAAAAAAATACCTTCTGCTCTTGAATGTCCTGGGAACACCTTTGCTACCCAGAGAGAGTCATTCAATTTCCCATCTATTAGTTGTGTACATTAATGCAAATTGGTTTCTTCTTCATTTCAATATGACAAGAAGAGGTGCAGGATTTTCTGTCTGAGGCACCCTGTGAAGGAACAGCAGTCAAGGGCTCTGACTGTGAACACAGGTGTTGGACCCACTCCAATAACCTGCACTGGAGGTCAAACGGGACAGAGGTGGGCTCTGCAGGCTCTTGAATGGTACTTCCTTCTGCTCTTTGGCTTCTTTCTGAATGCCAAGGCACTATTCACCATGTACCACACTCCTGGTTTTCCAGAAAGATTCTAAAAGGAGGCCAGGTTAGGGGACTGTCTTCTCTCTTAATGAGGGTGAATTTATCCCTGAGTTAACTGGGAGGAGGACTCCAACCCCAGGGCCTGAGTAAGGGATTTGGTCTCTCTGTTCCCACCAGAAAGGATTGTTTTATTTATGCATCTTACATCTGCTTATTGAACATCAACTATGTGGCAGGCTTCATGAGGACAAAGATTAAATTGCAGACAGGGGTTAAATCCTAAGCTGACCCTGACACCTAACATCACAGATTCTCTCTCTGTCCTGTTATCAGAGTCTATGAGAAACTGAGACTGGCTGGTCACTTTGTGGCCAGTGTGGGCATGTTTGAGCCTTGGCCACCCTCTACATCTTTTGTTACTCTGGTAGTCTTTAGAGGGGGTTTCTTAAAAAATGCTGCTATAGACAAATATCATATGATATTGCTTACATGTGGAATCTTAAAAAATGCTACAAATGAACCTATTTACAAAACAGAAATAGAGGCACAGATGTAGAAGGCAAACTTATGGTTACCAGAGGATAAAGATGGGGAGGGATATCATGGGAAATTGAAATGACATACACACATTACTAACATAAAATAAATAACTAATAACCTACTATACAGCACAGGGAACTCTACTTAGTACTCTGAATGGCCTATATAGGAAAAGAATCTAAGAAAAGGAGTGAATATATTTATATACATGACTGAATCATTTTGTTGCACAACAGAAACTAATACAACATTGTAAATCAACTGTACTCTGATAAAAATTGACTTAAAAAAAGGAAATGCTGCTATATGTCATTAATGCAATCAAGAATGACTTATCTAAGCCAGTGGTTCAGTTTACTGTGCGTCAGAATCACTTGGAGGGCTTGCTAAAATAGTTTCTGATTCAGAAGATCCGGATGAGGCCTGAGAATTCACATTTCTAGCAAGTTCCCAGACGCTGCTTCTGGTGCTGCTTTAAGGGCCACGCTGGGCAAACCACTTACACCATCTCCTTAGAACACCTCCTTCTACTCCTTTCCTCACTCTTAGCCATGCATGATACAGTCCCAAGCGGACAGCTCAGCATTGCTTCTCTGTGTAGGTAGAGCCAGCAAGTCCTTTGAACACAGAACTTTATTAGAGAAGAGTCTTTGTGATAACACTCTCGGCTATGTAACTCTAAAACCAGAAGGCATCCAGGAGAGAAAGATGGAAAAGGACTTTGTGGCCTGATGTCTTCCTGGGTCCTCTTGCTGTGCAGAGCCCTGGGAAGGGAATGAATGCTTTTGTGTAAGGAGTCCGGGGGGTCTGCTGGGTGGGAAGGGACTCAAATTTAGTGACAAACAACATCCACTGATTATCTGGTTTCTGCAGAGAAATCTGCGCTCTGCTGAGCAAGATTTTCTGCCTGAGGGGCTGAAGTCAAGGAGTTCACCAGGCTGTGTTCCTTCTTAGAGCTCCGAGTCCTCTTCCAAACACAGGCAGTTGTAGGAAGAATTCAATTTGTTGAGATTCTAGGACTGAGGCCCCTATCCTCTTGCTGGTTGGTGACTTGGGCTGCTCTCAGCTTCCAGAATTTTACTGCAGTCCTTGCCATAGCACCCCCCACCTGCACTCAGCTCCACTGACCCTCTCACATTTAGTATATCTTCCTCTTCCCTAAGGTCAGCAGGACCACAGGTTTCTAACTTCTTTTAAAGGCTCTTCTGATGAGGTCAGACCCACTCAGGGAAATCTGTCTTTTGTTGAACTTTCGATCACTAGTCATGAAAGTGATACCCTATCACATCCACAGATTCCCCTCCCCCCCACAAAGGAGAGAGGATTATTCAAGGCATCTACCCAGGGTTGGGCATGAGGTGGGTGAGACTCAGAAAGGTGAAGCTTGAGAGACACCTTGGGATTCTTCCTAGAACTCCATCCTTCCTAGAATCTCCACCCTGAGATTCAAATTTATTAAATCATATTGAAGAGGATTCAAGTGATTCTGATCAAGGTCAAACTGACAAGCAAGGATGCCTAGGGACTCAAAAGCACTCCCACAAGAAGAAGAGGTTGGGAATGGTGACATGAAGGTTTAAAGGCTCCTGGGAGAGCTGTTTTGGGCCCAGTAATTAGCTGAGGCTGCACTGGGATTTACTTGGGAACAGTGACCAAGCAAACTGTATAAGAGTGGAAAGGCGAGAAGAACCCAGATGCTGAAGGACTGTGTGCCCTAAAGGCAACTGGATGCCATTTTAACTAGGTGAACAGTGGTGTGGTCAGCCTTATGTTCTAGAAGGTCTCTGACTGTTGCTGCTGCTGCTAAGTTGCTTCAGTCGTGTCCGACTCTGTGCGATCCCGTAGATGGCAGCCCACCAGGCTACCCCATCCTTGGGATTCTTCAGGCAAGAACACTGGAGTGGGTTGCCATTTCCTTCTCCAATGCATGAAAGTAAAAAGTGAAAGTGAACTCGCTCAGTCGTGTCCGACTCTTAGCGACCCCATGGACTGCAGCCTACCAGGCTCCTCCGTCCATGGGATTTTCCAGGCAAGAGTACTGGAGTGGGGTACCATTGCCTTCTCCTCACTCTGACTACAGACTAAGAAATTGATTAGATAGTGATAGCAGCAAAATTGGGGGATCTAGGAGGCTTTCGTAATAGTCCAAGTGAGAGATGGCAGGGCTAAACCAGAACATAGTACTGGGGACAGAAGTTAAGAATATTCAGCATTCCTACCCACCTCCAGCAGGAACAGCTTTGTTATTTAGTAGTTGATGAACGCAGTGTCTGCCTTCATTCAGAACTCATCATCTTTGCACTTGATTGTGTCAACAGCCCATTCCATCTGTTGTTTAACAGCTCTGTTTTTAGGAAGGCCAGATCCAAACTTCTTGGTTTAGTATTCAAGGCTCTTGTGAGTTGGCCTTGTTCTCCTCACCATCTTCAACTTCTGTCTTCCTTCATCATACAGCTTATATTCTGGTTACTTGAAAGATTTTCATATTTCCTAAGCAGGTGAGGCTTTCCATATTATATCCCTTCAGCTAGAATAATGCCAGAACTCATTCATTCCTCAAGGTCCAGTCCCAATACCCTTTTCTCCATTCTATAATTGTAGTAGACTTTATAATGACTCCCAATGATATCCAAGTTATAATTCCTGGAATCTTTTACCATGTTACCTTAAAAACCTCTGGCTTCCCTGGTGGCTCAGAGGGTAAAGGATCTGCCTGCAATGCAGGAGACTCGGGTTCTATCCCTGGTTCAGGAAGATCCCCTGGAGAAGGAAATGGCAACCCACTCCAGTATTCTTGCCTGGAGAATCCCATAGATGGAGGAGCCTGGTAGGCTACAGTCCATGGGATTGCAAAGAGCTGAACACAACTGAGCGACTTCACTTCACTTTCACTTTATATGGCGAAAAAGAGGACTTTGTAGATATGACTGAGTTAAGGATCTTGAAATGGGGAGACTATTCTAGATGAGGTGAACCTTAAATGTCATCACAAGACTTCTTATAAAAGAAAGGCAGAGGCAATTTGACTACAAAAGAAGAATGAGGAGATGTGCAACAAAAGCCAGAGGTAAGAGTGATGCAAGGAAGAGGTCATGAATCAAGAAGTGCAAGTGGCCTCCAGAGGCTAGGAAAGGCAAAGAAATGGATCCTATTCTAGAGTCTCCAGAATAAACCACCCTCTTGGCACCTTGATGTTGACCCAGTGAAACTGATTTCAGACTTCTTGTCTCCAAAACTAGAGCAGGGAAATGTGTACCATTTTTTTTAAAGATTTATTTATCTTTGGCTGCATTCTTTGTATCACTTTTGTACCCACCCCCATCACCCTTTATTCATTCCTTGCTAAAGGTTTTGTTGTTTCTTTCTGACCATGGCACTCCAACAACACAAATGGAGGGGTCAGGAACTTAGGAAGTTGAAGAGGAAATGTGCCAAGAATATGTTCTACTCTTTCTCAGGTCAAAATGCACTCTTCCAGAACACTGAACTGGATACTGTATAGTGATTCTGATCAAGGTCAAACTGACAAGCAAGGATGCCTAGGGACTCAAAAGCACTCCCACAAGAAGAAGAGTGACATGAAGGTTTAAAGGCTCCTGGGAGAGCTGTTTTTGGCCCAGTAATTAGCTGAGGCTGCACTGGGATTTACTTTGGAACAGTGACCAAGCAAAGTGTTTGAGAAGAGTGGAAAGGAGTTTGAAGTCCTTAACTTCTGTCCCCAGGACTATGTTCTGGTTTAGCCCTGCCATCTCTCACTTGGACTATTATGAAAGCCTCCTAGATCCCCCAATTTTGCTGCTATCACTATACTGGATAGTATCCACTGACTGGATACTAGAGAAGATTGAAAAGTATTTCCTGGGGAAAAATCACCCCCACATGAGAACCATTCAAGATTCTCAAGTGAGGGAATGCTCTTGTTGCACTATGAGGAATCTGTATCAAAGTAAAACCTTTCTGAGGACCCACATTCTCATGGCTATAAGGTTGGTTTTGGTGAGATTGCACAGCCCAATTCCTTCTTCCCAGATCCAATGCAGCCTGGTCATTTTGCCAAACCACTGTTCCAAAGGATTATTCAACAAATATTTCCTGCAGTGAAATCCAAGCCTGAGGTCATATCCTCAGCTGCACTTGAATATTTCCTAAGTTTCCATCAGCAGCATGTTTACAAAGCTCTTCTCAGGGTAGACTCCGCCTGACATGGCCAAGTGTATCCACTGTTTGCTGAGTCTTCCTGGTTTGTCTCTTGGATGATGACCTCATCTGCCACATTCTTGAAGCAACTCATTGCATACTCCAACTTTCTATTCCTGAGCTGAACCTGAACAGAGCAGGATTCAGAATGACAAATGCACTCAACTCTGCCAGGCACAATTTATGCAGACTGTCTTGTGTCCACTTTTGGATGTGGGGGTGGGAGGTCTTACATTAAATGTGCTCAATTATTGTTGTTGTCATTCAGTCACTCAGTCATGTCCAGCTCTTTGCAACCTCATGGACTGAAGCATGCCAGGCTTCCCTGTCCTTCACCAACCCCTGGAGCTTACTCAAACTGTTGTCCATTGAGTCAGTGATGCCATACAACCATCTTGTCCTCTGTCATTCCCTTCTTCTGCTGTCCTCAATCTTTCCCAGCATCAGGGTCTTTTCTAATGACTCAGCTCTTCACATCAGGTGGCCAAAGTATTAGAGATTCAGCTGCAGCATCAGTTCTTCCAATGAATATTCAGGATTGATTTCCTTTAGCATTGACTGGTTTGATCTTGCAGGCCAAGAGACTCCCAAGATGCTTTTCCAACACCACAGCTCAAAAGCATCAATCTTCAGCATTCAGCCTCCTTTATGGTCCAACTGTCACATCCATACCTGACTATTGGAAAAACCATAGATTTGACTAGGTGGACATTTGCTGTCAAAGTAATGTCTCTGCTTTTTAATATGCTGTCTAGGTTTGTCATAGCTTTTCTTCCAAGAAGCAAGTGTCTTCTAACTTCATGGCTACAGTGATTTTGGAGCCCAAGAAAATAGTCTGTCACTGTGTCCATGGTTTCCCCATCTATTTGCCATGAAGTGATGGGATTGTATACCATGATCTTAGTTTTTTGAGTGTTGAGTTTTAAGAGAACTTTTTCACTCTCCTCTTTCACTTTCATCAAGAGGCTCTTTAGTTCCTCTTTGCTGTCTTGCTTAAGGGTGGTGTCATCTGATATCTGAAGTTATTGATATTTCTCCTGGCAATCTTGATTCTAGCTTGTGCTTCATTCAGTCTGGCATTTCACATGATGTATTCTGCATATAAGTTAAACAGCAGGGTGACAATATACAGCTTTGACATACTCCTTTCCCAATTTTGGACCAATCCATTGTTTCATGTCTGGTTCTAACTGTTGCTTCTTGACATACATGGAGGTTTCTCAGGAGGTAGGTAAGGTGGTCTGATATTCCCATCTCTTTAAGAATTTTGCACAGTTTGTTGTGACCCACACAGTCAAAGTCTTTAGTGTAGTCAATGAAGGAGAAGCAGATGCTTTTCTGGGATTCTCTTGCTTTTTCTATGATCCAGTAGAAGTTGGCAATTTGATCTCTGGTTCCTCTACCTTTTCTAAATCCAGCTTGAACATCTGGAAGTTTTTGGTTCACATACTGTTGAAGCCTGGCTTGGAGAATTTTGACCATTACTTTGTTAGCTTGTGAAATGAGTGCAGTTGTGTGGTAGTTTGAAAATTCTTTGGCATGGCCCTTCTTTGGGACTGCAATGAAAACTGACCTTTTCCAGTCCTGTGGCCACTGCTGAGTTTTCCAGATTTGCTGGCATATTAAATGTAGCACTTTCACAGCATCATCTTTGAAGATTTTAAATAGCTCAGCTGGAATTCCTTCACCTCCACTACTTTGTTCATAGTGATGCTTCCTAAGGCCCACTTGACTTCACACTCCAAGATATCTGGCTCTAGGTGAGTGATCACACCATCATGGTTATCTGGGTCATTGAGGTATTTTCTGCATAACTCTTCTGTGTATTCTTGCCACCTCTTCTAAATATCTTCTGCTTCTGTTAGGTCCATACCATTTCTGTCCTTTTTTGTGCTCATCTGTGCATGAAATTTTCCCTTGGTATCTCTAATTTTCTTGAAGAGGTCTCTAATCTTCCCCATTCTATTGTTTTCTTCTATTTTTTTTGCATTATTCATTTAGGAAGGCTTTCTTATCACTCCTTGCTATTCTTTGGAACTCTGGATTCAGATGGGTATATCTTTCCTTTTCTCCTTTGCCTTTTACTTCAATTATAAGCATTACTTATTTTATACTGGTTACCACTGAGATGTTGGGAAGACACTCTTTTGGTGTTGGCTTTCTTTAAAGGTAAAGGAAGTACAAATGAGGTGAATCACGGAATTAATGGGGAAAAGGATCCCTGAGCATTTGAGTCAGAACTGGTCTATAGGTGGAAAGTGGCAAAGTCTGCTGAAGGATGCTGTACTAAATGAAACTAGAGTTGTTTTGTAACTAAATAGATTAGATAGACTACTGGACCAACAGAAAGATGCAGTCAGCTGAGCAGTAGGCAAGGACATGAGGAAATTAAACAAAAAACTCGGAATTTAGGAGCCAAAGCAGAAGGTATGAGATGTCTCAACTGATTTTGCAGGACAGAAATGATTCCAGTACAAGGTCTGATAGTTTGCAACCTGTCTCCTGAAGCACACAGCTCTCCACTCTCCACAAACACCCCCATCAAGACAAGCATCATTATATATTTTTTATATTACTCCTGTCTATTTGCATACTGCTTGGCACAGAGATAGTCCATAAATGTTGATAGGTATTTTTTAAATCAATCATGATGCAAATATAAGAAAGTAGTTATTTATAGATGAGGAAACTGAGACTCAGATTCCTTTGCAGATTGAGGGCAGAGCCAGGACTCAACTGAAACTCTGGCCTGATGATTATAAGTCCATTTTTCATTTCTGCACAAATTAACAGTGATCACATGTATTCCTACAGCTACATTTTGGCTCTTCCTTTCAAATTATGCCATCCTAAATCATTTTACTTGAGCTAATATCAAGTTATAAAATGAGCATATTTCACTTTTCACTCTTTTTCTCTCCCCAAGTAGAAGCAAAATCATAGGTTAAAAAGGAATTAGGTAATAAACCACTGTATGATGAAAAGCTGGATTTCCCTAGAAGACCCACACATTTGCAAAACCAGGTCAAAATACTCAAGTTCTAATTTAAAGAGCTTCAAGGTAAGCACCAGAACAAATCTGGCCAAATGAAGTATAAACCTGTGATGCTTTGTATGAGCAGAGACAATAGGCACTGTGGAAGGATAATGGTCACCCTAGAGCAGGGAGATCTGAGTTTGATTCCGGTTCTGCCACTTCAAGCGGTGTGGCTTACACAGGTCCCTTAACTTTTCTCATGTTTTCCTTTATCTTTGAAACTGAGTTAGTCATGTCTATATTGTAGCATTGTGGTGAGGATTATATGAAAAAGTCATAGGGACTTCCAGTTTCTGGTGCAGCAAGTAAAGAGCTTGGAAGTTGTCACTTAAGAAGTTTCCTAACAACAAACAAATGCTGAACAACCTGTATATATATATAGGGACTGCAATGAATATATATATATATATATATACACATGCTATATGCTGTGCTGAGTTGCTCAGTCATGTCCAACTCTTTGCGACCCCATGGACCTCCTCTGTCAATGGGGATCCTCCAGGCAAGAATACTGCAGTGGATTGCCATGCCCTTATCTAGGGGATCTTCCCAACCCAGGGATCGAACCCAGGTCTCCCACATTGCAAGTGGATTCTTTACCAGCTGAGCCACGAGGGAAGCCCCAAAGATATATCTATATCTATCTATAGATAGATAGATAGATAGATAGATAGATATTTTCTGGTCTAGCATGCAAATATATATATATATTTATATATATATATATGTAAATATATATGTATATATTTTAACATATATTTGCTGACCAGAAACAGGAGCAGAACCTGGAAGTCCTTAGATTTATCAGAGAAGTGAGTCTGTCCTATATTCAAGGCCAATCCCTCCTATTCACCAATGGCTACACCAAGAGAGGGTCATTCCTTTCATCTCTTTCCCTTCCCTCACCCACCCCACTGATCTTCCTATTTCCTAGAGAAAACAGAAGCCACCAGAAGAACACATCTATACCTTCCACCTACCTGTATCTTTGCCAGTATGTTCTGCCTTGCCTTCTGTTACCAAGAACATGTTGTCTTTCCTGTATTCAAGGCCAAACCCTTCTCAAGACTCTACACCCTCACACTCAAGGAAATGACCCTTCTCTCTCCTATGTCATCAGTTTTTTCCCTCTCTACTTCCTCATCCTCACCAGCATACAAACATGCAATCTGTTTTGTTTTTTAATCTCTTGATCCCATATGCCCTGCCTGATATTTGCCCACTTTCTTGCCCCTCTTCAGAACTCCCAAGTGGTCTGCGCTACTTATTGCTTTCTCTGAGTCCTCTCCTCTCATTTTCTACTGAGATTCTTCAATCAGGATGTTGTTCCCAAGACACAGAAACCAGGGACCTCCAAATTGTTAACTCTGTCAATTGTTCATTCTCATCTTACATGACCCATCCATAAATTTGACAGAGATAAACAAGCCCTTCACCTCAAAACTCTTTCTTAGAACATTATCCTCATCTGATCACCCCCGTGCCTCACCAGCTGCTCACTCTCACATCCATTGCTTGTTCCTCCTCATCTTCTTGACCTCTAACAGTGGAGTGCTTCAGGATGCATTCCTCAGCTCTCTTCTGTCCTCTGTCTACATTTACTCCTACAGAGAACTCATTTAGCTTCATGACTCAAAAAAAAAAAAAAAAATCCACAAGCTGTGTAAGAACACACACACAATTCCCACATTTCTAAACCCCCTTGGCGTTTTCTTCTGCACTTCTTCTACATGCTCCTGCAAGTATCTGCTCAAATGTCACCTTCCCAGTGAGGCCTCACCCAACCACCTTTATTTAAATCTGGAACCTACCCTCATCTCACGAGACTGCTCCCCATTCCTCTCCCTTACTTTCCTTTTTCTTTATAATTTTTTTACCTTCTAGTACCTCATACACTTTATTTACTGGGTTTATTTTGTGCTCTTCAATACTGGAACATAGGATTCCTGAGTGCAGGGGTTTTTATCAGTCTGTACAGCTGGATTCTCCAAACTTGGAATTGAACCAAGCACATAGTAAGCGCTCAAGGAAGACTCGTGAAAATGAATGCATGAATGTCCTCACAGGAGCTACCATAAAATTAAGGGGCAGAAAATCATAATTGGAAATACCTATTTTCACACAAATAGGTGAACTTGATTTTTAGTTGCACATCTGTTTATTTGCACCCCTGAGGCCTCAAGCCTCAAAGCTGTATGGTACAGTCAGCTCCCAAAACACCTTCACTGTGTTGCCTCCAGGATCCTCTAAGCCAGGTATTTGAGTCCCACAGAAGTCAAGGGGATACCTTGTATGACAAATAAAATGTACCACTGAAGAAGTCTACATCCTAATCCCCCAAACCTGTGAATATGTTACAATGTTCAGCAAAAGGGACTTTGCAGGTGTAATTAAGGGAGGTTAGCCTAATTATTCAACTAGACCCAATCTAATCACAGGAGCACTTAAAAACAGAGGACTTCCTCCAGCTAGAAGCAGAAGAGATTTGGCAGAAGGATCACAAGATTTGAAATGTGAGAAAGACTCTCAACCTGCCTTTGTTGGCTTTCACCCAAGTTTTACTGATATGACTGACACAAAAATTTGTGTAAGTTTAAGGTGCACAACGTGTTGATTTGTTATACCTTGAAAATAATCACCACCTTAGCAGTAGCTAACACCTCCCTCATGTCATATACTTACTACTGCTTTGTGTGATAGGAACATTGAAGATATACTCTCTTAACTACTTCAAGTATTTAATTCAGTGCTGTTAACTATAATCACCATGCTATGCATTAGATGCCCATAACTTATTCATCTTATACCTTGAAGTTCGTATTCTTTGACCAACACCTCCCCATTTCTCCCATCCTCCCCCTGGGCCCTGGTAGCCATTCTTCTACTCTCTGTCACTATGTATTCAACTTTTTAAAAAGCTGCATGTAAGTGGGGCTTCCTTGGTGGCTCAGCAGTAAAGAATCTGCCTGTAATGCAGGAGATATGGGTTTGACCCCTGGGTGGGGAAGATCCCCTGGAGAAGGGAATGGCAACCCACTTCAGTATTCTTTCCTGGGAAATCCCATGGACAGAGGAGCCTGGTAAAGGGTTGCAAAGAATTGGACATGACTTAGTAACTAAACAACAACAACATGTAAATGAGATCACCCCATATTTCTTTATTGTGTGACTTGTTTCACTGAGTATAACACCCTCTAGATCCATCCATATTGTTGCAAATGGCAAGATTTTTTAACATGGCTGAGTAATATTCCATTGTGTATGTCTATGTGTATATGTGTGTGTGTGTGTGTGTGTGTGTGTGTGTGTATGTGTGTGTGTATATATATATCCCCTACCTGTTTATCCACTTGTCTGCTGACAGACACCCAGGCTCTTTCTGTACGTTGGCCACTGTGAGCGATGCTGTGATGAGCATGTGGGGACAGACACCCATGAGTCACGGCATACAGGTGGTCTCTAGAAGTGAGAGTAACTTCCGTCTATGAGTCAGGAAGAACACTGAGAAACTAAATTCTGCCAATGATCTGAGTAGGCCTGGAAGCAGATTCCCCCTCAGAGTGTCCCACAAGAGCCCAGCCAATACCACCTTGATTTTGGCACTGTGAGCCCTTGAGTAGAGAACCCAGCTGAGCTTCCTTGAGCTGTGAGATAATAAATGGGTGTTATTTTAAGCTGCTAAGTTTGTGATAATTTGTTATGACAGCAATGAAAAACTAATACATGCAGTAGTTATCTATCACTGAATGATCAGGGACCCTGAAATCTTTGGAACAAGTATGCTTTTGTCCAACCCAAGAATCAGGCCCACTTTGAGAGATCTGGCTTATCTTGACTTCCCAAAGACAACAAACTGATGCTTTCAACTATGGTTAGGATACCATTTTCAATTCCCCTGGTGTTAGAAATTTAAATTAACCAAAATAATAGAGGTTGTTCTATATCTTTTTTCAGGTTGTGGGGGAAACATTTGAGAGAGATTGTCCCCTTTGCATAAACTGGGCTATGTCTAACTAATAGTTCGATTTTCTATTAAGCTTCAGGGGAAGTGAGAAATGGTGGTTTTCATAGAATTAGTAAATGCCAGCAAAACTAAAGGTCAAACTAAGTTGACATTAAATACAGTATTTCCAGTGGGGCAGTGTGGGGTGCTTGAAAGAACAGTTCCAAGTCCCTACAATGCCTATTCTCTGAGCTTGTTATGAGTGCTAATGGAATCCAGTAAAACTCTGTCCATCCCCGGCCTTTCCACTTGTGACATATATTAGCCACAAGTCTGTTTTCACAGACAAAGTGCCCTTGGCGACCAACGTGGAGAAGAACCGTGTGGCTGATTCCACATTGCAGATGTTGCATTCATCCATGCAGGCTTCTCAGGGCCCCTGGCACTGCCAGCTTTCAGGATCACTGTGAACTCAACACTGATTTATCCCCTCATGTGGCTTTGGAGGACAGAGAAATAAAGGAGCATGGACACAGGGCAGATTACAGCTGAGTTGAGTTTGCACAGGAAACTCAAGCTTGAATTAAGGGCCTGGTATCCTGGGAGCTTCAAGAAGCAGAGGGAGGAAAGCTTATACAGAAAATACACACAGACTTGGGAACCAGACTGCTATAGGTATGAATCCCAGATCCACCACTTAATAGCTGTGTATCCTTAGTCTGGTGTCTCAGACGATAAAGAATCTGCCTGCAATGCAGAAGACACGAGTTCAGTCCCTGGGTTGGGAAGATCCCCTGAAGGAGGGAATGGCAACTCATCCCAGTATTCTTGCCTGGAGAATCCCATGGAGAGAGGAGCCTGGTGGGCCACAGTCCATGGGATTGCAAAGAGTTGGACATGAACGAATGACTAACATCCTTAGATGTGGGCTTCCCAGGTGGCACTAGTGGTAAAGAACCTGCCTGCCAATGGGGGAGACCCAAAAGACACAGGTTCGATCACTGGGTTGGGAAGATCCTCTGGAGGAGGACATGGCAACCTACTCTGACATTATTGCCTGGAGAATCCCTCGGACAGAGAAGCCTGGGAGGCTCCGGTCCATAATGTCGCAAAGAGTAGGACACAACTGAAGTGACTTGGCACGAATTCATCCTTAGATATGGTTTTAACCACTTTGATCCTCAATTTCCTCATCTGTAAAATAATGAGGAGATACCCCACACCCAAGGGCAAAGGTGAAGCCCCAGCAAGGTGGTAGGAAGGGTGAAATCACATTTAGAATCAAACCCCATACCCACCAGAGATGCTCAGAGGGCTCAAGGGCCCAGAGACCCTACAGAGACTGAGACAGAACTGTGTTTCAGTACCTCCTGAGGAGGTACAGGTCAACAGTGGACTGCTGCAGGGGCAGGGGCTCTGGATGCAGTAGACCTGGGTATGGCATAAATACTCTTGGAGGAGATTGCCATTAGCCCCACCACAGAACTGCCGGAATTTATACAGGACTGGGAAAACAGACTCTGGGAGGGCACAAACAGAATCTTGTATGCACCAGGACCCAGGAGAAAGGAGCAGTGACCCCACAAGAGACTGACCCAGACTTGTCCATGAGGGTCCAGGAGTCTTTGGCAGAGGCATGCATCAGTGTGGCCTGCTGCAGGGTTGGGGACACTGAGTGTAGCAGTGCATGCATGGGACCTTTTGAAGGAGGTCGCCATTATCTTCATTAGCTCCTCCATAGTTTGGCCCCAGGTCAAATAACATGGAGGGAACACAGCCCCACCCATCAACAAAAATTGGATTAAAGATTTATTGAGCATGGCCCTGCCCATCAGAATAAGACCCAGTTTCCCCCTCAGTCAGTCTCTCCCATCAGGAAGCGTCCATAAGTCTCTTATCCTTCTCCATCAGAGGCCAGACAGACTGAAAATCACAATCACAGAAAACTAACCTATCTGATCACATGGACCACAGCCTTGTCTAACTCAATGAAACTATGAGCCATGCTGTGTAGGGCCACCCAAGATGGATGGCTCATGGTGGAGGGTTCTGACAAAATGTGGTCCACTGGAGAAGGGAATAGCAAACCACTTCAATATACTTGCCTTGAAAAGAAGAGAAGCGAAAGGCAAAGGAGAAAAGGAAAGATACCCATCTGAATGCAGAGTTCCAAAGAATAGCAAGGAGAGATAAGACAGCCTTCCTCAGTGATAAATGCGAAGAAATAGAGGAAAATAATAGAAGGGGAAAGACTAGAGATCTCTTCAAGAAAATTAGAGATATCAAGGGAATATTTCATGCAAAGATGGGCACAATAAAGGACAGAAATGGTGTGGACCTAACAGAAACAGATATGCAGATGACACCACCCTTATGGCAGAAAGTGAAGAGGAACTAAAAAGCCTCTTGATGAAAGTGAAAGGGGAGAGTGAAAAAGTTGGCTTAAAGCTCAACATTCAGAAAACTAAGATCATGGCATCTGGTCCCATCACTTCATGGAAAATAGATGGGGAAACAGTGGAAACGGTGTCAGACTTTATTTTTGGGAGCTCGAAAATCACTGCAGATGGTGATTGGAGCCATGAAATTAAAAGACGCTTACTCCTTGGAAGGAAAGCTATGACCAACTTAGATAGATATTAATAAGCAGAGACATTACTTTGCCAACAAAGGTCCATCTGGTCAAGGCTATGGTTTTTCCAGTGGTCATGTATGGATGTGAGAGTTGGACTGTGAAGAAAGCTGAGTGCCGAAAAATTGATGCTTTTGAACTGTGGTGTTGGAGAAGAATCTTGAGAGTCCCTTGGACTGCAAGGAGACCTAACCAGTCCATCGTGAAGGAGATCAGTCCTGGGTGTTCATTGGAAGGACTGATGCTGAAGCTGAAACTCCAATACTTTGGCCACCTGATTCAAAAAGTTGACTCATTGGAGAAGACCCTGATGCTGGGAGGGATTGGGGGCAGGAGGAGAAGGGGACGACAGACGATGAGATGGCTGGATGGCATCACCGACTCAATGGACATGCGTTTGAGTAAACTCTGGGAGTTGGTGATGGACAGGGAGGCCTGGCGTGCTGTGATTCATGGGGTTGCAAACAGTCAGACATGATGGAGCGACTGAACTGAACTGAACTGAGCAGAAGCAGAAGATATTAAGAAGAGGTGGCAAGAATACACGGAAGAACTATACCAAAAAATCTTCACGACCCAGAAAATCACAATGATGTGATCACTCACCTAGAGCCAGACATCCTGGAATGTGAAGTCAAGTGGGCCTTAGGAAGCATCACTATGAAAGAAGCTGGGGGAGGTGATGGAATTCCAGCTGAGCTATTTCAAGTCCTCAAAGATGATGCTGTGAAGAGTGCTGCACTCAATATGCCAGCAAATCTGAAAAACTCAGCCGTGGCCACAGGACTGGAAAAGATCAGTTTTCATTCCAATCCCAAAGAAAGGCAGTGCCAAAGAATGCTCAAACTACCACACAATTGCACTCATCTCACATGCTAGCAAAGTAATGCCCACAATTTTTCATGTCAGGCTTCAACAGTACGTGAACCATGAACTTCCAGATGTTCAAGCTGGTTTTAGAAAAGGCCGAGGACCCAGAGATCAAATTGCCAACATCCATTGGATCATCAAAAAAGCGAGACAGTTCCAGAAAAACATCTACTTCTCTTTCATTGACTACTTTGACTTTGACTGTGTGGATCACAACAAACTGTGGAAAATTCTTAAAGAGATGGGAATACCAGACCACCTGACCTGCCTCCTGAGATATCTGTATGCAGGTCAAGAAGCAACAGTTAGAACCGAACATGGAACAACTGACTGGTTCCAAATTGGTAAAGGAGTACGTCAAAGCTGTATATTGTCACCCTGCTTATTTAACTTATCTGTAGAGTCCATCATGAGAAATGCTGGACTGGATGAAGCACAAGCTGGAATCAAGATTGCTGGGAGAAATATCAATAACCTCAGATATGCAGATGACACCAACCTTATGGCAGAAAGCAAAAGAACTAAAGAGCCTCTTGATGAAAGTGAAAGAGGAGAGTGGAAAAAGTTGGCTTAAAACTCAACATTCAGAAAACTAAGATCATGGCATCTGGTCCCATCACTTCATGGCAAATAGATGGGGAAACAGTGGAAACAGTCAGAGACTTTATTTTCAGGGGCTCAAAAATTACTGCAGATGGTGACTGAAGCCATGAAATTAAAAGATGCTTACTCCTTGAAAGAAAAGCTATGACCAACCTAGACAACATATTAAAAAGCAGAGACATTACTTTACAAACAAAGGTCCATCTAGTCAAAGCTATGGTTTTTCCAGTAGTCATGTTTGGATGTGAGAGTGGACTATAAAGAAAGCTGAACACCGAAAAATTGATGCTTTTGAACTGCGGTGTTGGAGAAGACTCTTGAGAGTTCCTTGGACTTCAAGGAGATCCAACCAGTCCATCTTAAAGGAAATCAGTCTTGAATATTCATTGGAAGGACTGACGATGAAGCTGAAAGTCCAATACTTTGGCCATCTGATGTGAAGAACTGATTCATTTGAAAAGACTGGGAAAGATTGAAGGCAGGAGGAGAAGGAGACAACAGATGATGAGATGGTTGGATGGCATCACCAACTCAATGAACAAGAGTTTGAGTAAACTCCGGGAGTTGGTGATGGACAGGGAAGCCTGGCCTGCTGCAATACATGGGGTCACAAAGAGTCTAACACGACTGAGAGACTGAACTGAACTGAACTGAACTGAAAATGAGATAGTATTAGATTAAAAGTAAGATAATTGAAGAAATGAACATTCCCCTACTTCATTGTTTTCTATTATTCTTACTTTTTATTTGTACATTTTACTTGTTACTCTTTTTTTCCCCCATTTATTTTTATTAGTTGGAGGCTAATTACTTTACAATATTGTAGTGGTTTTTGCCATACGTTGACATGAATCAGCCATGGATTTACATGTATTCCCCATCCTGATCCCCTCTCCCACCTCCCTCTCCACCTGCTCCCTCTGGGTCTTCCCAGTGCACCAGCCCCGAGCACTTGTCTCATGCATCCACCCCGGGCTGGTGATCTATTTCACCCTTGATAATATACATGTTTCGATGCTCTTGTTTATTATTTAGTATCTATCTCCCTATCAACCAGAATGTAAGTTCCATGATGTCAGGAACTTTGTTTGTTTACTTTGGTTGGCCTAGAGGCAACAAGGCAATAATCTTCCCTGGTGACTCAGTCGATAAAGTGTTCGCCCAGAATGTGGGAGACCTGGGTTCAATCCCTGGGTCAGGAAGATCTGGTGGAGAAGGAAATGGCAACCCACTCCCATATTCTCGCCTGGAGAATTCCATGGGTGGGCCTGGTGGGCTACAGTCCACTGGGTCACAAAGTGTCGGACATGGCTAAGTGACTAACTTAGAGGCAACAAGAGGCAGGAGAGCTTAGTGGTTAAGAGCAATGGCTTCAGAACCAGGTTTCTGAGGTTTCAATATGGACTGCTGTGTGAGCCTGGGACAATTACTCAACTTCTCAATTCCTCAGTTTTCCTATATTTAAAATGACAGTAATAAAACTTTCCAAGGGAATTCTACTGCCTTGTTTGTGGGAATGTAAATTGATACAGCTACTATGGATAACAGTGTGGAGATTCCTTAAAAAACTAGGAATAATCTACCTTGCTTGCATGTATGCCAAGTTGCTTCAGTCATGTCCCACTCTTTGTGATCCTATGGACTGCATCCCACCAGGTTCCTCTGTCCATGGGATTCTCCAGGCAAGAATACTGGAGTAGGTTGCCGTGCCCTCCTCCAGAGGATCTCCCTGACCCAGGGAATGGACCTATGTCTCTTATGTCTCCTGCATTGGCAGGCAGGTTCTTTACCACTAGTGCCAGCTGGGAAGCCCCTAAAACTACCATATGACCCAGCAACCCCACTACTGGGCATACTCTGAGAAAACCACAAATCTAAAAGACATATATACACTAATGTTCATTGCAGCACTATTTACAATAGCAAGGATGTGGAAGCAAGCTAGATATTCATTGATAAGTGAATGGATAAAGAATATATAGCACATTTATACAATAGCATATTACTCAGCCATAAAAAGGAATGAATTTGAGTCAGTTGTAGTGAGATGGATGAACCTAGAACCTGTTATATAGAGTGAAGTATAACTTCACTTATTTTTCTGACTGATGAGAAAAGAGAAAAATAAATATCATATATTAACTCATGTATATGGAATCTAGAAAAATATACTGATGAACCTATTTACATGGAAGGTATGGAGATGCAAATATAAAGAATGAACTTGTGCACACAGTGGGGGAAGGAGAGGGTAGGACGAACTGATAAAGCAGCATTAACCTATATACACAGTCATGTGTATGATAGAAAACTAGTAGGAAGCTGCTGTGTAACACAGGGAACCCAGCTTGGTGCTCTGTGACAACCTAAAGGGGTGGGACGGGAGAGGGGAGGGAGACTCAAGAGGAAAGGGATGTGTGTGTATATATATATATATATACATATATATATATATATATAATTATGACTGATTCATGTTGTTGTGAAGCAGAAATCAACACAGCATCATAGAGAAATTTTCCTCCAATTAAAAAAAATAATAATAGAGAGGACTTCCAGTTCAAGATGGCAGAGTAGAAGGACATACGTTCATCTCCTCCTGTGAGAACACCAAAATTGCAACTATTGAACAACCATTAACAGGAGGATGCTGGAACCCACCAAAAAAAAAAAAAAAAAAAAGAGACCCCATGTCCAAAAACAAAGAAACTGCAGTGAAAAAGTAAGAGGGGCGTAACCACGGTAAAATCAAATCCCATACCTGCTGGGTGGGTGACCCACAAACTTGACAACAATAACACCACAGAAATTCTCATACTGTTGTGAAGGTTCTGAACCCACATCAGGCTCCCCAGCCTGGGGATCCAACAAAGGGTGGGAATCCCCAGGGAATCTGACCTTGAAAGCCGGCTGGATTTGATTATAGGATTTCCACAGGACTAGGGGAAACAGAAACTCTGGTCTTGGAGGCACAAACAAAACCTTTGTGCACCAAGACCCAGAGGAGAGGAGTAGTGACCTCACAGGATACTGAACATTACCACCTGCTGGTGTTGGGGGGCCTCCTGTGGAGGCGTTGGTTGGCAGGGGCTCACCACAGGGACGGGGCACTGGCAACAGCAGGCCAGGAAGGTCCCCCTTGGTGTAAATTCTCTTGGGGTTCACCATTAACCCTACCACAGAGCCTGTAAACCCCAGGGATGGGTCTCCTCATACCATACAATGAACCCAAACCAGGAGGAAATTCAACCCCACACACCAGCAGAAAATTGGATTAAAGTTTTACTGAGCAAGGTCCTGCCCACCAGTCCCGCCCACCAGGAAACTTACACAAGCCTCTTAGCCTTCTCCATCAGAGGGCAGACAGAGAAAGCAAGAAGAAGCACAATGGCAAAGTGCTAAAACAAAAACCATATTACAGAAAGTTAATCAGGTTGAAAAAGCAGAAAGTTGTGTCCCAGATGAAGAGACAAGATAAAACCCGAGAAAAACAGTGAAATGAAGTGGAGATAGGCAAACTTCCAGAAAAAGAATTCAGAATAATGATAGTGAAAATAATCCAGGATCTTGGAAACACAATGAAGAAAATGCAAGAAATGTTTAGCAACGACCTAGAAGAACTAAGGAACAAACAATCAGAGGTGAACAATACACTAGAAGGAATCAATAGCAGAATAATTGAGGCAGAAGAACAGATAAATGACCTGGAGAACAGAATGGTGGAAATCACTGCCACAGAACAGGATATAGAAAAAAGAATGAAAAGAAATGAAGTCACCCTGAGAGATCTCTGGGACAGTATTAAAAGCACTAACATTTGCATTATAGGGGTCCCAGAAGGAAAAGAGAGAGGAAAAAGGACCTTAGCAAATATTTGAAGAGATAACTGAAAATTTCCCTAACATGGGAAAGGAAATAGCCAACCAAGTCCAGGAAGCACAGAAAGTTCCAGGCAGGATAAATTCAAGGAGGAACACACCAAGACACATAGTAATCAAACTGACAAAAATTAAAGACAAAGATAAAATATTAAAAACAACAAGAGAAAAATAAATAACTTACCAGGAAACTCCCATCAGGGTATCAGAATCATTTCTCAACAGAAACTCTACAAGCCAGAAGGGAATGGCAGCATGTATTTAAAGTGATGAAAGGGAAGAACATACAACCAAGAATACTCTGCCCAGCAAGACTCTCATTCAGATTTGATGGAGAAATCAAAAGCTCTCTAGACAAGGAAAAGTTAAGAGAATTCAGCACCACCAAACCAGCTTTACAACAAATGCTAAAGGAACTTCTCTAAGCAGGAAACACAAGAGAATGAAAAGACCTACAGAAAATAAACCAAAAACAATTAAGAAAATGGTAATAGAACCACACATGCCAATAATTACCTTAAATGTAAATGGATTAAATTCACCAAAGGAAAGACATAGACTGGCTGGGTGGATGAAAACATGTGCATGTATGCTCTGCCACTTAACACTGCTTGACCCCTCAAACTGTATGTAACTATTTTATATTGTTACATTAATAATGTTCCAATTATGGCTTGCAATTGTAATTATCTTTTGTTTTTTGTCTGGCTATTTTCTGTAAAAATCAATAAACATCTTTTACTATTGTGATTATGTAACTATTATTCCCTTAATACCATTGTATCACGATTGGTCAACAGAAGAATAATAGAACTCTATATCACCAAAACTATGATTTAATAGAAAACGCTACAATCACTTTTTTAAATCCAGATGCACATCAGAATTATCTTGAAATATTTTGAAAAATGTAAATGCCTAGGTACTGCTTTCTTTTTCTCCAGAGCTCCAGATAAATTTCTAATGAGCAGTAGTGTTTAAAAACAAGTGAACTATATGATGATCCTTTACTTTTAACTAGTTTGTTTCACTTTTTTTATTTCATATTCAGTGCTCCCATTACATTTATTTTATGTTTTCCAATTTCTCCATCTTTTTTTTTTGATGTTATTTCTCAAGCCTTTCTCAAGTATAGTAGAAAAGCTTTTGTATACATATGTATAAATAATACACATAATGTGTGTGTTTTAGAAAACTTATGAATCTTTGACCAACTAAAAAATTTATGAAATTTATTTTGATTCCACTTGTTTGACTTAGATTTCTATTTTAAAAAAATAAATATGCAACAAGCAGCAAAGGTTTATTGTATAGCCAGGGAACTACAGTCAATATCTTGTAACAACCTTTCAGTTCAGTTCGGTTCAGTTGCTCAGTCATGTCCAAATCCTTGTGATCCCATGAACCGCAGCACGCCAGGCCTCCCTGTCCATCACCAACTCCTGGAGTCCACCCAAACCCATGTCCATTGAGTCGGTGATGCCATCCAACCATCTCATCCTCTGTTGACCCCTTCTCCTCCTGCCCTCAATCTTTCCCAGCATCAGGGTCTTTCCCAGTGAGTCAACTCTTTGTATCAGGTGGCCAAAGTATTGGAATTTCAGCTTCAACATCAGTCCTTCCAATGAACACACAGGACTGATCTCCTTTAGGATGGACTGGTTGGATCTCCTTGCAGCCCAAGAGACTCTCAAGATTCTTCTCCAACACCACAGTTCAAAAGCATCAATTCTTTGGCACTCAGTTTTCTTTATAGTCCAACTCTCACATCCATACATGACCACTGGAAAAACCATAGCCTTGACTAGACAGACCTTTGTTGGCAAAGTAATGTCTCTGCTGTTTCATATGCTGTCTAGGTTGGTAATAGCTTTTCTTCCAAGAAGTAAGCATCTTTAATTTCATGGCTGCAATCACCATTTGCAGTGATTTTGGAGCCCAGAAAAATACAGTCAGTCACTGTTTCCACTGTTTCCCCATCTATTTGCCATGAAGTGATGGGACCAGATGCCATGATCTTAGTTTTCTGAATGTTGAGCTGTAAGCCAACCTTTTCACTCTCGTCTTTCACTTTCATCAGGAGGCTCTTTAGTTCTTCTTCACTTTCTACCATAAGGGTGCTGTCATCTGCATATCTGAGGCTATTGATATTTCTCCCGGCAATCTTGATTCCAGCTTGTGCTTCTTCCAGCCCAGCGTTTCTCATGATGTACTCTACATATAAGTTAAATAAGCAGGGTGACAATATACAGCCTTGACATACTCCTTTTCCTATTTGGAACCAGTCTGTTGTTCCATGTCCAGTTCGAACTGTTGCTTCCTGACCTACATACAGGTTTCTCAAGAGGCAGATCAGGTGGTCTGGTATTCCCATCTCTTTCAGAATTTCCCACAGTTTATTGTGATCCATACAGTCAAAGGCTTTGGCATAGTCAATAAAGCAGAAATAGATATTGATGATCCAGCTGATGTTGGCAATTTGATCTCTGGCTTCTTTGCCTTTTCTAAAACAAGCCTGAACATCTGGAAGTTCATGGTTCACGTATTGCTGAAGCCTGGCTTGGAGAATTTTGAGCATTACTTTACTAGTGTGCGAGATGAGTGCAATTGTGCGGGAGTTCAAGCATTCTTTGGCATTGACTTTCTTTGGGATTGGAATGAAAACTGATCTTTTCCAGTCCTGTGGCCACTGCTGAGTTTTCCAAATTTGCTGGCATATTAAGTGCAGCACTTTCACAGCATCATCTTTCAGGTTTTGAAATAAGCTCAGCTGGAATTCCATCACCTCCACTAGCTTTGTTAATAGTGATGCTTCCTAAGGCTCACTTGACTTCACATTCCAGGATGTCTGGCTCTAGGTGAGTGATCACAACACCATTGTGATAATCTGAGTCATGAACATCTTTTTTTGTATAGTTCTTCCATGTATTCTTGCCACCTCTTCTTAATATCTTCTGCTTCTGTTATATCCATACCATTTCTGTCCTTTATTGTGCCCATCTTTGCATGAAATGTTCCCTTGATATCTCTAATTTTCTTGAAGAGATCTCTAGTCTTTCCCATTCTATTGTTTTCCTTTATTTCTTTGCATTTATCGCTGAGGAAAGCTTCCTTATCTCTCCTGGTTTTTCTTTGGAACTCTGCATTTAGATGGGTATATCTTTCCTTTTCTCCTTTGCTTTTTGCTTCCCTTCTTTTCACAGCTGTTTGTAAGGCCTCCTCAGACAACCATTTTGCTTTTTCGCATTTCTTTTTCTTGGGCGTGGTCTTGATCCCTGTCTCCTGTACAATGTCATGAACCTCCGTCCATAGTTCATCAGGCACTCTGTCTATCAGGACTAGTCCCTTAAATCTATTTCTCACTTCCACTGTTTAGTCATAAGGGATTTGATTTAGGTCATACCTGAATGGTCTAGTGGTTTTCTCCACTTTCTTCAATTTCAGTCTGAATTTGGCAATAAGGAGTTCATGACCTGAGCCACAGTCAGGTCCCAGTCTTGTTTTGCTGACTGTATAGAGCTTCTCCATCTTTGGCTGCAAAGAATATAATCAATCTGATTTCAGTGTTGACCATCTGATGATGTCCATGTGTAGAGTCTTCTCCTGTGTTGTTGGAAGAGGGTGGTTGCTATGACCAGTGTGTTCTCTTGGCAAAACTCTATTAGCCTTTGTCCTGCTTCATTCTGTACTCCAAGGCCATAATAGAAAATAATTTCAAAAATAATATGTGTGTATATGTATAACTGAATCACACTGCTGTGCACTTGAAGCATTGTAAGTTAACTTCAATAAAATATATATATTGAGAAAAAATAATAGAACCTCCCTCCTTGAATTATTACACTTAGAAGAATGCAAGGCACACAGTAGGTATTTGATAAAAACTACTACTAATGATAATGGAGCCTGGTATACTGCAGGCAATGACTCAGTATTGGCTGAATAAATAATAAATATTTACAAAATTCTTGGAATTATGCCTAGCACATAGCAAGCCTTCAATGAATGACAACTTTACTGAGAGGCACACTGGTATACGTTTAATGACTGATTCTCAGAAGGCGGGAGATGGATGTGTCATGTGTTGTGGTATCTCCATCGTGGCTGATTTCAGCCACCAACCTGACACCAGTGAAGACAGATTTGGGAAGAGGTACCCAGGAACATTCTAGTAAAGAGAATTAGAAGGCTTTGTCTGAATACAGGCATAGGCTGCCATACAGATATGATAAATACATATAATCTTGAGAATATAGGTAATAGGAAAACAATTAGGAAGTGATGAGTTTTAAGTATTTGCTGAAGCCTAAGTTGAAGATACCTTCCTTTTAAGGTAACATAATTATAACTATGCATAATGTAGTTTTACTAATTGCTGGATTTAATTTTCAACAATAGGCTCTCAAGTCTCCTGGAAATTTACAAATTTGCTCTTTTGAGCCAGTACAAGCTAACTCCAGTACATATCAGGCCTATATACCTGTAATTCTTCCTTCCACTATTAGGTACTCTTTCCTGGTCCCAAAGAAAGAAAGAATGGCATAAAAACTTCTCCAGCAATTACAGCGGATTTCTCCCCCAGGCAAAGCACGGAATCATTCCCAAGAAGGAAATAAATTGATCTTGGCTGAACTTGGTGAAACAGGTCAAGTCCTAGGTCATTTCCTCCTAAGGGACAGCCCAGATTTGCTGATTATGTTAGAATTTCATTGTCTCAAGTACTGCTGGAAATAAATGAGTTGATAGCCTACACTTGGATATCTCTGGATTATATGCGTTCATTTAAGAGACTAGACTTTAGGAATTTGTGTAGAGGAATGAATAGAGAGGGCAATTGTGAGGCTCACAGCTGTGTCAATAATCATTTCAGCTTTCTTACCTTCCGCTCTATATTCAAGAAACGAAAACATGAGATCCAGGGAAAACTCAGTTTAGCCTGGTAATCTCGCTTTGCTCCTGTGATTATAATTCCCCAGAATAATTTCTTCAATTACCCTGGGCCATTTCTTGGAGCAGGAACATTATGGTTCTGCACATGTCCTGTCAGTAGCATGACTGACTGTCCTAATTATCTAGGACACTCCCAGTATTAGCACGAGGATCCAAAGCCTCAGGAAACCCCTCGGTCCTGGGAAAGCCAGGACAGTTATTCACTAACACTTGGCCCCCAGGCCAGGATTCCTGTGACCTTCAGTCTATCAGAAAAGCCTCAGACAGTGATTCTAGAGGGCTCTTCAGACAAAGGCTGTGAAGTAGGAACATGCATAGATCCAAGAGGCCAAGAATTAGGAGTCAGAGTGTCTTAGTCAGTTTGGGCTGCTATAACAGAATTTCACAGACTGAGGGCCTGTAAAATAAATAAACATTTATTTCTCATGGTTTTGGAGGCTAGAAGTGCAAGACCAAGACAAGGAGACTGGGAAATGTAGAGCACTGGGCAGTCATATGCCTCACTTGGCAGGAAGGCAGCCCTCTCCAACACACGTGTATTTGGGAAGAATTGTGATCCCTAGTCCTGCAGATGTGAAGTTCAGATACATAATAGATAAACCAGAATAATTTAATATGTTTTCCAAATCAGTGATTTCCAGTCAGCAAATCACAACTTCTAAGTAGGCAAGTGACTCTGCCCCTCCCTCTCCAAAGTCTACAGAATTCTCCCGGGGCTCCTTCACAATGTGCCTTTACTGCATCCTGTCCAACCCACAGATTCAGCCTCTCAGTCCATATACAACTCATGCCATCACTACATATGCTTGGCATCACAGTCCCCATCAGGAAGTAGAAGACTTTGGGAAAAACAAAAGTACCATCTCAGTAGAGAGACCTAGGGATTCTGTACTAGACTCAGAGGCCAGAGCTGCTGCCAGTAGTAGAAGCTGACCCCTCACACTGTGTTCCAGGAGGTGCTGAGTGTTTCTCTGTTCCCCGAGGTTCCTCTTAGTCCTCTTCTTACAGTTGTAGACAACAGAAGTACCATGTGAGTAGGTCAGTTGTTCCTGTTACAAAACATTATTGAAGAGACTCCTTGTCTTCCAACCATTGCTGTTCACACAGAACAAACGGAGTGTTGGTCCAGGGCCACCTTTCAGGGGGTCATCACATGTTCTGGTTTCCAGGCTGAGGAGGAGACTGTGCCAAGATGGGCATTATGTTTGTTACTAACTTAGTTGAACAAGTCTGTGTCAGGCCCTGTCCTAAGTGCCGGGAAGAGAGTGATGAACAAGACTTATGTATTTTTTTCTCTGTCTTGTATTGCCCATCTCTAACCCACATAGTGGAAGAGTGCTTTTCCTGAAACATAACCAAGTTTCATCACTCCCCTGCTCAGCCAGATCATCTCCTCAGCATCATCTTTGGGTCATTAAAAAAAGACAAGCCAAGTGGGGAATGATTTGGGGTGTGCAATTTAGAAATGTTGGCTTGCCATGGTCCCAGCTCCAGGAGAGTTTCCCTAAATGCAGCAATAGCTTGCTGCCATATGCAGAAGTCATACAAAGAGAGCTGCCAGTGTGCAAAACCAGGTCCTCAGCCTAGAAACGCAAAGGGCTCCTCAGGGGCCATTCAAAACACGCTTTCTCTCCAACAGCGCTTCATCATAAAGTGGGTCTTCTCATCCCATTCTTTACACTCCTCCCTACCAGCAACGTTTTTCCCTGTCAGTTCCCCAGCTGCATCTTTCTAAAGGTGATTATGTACTCTCCATGACAATGCACAGACCTGAAAGCAGTTTGGATTGCTGGGGACATTTGAAAGACAGCCAAGAATCTTATGCATTCTCCCTGGAACTTGCCGCCTCGTCACCAAATGCAATTCCTTCATTTCTCCTGGGATCAGGCTCAAAAGACCACTGCCTTCAGGAAGCTCTCCCAAACTTACCTCCCCACTCTCCTAGCTCTAATCATTTATATTACTCTGTCACCTTCTAGCAATATTGTGGGTTATGTGTTTGGTTTTCATGATGTCGATCTCCACCTGTTGCTATGTTACTGCAACTACAGAGTCTTTGACTTTTATCCAAACCCTGTAAAATCAAATGTATTGTAGAATTCAAAACTTTTCAAATTGTAGAAAAATAATAGAGGTTCTGGGTAGCACCTATAATCAAACACATTTTTCAGTGAAACTTGTGAAAATTCACACCAAGTGGGATACATACAGATTATAATCATCTTTATTAGCTCAGGTTTACTTTGCCACAAATGAGCTCAGTATCTTAGAAGCATGGAAGTGAACGACTAATGACAGCTGCCACTACTGAAACCTCCTCTGTGCTGGGCCCTCTGCCTGTGCAGGTCATCTCAGGTACCCACAGGGGGCCATGGGAAGGAGGCACTGTTTTCCACATATGATAGATGAGATTCAGAGAGGTTGAGTAATTTGCCTAAGGTCAAATGTCTAGCAAATAGAGGAGCCAGCATTTAAACCCAAGGCTGTCTGGCCGTGAGCGTGATGCTCAGTGGCCAGGTCCATACCGAGTATGCTTCCTCCCCCTTGACCGTGCTCCATAGGCTAGAACACATAAATGCTTGCCAACAATGCAAACAGAAGAGCACATGATTTTTTATTTGTGGTTCACAAGTTATACTGTCCTTCTTTCAAAAAGACCATACAGGATGGAAACTGTCAGTTAGTTGTATAAGGCAAGCACCACACAGCTTGGGAGTCCAGATGCGACCGCAGTAGACAAAGGCACAACAGCGCAGCAGCTGGTGGGGCACATCAGCGGCACATGGGCCCCACCGACCGCCACGTTGTTCTCATCTGTTTACAGAGAATCAGTGGGCGGCATTCAGAATTCAGGGGATTTCAATTCAAAGCCCACATAGTTTCTCTAAATGTTAAAAATATGAAAATTGGATATTTCCACCATACAGTGTTTGTTTGTTTGTGTTTTCCTTCATTGCAATAATCAGCTCATGCTGAGTAGCAGTTTTAGGTGGGGTGAGTGCTTTTCAATCAGTCCCCCACTCTGCACATCTGGATTGTGAGGGAATTCTAGTTTGAGACCACTGCATCTGATAAAGTGAATCAGTATCTGATGGCTTGCCCTGACATCTTCCCTAGCAGGCTGGCAGTCTTGTTTATTGATGTGAGTGATGGGCTGTGACTTATATCTTCTATTACAAGTCAAGGACTTTCAGTAAGGATGACACTGGAAGACCATATTTTTAGTCATGAACATGTAGCAAGAACAGACTGAGAGAGAAAAAGAAAGAGAGGTAGAAAAGGGAAAGGGGAGGGTGGAGAAGAAGAACATTTATTTGTGCCAGATATAGAAAATAAATTCAAGGTGATGAAGGAAACTTAAAGCATGCCTACTGGGGCAGGGCCAGAAGGAGGCAGAGGTGACCCAGTGTCAGCTCCTAAAAGGTAAAGTTCCTCATGTGAAGCAGAGCAACCAGAACTGAGGTCACTTCTTGAACCCAGGTTTAACTACCCTTGAAAGAAAACTGAGAAAAGCTACCACAAATTGTTTCTGGGGGTTACGGCATATGCAAGGTTCTGTGATCAGAGGCCATAAATGAAACAGTAGCATAGCAAGACAAGGCCACAGCCATCTTTCATGAATAACCACCAAAAGGGCACAAATATAATTTCTATTTTCCTAACCAGCAGAAAAACATTTACTTCTGATTTATCGGCTACTCCAAAGCCTTTGACTGTGTGGATCACAACAAACAGTGGAAAATTCATCAAGAGATAGGACTGCCAGACCACCTGACCTGCCTCTTGAGATATCTGTATGCAGGTCAAGAAGCAACAGTTAGAACCAGACATGCAACAACAGACTATTTCCAAACAGGAAAAGGAGTATGTCAGGGCTGTATATTGCCACCCTGCTTATTTAACTTATATGCAGAGTACATCATGAGAAATACTGAGCTGGATGAAGCACAAGCTGGAATCAAGATTGCCAGGAGAAATATCAATAACCTCAGGTATGCAGATGATACCACCTTTATGGCAGAAAGCAAAGAATTAAAGAGCCTCTTGATGAAAGTGAAAGAGGAGAGTGAAAAAGTTGGCTTAAAACTCAACATTCAGAAAACTAAGGTCATGGTTCCATCACTTCAAAACAAATAGATGGGGAAACAGTGGAAACAGTCAGAGACTTTATTTTGGGGGGCTCCAAAATCACTGCAGATAGTGACTGCAGCCATGAAATTAAAAGACACTTGCTCCTTGGAAGAAAAGTTATGACCAACCTAGAAAGCGTATAAAAAGCAGAGACATTACTTTGCCAACAAAGGTCTGTTTAGTCAAAGCTATGGTTTTCCCAGTAGTCATGAATGGATGTGAGAGTTGGACTATAAAGAAAGCTGAGTGCTGAAGAATTGATGCTTTTGAACTGTGGTGTTGGAGAAGACTCTTGAGAGTCCCTTGGACTGCAAGCAGATCCAACCAGTCCATCCTAAAGGAAATCATTCCTGAATATTCATTGGAAGGACTGATGTTGAAGCTGAAACTCCAATACTTTGGCCACCTTATGTGAAATGAAACTGATTCATTTGAAAAGACCCTGATGCTGGGAAAGATTGAAGGTGGAAGGAGAAGGGGACAACAGAGGATGAGATGGTTGGATGGCATCACTGACTCAATGGACATGAGTTTGAGCAAGCTTCAGGAGTTGGTGGTGGACAGGGAAACCTGATGTGCTGCAATTCACGGGATCACAAAGAGTTGAACACAACTATGCAACTGAACTGATCTGAACAGAAAGGAAAAAGATAAATAGTAGAAAAATTAAACTAAAAAGAGGAGAAATCAAGGAAGAATATACAGGAAAAAATTTTAAAGGTATTTCCTGGGTTTTCCCATTTTCTAAAATGATCACCCAACACCCAAGTTTGCCAGTTTTCTGACCTTTCTCAAGGTCAGTAAAAACACCTATATATAAGACACAGCAGAGTTCATGTTGGAATCTGTATGTGAGGAGAGGCAAGTCTTCCTTTTCCCACCAGTGGGAAGCCAAATATTTGCTCATTATAGTCTAAAGCCCACAGCACAGGAAGTGTCTACCTTCAGACCATCAATTTCTAGCACTGAGTCCCTTACAGGGGACATCTTGGATATTTATAGAATTCTCAGGGAGACTCTCAGGAATAAACAGAGGAGTAGCAGTAAAATCCAGTCAATTATGCCAAAGATTGTAAATGGCACCATGGTCAAGAGAACCTTGAGCAGATCTTCCCAACTATTGTCTTGTAAACAATGAGAGTGACAATAGCCCTTCCTCTGACACCAACTCCACTTCCTATCGGACACAAATATAACAGTGGTGATTGGATTCTGAATAAATACACCCTCCTGTCAATATTCTAACTGAATGGGGGCAATGATCTGCTAGTCCTCTGAAAATTTCCAAATTTTCCAGATCTGCTCAATTTCCTGGACCTAGGAAAGAAAGCTCAATGGGCTGTGTGCCCTGGCCTCCTGTGAGCTGAGGTACTGCCAGATCTCACCCTGGCAGCCAGAAATATAACGTAGATAAGGTAAATTGCATTGCTGTTTTGGTTTGGACCTGAGAGGCAAACATTCAACTGGAAATCAAATAAATGGATTCTAGACCTGAGTAAGCTTTTTAAGTAAGATTCACTCTAGCTCAGTTCAGTTGTGTCTGACTCTTTCTGACACTGTGGACTGCAGCATGCCAGGCTTCCCTGTCCATCACCAACTCCCAGAGATTGCTCAAACTCATGTCCATTGAGCCGGTGATGCTGTCCAATAATCTCATCCTCTGTTGTCCACTTCTCCTCCTCCCTTCAATCCTTCCCAGAATCAGAGCCTTTACTGATGAGTCAGTTCTTCACAATAGGTGGCCAAAGTACTGGAGCTTCAGCTTCAGTATCAGTCCTTCCAATGAATATTCAGGACTGATCTCCTTTAGGATGGACTGGTTGGATCTCCTTGCTGTCCAAGGAACTCTCCAGAGTCTTCTCCAACACCACAGTTCAAAAGTATCAATTCTTTGGTACTCAGCTTTCTTTATAGTCCAACTCTCACATCCAAACATGCTGCTGCTGCTGCTAAGTCACTTCAGTCGTGTCCAATGCTATGCGACCCCAGAGATGGCAGCCCACCAGGCTCCCCTGGCCCTGGGATTCTGTAGGCAAGAATACTGGAGTGGGGTGCCATTGCCTTCTTTGCATCCATACATGACTACTGGAAAACTGTACTTTGACTATATGGACCTTTGTTGGCAAAGTAATGTCTCTGCTTTTAAATATGCTGTCTAGGTTGGTCATAACTTTTCTTCCAAGGAGCAAGTGTCTTTTAATTTCATGACTGCGGTCACCATCTGCAGTGAGTTTGGAGCCCAGGAAAATAGTCTGTCACTTTCCAGTGTTTCCCCATCTATTCGCCATCAAGTGATGGGACCAGATGCCATGATCTTAGTTTTCTGAATGTTGAAAAAGCCAGCTTTTTCACTCTCCTCTTTTACTTTCATCAACAGGCTCTTTAGTTCTTCTTCACTTTCTGCCACAAGAGTGGTGTCAACTGCATATCTGGGGTCTGAAGATCAGAAAGATGCACCAGCAACATTCTGCCTGAACTTCCTTGGCTGAAGAAGAGAAGCCCCACTCCCACCCCACCCAACAAGAGGACATATCCATACTAGATATTGTTTAAATTTAGAAAAATACAGCCACAGGCTTAGGGAATAGGGGAGAGTCTTATACAATTTTGATTTGAAAGAAGAAAAACTCAGCTGATAAAGAATCCACCTACAATGCAGGAGACCCTGGCTCAATTCCTGTATCAGAAAGATGCACTGGAGAAGAGATAGACTACCCACTCCAGTATTCTTGGGCTTCGCTGGTGGCTCAGATGCTAAAGAATCTGCCTGCAATGTGGGATACCTGGGTTAGATCCCTGGGTTGGGAAGATTCTCTGGAAAAGAGAAAGGTTATCCCCTCCAGTATTCTGGCCTGGAGAACCCATGGACTGTATAGTCCATGGGGTCACAAAGAGTTGGACACAACGGAGTGACTTTCACTCAAACATAATTTAAATGTATAGAACCAATGTTTCTAAAATAAAAGCCGCCAAGGTTTATTGAGAACTTCCTAGGTGCTTGACAGAGTTTCAAGTACTTAACAACTATACAATATTACCAAGTCTTTATTTGCAAAGTAATAATAATAACAATCCCCCAAAACTATGAAATAGGTAGTATTACTATTCCTAATTTACAGATGAGACAACTGAATGACAGCTTATATGTGCTAGTGCCAAGATTTAAATCTCGGATTTCTGACTCCAGTCTCTTCAACAAATTGTTTTCGGAAAACTGGTCAACTATGTGTAAAAAAAAAAGAAACTAGAATACTCTCTAACACCACTTGCAAAAATGAACTCAAAATGGATTAAAGACCTAAATGTAAGACCAGAAACTATAAAACTCTCAGAGGAAAACATAAGCAGAACACTCTCTGACATAAATCATAGCAAGATCCTCTATGACCCACCTCCCAGAGTAATGGAAATAAAAACAAAAATAAACAAATGAGACCTAATTAAACTTAAAAGCTTTTGCACAACAAAGGAAACTATAAGCAAGGTGAAAAGAGAGCCTTCAGAATGGGAGAAAATAATAGCAAGTGAAAGAACTGACAAAGAATTAATCTCCAAAATATACAAGCAGCTCAATACCAGAAAAGTAAACAACCCAATCAAAAAGTGGGCAAAGGAACTAAACAGACATTTCTCCAAGGAAGATATACAGATGGCTAATAAACACATGAAAAGATGCTCAACATCATTCATTATTAAATTAATGCAAATCAAAACATGAGGTATCATCTCACACTGGTCAATGGCCATCATCAGAAAGTCTACAAACAATAAATGCTGGAGAGGGTGTGGAGGAAAGGGAACCCTCTTGCACTGTTGGTGGGGATGCAAACTGGTACAGTCACAAGGGAGAACATCGTGGAGATTCCTTCAAAAACTGGAAACTGAACTGCCATGAGCGTGTGTGCTTAGTCACTCAGTTGTGTCCAACTCTTTGTGACCCCATGGACTGCAGCTTGCCAGCTTTCCCTGTCCAAGGAATTCTCCAGGCAAGAATACTGGAGTGGGTGGCCATCCCCTCTTCCAGAGGATCTTCCCAATTCAAGGATTGAACCCAGGTTTCCCACATTGCAGGAGGATTCTTTAACATCTGAGCCACCAGGGAAGCCCAAGTGGGTAGCCTATTCCTTCTCCAGGAGATCTTCCCAACCCAGGAATTGAACCAGGGTCTCCTGCATTGCAGGCAGATTCTTTACTGACTGAACTACCAGGGAAGCCCTAGAACTGCCATATGACCTAGCAATCCTACTGCTGGGCATACACCTCAGAGAAAACAGAATTGAAAGAGATACATGTACCCCAGTGTTCACTGCAGCACTATTTACAATAGCTCGGACATGGAAGCAATCTAGATGTCCATCAGCAGATGAATGAATAAGGAAATTATGGTACATATACATGATGGAATATTACTCAGCTATAAAAAGGAACTCGTTTGAGTCAGTTCTAATGAGGTGGATGAACCTGGAACTTATTATAGACAGTGAAGTAAGTCAGAGAGAGAAAGACAAATACTGTATATTAACACATATATATGGAATTTAGAAAGATGGTACCAATGATCTTAGGACAGTGAAGGAGACAGAGGTGTAAAGAACAGATGTTGGACTCATCTAGAGAAGGTGAGGGTGGGATGATTTAAGAGAATACCAGTGAAACATGTACAATACCATATGTAAAATAGATGACCAGTGCAATGCATGAAGCAAGGCACCCAAAGCTGGTGCTCTGGGACAACCCAGAGGGATAGGATGGGGGGGGGAGAGGTGGGAGGGGGTTCAGGATGGGTGGGGGCATATGTATACCTGTGACTGATTCATATTGATGTATGACAAAAGCAATCACAATATAGTAAAGCAACTATTCTCCAATTAAAATAAATTAATAGAAAAATTAAACTCAAGAGTATAGCTACTAATCTATCTAGAAAGTAACCTTACAAAGTATTATTCCAAAAAAAAAAAATTCAAGATCTACAAATCTCTTGATGTGTAAAATTGGCTATACCTTTTTTCCTTTCCCAGTGTTATCCTTGTCTGTAGTTTATGGAATTTTGCATTGTCAAAGAAGAAACATCTCAAAGAAAGAAGGATCTTTCTTCAGACCTAGGAGGGGAATTATGATTGGTTTGGGCCAGGCAGAACAATTTCGGTTTTCTTTGCTGGAAATTAGAGGACATGTGACACAGATCCAGTCATGAGACCCAGAAAAATCCTGTCAGAGGATTTTGGGAAATCCTGTCTAGGGAAAGTTTTGGTTCATGATAAACAGATAAATTGAGAGTCCTGTATATCTCTCATTTTTTGAATATGTATAAAACCTGATGCTCCTGGAGGAGGGCAAGGCAGTCCACTCCAATATTCTTACCGGAAGAATCCCCATGGACAGAAGACCCTGGCGGGCCAGTCCATGGGGTTGCAGAGTCAAACACAACTGAGCGACCAAGCACACAAAACCTAGCGCTGAACGTTGAGACAATTATTTTAGGCTCATCAGCCTTTGGACAGAAAAACCAATGTACTGAGGTTGGCAGGATAGAAAATTAAAAAAAAAAAAAAAAACACACACACACACCTGAGTTTCTAATGACAAATGGAGCCAGTGCATCAAATCTGGACTCCTCTATCTCTAGATTTCTTGCTGCAAGGATAGTTATACATCTTTATTGCTTAAGCCATTGTAAGGCATTGTGTCACTTTGCCTTTAAATGCATCCTAACTTATACACATATTCTTTGTCCATGTATAGACATATGTTATGTCTATACATTTTTTGCCTTTCTTTATTTCACTTGACTTGTAGCTATGTGGTCAAATAAAACCAGGCAGTCAAGGAAGGAAAGGAAATGTATTTGAGCAGCAGTTTATCAACACCGTTCTGGAAAAAAATACTCAAGACTGCTGCACTATCATTTGCCAGTCTCCTACCTCAAACATTGCTGAGATACACTCACCCACAGGCTGTGACTCAGCAGTAACACAGTAAAGTATATCCCTAGTTTCCTCATTAGTAAAATAAGCAATCTGAACCAGGGGACCCTTAGGAAAATTTTAGCACTGACATTTTATACTTCATGCTCTGTCTATTAAGAAGGTTATATTGGCATAACTTTTAGAGTTGCTCTATAAATAATAACCACATCTTTAAATACTTAATAAAAGTTATAACAATTTATCTCTGTTATAAGTTCTCCCTCTCTGCAGGCCTGAGGTCTTCATCAGGAAAATGTGGAAAATGAAATGGATGCTCTTATGGCCCTTTCCAGCTCAGACACTCTTGAATCTGGCCAGATTCTTAAATATGTGGTTCTAATTCTCACAGACTTTCTGCAAAGCTTATGCAGTCAGGTCTGATGATGTCTGAGTCAGAGATCTTTCTGGAGCACAAATTTATGATAAAAGTTAATTGATTCAGACTGTAGGCTCCTCATTTCTCTGCTTTTCCATGGTGCCCAGCACACCATGTGGCATATGTATGCTCTCAGTAACTGCTGGTAATTCAATAATTGTGCTGTGGGTTTTGTTTGTTTGTTTTTGCATCTACTATTTGACTGAGATATTAAATAGGGTATCTCAACTCCTCATCATAATCCTTCAAGGGCAGTATTTTTATGTCTATAACCTGAATAAAAAACAAGGCTGCCTACATGCCAGCATGGTGTCACATCCAAAATAAACCCAAACCAAACAACCTGAAAATTAAGTAGGTCTTTCATGAAGTCCTGGAAGATATGGCTAAAGGGACAGTCACATGGAAAAACATACAACAGAAACTCCTTTTACCCATTTTTCGTCCTAAAATCCTCCAACAGCCCCACAAAGATCCCCAGCTCCATCGTCCCAAGTGCTCTAGCAAAACTCCTTCCTCCTGTCCATTCTAGCTTACCCCTTTCAGATCTACTCTGTCCTTTGGGGATGGTCTCATTCCCTGCATAACCTAAGTTAGCTTGGAAGTTCGGCCCCCGGGGCCTCCAGTTTTCCCCTTGACGAGCCAGGCACACTCTGCAAGTGCAGACGGCAACGGCCCTCGGTGTCCCCTCCAGCCCAGAGTGCACGCCCCCCACTACACTGCGATGGATGCACACCACTCTTCACACAAGGCTGCTCTCTGTGTGTACATCCTCTAACCAGTGACTGCCCCAGGATCACCTAAGGAGCTCATCAAAAGCACAGATGTCTGGTCTGCATGTCAGTTTCTCTGAATCAGAGTATCCTAGGGTGAGAACCAAGAGGCCACATTTTTAAGAAGTCTCCCAGGAGATTCTAACCTGTAGTCAGGTTTCAAAGCACTGCTTTACACCACAAAGGCTTTAGAATTAAGCTACAGAGTCGTGCCCATGGTCAGGACCATTTTCCTAATCCCCTTTCTACTGTCTTGCCTTCCTGATAACACGGTGTCCCAGAAACACAAGCAATCCTCAACTTCTGAACCCTGTGGGTTTCAAAAATACGTTAGTCAGAGGCAGGGTGCAGCTTTCCCCAAAGAATAGGCACTAGAGATCCATGTGGGCTCAGAGTGCTCCAAAGACCTGTAGGTCTTTGCAAGGTGATTTTGTGAGAAAGTATATACAACAGTTCCCACTGGGGCTTCCAGTGGGAGGAAGCCCACTAGAAATTGGGGCTTCCAGTTTCTCCCTGAGGTCAGGCAATAAGAGCTTAACCTCCTTTCTGGGGGTCTGGTGGCAGGAGGGGGAGGTTGAGGAAACTGGGACTTCCAACTTCTCCCTGAGGTCAGGCAATAAGAGCCTAGCCTCCTTTCTGGGGGTCTGGTGGCAGGAGGGGAAGACAAAGGAAGTCCTATATGGTGACAAAGGAAGCCCAGAGGTCTGGTAGCTACTGAGAAAGATGTCAGAAAGGGGACCCTCCAAAGAAACAAGGAGTAGGCCACCAATGAGGTAGGGATGCAAAAAGGAGTATCTTCATGCAGAGGGCCCAGGCAGTGGTTTCTTTTGCAGTGTCAGAACTCTGAACTGAGACAGGGCAAATATGTTCACTGGGCTTAAGAGAGAGGCACCTTGATGGAGAGGAGGAAGGTCCCGACCTCAGATCATTCTGGCAGCAGCACCTGGGCCCCCATGAGGAGCAACCCATCAAGAGGGTGGGAAGGCCAGTCCCAGCATGAGGACAAGTATTTTGTTAAGCAAGTGCTCACTGCGGGCTTCCCTCTCCTGGGTCCTCCTCCAAGTCCTGTTTTCTTTGGAATTGACTTCAACATCTGAAGGCTCAATATTACATCCTTCAAAAAAACTTTAGCCACTGAAGGAAAAAAACCCTGACCTCATTATTACATGATCTTACCAAACAGATTCTGAAGACAGTTTTAAAGTGAGGGCCTGTGCCTTTTTAAAACTCGATTGCATTGCATAATTAGTAGCAATTACTGTCAACAAACATTTATCAAATATCTACTGATGCACTAGGCCCGAGGAACATGTGGGCAAGAGTGAATCAATCCTTTGGCAGAGCACAGAGTACCAGAAATCAGAACACATGATCTGACAGCAGAACGATCCCCGTGAGTCTGCTGGAACAGGAAATTTGAATGCAGATCTACCTCTAAAAAACCAAAACATTTGCTTACCCAAAATAAGACTTGAAAGGCCAGTGGAATCATTGATTAAAACATTTAATTGGTTCTGCACACATGAGGTTAAATCCAATGTAATCATAACATGAGTTCAGATCCAACATCAAAATGGGTACAGCCATGTGCATAAGGGAAAGAGATCTCACCTTTCTTCACACAGCTTCCACAGCACAACACAACAACTCAAGGTGATTGCTCCTCTAATTTGCTATAGGGACATGCACATAGGTAACTTTTTATTACCTCAAATATCCTGGTATAGCCTCTCTCTATCCCTTTATGTAATATTCCTGCCTTCAGTCTTATTTTGAGTGGACTGGTGGTATAACTGGTGGACTGGACTGGTAGCCTGGAGTGAATGGTAATAGCCCCTTGCTTTCTAATAGTAGTTTGTAGAATTACTGTAGGCAGTAGAACAGTTTTAGCAAAATAAACTTCTATGCAACTTCAATATCTAATACACATAAACAGAGATCCCTGAGTCTGTCCTATCCCCAGACTCTCTCCAGCCTCAGGAGCAACTCTAGATACAGTTGCTCTAAAACCTCAATGCACACCAATTTTTGCCTCTGAGGCAGAGACTGCAAATTACCATCCCAGGATCCCTTTCCCCTTCTTTCTTCGTAACCAGATTCTAATAAGGGTGGAAATGAAACCAATTAAAAGATGACATTTCCAAGCCTGTCTTGCTGCTACATAAAGCCAGTAAGCCAGTACTGATTAAAGACTGGCCAATGATATACAAATGAGAGTGCTATATGAGATTCCCAAAAGACTCCTTAGAACTGAAAGCTGTGCCTTGTCTGTTCTTCTGTTTTTCCTCCTTTCTGCTTTCTCAAATATGGGCATGATGGCTGAGCTTCTGCAACCACGCTGAACCGTTAGGTCACTTTGAAGTTAAAGACTATGCTCTAGCGCTAGTGAAACCAAAGAGATAGAACCTGTGTCTGAAAGACTTCATGGTGTTGCCATACCAGCTCTGAATTTCCTATCTCTGGATTTTTTTATGTGAGAGAATAAGTACTGTGTGTCTATAACATTGCTTAGGCTTTTTAATAATTTACAGCAATATCAAGTCCTGATGCAGAACCTACCTGTAGTTAACTTTTCCAGCAAAAGATTTCACTGTGAGTCTCCTTTTATGTACTCTGTTTAACAAGGAAAAATCATGAAGGACTAAGAGAAGGACATATAGTATATGCTATATACTATATGGGTCAAATTTGTTTATAAAATGTATTTTAAATTTGATAAATTAATAAAATAGCTAAAATTTACTGAGTGCTTACCATGGGCTAGGCTATCTGCTAAGCATTTGTGCATATATTATTTCATTTACTACTCAAGTCAACCACATGAAGTACGTGATATAATGGATAGTTTTCAGATGAAAAAATTAAGGCCAAGAGGAGTTTGCTACTTATCTACAGTTTTACAGCTAGTTCACTGCAGAGCAGAGATCTGAGACTATAACTCCTTTCTAAAACAAACAACAAATGAAAGGGGACTGAAAGTCTAAGCAAAATAATTTGATCAACAAAGGGTCTTTTGAGGTACTTTATAATAAGGATAGTTTAAGCAGAGTATCGGAGAAGGCAATGGCACCCCACTCCAGTACTCTTGCCTGGAAAATCCCATGGAAGGAGGAGCCTGGTAGGCTGTAGTCCATAGGGTCGCTAAGAGTCGCACACGACTGAGCGGCTTCTCTCATTTTCACTTTCATGCATTGGAGAAGGAAATGGCAACCCACTCCACTGTTCTTGCCTGGAGAATCCCGGGGACTGGGGCGCCTGGTGGGCTTCCGTCTATGGGGTTGCACAGAGTCGGACACGACTGAAGAGACTTAGCAGCAGCAGCAAGCAGAGTATGTTCTGACTCAAGGTCTCTTTTGTGATCTAAACTTGGGATGAAGCAGCTTTGGAATCAGGCTGGCTTGGGTACAAATTCTTGCTCTACCACTTTTTGGAAGTGTGATCTTGGGCAAAATTCTTTAACTTCTCTGAGCCTCAGACTGCCTTGCACAGTGAGGTGGATCAATGAACTAAGGCATGTGAAGTTCACAGCGCAATGCCTGCTCTGACAGGTAAGCAAGTCTCAATTTTGTAGCACAGGGCGGGCTCAAACGAGAGGAATGAGGTAAGAGGTTATTCACTTGTTTTCAGAAGGGTTTCCAAACATCTCCTTGGAGGTGTTGCACAGAACAGAAGAATGTTTGTAATGTTTGTGAAACTGAACAAGATACCTCTCTCTAATCTCAGTTTTCTCACCTGTAAGTGGGAATTACAATTTCTTCTATGCAGGATCATTGGAGAAAAGACAAGATTGGCCATAGAATGTTATGCAGTGTTAAAGATCATTATTAGAGTTAATGTTCACTCACCCCGGTCACTTCTTAATTTTTCCAAATGAAGCAACAAACTACCTATCCCACCTTCTTATTTTTCTTATTTCAAGCCATTACTAAGATTTCTTTCATATTGTGGAAATTGATGCCAACAGTTATGATTCAGAAATGCTAACCCTAAAGAAGGTGAAGTATCAGAATTGGATAATAGAGAAAAAAAGTGTGGCAAATACACAGAATGGTAATTTCTACAAGAAAAATGATAATTTCTAAAATCATAAAACTCATTAGGAGATTAAGCCAGAATTTAAAACTTCTATACATCAAAAAACACAATCAACAGAATGAAAAAGTGGCTTATGGAATAAGGGAAATGCAAGTCATATATCTGATAAAAAGATTAATATCTAGAATATATAAAGAACTCCTATGACAACACAAAAAACTTAACTAAAAAATGAGCAAAGAACTTAGATATTTCCCCAAACAAGATATTCAAGTGGTTAACAAGCTATGAAGAGGTGCTCAGCATCACTAGTCATTGTAGAGATGCACCACCAGGGACCATGCTGTGTGCTTAGTCACTCAGTCGCGTCTGACTGCGACCCCAAGGACTGCATCCCACCAGGCTCCCCTGTCCATGGGGACTCTCCAGGCAAGAATACTGGAGTGGGCTGCCACGCCGTCCTGCAGGAGACCTGCCCAACCTAGCATCGAGCCCAGGTCTCCTGCACTGCAGGCAGATTCTTCACCATCTGAGCCACTGGGAAGACCAAAACCACCATGAAATGTCACTTTATACCCATTAGGTTGGGTACAGTCAAAAAGACAGGAATAACAAATGCTGGGAAAGGTATAGAGAAACTGAAAATTTGGCGCACTGTTAGTAGGAATGTTAAATGGTGACCCCCTGTGGAAAATAGTATAACAGTCTCTAAAAAATTCTATTAGAAATAGAATTTCCATATGATTCTGCAATTTCACTTCTGGGTCTATAAATAAAAGAATTGAAAGAAATGTACACCCATGTTTGTAGCAGCAATATCCACATTAACTGAAAGGGAGAAGCAACCCAAGTGTCCATTAACAGATGTATGGACAATCAAAATTTAGTGTAGACATATGTAGATACATATAATGGAATATATGTATATGATGGAATATATATATATATAATGGAATATCATTTAGTCTTAAAGGGAAAGAAATTCTGGCACGTGCTTCGATGTGAATGAACCTTGAGGGCATTATGCTAAGTGAAATAAGTAAGTCACAAAAAGATAAATACTCTATGATTCTACTCACACAGGGTATCTAGAGTAACCAAATTTGTAAAAGCAGAAAGTAGAGTGGTAGGTTCCAGGGGCTTAGAGGAAGAGAAAATGAGAATGGTTGTTCAATGGGTATAGAGTTTAATTTTGCAAGATAAAATTGTCCTGGGGATTACTTGCACAACAGTATGGATATACTTAACATTACTGAACTGTACACTTAAAATGGCTAAGGTAGTAAATTTTATGTTATGTGCATTCTATTACAATTGAAAAAAACTTGTTTGGCAAAAAGCAATAGGAAGAAGTATAAAAGAGAACAGAAGAGTGAGCAGGTGACAAGAGTATAGTAACGTTATGTGGGCATCAGAAACGCATTTGACAACTACTTCCATAGAAGTTGTGCTTCAAATTAAATCGGCCTGTTTTTGAATGCTCTCATCTAAATGGATTGCTGGCAGGGTGAAAATACTATGTAATCAGGGATAAATGGGAAGTACATCTGGTTGGAAGCAAAAGGTCCACTAGGGCATGTCAGAGGCTGGTGCTGGAACTGACCTCATTTAACAAACTCATTAATGACCTAGAAGAAAACGGAAATAGCCACTGCTAATGAAATTTGCAAAGATATGTTGGCGATGCCCTGGACTTGGCCATCACAGCATAAGCATTGCTGGGATGGAGAGATTTTCCACTAGGTAATTAATTGGATTAAAAGAATGACTTCCTAGGATAAGAACACTTGCTCATTTCCAACTCTCATCTCCAGAGCAGAAAGCAGATTTTGTCATGTGATGCAGATCAGAAAACCACACTTGATAAAGGCCTATGAAAGAATAGTGCTTTCCCAGAGCACAATTCTGCCTTTGTCCTTTATCTCTAGGTAGAAGACAATGGAATCTATTCATTAAAAAGACAGAAGAAAGGAGAAGGTAAAAGAAGCAGAGGAGATACAGTCTTTCTTCCACGGAGGAAGGTCTAGGCAAGAAGCCCATATGTGCTCAGTCACTCAGTCATGTCCCCACTAAAATTTAGTGTACACTCTCTGAAGCTTGGCACAAATTATGCCATCCTCTTCCCCTGCTTGAAACCTGTCTGTGGTCTCCCAGGGCACTCAGGAGGAATCCAGAATCTTTGACAAGGCCCCGAGTGATCAGCCCTGCCTCCCTATCCAGCCTCATCTTGCACAGCTGCCCTTCTCACCCACGTAATGGCCATCAGCTTCTCCACCAGCCCAGCAGAAATTCAGCACCACTATCTGCCTTGGCAGTTTCACCCCTTCCCACTCTGAGTCACTGTGCTTGGTTCAGGAGTGGACAGGGGGACTCAAGCTGTGCCAATCTGATTCCATCCCATCACTTCCAGAGCAACAAACGCTGAGGAGCAGCTCTCCTGATGAGGCTGGCTGCCTATAGGGCTTCTCAGATGATGTTGTTAGCATTTCAACCAGGATTCTTCTTTATTATGCAGAACCCTTGTTAGCCTTTAGTGTTCACGCTTCTGTACACAGACTTTCAGTTATACCCCCTGAATCATTGTGATGACAACAACAGCAGCAAAATGACACGCCTGAACACTACCCAGGGTTGAGAACTGCAAGACAGAACTTTTTGTGATGAGATGGAAATCGAGGAATGAAGCAATTTGCCTAAGGCATTCAAGTCTTCAGTCAATGTGTCATTTCCTCAGAGACCTTTTCATATCTCCCCCATCTGAAGTAGGTCTCTGTCATGACACTACTTATTGCATATAGTACAGAACCAGTTTACAAATACGTGCTCAGTTGTGTGGTTTTTTTGTTTCATATCTGTTTTCTCCCACTAGACTGGAAGTTCCATGTTGTTGCTGTTCAGTCGTTAAGCCACGTCTGACTCTTTTTGACCCCATGTACTGCAGCATGCCAGGCTCCCCTGTCCTCCACTATCTTCCAAGATTTGCTCAAATTCATGTCTATTGAATCAGTGATGCTATCTAACCATCTCATCCTCTGCCACCACCTTCTCCTTTTGCCTTCAATCTTTCCCAGCATTAAGGTCTTTTCCAATGATTCTTCGCATCAGGTGGTCAAAGTACTGGAGCTTAAAAAGGGGCTGTTTTGGTTTTCAACGACTGACATTCAATAAACATTTGCAGAGAAAAGAAGAGAGGGGGAAAGGAAGGTTGTTTGGAAATTAGTAACACTGTTCAGTGACTAACATCTCAATCCAACCCACAAAAGTCTGTTTAATCTAAGAACCTAAATGTCATACCTTCACTGCTTTTATGAGAGATGGGTTGATTGTAGGACCCCAGGAGCCCACCTGCCTCTCCATAAAACCAGTTTTGAGAATTCCCCTGGCTCCCAAGAGAACAGGTCCCACTTCAGAAGAGCAGGGCTTGGAAGATGGAGGGGGCTGGTATGAGTCTGATAGCATTTCATTTACCCTTTCCTCTCCCCTCCCTCACTCCAGCAGTGGCAGTACTCTTAGGGGCTCCAACAGCAGGGAGAAAAGGTAGGCTTCAGAGAGGGAACATTTGCACTACTTTGGAAATCAGACACCTCTTTTCTAAAAGCCTCCTTTTTTGGAAACATGCTGTTTTGTGGTCGCCCGGCACCATGCCCCCCTCCCTAACACACCCTGCCCTTAGGAGGAGTTACCTTTCTTTGTGGGTTTGTCTTTTTGAGGTGGGAAATCCAGATGCCTGACTCCCACTCCAGAAGCCAATAGATCAAATCCTTCCTGCCATGGTTGTTGTATAGCTGATAGAGTCTCTCCAGGGCTTTAAATATTGAGTGAGCAATTTTTTTAAAAAGACTGGGGGACATTCCCTCAGTAATGTAACACTGATCATAGTGTTTCTACTGCTTGGTTAGTCCTGACTTCTAGTTTCCTGGCCCTCAAGGGCTGCCTTGCCTCCTGCCCATTTCCAGGCCTAGTTCTCTACTTTCTCAATCCTTGGACTATCTCAAAATCATTCCAATAAAATCTCCTTTGTTTAAATTACCAGAGTCAAAGACTCTGTGGGCAATGCAAGATTCTAGATGAATTTCCTGAGTCCTGATCAAATTATTCATTGGAGTTTCACATTTGCATTCATGCGTTCCACGTATAGCTGGTGAAAGTCCTTTATGCCCCACGCCCTGGACCAAGTGTTAATGTGCAAAAACAAATAGGATTCAGGCCCAGGCCTAAGAGAACACATTCTGCTTGAAGAGGCAGAGAATTAGATCAGAAACTGAAACTGAAGTGGTGTAACCTGTTGCAAGCATGCTTGGAAGATAATGATCCAAACTCCCTCACTCTCTCAGGCATGCATTCAATCTCTCTACCTCTCCCACTTCTAAGGGCTTCTGGGGTCTTTGGACAGCAGGCTCTAGTGAAGATGTGGGTAATGTGAGTTTCTGCTGATATGGAAATATCCATAAGAAGACACAGAATGCATGTACAGTGAAATAGAGCTGCTGAAGAAGAATGTCAACACTTTTAAAATAAATTTCTAATTTAATTTATTAAATTAAATTAAATTAATAATTTTTTAAATAAAAATAATGAGTACTTGGGGACTTCCCTGGTGGTCCACTGGTTAACACTCCATTCTCCCAAAGCAGGGGACATGAGCTTGATCCCTGGTTGGGGAAATAAGATCCCACATGCTGCAAAGCATGATCTGAAAAGATAAATTAAAAATAAAATAAAATAAAAAATAACAAGTACTTATGGAGACTCACGTACAAAACACACAACAGCAAGATAGCCTTACTGGAGTCAAAAAATCTCAACTAAGAGATTCAGGAAAGAAATCAAAATAGAGCGTGGTCTTTGTTGAGATCCAAATTAATGGCCTGGAAGATCAAATTATAAGAAATATTTCAAAACACAAAGGAAAAATGTGAGGAGATGGAAATCATGAAGGAAAACTTAAGAGCCGTGGAGAATATATCCAGAAGGCCCAGTATGTGAAACATGGGTGCTCCAGGAGAAGCAAAGAAGAGTTGTAACACATAAGACTCTTTGAGTTTTGTCAGGACTATAGAGTAAAGAGATACATGAAGAAACATCTTGGTAATATTCCAAACTTTGGGTGAAAAGAAAAGCATTCAAATAAAAAGAATGTAAGCTCAGACTTGCAGAGACAATGCAGGAAGGAGAGGGTGGGACAAATTGAGAGAATAGCATTGAAACATTACCATATGTAGAATTAAATAGCCAGTGGGAGTTTCCTGTATGGTGCAGGGGACTCAAATCATGTGCTCTGACAACCTAGAGGGGTGGGGTGTGAGGTGGGAGAGAGGTTCAAGAGGAAGGGGACATGCTTATACCTATGGCTGATCCATGCTGCTATATGGCAGGAACTAACACAATATTGTAAAGCAATTATCCTTCAATTAAAAATAAATTAAAAAAACTAAAATAAAAGAACACAAGCTCTGTAAGGGAAAAATAATCAGAATGGCATCACATTTCTTTACTGCCACCATAGAAGCTGAAAAACAGTAAAATAGCAGCCACAGACACTGTGAGATTGCAACCAAGATTCTACTCCCAGCCAAGATTATTCCCTTATTAGAATGAATGGAAAATGCATAGGAACATGCTGGAAGTCGGAGAGTGTATCAACACCTTAGGAAAAGAATCTAGGGAGGATATTCATATGCAAAACAACAAAGTGGGATTCCTACTTAAGAAAAGTGGAACATAGACATAAATATAATACCTAAAACTCCTAGAAGAAAACATAGGAGTAGAGCTGCATGACTTTGGGTAAAGCAATGATTTCTAAGCAATGTCACTGAAATCACAAGCAACAGATAAAAATATTAGAAATATTGGACTCTTTGAAATTTAAAATGTTTGTGGTTAAAATGACACCATCAAGAAAATAAAAAGACAACCCATAAAAAGGAAGAAAGTATCCACAATTCATGATAAATGACATGTATCCAGAATACAAAAAGAACACTTTTCAATTCATTATTTTAAAGGTAGATTTTATTTTGGGGAGCTCCAAAATCACTGCAGATGGTGACTGCAGCCACGAAATTAAAAGACACTTGCTCCTTGGAAGAAAAGCTATGACCAACCTTTAATAGACAGCATATTAAAAAGCAGAGACATTGCCAACAAAGTTCCATCTAGTCAAAGCTATGGTTTTTCCAGTAATCAGGTATGGATGTGAGAGTTGGACCATAAAGAAAGCTGAGCACCAAAGAACTGATGTTTTTGAACTGTGGTGTTGGAGGAGACTCTTGAGAGTCCCTTGCTTGGACTGCAAGCAGATCCAACCAGTCCATCCTAAAGGAATCAGTCCTGCATATTCATTGGAAGGACTGATGTTGAAGCTGAAACTCCAAAACTTTGGCCACCTGATGCGAAGAAGTGACTCATTTGAAAAGACCCTGATACTGGGAAAAATTGAAGGCAGGAGAAGGGGACCACAAAGGATTAGATGGTTAGATGGCATCACTGACTCGATGGACATGAGTTTGAGCAAACTCCGGGAGTTGGTAAAGGACAGGGAAGCCTGGTGTGTTGCAGTCCCTGGGGTCACAAAGAGTTGGACACGACTGAGAGACTGAACTGAACTGAACTGAGAACTGACAATAGAAAGGTCTTACCAGACCCACTCCCACATCATACATTTTAAGATGACAGGATTAGTCAGAAGGTTCTTAAGAAGGAGAAACAAGTCCTCAAGCAGGATACATTGTTTTTATATTATCATTGGTACAGAGTTTAAGGGAAAACATAGCCTTGAGACATTAGTTCTGGTCTTAAAGAAAAAGTATTTTATGTGACTAAGACAAGGAATGTAGGAAAAAAATGTAGGAAAAAAATGTTTGTCCCTTTCTCCTCCTTGAGAGCCCAGGACACTTTTCTCCTTCTCGAGGGCCTGGACTACTTCCTCCTTGAGGACTCTGGACTCCTTATCAACCTACCTAAATTAACTGTCTCATTGGAGATTGAGGAAGTGAATAATAAAATTATATGTATATTTCAATCCTAAATCCACCAAACAAGAACTACTTGTTTTTTTCTTATGTCCCTGGAATATTTATGAAAACCAGCTATGCATTTGTCCACAAAGAATATATTATTTGGAAAAAATTAAGGGTTAAATTAATAGTCAATTAAAAAAAGAAAGTTTTTCAGCCAATGAAAAAGAAATGAATAATTTAAAAGTAATCAAAAGAAAATCTTAACTTTTAGAAATTAGAAATACCTTCTTGATTAATATAGTATATATATATGATATATATTAGTCAGGTTTTTCTCTAGAGAAGCAGAATTGAAAACAGGGACTCAAATTCATGTGCATCATAATTATTTTGCTTTTAAAAGATTTATTTTATTGAAGGATAACTGATTTACCATGTTGTGTGAATTTCTGCTTTACAGAAAAATGATTCAGTTATACATATATATGTATATATATATTCTTTTAAAATTTCTTCTCCATTATGGTTTAGCATAGGATATTGAATATAGTTCCCTGTGCTACATAGTAGGATCTTGTTGCTTACCCATTCCGTATATAATAGCTTGCATCCAAACTTCCAATCCATCCCACCTCCCTCCCTATTGGTAACCACAAGTTTGTTCTCTATATCTGTGAGTCTATTTGTGGGGAGAGAGCAAATGAGCCAAGATGGTGTGGTCACGCTCTCTCGCCCATTTTTAAATAATGACTGTGTAACAGTTGAGATCACTTATGTCTGACACCTGAGCTTAAAAACTGAGAATTTTAGGGACTTTTCCCATGGTCCAGGAATTAAGACTGTGCCCCCATTGCAGGGGGTGGGGGTGCGGCATTGGGGCAGGTTTGATACCTGGTCAGGGAACTAGATCCCACATGCTGCAACTAAGAGTTTGCATGTTGCCACTAACAGCCGGCACCGCCAAATAAACAAAATACAGCGTGAGTGTGAGCGCATGCTCAGTCACGTCCGGCTCTTTGTGACTCCACGGGCTGTAGCCTGCCACGCTTCTCTGTCCATGGGATCTGTCCTGCTTTGGCAGGCAGATTTTTTATGAGTGAGACACCTGGGAGACCCAAATAAATAAATAATAAATATTTTTTAAAAAGGGAAAATTTGAAAGCTACTAAAATTTAGATTCTGTATAATTTATATGTTAGCTTCACTCAATCACTTAGTAGTTACATTAGCACACTTATTTGGGGCATATTATGTGTAAACTCTCTGTGCCTCAGTTTCCTCAGCTGAAAGGAGATGATCACAGCACATTCTCCAGAGAGTGGCTGTAAGAACTGAGAAAGTTAATATATATAAAACAGTCAAATGGTACTTGTTATCATTACTCTCTATATGGCTGGTTCTTTCCACACATTTTGTATGAAACCACAGCTGGTCCTGTACAGAAAGTAAACAGAGGATCATTTTTCTCCTCATTGGTTTTTCTTCCTCTTCTCCCCTCCTTTTTCTGTAGTGGAAGGAAGTGTGCTCCTTGCTTGTTCTGTGGCAACTCTGGATTCATGGCAACACTGAAATGAGAAGTAGGCCAAGCATCGGGCAAGGCCAAGTGATAATATAAATGGACTTAGTGGATTAGAAATATGGACAGCACATAATAAAATGAGATTTATCTTGGGAGAAAAATAGTTTATCTAAGAAGAAACAGTTCAATGCATAGTCAACCCAGAAGGGGGAAAGGGTGTATCTCAGAGAGGTAGAGATAATGAACAGAGGAAAGGGTACTGGCAGAAATACAGCCAGAGGGCCCCTGTTCTATATAGCATGACCCTAGGAAAAGGAGATGGGATGGCCTCTGATAAATATCTCCTCATCCTATGGACTGCTCCTTTTGTGCTTGATTTAAGATTTCCAACTCTAACAGAGGTCAGTGGTCAAGTGGTTGATGTCACTGTGCACCAAAAATATTTTTGTCAGTTGCATTAGTCATTATTTTGGCTGTTTGAATAACCAAATTAGAATAATCACAGACAGTCTGAACCATAGCTGGGCAATGTGCCCTCATGACGAGCACAGATACCAAATCTAGTACCGAGAGAAGTCTCAGTCACACTGCACAGACACAGCCCTGGGTTCCAGAGCTATTGCCAGAAAACACAGTCCAGTCCAGAGCTGGTGCTGGGAGCTGAGGGATCGTGCTGCCATTGCATCTCTAAACTGAGTGCCATGGGAGCCTGCCTTTCCTCTGCTGTGGGTTAGGTCAGCTCAGGAGGCTTTGTGTCTGTAGACAAGAGCATTGGACTCCCTTAATTAAGAACTAAGACGTTAGTGTAAAACTGATCAATAAAGACACAATCTTACTTGAAATCCCTCCCCATCTTAATTGGTTTAAAACTAACATCAATGGAGAAAACAAAGAGAGCCAGGGTATAATTAGCCCCTGGAATGGTGCTATGAGGCAGTAGACGCAACACAGGCTGTGATACCTTTATTGCATCCCTCCAGGGGCAAAACCCCAGGACGAGGAAGACCTTCAGCCTGGGAGGCACCCAGAGCCAGAAGGGTGACTTCCTGCTGTCTGACCATGATGGAAAAGAATTCACAAGAACTGGATTCACCCCCAAAACAGATCATTATGTTCCCTCAGTTTTCCCTTCAAACAATCTCAGGGACCTGTCCTTAGTTCTTCAACACCACTGATGGTTCCTTAGTCCAGATCCCCTCTATATTGGCTCCCAAACTGATCTCCCTGCCTCTTGGCATTGAGGCCTTCCACCCTTCAGCACCTCCCCAACTTCATCTGTCCTTTGAACAATGAAATGCATGTAGCCTAGGAGATCTACTTAAAGCGCAAATGTGACTATGACAGCCTCTCATCCATCAATTTAAAAATACCCAGGTAATTTATTCAACAAAGTTTTAATGTGCATAGGTGGGTCCCAGGCACTGTACTAGGCACTGAGAATATGATGATTAAAAAATAAAGAAGCCCCACCCTCATGAAGCTTGGAGTTTAATGGGGAAAAAAGATAGCCAAACAATTACACAAGAAGACATGGTTAAATTCTCTGAAGAAGAGGGGGCTCTAGCAGAGGCTCAATCTAGCCTTGGAGGTCAGGAGACTTTCCTGAAGAAGCAACTTGTGAACAGAGATCTGAAAGATAAGTAGGAATCAACTAGGCCAATGCTTCTTGTAAACTCTAATTAGGTTAAGGAAATTAAATAGTGTGCCACAACCAATGTCTTTTGAAATGAAATAATAGACTGGACAATAGCACAGTAGAAGAGAAAAGGATAGAAGGAAACAGAATAGAGTAATAGAGTATTGATCAGAACATATTTCAGGTAGCAAAGGTTAATATTTCATGATATGTTTATAATGAGTTAACTATAAGATGTGTTTCTTAGTGCGGGCTGTAAACTAGCCAGTGGCAGAAGTGAGGGGATGGAAGCACACATCCCAGAGAGGGAACAGCCACTGCAAGACTCAGTGGAGAGAGAGCAGGAGGTATTTAGCCTCGTTTTTAATCTGTGAAAGAACCCACACATCATTCATTCAGCAAATACTTATTTAATTCTCTTTCAAAACAGCACACCCAATCAGAGTCACAAGGAGGAGCCAGGCAGCTTTCCTTGTCTAAATGAGTTTACATGCCATCAGGAGAGAGAGGTATATAAATAAATATTAGACTAAGTTTGAAAAAAAGCTGCAGGAATAAATCAAATATAATGAGAAGAGAATATAAGGAAATTGCTTCTATCTAGGAAAGATCTCAGAGAGCTTTATGAAAAGAGAAGGCTTTTTCTTGAGGTCTGGAAGGACAACTAGAGGTGAAAATTCAGGAGAGGAAGGGACACAGAGGTACAAACAGTCCAGGATAAAGAACAGTGGTGATAAAGGCATGGAATGCCTTTGGGGATTCCATATTTGGGGAATGGTGAATCAAGATTGAGAGTGGAGAGAGGGTCACTGAAAGACCTCATAAGGACCAGAGTAGATCAGTATCTGTCTCAACCTCCAACTGTGATACCTCAGACAACTCTAGCCTTCTCTCCATTGGTTATCCCCTCTGTGAATTGGGAAATATAACTCTGGCCTCTGATACAATCAGCAGAGCTGGGGAAAATAAAATGCACTCAACCATATAAAGTGTTTGTAGCTCACTGGAGTAAAGGTGCCCAAAATCTGCAAAAATCTTAGTAGCCCCAAAGAAAGTCAGTTGTTTTATAGTAATAGGATTAGTGGGGCTTGGGGGGTGGGGGGCATATTTTTCAGTCCTTCCAATCTTATTGTTGAGCTGCCTCAATTTCCTTTTAAATAAAATTTTTCCTTTTTAAGAATAAAAACTAAAAGACCTGAGGGTCATTATAGAGTAAAACAAATATCAAAGCATGAATATTTCTGTAATAATATTATGAACATACCTTCAAAGTCATAGGATCTATCCTCAGGTGGTCCTACCCATCAATAAAGGGTATTATGAAAATCTGTTAATTTTTCTCTATGTCTATGTATCCTGGATTCTTGATTCACTAAAATCTATTAGATTGTAATCTCTGCTAGGTAAACAGAGATCTTGTTTACCTGACACATCTTTATCGCCTCACACAAGTAGACACCCATCATTGAATGAATGAATGAACTGCAGGGTCTCCTCCAGTGAATGAAGCCATTCTCCAACCAGCAAGATGTCACAGAATCACTTTAATCAGACCACTCCAATAAAATAAGGGAAAGTGTCTGATGGACCCAATCACTTTTTCTAGGGGAGGAAATATATATTTTTTAATGTATATGTATCTCTGGGACTGTTGTGGTGGTGCAGTGGTCAGGACTCTGCCCCCCACTGCAGGGGGGCACAGTTTCAATCTCTGGATGGAGAACTAAGATCTCACATGCCTCGCAGCTTGACAAAAAAAAAAAAAGTATAAGTATTTCTAAAACACTGAATCTTATTTCCTGCAGACTGACTTCTTTCTGTCTCGTTCTCATTTTTCTTAAGGATCTGAACATAAATGCTGAGGCAGAAGGTATGGTGATCTGCAGCATCATTTGAGTCAAGACTCAATGTTACAAGTGACAAAAATCTATTCAAACTGGTTCATATAATGGCAAAGCACAGGATCAGGTTTGTCTTCAGGTATGACCAAACCCACATATTCAAACAAGGCCCACAGAGTTTATCTCTCTCCATCTCTTCGCTCTCCTTTCCTCTGTCTGCATTCTTGGCTGAACTCTCCTTTGTTTGTGACAAAGAGACCAGAAACTCTAGGCTTAATGGAAAGAGAGAGCTGTTCTTTCCCCACGTGTGTGTGTGTTAAGCCGCCTCAGTCGTGCCCGACTTTTTGTGACCCAATGGACTATGGCCCGCCAGGCTCCTCTGTCTGTGGGAGCTTCCAGGCAAGAACACTGGAGTGGGCTGCCATTCCCTCCTCCAGGGGATCTGTCCAACCCACGGACAGAACCTGCGGCCTGTGTCTCGCATCTCCTGCTTTGGCAGGGGGGTTCTTCACCACTAGTGCCACCTGGGTCCCAGGGGTGCCTCTCACTGGCTCAGCTTGGGTCACATGCCCATCCTTAAACCAATCATTGAGATTCTATTTGTGTAAGACCTGCCCTGGAGCAAGGGAAATGAGATCAGCTCTACTTGAACCACAGAGAATATGAGCAGGCAAAGTGTAGGAGGAAGGGTAGGGTCCCAAAAGGAAATCAGGTGCCACTAACAGAAAGGGTAAATGATTGCTGAGAAGACCAGACTGGCAGCTGTCATCATCTTCATCTGTCCAGAAAGAGGTTGAAGAGGGCCATCAGATGGGCTGGCAAAAAGAAAGTGATTAAGCCTTTTGCCACTACTGATGCTATGCATGTGCTTAATGATAACAGATGAGATTCAGTGCCAGTGAGCAGCTGCAGGAAAGAGCCAGGAGGGTTGGGAGTAGAAGCCAAGTGGCAATCCATCTCTCAGACTATGAGTTCCCCCAAGTCTATTTTACTACATGAAATGCCCAAACTGACTCAGGCACTTTTCAAGTTGCAAAACTTGCACTCATGCTCAGCAGATATATTTAAAACTGTTTTACAACCAACAGTTAAACAGAAGGAAATTAAGGAAGAAAAATCAGGGATACAGCTTCATGCATAAAACTCAACCATACAATTACAGAGTCCATATTAATCACATGTCAGTTAGGCCTCAGTGGTTTGGTAGTTTTTCGTCAGCAGAAATAAGCCAATCCTGATAGGCAAAGATGGTTGATGTCAGTATAACTGAAAGACTTTAAACATAGGGCCCCTATCATTAATTAATCAAGTAATTACTCTCTTAATGCCATATTTGGTAATTAGGTTTTTAGCACTTTTCCCCCTTTAGCTCTAGCTCTTTATCATACCAACATTCCTTTATCTAGAGGTTCCAGTAGAAGATGAGATGTGTTTTCAATCATAATAAAAATGCTTGTATTTGTAGATCACTTTGTACTCTATAAAATCGCTCACTAGAGTCTTCCAGCAGCCTTTGCAGATAAGCAGGACAAATATTATTCTCCCAAATAACTGCCAGAGTGTCTGGCTTGGACTCAGACTTGCAAAATGCCAATAGAATCCCATTCTCTTGCAGGTGGAGTAAGGCATCGTCTCATTCTGATGGTGGAGTCTTGGTTCCGGGGTGATGCACAGAACAGCATCACCCTTAGTACTTACAGTCCCCGAGGACACAAGTCAGCACCACACAACTCCAAAGGCATCGCATGTGCCTGGGCTTGAGTGGAACCACAATTCTGTCGAGGGGGAGAAAAGCAGTCAAATAGAAAACATGAATTCACAAGATAATATTTCACAAGATAATAAAAACGTGCTTTAATGTTGCTCCCACTCATATTGTGGTTAGGAATCCTTCATGAAATGCATTATCCCATTAGTCCTCAATCTCTGTATATCAGAAGTACTGTCATCTCTATGATGGTGAGAAATCTTATAGGAAACAGACAAGGTCCTGCATTGCTGAGAGACCTCATAGCTTTTAGATTAATCTTTCTCAGGGCTGATAATACGATTAATGTAGTCAGGAAGTGACTCTTTATTTTAATAAGAAAAATATTGGCTCCTTGAATTAATAATGCTTATTGGCTTTTTGCATGACTTTGAGGCCCATTCTTGGAACTACTATCCTGAAAAATGATAATTATAAAAAGGTAACAGAATTTACTCTCTAAAGCATTCATTTATCCATTCATTTAGTCAATAAACTTTCAAGGATGTGATGCCAAGTTCTACAGTGGTGCAGAGTATGTAAAGATGAAAAGTTATAGTCCCTTAATTCAGTGGCTAGCCATGCAAGTCAATCATTACAACATAGTCCAGGCACTGTGCCAAGTGCCTTCTCTGTAGTTTGTAATCTTTCCCACAGCCAATGAGGTAGATATTATTAATAATACCATTTTACAGATGAGTAAACTGAGCCCTGAGAAGGGAAAAAGTAGAAGCAGTGACAGACTTTATTTTCTTGGGCTCCAAAATCACTGTGGATGGTGACCGCAGCCATGAAATTAAAAGATTCTTGCCACTTGGAAGAAAAGCTATGACAAACCTAGACAGGTATTAAAAAGAGACATCACTTTGCTGGCAAAGGTCCATCTAGTCAAAGCTATAGTTTTTCCAGTAGTCAGGTATGGATGTGAGAGTTGGTCCATTAAAAACACTAAGCATCAAAGAACTGATGCTTTTGAACTCTGGTGTTGGAGAAGACTCTTGAGAGTCCCTTGGACTGCAAGGAGATCCAACCAATCAATCCTAAAGGAAATCAACCCTGAATATTCATTGGAAGGACTGATGCTAAAGCTATAGCTCCAATTCTTTGGCCACCTTTTGCAAAGAGCCACCTCACTGGCAAAGACTCCAATTCTGGGGAAAATTGAAGGCAAAAGGAGAAGGGGGCAGCAGAGGATGAGATGGTAAGGTATCACGATATGACTTTGAGCAAACTCCAGTACATAGTGTAGGACAGAAGAGCCTCACATGCTCCAGTCCATGGGGTCACAAAGAGTCAGATATGACTTAGCAACTTAACAACAACAACAAACTGAGGCTCCCATTATTTTAGTGACTTTTCCAGTTAGATATGGAGCTGAGAGCCAAGCTCAGGCAGTCTGACCCCATAACACATTCTTTTAGCTCTGTAACTCATACTTCATATGCACTAGTCATAGCATATGGAGAAAGTTTGGTGGTTGCCCAAGGGAAGAGGCTGTACAATATCCATGAAGGAATTAGGTAAGCATCACAGGGGAGAGAGGATCTAGGCTGAGACCTAATGGACGTGTAATACTTGTTCAGGCTAAATAGCTTGCAAAGAGCATCCCAAGTGCGTGCATCAGGGAATGCATGCAGCAAGCACAAAGCAGGGAGAGAAGCCTGGTACATTCTATGATGGAGAGCTAGATCCCAGGAGCTTGGGCACTGAGCAAAGACTGGAGAATGGAAGGCAAGGCCAGTGAGGAAGGCAGGATCTGAATACCATGCCTTATTATATAAGGTATCTATGAGCAGCAAGTGGCGATAATGCTGGAGCAGCGAGCGGCCGAGAGGAGACACCCCATGTCCAAGGTAAGAGAAACCCCAGGAAGATGGTAGGCGCTAAGAGAGGGGATCAGAGGGCAGACAGACTGAAACCACAATCACAGAAAACTAACCAATCTAATCACATGGACCACAGCCTTGTCTAACTCAATGAAACTAAGCCATGCCGTGTTGGGCCACCCAAGACAGACGGGTCATGGTGGAGAGTTCTGACAAAATGTGGTTCACTGGAGAAGGGAATGACAAACCACTTCAGTATTCTTGCCTTGAGAATCCCATGAACAGTATGAAAAGGCAAAAAGATAGGACACTGAAAGATGAGCTGCCCAGGTTGGTAGGTGTCCAGTATGCTACTGCAGATCAGTGGAGAAATAACTCCAGAAAGAATGAAGGGATGGAGCCAAAGCAAAAATAACACCTTGTTGTGGATGTGACTGGTGATAGAAGCAAGGTCCAATGCTGTAAAGAGCAGTATTGCATAGGAACCTGGAATGTTAGGTCCATGAATTGGAAGTGGTCAAACAGGAGATGGCAAGAGTGAACATTGACAGTTTAGGAATCAGTGAACTAAAATGGACTGGAATGGGTGAATTTAACTCAAATGACCATTATATCTACTACTGTGGGCAAGAATCCCTTAGAAGAAATGGAGTAGCCATCATTGTCAGCAAAAGAGTCTGAAATGCAGTTCTTGGATGCAATCTCAAAAAAGACAGAATGATCTCTGTTCGTTTCCAAGGCAAACCATTCAATATCACGGTAATCCAAGTCTACGTCCTGACTATAATGCTGAAGAAGCTGAAGGTGAATGGTTCTATGAAGACCTACAAGATCGTTTAGAACTAACACCCAAAAAAGATGTCCTTTTCATTATAGGGGACTTGAATGCAAAAGTAGGAAGAAAATAAAACACCCAGGGTAACAGGCAAATTAGGCCTTGGAGTACATAATGAAGCAGGGCAAAGGCTAATAGAGTTCTGCCAAGAGAACGCACTGGTCATAGCAAACACCCTCTTCCAAGAACACAGGAGAAGACTCTACACATGTACATCACCAGATGACCAACACTGAAATCAGATTGATTATATTCTTTGCAGCCAAAGATGGAGAAGTTTTATACAGTCAGCAAAAACAAGATTGGGAGCTGACTGTGGCTCAGGTCATGAACTCCTTATTGCCAAATTCAGACTTAACTTGAAGAGAGTGGGGAAAACCACTAGACCATTCAGGTATGACCTAAATCAAATCCCTTATGACTATACAGTGGAAGTGAGAAATAGATTTAAGGGACTAGATCTGATAGACAGAGTGCCTGATGAACTATGGACGGAGGTTCATGACATTATACAGGAGACAGGGATTAAAATCATCCCCCAGAACAAGAAATGCAAAAAGGCAAAATGGCTGTCTGAGGAGGCCTTACAAATAGCTGTGAGAAGAAGGGAAGTGAAAAGCAAAGGAGAAAAGGAAAGGTATATCCATTTGAATGCAGAGTTCCAAAGAATAGCAAGGACAGATAAGAAAGCCTTCCTCAAAACCAGATCTGAAAGAGACACATGTACCCCAATGTTCATCGCAGCACTGTTTATAATAGCCAGGACATGGAAGCAACCTAGATGCCCATCAGCAGACGAATGGATAAGGAAGCTGTGGTACATATACACCATGGAATATTACTCAGCCATTAAAAAGAATTCATTTGAATCAGTTCTAATGAGATGGATGAAACTGGAGCCCATTATACAGAGTGAAGTAAGCCAGAAAGATACAGACCAATACAGCATACTAACGCATATATATGGAATTTAGAAAGACGGTAATGATAACCCTATATGCAAAACAGAAAAAGAGACACAGATGTACAGAACAGACTTTTGGACTCTGTGGGAGAAGGCAAGGGTGGGATGTTTTGAGAGAACAGCATTGAAACATGTATATTATCAAGGGTGAAACAGATCACCAGCCCAGGTTGGATGCATGAGACAAGTGCTCGGGCCTGGTGCACTGGGAAGACCCAGAGCAATGGGGTGGGGAGGGAGGTGGGAGGGGGGATCGGGATGGGGAATACATGTAAATCCATGGCTGATTCACGTCTATGTATGGCAAAACCCAGTACAATATTGTAAAGTAATTAGCCTCCAACTAATAAAAATAAATGGAAAAAAAAAAAAAAAAAGAAAACCTTCCTTAGTGATCAGTGCAAAGAAATAGAGGAAAACAATAGAATGGGAAAGACTAGAGATCTCTTCAAGAAAATTAGACATACAAAGGGAACATTTCATGCATAGATGAGCTCAATAAAGGACAGAAATGGTATGGATCTAACAGAAGCAGAAGACTTTAAGAAGAGGTGGCAAGAGTACACAGAAGAACTGTACAAAAAATATCTTCATGGCCCAAATAACCACAATGGTGTGATCACTCACCTAGAGCCAGACATCCTGGAACGTGAAGTCAAGTGGGCCTTAGGAAGCATCACTACAAACAAAGCTAGCAGAGGTGATGGAATTCCAGTTGAGCTATTTCAAATCCTAAAAGATGATACTGTGAAAGTGCTGCACTGAATATGCTAGCAAATTTGGAAAACTCAGCAGTGGCCACAGGACTGGAAAAGGTCAAATTTCATTGTAATTCCAAAGAAAGGCAACACCAAAGAATGCTCAAACTACTGCACAATTGCACTCATCTCACACGCTAGTAAAGTAATGCTCAAAATTCTCCAAGCCAGGCTACAGCAATATGTGAATCGTGAACTTCCAGATGTTCAAGCTGGTTTTAGAAAAGGCAGAGGAATCAAAGATCAGATTCCCAACATCTGCTGGATCATTGAAAAAGCAAGAGAGTTCCAGAAAAACATCTATTTCTGCTTTATTGACTATGCCAAAGCCTTTGACTGTGTGGATCACAATAAACTGTGGGAAATTCTGAAAGAGATGAGAATACTAGACCACCTGAACTGCCTCTTGAGAAATCTGTAGGCAGGTCAGGAAGCAACAGTTCGAACTGGACATGGAACAACAGACTGGTTCCAAATAGGAAAAGGAGTACATCAAGGCTGTATATTGTCACCCTGCTTATTTAACTTATATGCAGAGTACATCATGAGAAACGCTGGGCTAGAAGAAGCACAAGCTAGAATCAAGACTGCTGGGGAGAAATATCAATAACCTCAGATACACAGATGAGACACCACCCTTATGGTAGAAAGCAAAGAGAAACTAAAGAGCCTCCTGATGAAAGTGAAAGAGGAGAGTGAAAAATTTGGCTTAAAATTCAACATTCAGGGTACTCTTTTGCCCACTTCTGATGCCTATGTCAGAAGCTTTCTCTATCTCCTTTATACTTTAATAAAACTTTATTACACAAAAGCTCTGAGCGATCCAGCCTCGTCTTTGGCCCTGGATTGAATTCATCTCCTCCGGAGGCCAAGAATCCTCTTCTCATCGTTCAGTGACAACCTTTCATCTTGGGGGCTCGTCCGGGATCTTTCAGGACAAGATGGGCCTGATAATCTATATGAGCCTACTTCTGCTGACTCCAGAAATCCTGAGTCTGCCGTTTGATCCTCAAGACAATGCCTTCCTTTCCTGGGCTCACTCCTAAGCTGCATTCCACAATCATTCAAACTGCTGGGTCTGCGGAGCACTCCCCTCTTCATCAGTGGAAGGTGTCTCATGGTGGACATCTCCACTTCAAGGAAAGAACTTTCTCCAAGTCTGCAAATACCTTCAACAATCGCATGTGATGCCTCTTCTTAAACTGATGACATCTAACAACCTTAAGATGGACTGATGTAACCATGGACATAATGTGACTTTTCATTTTGATTTTAACTTGGTTTAATGACTATTTTGCCTTACATCTGTAACTGTATAATGGGGTTTTCTAACTGCTTTTAATTTACAAATAGTTGTCCGAGCTCCTATGAGTGCCACAGCCTCCTCCAACTATTACTTGGGGCCCCTGGATCAGACATCCTCACTTTGAGGATTAGGAGAATATGTTGCCTCACCAATTTAGGGACAACGCCCCTTGTCAGCTCAGAAGCAGTTGTGGAATGAGAACGATGCCCCTTTTCCCTAGGCAACATAATTCTCCTAAAAGAAAAGGGGGGAATGAGAGTCATTTCCTAGGCAGGTTGATAAGAAGTCTAGGGGTCCCCAAGGAGAGAGAGGTCTGGGATATTCAAGGAGGAAGAAAGGACAAACTTTTTTTTTTTACTTTTTTTCCTCTACATTCCTTAGGATTATATAACAATAATGTATCCTGCCTGAGGACAGTCTTTTGGATTAAACCCTCTGGCTAATTCTGTTATTTTAAAACATAAATTATGGGAGTAGGTCTGGTCTTTACAAGGATGTATCCTGCCTGAGGACAATCTTTGGATTAAACCTTCTGGCCAACTCTGTTATCTTAAAATATAAATTATGGGAATGGGTCTGGTGAGGTCTTTGCAGCCTCCAGACATTCTTTGGATTCATTGGAGAGTATATAACTCCATTGCTAATACTAGCAAAGGGGGTACTCTTTTGCCCCCTTCTGATGCCTATGTCAGAAGCTTTCTCTATCTCCTTTATACTTTAATAAAACTTTATTACACACACACACACACAAAAAAATCAACATTCAGAAAACTAAGATCATGGCATCCGGTCCCATCACTTCATGGGAAATAGATGGGGAAACAGTGGAAACAGTGGCTGACTTTTTTGGTGGGGGCACCAAAATCACTGCAGATGGTGACTGCAGCCATGAAGTTAAAAGACACTTACTTCTTGGAAGCAAAGTTATGACCAACCTAGAGAGCATATTAAAAAGCAGAGACAACACTTTACCAACAAAGGTCCATCTAGTCAAGGCTATTGTTTTTCCAGTAGTCATGTATGGATGTCAGAGTTGGACTATAAAGAAAGTTGAATGCCAAAGAATTGATGCTTTTGAACTGTGGTCTTGGAGAAGACTCTTGAGAGTCCCTTGGACTGCAAGGAGATCTAACCAGTCCATCCTAAAGGAGATCATTTGAAGTGTTCATTGAGTATTCATTGGAAGGACTGATGTTGAAGCTGAAACTCCAATACTTTGGCCATCTGATGCGAAGAGCTGACTCATTTGAAAAGACCCTGATGCTGGGAAAGATTGAGGGCAGGAGGTGAGGGGGATGACAGAGGATGAGATGGTTGGATGGCATCACCGACTCAATGGACATGGGTTTGGGTAGACTCCAAGAGTTGGTGATGGACAGGGAGGCCTGGCATGCTGTGGTCCATGGGGTCGCAAAGAGTCGGACATGACTGAGTGAACTGAACTGAACTGATGTAACTGTCCAGTTATGAAACAAATCTGTCATTTAATTTTGTCTGGCAAATCATAGTTCTCACTGCCTGATTAACATCAGAATGAACTTACCCTTAGATTGTTGGGGTCTAGTCACATTGGTAAATAGGCTAATTTTACTGCTATTGTTTAATGCCAAAGGTCTCTTTGCAGAAAGATTTTAATATCATGTTTATTTTGGTTTCATTTGAAATCATAAGGGAGATTTTAAATGTTACAAATTATCTATGGAATCTAAGTTAATCAGTTTAGATTCACAAATTTGAATACATCAAGTTGTATCCTTACTCCACATAATCACAAATGTGTGTAAATGTAATTGATCTCAAAAGACTAGAAGAAAATGGGCCAATATTTTAATAGTTACCTCTAAATCCTGGAGAAGTTTTATATAGTTTCTAAATTTTCCATAGTGAAAGCATATCACTTTCAGGAGTACAGAAAGAAATTTTTGTAGAGTGGAAACCAGATATTTTAAAATTCAGTGTAATGCACACACATAGTTCAAAAGTCAAATTTGTCTGAAAGGACTAATAATGAAAATAATACTCTGTTCTTCACTCTCACCCTGTCTTAACTCCCCAAAATCAGCCCACTAACTCTATAACTTGTTTATTCTGTAGCTACATCAAAATTCTGTATTTCTTCTATGATTCTACAGTAAATGTGAGTTTATATACAATGTCTGAATTTGTCCATTTTAGATATTCAAGTTGCTGCTATAAGATTCAGCTCACTTATATCACCTCACATCTATCTTCCCCAATTTCCCTGTGTAATTATAACACATATTTGTTTCTCTATTGTTTGGCTATCTTTGAAATTTTAGGCAGTAAACATACACCAAATATAGTCGGTCTCTTAACATCCCCTTGGGTTTAAAGAGAACACTGGTGCTCTTAGACTTATCTTTAGCTCTGCTGTCTTCCTTTCCTGGCATTCCAATCGTAGAGCATTCCAGGTGATAACATTTACATTTGGTCCTATAATTAAAATTACATCTTCCATGCTTTCTCTATCAGTATATTTTAAAATTTGTAAACTAATAACAACGTTTTACATCATTGTGACTTTGTAAGCATTATTCACGGAGGAGTCAAGTGGTATTCTGTGAAGTTAACTGTCTCCTTATACTTGTTTTTATTTCTTCTAATTCTCACAGTATTTTTAAATTTTCCATGACAACAGATATTCTACAACGTCTCCTTTTGTCCCAGGAGACCTCTCCCCCAGAGCCACCTGTCCTCCTGTTTTACCTGGACTGTACGTTCTGCAGGTACAGTGGACAGTCTGACTGATTCCCCAAATCCATTCCATCGCAGACAATGACTGAGGAGACAGTCATGTCCCCTCATTAGACTGAGGAGATATCCTCAGTGAGGATGTTCCAAACACCATTCCTAAAGTTCCAGCAGTCTACAACACTTCCTATTTCCTCCTCTACTTTATTTATTACACCAACACATATCACTTTATAGCATAGTTGCTTTTCATCTCTTCACCTGAATGTAAGCTTTATGAAGGCAGGAAAGTGTGTCTTTATTTTCTGTTTCTTTACCCATATATTTCATATATTTTCATATTTTTCATATATTTCATATATTTCCATATATTTCATATATTCTCATTCTCAAATTTTCATATATTTCATATATTTTATATATTTCATATATTTTCATATATTTCATATATTTTCATATATTTTAATATATTTCATATTTTCTTATTTTACATATATTTTCATATTCTTCATATATATCATATATTTTCATATTTTCATCTTTTCATATATTTTCATATTCATAATATATTACATATATTTCCAAATATTTAATATATTTCATATATTTTCATATATTTCATATATTTTCATATTGCACATATATTTCATATATTTCGTATTTTTCATATTTTCAGAATATTTACATATTCTTCATATATTTTATATACTTTCAATATTTCTTATATTTTCATATAATACATAAATTTTCATATATTTAATATATTTCATATTTTCACACATTTTCATATTCTTCATATTTTTCACATATTTTCGTATTCTTCATATTTTTGGAATATTTTCATATTCTTCATATTTTCAGAATATTTTCATATTCTTCATATGTTTCAAATATTTTCATATTCTTCATATTTTTCAAATATTTTCATATTCTTCATGTTTTTCACACATTTTCATATTCTTCATATTTTTCACATATTTTCGTATTCTTCATATTTTTGGAATATTTTCATATTCTTCATATTTTCGGAACATTTTCATATTCTTCATAGTTTGGGAATATTTTCATATTCTTCATATTTTCAGAATATTTTCATATTCTTCATATATTTCACATATTTTCATATTCTTCATATTTTTAGAATATTTTCATATTCTTCATGTTTTTGGAATATTTTCATATTCTTCATATTTTCAGAATATTTTCATATTTTTCATATTTTCAGAATATTTTCATTATCTTCATATTTTCGGAATATTTTCATATTCTTCATATTTTCGGAATATTTTCATATTCTTCATATTTTTCGAATATTTTCATATTCTTCATATTTTTCGAATATTTTCATATTCTTCATATTTTCACATATTTTCATATTCTTCATATTTTCAGAATATTTTCATATTATTCATATTTTTAGAATATTTTCATATTCTTCATATTTTCACATATTTTCATATTCTTCATATTTTCATATTCTTCATATTTTCAGAATATTTTCATATTCTTCATATTTTCAGAATATTTTCATATTCTTCATATTTTTCACACATTTTCATAATCTTCATATTTTCAGAATATTTTCATATTCTTCATATTTTCACATGTTTTCATATTCCTCATATTTTCAGAACATTTTCATATTCTTCATATTTTTCACACATTTTCATAATCTTCATATTTTCAGAATATTTTCATATTCTTCATATTTTCACATGTTTTCATATTCCTCATATTTTCAGAATATTTTCATATTCTTCATATTTTTAGAATATTTTCATATTCTTCATATTTTTCGAATATTTTCATATTCTTCATGTTGTTCACATATTTTCATATTCTTCATATTTTTGGAATATTTTCATATTCTTCATATTTTCTGAATATTTTCATATTCTTCATATTTTCAGAATATTTTCATATTCTTCATATTTTTCACACATTTTCATAATCTTCATATTTTCAGAATATTTTCATATTCTTCATATTTTTAGAATATTTTCATATTCTTCATATTTTTCACATACTTTCATATTCTTCATATTTTCCACACATTTTCATAATCTTCATATTTTTCGAATATTTTCATATTCTTCATATTTTTAGAGTATTTTCATATTCTTCATATTTTCCGAATATTTTCATATTCTTCATATTTTTCGAATATTTTCATATTCTTCATATTTTCCGAATATTTTAATATTCTTCATATTTTTGGAATATTTCATATTCTTCATATTTTTCACACATTTTCATAATCTTCATATTTTCAGTATATTTTCATATGCTTCATATTTTCAGAATATTTTCATATTCTTCATATTTTTTGAATATTTTCATATTCATATTTTTCAAATATTTTCATATTCTTCATATTTTTCAAATATTTTCATATTCTTCATATTGTTCACATATTTTCATACTCTTCATATTTTTGGGAATATTTTCATATGCTTCATATTTTTGGAATATTTTCATATTCTTCATATTTTTCACACATTTTCATAATCTTCATATTTTCAGAATATTTTCATATGCTTCATATTTTTAGATTATTTTCATATTCCTCATATTTTCATAATATTTTCATATTCTTCATGTTTTTCACATATTTTCATACTCTTCATATTTTTGGGAATATTTTCATATGCTTCATATTTTTGGAATATTTTCATATTCTTCATATTTTTCACACATTTTCATAATCTTCATATTTTCAGAATATTTTCATATGCTTCATATTTTTAGATTATTTTCATATTCCTCATATTTTCAGAATATTTTCATATTCTTCATGTTTTTCACATATTTTCATATTCTTCATATTTTCAGAATATTTTCATATTCTTCATATTTTCAGAATATTTTCATATTCTTCATATTTTCAGAATATTTTCATATTCTTCATATTTTTCACACATTTTCATAATCTTCATATTTTCAGAATATTTTCATATTCTTCATATTTTTCACACATTTTCATAATCTTCATATTTTCAGAATATTTTCATATGCTTCATATTTTTAGAATATTTTCATATTCTTCATATTTTTAGAATATTTTCATATTCTTCATATTTTGGGAATATTTTCATATTCTTCATATTTTTAGAATATTTTCATATTCTTCATATTTTTGGAACATTTTCATATTCTTCATATTTTTCACATATTTTCATATTCTTCATATTTTTCATACATTTTCATATTCTTCATATTTTTGGAACATTTTCATATTCTTCATATTTTTCACACTTTTTCATATTCTTGATATTTTTCACATGTTTTCATATTCTTCATATTTTTCACACATTTTCATAGTCTTCATATTTTCAGTTTTCAGTTTCAGTTTTCATTTATCCCTTCATTGATATCTTGGGTAGGTTGTGACTATAACTTGAGAGTTTTAATGTCTCTGAATTTTGAAAACATCAGTCAAATTGCCTATTACCATCCACTGCTAATTGTGGGATGTTTGGGTGATCTGGTTTTACTCTGAAAAACAGCACTGCCACATCTAGCAAGTAAATATGTAAGATATACAACTAAGTTTGCATTTCAGATAAACAAGGAAATTCTAGAAACATACTTATTCTAAAATATTACTTATTGTCTATTTGAACTTCAATGCTAACTAGCTGTCCTGTATTTTATGTTAACACTATTGGGACATTTTTAGGGATATTCTTTTTATCCTTAACATTCTGAAATTTCACAGTATTTCTGGTTGTGAGTCTTTAAAAGAAAAAAAGTCTTTATATTAGTGCTTGAGCCCCAAGAAAGAGGGTATGATTATTATTGACATAATAATGTTTAAATAATGAGTCATTATTGCTTCCAGGCTCTGGCTGTCTATCAGCTTGAGTCTGGGGAACAGGAACAAGAAAAAAAAATGTAAAAAGTTTCATCAGTCTTAGGATTTGAAAATCTTTAGAGTAATTATCAGAGTGGAAGCATGAGATGACTATAACCTATTTCATACAGAGCCTGGTTATTTAGTAGAGTTGTCTGGTTTCAAACCTTGCCACCAAATTGGCGTTTCATACAAGTATCAGTGAGCAACCAACATTCAGGCTGAAGAGTTTTATAAGAGTGACTATTCTGGACACATCCCAGATTTACCATGTAATTGCTCCACAGTGAGCACAGCATAGATGTTTCCAAAGGAGAAAATTATTTGCTTGTGAGATGCATATTTCCTGTGGTTATCTCTGAGTGAACTAGCCAAAAAGTAAGTGAAGAGGTGAGAGACAAGAAGTAATCACTTTGCAAAGTAGTGGTAAAATCAACCAAGGGAAAACTGGTTTAAAGAAATTCGGAGAACTATAGAGTTGAAAGAGAAATTTTTAAAACTGACTTTAGAGTCAGTTATCTAGGTCAGCCCACCTTTTATAGGTGACACTACCCAGGCTAACAGAGTGGAAGAGACTTGCCCAGAGTCACCGAACCAGACTAGACCAGTTCCCGATTCCCAGTCCAGTGTTTACTCCCCTTCATTGCTGCTGTGGGTTAGGACCTATTGCACAACAGCTCTATTTAATCATCCTGACAGCAATCCTGAGAATGATAAACTTTCTCTGCAACAATCTGACTCAGCTCAGGGTAGCAGCTTCACCAAATGCCCCATTAAAATGCAGTCAACTCCAAGGGGAGGTGAAAAGAAAGGAAGGGGGTGGTGGTCCAGAGGGCTTGGGAAAGTTTTTCCTAACCAAAAATATTGCCCGCACCCACATACCTGTGTGCCTGAAATTAACCACTGAAGATGTCTGCTGTAAGGCAAATTATCATCTTTAACATTTTGCTTGGATCTTTGGAGAGGCTCCTTAACAAAGAAGAAGGTCTTAATGGTATATGACACCAGACAAATACATTGTGATTGAACATGGCAGAATGACTAGACAGTGGTCTGAAATGTATTAGGACCCATCAGGTACACATAGCAGCAGGTGCCTACTTTACCATCATCATTTCAAATCAGAACAAAGCAACAGATTGCTTTGTGCTCTAATCATTTCCCTGTCATCAGATTTCACTTTTGGTGTCTGATGTCATGGTAAGGTACTTTAGTAGACCCAGTTTCCTTGATTACTTGAATAATTCACATTTTGATTCTGAATATGGGATGCTTTCAGCAGAACAAAGGCCCTTTAAATGGCAATTGCGATTTCAGCATTGAGACTCAGTTTGTCTGGACTCAAACTTCAAAATGTATTTCCCACACCTTAAGGTCATTTGCCTTCTTCTTTTTGTGGTCAAAAGTTAAGCAAGATGAGGATCAAAAGATAACCATTTGCTTTTGTTAATGAAGAGGTAGTTTTAACCAGAGCTGGTGTAATGATGGTTAGGAGGCCAAGGGCAGATTGCCATGCCTTGCTAAGAAATAAATGCAGGTGGAAAGGTGAAGAAAAATTAATGCAGATAACCTTTTAAGGAGGTTGACTAGGACCAAAAAGAGAAAGTCTTTTATTGAAATGTTTGGATGGATATTGATTGATTGGTTGATTTTAAAGGGCATAGGGGAGACATGAGCATTTCTATTACCTGGGGCGGGGGGGGGGGGGGGAGTCAGGTCCTTAGCTTCTCCATCCAAATATTGCAGAAATGTTAATATAACTGTAAACAAAGAGTCTGTCCAAGGTCATCCAGCCAACTGACCAAAGCATCAGAATTAAAATCCTGGTCCTTCAACAGCTTGTTTTCTTGGGTACATGAGGTCTCTCCATTTTGCAACTGTTTTTGATTTCAGTGGGTCATGGGAGGATGAAGGTGGTCATTTCTGTATAACTGCATTTGTAAAGAGCTATAAGGTCCTCTTGGGCAGGGAAGGGATAAGGAGAATAAATACTTGATTAAGTTAACATTTTCCATTTGCCAGACACCAGGCTAAGTGCTTTACCTAAATAAGTTATTCAACCCTCACAGCAACATATGAAGCAGATTAAGTTATTATCTTTTCACAGACAAAGAAATTGTGGCTCGAAGAGTAATTCACCTGAAATCACACCAGCAAAAGCCAAATAAAAAAAGTGGGGGTTTTAACCAGTAGATTATCCCATCTCTCATATGCTATTTCAAATCCTGAAAGATGATGCTGTGAAAGTGCTGCACTCAACATGCCAGCAAATTTGGAACATTCAACAGTGGCCACAGGACTGGAAAAGGTCAATTTTCATTCCAATCCCAAAGAAAGGCAATGCCAAAGAATGCTCAAACTACTGCACAATTAGTGATATTTTTAAATGTCACAATTCATTTTTTCTAGGTACAGTCACATTTTTGTCCTGTTTTATTTCCAGAAAATGCTGTGAGACAACTGAGAAGGTCAACTCCATTTGAGAACAGGGACAATGAAACATATTCTCTCTCTCTCCCCTGCTCCCACTTCTCTCTCATACACACACATACACACACCACTAGGGAGGAAAGCCCATCAGAATGGAAATAATAGAGCCTAGATAGCTCGGTGGCCGAATTTGCCACAGAGCTGCCAGGACCCTTAAGAGAAGAGATTCAGTCCTCTGCTGTTTTTAGCCAGCAGCACCTGGTGTCCAGGGTAAAGGAAATAAACCCATTCCATCAAAATGCCAGAATGTATGCCCGCAAGCAGGTTTGTCAGAAGACCAGGTGAGAGGACTCATAAATAATAACTAGGAAAACTATTTCCAAGTGGAACAAACTCTTAAAATAATAAACGCAGCAGATCTTGACCACTACTAGAATTCTTTCCTCTCCCCAGTGAACTACAATGAGTCTCTTGGCATCACAGGGCTCTGTGCTGAGATGAGAATTTGCAATTAGCTTTAAGAATAAAAGAGTAAGTACAAATTGGCCCCATATAGCCTTGATTCATAACATACCACTTAAAAGACAGTATCCATCAGTTACAAAAAAGAGTCTCTGTGCGAAGGTCAGCCTAGGTATGGTTTGTTTGTAATTTTTGTGCAAGAGCTATGTCTTACTCATCGTTGCATCCCCAGCACCCAGCATAATGTCTGGCACATTGTTAGTACCCAATAAGTTTTGTTTAGTGATTAGTGAATATTAGCCAGGATATAATGATGCCATGTCTGCCACTTTGCTCCAGTTCTCTAAAACCAAGGAATATATTTAGGATTATGTTAATCAAATATACTTAGTTGGATGAAGGTAACACTGGATTGACATCAAACAGCTCTAGCCTGAATTTCCTAGGGAATTGCCTCAACTTTTAACTTACATGGTTTGTAGCATTCTGATTTAATGGAAGCAATTCCATTATTAATGGGTGAGTTTCTAGATCAGCTTGTAAAATTCAGTCAGTTAGTTCAGTCATTCAGTCATGTCCAGCTCTTTGCAGCACCATGGACTGCAGCACGCCAGGCCTCCCAGTCCATCACCAACTCCCAGAGCTTGCTCAAACTCATGCCCATAGAGTCGGTGATGCCATCCAACCATCTCATTCTCTGTCATCCCCTTCTCCTCTTGCCTTCAATTTTTCCCAGCAGCAGGGTCTTTTCAAATAAGTCAGTTCTTTGCATCAGGTGACCAAAGAATTGGAGTTTCAGCTTCAACATCACTCCTTCCAATGAATATTCAGGACTGATTTCCTTCAGGATGGACTGGTTGGATCTCCTTGCAGTCCAAGGGACTCTCAAGGGTCTTCTCCAACACCACAGTTCAAAAGCATCAATTCTTTGGCACTCAGCTTTCTTTATGATCCAACTCTCACATCCATACATGACTACTGGAAAAACCATAGCTTTGACTAAATGGACCTTTGTTGGTAAAGTAAGTCTCTGCTTTTTAATATATTGTCTAGGTTGGTCATAACTTCCCTCCCATGGAGTAAGCATCTTTTAATTGCATGGCTGCAGTCACCATCCGCAGTGATTTTGGATTCCCCAAAAATAAAGTCTCTCACTGTTTCTATTGTTTCCCCATCTACTTACTATGAAGTAATGGGACTGGATGCCATGATCTTAGTTTTTTTAATGTTGAGTTTTAAGCCTGCTTTTTTACTCTTCTCTTTCACTTTCATCAGGAGGCTCTTCAGTTTCTCTTCGCTTTCTGCCATAAGGGTGGTGCCATCTGCATATTTTAGGTTATTGATATTTCTTCCAGCAATCCTGATTCCAGCTTGTGCTTCATCCAGCCCAGCATTTCACATGATGTACTCTGCACATAAGCTAAATAAGCAGGTGACAATATACAGCTTTGATGTACTCCTTGTAAAATTATTTTATCAGAATATAGAAAACTAATGGCATTCAATTATATTACAGACCTGTTTTCCCATTGTAATCATTCTTACTTGGCAATATTTATTTGAAGTTCCAGTCTAAGATGGCAGAAAGAGACTACCTGCTGTTCAGATTCGGGAATTCCTTCTTAACTCTCCACTCTTTCTTACCTTCCATTACCTGTATTCACCTACCCACCTTCATCCAAATTAAGCCTACTTCTCCTCCTGTTTTCTGAATCTCAGTGAGTAGCACTTGTCATCTACCATTGACTAAAGTCTGACACTTTGGAGTCATTCTCCCTTAGTGTGCCCCCTCACTCGCATTACATAGATCCACATCCACACAGACATGTCTAGTGGGCTACCAGGTACTGATGATTCTATCCCAGCCACTGCTTTAGTTCAGGACATTATCTTTCTCAACTATTTCATATGGTTTCTGGGTTCCAGAGAGAAGAAATCTGTAAATATGGCAAGTCTTCTTGCCATTTCCATGCATAGAAAATTTACCTGAATTCCTAAGTTAGTACATATACTCAGGTGAAGACAACACTGAGGTAATAAATAAGGTTTTAGTAGTGGATAAACTCTCCAAAGAAGGACACAATCCCTCATCAGGACCTTGGAGAGAACCAGCAAAGGTAGCTGATAAATAGAACTAGGCAAGTTTTGTCGAAACCAGGATTACAAACGGGCAAATACTGGAAAGAAGTCAGCTTAGACTTTCCAGCCACAGGTTGACTTTCTGATCCTTAAATGCTTCAAGTCCAGTCCTGTGACAGGCTTTTGCACCAGATGTTTCCCTTGATTGCAACCCTCTTCCCCCATATCTTTGCATTGCTGTCACCTTCTCACCATTCAGGTCTCAATCCAAATGACTGTGCAGTACAGCCTTTCCTCAATCACTCCTATCCCATTTCCCCATTTTACTTTCTTCATAACAATTATCACTGCTTGAAACTGTGTTATTTATTCATTTGTTTACATGACTATTGTCTCCCTAGGCTTCACAGAGAGTAAGCTTTGTGGGTGAATAGACCATGTCTATGTGATTAACTGTCATATATCTTTAGTGTTTAAAACATATCTGACACCTAGGAGGCAGTCTATAAATATTTGACAAATGAGAAAATGAAATAAGACAGGCAATTAGATTTGAAGTTTAGGAGACTAGTGAGGACCTTGAACTGAGAAGTTGGAGCTAATATCAGACACTAATTATTGAGTTTGGAGAAATAGGATTCAAGATGCCATGTATAGATTTGCATTCGCATGACCCATGTAGGGCCAAACATCAAACACACCCATTGGGTAGCATGCATACCAATACTACATTTTAATTTCTAGAATAATTACTATAGTTTGAATAAAAGCAAGATAGCCCTTATTTTGATCTCTGCAAAAGGAACAACACTTTTCCCTGCATTTTCTCTAGAAAGGGATTTTTATTCTCTCAGTGGCATTAAGTGGGAACTAACCAAGCAAATCAGTGGGTGGGTTGTTTGACCACTCCAGAGGTCAGTGAGTTAGGACTATTTCCCTTGAGCTCTCACTTCCAGAATTCTTAGAAACGAGAGAGCCCTGTGGCTTGAAAGCTTGGATCTTGCAATTTGTCTCTGCAAATGGAGAAGGCACGCAAAGGGTGCTAGGGCAAACTATATGTCCAGGATTTTAATTAGGTACACATGTTTCATTTGGCCAATGCAGAGGTTTAAAATGTTTTTGATTAGTCACCAACATTATAAAAATCAGGAGATTTCATATAAAGAAATATTTCCAAGCTCTCTTAGAAATACAGAAGTTCTAGAAGTACTAGCCCTTAATTTCCCACATGACAAAAATCACCTGACATGGCTTTAACATGGTCCATGGCTGTGGGGAAGACTTTATCTTTCACACGGTCCGTGCCTGTGGGGTAGACTTTATCTTTCACACGGCCCGTGCCTGTGGGGTAGACTTTATCTTTCACACGGCCCATGCCTGTGGGGTAGACTTTATCTTTCACATGGTCCATGGCTGAGGGTAGACTTTATCTTTCACACGGTCCGTGGCTGTGGTGTAGACTTTACCATCACACGGCCCATGGCTGTGGGGTAGACTTTATCTTTCACACGGTCCGTGCCTGTGGGGTAGACTTTATCTTTCACACGGCCCGTGGCTGTGAGGTAGACTTTCTCTTTCACACGGCCCGTGGCTGTGGATTAGACTTTATCATTTACACGGTCCATGGCTGTGGTGTAGACTTTATCTTTCACACGGTCCGTGCCTGTGAGAAAGACTCTATCTTTCACACGGTCCGTGGCTGTGGGATAGCCTCTATCTTTCACACGGTCTGTGGCTGTGGAATAGTCTGTATCTTTCATACGGTCCATGGCTGTGGGATAGACTTTATCTTTCACATGGTCCGTGGCTGTGGGGTAGACTTTATCTTTCACATGGTCCGTGGCTGTGGGAGTACCCTTTATCTTTCACACGGTCCGTGGCTGTGGGAATAGACTTTATGTTTCACAAGGTCCATGGCTCTGGGAATAGAATTTATCTTTCACATGGTCCGAGGCTGTGGGGTAGATTTTATCTTTCATACGGTCCGTGGAGGAGGGATAGACTTTATCTTTCACACGGCCCGTGCCTGTGGGGTAGACTTTATCTTTCACACGGTCCGTGTCTTTGTTGTAGACTTTATCTTTCACACGGTCCGTGGCTGTGGGAGTAGACTTTATCTTTCACACGGTCCGTGGCTGTGGGAATAGACTTTATCTTTCACATGTTCCGTGGCTGTGGGATAGACTTTTTCACACGGTCCGTGGCTGTGGGATAGACTTTATCTTTCACACGGTCCCTCCCTGTGGGATAGACTTTATCTTTCACACGGTCCGTGCCTGTGGCATAGACTTTATCTTTCACATGATCCGTGGTTGTGGGATAGACTTTATCTTTCACACGGTCGTTAGATGTGGGAACAGACTCTATCTTTCACACGGTCCGTGGCTGTGGGATAGACTCTATCTTTCACACGGTCCGTGGCTGTGAGATAGCCTCTATCTTTCACACGGTCCGTGGCTGTGGGGTAGACATCATCTTTCACACGGCCCGTGGCTGTGGGATAGACTCTATCTTTCACACGGTCCGTGCCTGTGGGACAGACTTTATCTTTCACACGGTCCGTGGCTGTGGAAATAGACATTATCTTTCACACGGTCCGTGGATGTGGGGTAGATTTTATCTTTCACACGGTCCGTGGCTGTGGGGTAGACTTTATCTTTCACACGGCCCGTGGCTGTGGGGTAGAGTTTATCTTTCACACGGCCTGTGGCTGTGGAGTAGACTTTATCTTTCACATGGTCCGTGGCTGTGGGATAGACTTTATCTTTCACACGGTCCGTGGCTGTGGGATATACTTTATCTTTCACATGGTCCGTGCCTGTGGGATAGACTTTATCTTTCACACGGTCCGTGGCTGTGGGGTAGACTTTATCTTTCACACGGTCCGTGCCTGTGGGATAGACTTTATCTTTCACACGGTCCGTGGCTTTCGGGTAGACTTTATCTTTCACACGGTCCGTGGCTGTGGGTAGACTTTATCTTTCACACGGTCCCTGGCTGTGGTGTAGACTTTATCTTTCACACAGCCCGTGGCTGTGCGGTAGACTTTATCTTTCACACGGCCCGTGGATGTGGGGTAGACTTTATCTTTCACATGGTCCGTGGTGGTGGGGTAGACTTTAACTTGCACACGGTCCGTGCCTTTGGGGTAGACTTTATCTTTCACACGGTCCGTGGATGTGGTTAGACTTTATCTGTCACACGGTCCGTGGCTTTCGGGTAGACTTTATCTTTCACACGGTCCGTGGCTGTGGGTAGACTTTATCTTTCACACATTCCGTGCCTGTGGGATAGACTTTATCATTCACACGGTCCGTGGCTGTGGGATAGACTTTATCTTTCACACGGTCCGTGCCTGTGGGATAGACTTTATCTTTCACACGGTCCGTGGCTTTGGGGTAGACTTTATCTTTCACATGGTTCATGCCTGTAGGATAGACTTTTTCACACGGTCCCTGCCTGTGGGATAGACTTTATCTTTCACACGGGCCGTGGCTGTGGGATAGACTCTATCTACACGGTCCTTTCCTGTGGGATAGACTCTATCTTTCACACGGCCCGTGCCAGTGGGATAGACTTTTTCTTTCACACGGCCCGTGGCTGTGGGGTAGACTTTATCTTTCACATGGCCTTTGTCTGTGGGGTAGACTTTATCTTTCACACGGCCCGTGTCTGTGGGATAGACTTTTTCTTTCACACGGCCCGTGGCTATGGGTTAGACTTTATCTTTCACACGGCCTGTGCCTTTGGGATAGACTTTATCTTTCACAGAGTCCGTGGTTGTGGGATAGACTTTATCTTTCACACGGCCCGTGGCTGTGGGGTAGACTTTATCTTTCACACGGCCTGTGGCTGTAGGGTAGACTTTATCTTTCACACGGTCCGTGCCTCTGGGGTAGACATTATCTTTCACACGGTCAGTGGCTGTGGGATAGACTTTTTCTTTCACATGGTCCGTGGCTGTGGGAATAGACTCTATCTTTCACATGGTCCATGGCTGTGGGATAGACTTTATCTTTCACACGGTCCGTGGCTGTGGGATAGACTTTATCTTTATACATTCCATGGCTGTGGGAGTAGACTTTATCTTTCACACGGTCCGTGACTGTGGGAATAGACTTTATGTTTCACAAGGTCCATGGCTCTGCGAATAGACTTTATCTTTCACATGGTCCGTGACTGTGGGGTAGACTTTATCTTTCACACGGTCCGTGCCTGTGGGATAGACTCTATCTTTCACAAGGCCCGTGGCTGTGGGGTAGACTTTATCTTTCACACGGCCCGTGGCTGTGGGGTAGACTTTATCTTTCACACGGTCCTTGCCTGTGGGGTAGACATTATCTTTCACACGGTCCGTGGATGTGGGGTAGACTTTATCTTTCACACGGTCCGTGTCTGTGGGGTAGACTTTATCTCTCACACGGTCCATGGCTGTGGGAATAGACTCTATCTTTCACGCGGTCCGTCCCTGTGGGATAGAGTTTATCTTTCACACGGTCTGTGGCTGTGGGGTAGAATTTATCTTTCACACAGTCCGTGCCTGTGGGATTGACTTTATCTTTCACACGGTCCGTGCCTGTGGGAGAGACTCTATCTTTCACACGGTCCGTGGCTGTGGGATAGACTCTATCTTTCACACGGTCCGTGGCTGTGAGATAGACTCTATCTTTCACACGGTCCGTGGCTGTGGGATAGACTCTATCTTTCACATGGTCCGTGGTTGTGGGAATAGACTCTATCTTTCACACGATCCGTGGCTGTGGGGTAGACTTTATCTTTCACACGGTCCATGGCTGTGGGGTAGACTTTATCTTTCACACGGTCCGTGCCTGTGGGGTAGACATTATCTTTCACACGGTCCGTGGATGTGGGGTAGACTTTATCTTTCACACGGTCCGTGTCTGTGGCGTAGACTTTATCTCTCACACGGTCCATGGCTGTGGGAATAGACTCTATCTTTCACGCGGTCCGTGCCTGTGGGATAGAGTTTATCTTTCACACGGTCCGTGGCTGTGGGGTAGACTTTATCTTTCACACAGTCCGTGCCTGTGGGATTGACTTTATCTTTCACACAGTCCGTGCCTGTGGGAGAGACTCTATCTTTCACACGGTCCGTGGCTGTGGGATAGACTCTATCTTTCACACGGTCCGTGGCTGTGGGATAGACTCTATCTTTCACACGGCCCGTGGCTGTGGGATAGACTCTATCTTTCACATGGTCCGTGGTTGTGGGAATAGACTCTATCTTTCACACGATCCGTGGCTGTGGAGTAGACTTTATCTTTCACACGGTCCATGGCTGTGGGGTAGACTTTATCTTTCACACGGTATGTGGGTGTGGGATACATTTTATCTTTCACACGGTCCGTTGCTGTGGGATAGAATTTATCTTTCACACGGTCCATGGCTGGGGGGTAGACTTTATCTTTCACATGGTCTTTGGCTGTGGGATAGACTTTATCTTTCACACGGCCCGTGCCAGTGGGATAGACTTTTTCTTTCACACGGCCCGTGGCTGTGGGGTAGACTTTATCTTTCACATGGCCTTTGTCTGTGGGGTAGACTTTATCTTTCACACGGCCCGTGTCTGTGGGATAGACTTTTTCTTTCACACGGCCCGTGGCTGTGGGTTAGACTTTATCTTTCACACGGCCTGTGCCTTTGGGATACACTTTATCTTTCACAGAGTCCGTGGCTGTGGGATAGACTTTATCTTTCACACGGCCCGTGGCTGTGGGGTAGACTTTATCTTTCACACGGCCCGAGGCTGTAGGGTAAACTTTATCTTTCACACGGTCCATGGCTGTGGGAGTAGAGTTTATGTTTCACACAGTCCGTGGCTGTGGGAATAGCCTGTATCTGTCACATGGTCCGTGCCTGTGGGTTAGACTTTATCTTTCACACGGTCCGTGGCTGTGGGATAGACTTTATCTTTCACACGCTCCGTGGCTCTGGGATAGACTTTATCTTTCAAACGGTCCGTGGCTGTGGGATACACTTTAGCTTTAACATGGTGCGTGGCTGTGGGATAGACTTTATCTTTCACACGGTCGTGGCTGTGGGGTAGACTTTATCTTTCACACGGTCCGTGCCTGTGGGATAGACTTTATCTTTCACAGGTTCCGTGGCTGTGGGATAGACTTTATCTTTCACACGGTCTGTGCCTGTGGGAATAGACTTTATCTTTCACACGGTCCGTGGCTGTGGGATAGACTTTTTCACACGGTCCTTTGCTGTGGGATAGACTTTATCTTTCACACGGTCCCTGGCTGTGGGATAGACTTTATCTTTCACAGGTTCCGTGCCTGTGGGATAGCCTTTATCTTTCACACGGTCCGTGGCTGTGGGATAGCCTTTATCTTTCACAGGTTCCGTGCCTGTGGGATAGACTTTATCTTTCACACGGTCCGTGACTGTGGGATAGACTTTATCTTTCACACGGTCCGTGCCTGAGGGATAGACTCTATCTGTCACACGGTCCGTGGCTGTGGGGTAGACTTTATCTTTCACACGGTCCGTGGCGGTAGGGTAGACTTTATCTTTCACACGGTCCGTGCCTCTGGGGTACACATTATCTTTCACACGGTCCGTGGATGTGGGGTATACTTTATCTTTCACATGGCCCGTGGCTGTGGAGTAGAGTTTATCTTTTACACGGCCCGTGGCTGTGGAATAGACTTTATCTTTCACATGCTCCGTGGCTGTGGAGTAGAGTTTATCTTTCACACGGCCCGTGCCTGTGGGGTAGACTTTATCTTTCACACGGCCCGTGGCTTTGAAGTGGACTTTATCTTTAACTCGGTCAGTGGCTGTGCGGTAGACTTTATCTTTCACACGGTCCATGGCTGTGGTGTAGACTTTATTTTTCACACGGTCCATGACTGTGGGAATAGACTTTATTTTTCACACGGTCCGTTCCTGTGGTCATATACTTTATGTTTCACACGGTCGGTGGCTTTGGGAATAGTCTTTAACTTTCACACGGTCCGTGCCTGTGGGTTAGACTTTATCTTTCAAACGGTCCGTGGCTTTAGGATAGACTCTGTCTTTCACACGGTCCGTGCCTGTGGGATAGAATTTATCTTTAACACGGTCCGTGCCTGTGGGATAGACTCTATCTTTCACACGGTCCGTGGCTGTGGGGTGGACTTTATCTTTCACACGGCCCGTGGCTGTGGGGTAGACTTTATCTTTCACAAGGTCCGTGCCTGTGGGGTAGACATTATCTTTCACACGGTCCGTGAATGTGGGGTAGACTTTATCTTTCACACGGTCCGTGGCTGTGGGTTAGACTTTATCTCTCACACGGTCCATGGCTGTGGGAATAGACTCTATCTTTCACGCGGTCCGTGCCTGTGGGATAGAGTTTATCTTTCACACGGTCCGTGGCTGTGGGGTATACTTTATCTTTCACACAGTCCGTGCCTGTGGGATTGACTTTATCTTTCACACGGTCCATGGCTGTGGGATAGACTCTATCTTTCACACGGTCCATGGCTGTGGGATAGACTTTATCTTTCACACGGTCCATGGCTGTGATGTAGACTTTATCTTTCATACGGTCCGTGGCTGTGGGAGTAGACTTTATCTTTCACACGGTCTGTGGCTGTGGGAATACACTTTATGTTTCACAAGGTTCGTGGCTCTGGGAATAGACTTTATCTTTCACATGATCCGTTGCTGTGGGGTAGACTTTATCTTTCACACGGTCCGTGCCTGTGGGATAGACTTTATCTTTCACACGGTCCGTGGCTGTGGGATTGACTTTATCTTTCACACGGTCCGTGGCTGTGGGGTAGACTTTATCTTTCACACGGTCCGTGCCTGTGGGATAGACTTTATCTTTCACACGGTCCGTGGCTGTGGGGTAGACTTCATCTTTCACACGGTCCGTGTTGTGGGATAGACTTTATCTTTCACACGGTCCGTGCCTGTGGGATAGACTTTATCTTTCACACGGTCCGTGGCTGTTGGAGTAGACTTTATCTTTCACACGGTCCATGGCTGTGGGAGTAGACTTTATGTTTCACACGGTCCGTGGCTGTGGGAATAGCCTGTATCTTTAACACGGTCCGTGCCTGTGGGGTAGACTTTATCTTTCACACGGTCCGTGGCTGTGGGATAGACTTTATCTTTCACACGCTCCGTGGCTCTGGGATAGACTTTATCTTTCACACGGACCGTGGCTGTGGGATAGACTTTGTCTTTCACACGGTCCGTGGCTTTGGGGTAGACTTTGTCTTTCACATGGTCCATGCCTGTGAGATAGACTTTTTCACACGTTCCGTGGCTGTGGGATAGACTTTATCTTTCACACGGTCCATGCCTGTGGGATAGACTTTATGTTTCACATGGTCCGTGGCTGTGGGATTGATTTTTTCACACGGTCCGTGGCTGTGGGATAGAGTTTATCTTTCACCCGGTCCGTGCCTGTGGGATAGACTTTATCTTTCACACGTTCCGTGGCTGTGGGAATAGCCTGCATCTTTCACACGGTCCGTGCCTGTGGGGTAGACTTTATCTTTCACACGCTACGTGGCACCTGGATAGACTTCATCTTTCACACGGTCCGTGGCTGTGGGATAGACATTATCTTTCACACGGTCCGTGGCTTTGGTGTAGACTTTAACTTTCACATGGTCCATGCCTGTGGGATAGACTTTTTCACACGGTCCGTGCCTGTGGGATAGACTTTATCTTTCACACGGTTCCTGCCTGTGGGATAGACTTCATGTTTCACACGGTCCGTTGCTGTGGGGCAGACTTTATCTTTCACACGGTCCGTGTCTGTGGGATAGACTTTATCTTTCACATGGCCCGTGCCTGTGGGGTAGACTTTATCTTTCACACGGTCCGTGGCTGTGGGGTAACCTTTATCTTTCACATGGTCCGGGGTGTTTGATAGACTTTATCTTTCACATGGTCTGTGTCTGTGGGGAAGACTTTATCTGACTCACGGTCCGTGGCCGTTGGGTTGACTTTATCTTTCACACGGTCCGTGGCTGTGGGATAGACTTAATGTTTCTCATGGTCCATGCCTGTGGGATAGACTTTATCTTTCACACGGTCCATGGCTGTGGGGTAGACTTTATCGTTCACACGGTCCGTGGCTGTGGGGTAAACTTTAATTTTCACACGGTCCGTGGCTGTTTGATAGACTTTATCTTTCACACGGTCCGTGGCTGTGGGATAGATTTTATCTTTCACACGGTCCGTGGCTTTGGGATAGACTTTATCTTTCACATGGTCCATGCCTGTGGGATAGACTTTTTCACACGGTCCGTGCCTGTGGGATAGACTTTATCTTTCACACGGTTCCTGCCTGTGGGATAGACTTCATCTTTCACACGGTCCGTTGCTGTGGGGCAGACTTTATCTTTCACACGGTCCGTGTCTGTGGGATAGACTTTATCTTTCACATGGCCCGTGCCTGTGGGGTAGACTTTATCTTTCACACGGTCCGTGGCTGTGGGGTAACCTTTATCTTTCACATGGTCCGGGGTGTTTGATAGACTTTATCTTTCACATGGTCTGTGTCTGTGGGGAAGACTTTATCTGACTCACGGTCCGTGGCCGTTGGGTTGACTTTATCTTTCACACGGTCCGTGGCTGTGGGATAGACTTAATGTTTCTCATGGTCCATGCCTGTGGGATAGACTTTATCTTTCACACGGTCCATGGCTGTGGGGTAGACTTTATCGTTCACACGGTCCGTGGCTGTGGGGTAAACTTTAATTTTCACACGGTCCGTGGCTGTTTGATAGACTTTATCTTTCACACGGTCCGTGGCTGTGGGATAGATTTTATCTTTCACACGGTCCGTGGCTTTGGGATAGACTTTATCTTTCACATGGTCCGTGGCTGTGGGGTAAACTTTATCTTTCACACGGTATGTGGCTGTGGGATAGATTTTATCTTTCACACGGGTCGAGGATGTGGGATTGACTTTATCTTTCACACGGCCCGTGCCCATGGGGTAGACTTTATCATTCACACGGCACGTGGCTGCGGGGTAGACTTTATCTTTCATACGGCCCGTTCCTGTGGGATAGACTTTATGTTGCACACGGTCCGTGCCTATGGGATAGACTTTGTCTTTCACACGGCCCGTGGCTGCGGGGTAGACTTTATCTTTCACACGGCCCATGGCTGTGGGGCAGACTTTATCTTTCACACGGTCCGAGCCTGTGGGATAGACTTTATCTTTCACACGGTCCGTGCCTGTGGGATAGACTATATCTTTAACATGGTCCGTGCCTGTGGGATAGACTCTATCTTTCACACGGTCCGTGGCTGTGGGAATAGACTTTATTTTTCACACGGTCCGTTCCTGTGGTCATATACTTTATGTTTCACACGGTCGGTGGCTGTGGGAATAGTCTTTAACTTTCACACGGTCGGTGCCTCTGGGTTAGACTTTATCTTTCACACGGTCCGTGGCTTTGGGATAGACTCTGTCTTTCACACGGTCCGTGCCTGTGGGATAGACTCTATCTTTAACACGGTCCGTGCCTGTGGGATAGACTCTATCTTTCACACGGTCCGTGGCTGTGGGGTAGACTTTATCTTTCACACGGCCCGTGGCTGTGGGGTAGACTTTACCTTTCACATGGTCCGTGCCTGTGGGGTAGACATTATCTTTCACACGGTCCGTGGATGTGGGGTAGACTTTATTTTTCACACGGTCCGTGGCTGTGGGTTAGACTTTATCTCTCACACGGTCCATGGCTGTGGGAATAGACTCTATCTTTTACGCGGTCCGTGCCTGTGGGATAGAGTTTATCTTTCACATGGTCCGTGGCTGTGGGGTATACTTTATCTTTCACACAGTCCGTGCCTGTGGGATTGACTTTATCTTTCACACGGTCCCTGCCTGTGGGATAGAGTTTTTCACACGATCCGTGCCTGTGGGTTAGACTCTATCTTTCACACGGTCTGTGCCTGTGGGATAGACTCTATCTTTCACATGGTCCTTGGTAGTGGGAATAGACTCTATCTTTCACACGATCCGTGGCTGTGGGGTAGACTTTATCTTTCACACGGTCCATGGCTGTGGGGTAGACTTTATCTTTCACACGGTATGTGGGTGTGGGATAGATTTTATCTTTCACACGGTCCGTTGCTGTGGGATAGACTTTATCTTTTACACGGTCCATGGCTGGGGGGTAGACTATATCTTTCACATGGCGTTTGGTTGTGGGGTAGTCTTTATCTTTCACACGGCCCGTGCCTGTGGGATAGACTTTTTCTTTCACACGGCCCGTGGCTGTGGGGTAGACTTTATCTTTCACATGGCCTTTGGCTGTGGGAAAGACTTTATCTTTCACACGGCCCGTGTCTGTGGGATAGACTTTTTCTTTCACACGGCCCGTGGCTGTCGGGTAGACTTTATCTTTCACATGACCCTTGGCTGTGGGGTAGACTTTATCTTTCACACGGTCCGTGCCTGTGTGAAAGACTCTATCTTTCACACGGTCTGTGGCTGTGGGATAGACTTTTTCTTTCACATGGTCCGTGGCTGTGGGAATAGACTCTATCTTTCACACAGTCCATGGCTGTGGGATAGACTTTATCTTTCACACGGTCCGTGGCTGTGTGGTAGACTTTATCTTTATATATTCCGTGGCTGTGGGAGTAGACTTTATCTTTCACACGGTCCGTGGCTTTGGGAATAGACTTTATGTTTCACAAGGTCCGTGGCTCTGCGAATAGACTTTATCTTTCACATGGTCCGTGACTGTGGGGTAGACTTTATCTTTCACACCGTCCGTGCCTGTGGGATAGACTTTGTCTTTCACCGGTCCATGGCTGTCGGTAGACTTCATCTTTCACACGGTCCGTGCCTGTGGGATAGACTTTATCTTTCACACGGTCCGTGCCTGTGGGATAGACTTTATCTTTCACATGGTCCGTAGCTGTGGGGTAGACTTTATCTTTCACACGTTCCGTGGCTGTGGGAATAGACTCTATCTTTCACTCGGTCCGTGCCTGTGGGATAGACTTTATCTTTCACACGGTCCGTGGCTGTGGGGTAGACTTTATCTTTCACTCGGCCCCTGGCCGTGTGGTAGAGTTTATGTTTCACACGGCCTGTAGCTGTGGATTAGACTTTATCTTTCACACGGTCCGTGGCTGTGGGGTAGACTTTATCTTTCACACGGTCCGTGCCTGTGGGAAAGACTCTATCTTTCACATGGTCTGTGGCTGTGGGATAGACTTTTTCTTTCACATTGTCCGTCGCTGTGGGAATAGACTCTATCTTTCACACGGTCCATGGCTGTGGGATAGACTTTATCTTTCACACGGTCCGTGGCTGTGGGGTAGACTTTATCTTTCACATGGTCTGTGGCTCTGGGAATAGACTTTATGTTTCACAAGGTCCGTGGCTCTGGGAATTGACTTTATCTTTCACATGGTCCGTTGCTGTGGGGTAGACTTTATCTTTCACACGGTCCGTGCCTGTGGGATAGACTTTATTTTTCACATGGTCCGTGGCTGTGGGATAGACTCTATCTTTCACACGGTCCTTTCCTGTGGGATAGACTCTATCTTTCACACGGTTCATGGCTGTTGGAATAGACTTTATCTTTCACACGGTCCGTGGCTGTGGGATAGACTTTATCTTTCACACGGTCCGTGGCTGTGGGTAGACTTTATCTTTCACATGGTCCGTGGCTGTGGTGTAGACTTTATCTTTCACACGGCCCGTGGCTGTGCGGTAGACTTTCTCTTTCACACGGCCCGTGGATGTGGGGTAGACTTTATCTTTCACACGGTCCGTGGCTGTGGGGTAGACTTTATCTTTCACACGGTCCGTGGCTGTGGGAATACACTTTATGTTTCACACGATCCGTGGCTGTGGGAATAGACTTTATCTTTCACACGGTCCGTGGCTGTGGGATAGACTCTATCTTTCACATGGTCCGTGTCTGTGGGATAGACTCTATCTTTCACACGGTCCATGGCTGTGGGAATAGACTTTATATTTCACACGGTCCATGCCTGTCGGATGGACTCTATCTTTCACATCGTCCGTGGCTGTGGGATAGCCTCTATTTTTCACAAGTCTGTGGCTGTTGGAATAGACTCTATCTTTCATACGGTCCATGGCTGTGGCATAGAATTTATCTTTCACACGGTCCTTGGCTGTGGGGTAGACTTTATTTTTCACACGGTCCGTTGCTGTGGTAGTAGACTTTATCTTTCACACGGTCCGGGGCTGTGGGAATAGACTTTATATTTCACACTGTCCGTGGCTCTGGGAATAGACTTCATCTTTCACACGGTCCGTGCCTGTGGGGTAGACTTTATCTTTCACACGATCCGTGCCTGAGGGATAGACTTTATCTTGCACATGGTCTGTCGCTGTGGGAATAGACCCTATCTTTCCCACAGTCAATGGCTGTGTGTTAGACTTTATCTTTCACACGGTCCGTGGCTGTGTGAATAGACTTTATCTTTCACAGAGTCCATGCCTGTGGGATAGACTCTGTCTTTCACATGGTCCGTGGCTGTGGGATAGCCCCTATCTTTCACAAGGTCCGTGGCTGTGGGAATAGACTCTATCTTTCACATGGTCCGTGGCTGTGTGAGTAGACTTTATCTTTCACATGGTCCGTGGCTGTGGGGTAGACTTAATCTTTCACACGGTCCGTGGCTGTGGTAACAGACTCTATCATTCACACTGTCCGTGGCTGTGGGGTAGACTTTATCTTTCACACGGTCCGTGCCTGAGGGATAAACTCTATCTTGCACATGGTCTGTGGCTGTAGGAATAGACTGTATCTTTCACACGGTCCCTGGCTGTGGGGTAGACTTTATCTTTCACACGGTCCGTGGCTGTGGGGTACACTTTATCTTTCACACGGCCCGTTGCTGCGAGGTACACTTTATCTTTCACACGGTCCGTGGCTGTGGGGTAGACTTTATCTTTCACACGGTCCTTGGATGTGAGGTAGACTTTATCTTTCACACGGTCCGTGGCTGTGGGGTAGACTTTATCTTTCACACGGTCCGTGGCTGTGGGATAGACTTTACCTTTCACACGGTCCGTGGCTGTGGGGTAGACTTTACCTTTCACACGGTCCGTGGCTGTGGGGTAGACTTTACCTTTCACACGGTCCGAAGCTGTGGGGTAGACTTAATCTTTCACACGGTCCATGGCTGTGGGAACAGACTGTATCATTCACACTGTCCGTGCCTCTGGGATACACTTTATTTTTCACACGGTCCGTGGCTGTGGGGTAGACTTTATCTTTCACACGGTCCGTGCCTGTGGGATAGCCTTTTTCACACGGTCCGTGCCTGTGGGATATACTTTATCTTTCACATGGTCCGTGGCTGTGGGATAGACTTTTTCACACGGTCCGTGGCTGTGGGATAGACTTTATCTTTCACATGGCCCGTGGCTGTTGGATAGAGTTTATCTTTCACACGGTGGTTGGCTGTGGGAATAGACTCTATCTTTAACACTGTCCGTGCCTGTGGGATAGACTTTATCTTTCACACGGTCCATGGCTGTGGGGTAGACTTCATCTTTCACACGGTCCGTGCCTGTGGGATAGACTTTATCTTTCACACGGCCCGTGCCTGTGGGGTAGACTTAATCTTTCACACGGTCCGTGGCTGTGGGAACAGACTCTATCATTCACACTGTCCGCGGCTGTGGGGTAGACTTTATCTTTCACACGGTCCGTGCCTGTGGGATAGACTTTATCTTTCACATGGTCCGTGGCTGAGGGATAGACTTTTTCACACGGTCCATGGCTGTGGGATAGACTTTATCTTTCACACGGTCCGTGCCTGTGGGATAGACTTAATCTTTCACACGGTCCGTGCCTGTGGTGTAGCCTTTATCTTTCATACGGTCCGTGGCTGTGGGAGTAGGCTTTATCTTTCACACGGTCTGTGGCTGTGGGAATAGACTTAATGTTTCACAAGGTCCGTGGCTCTGGGAATAGACTTTATCTTTCACATGATCCGTTGCTGTGGGGTAGACTTTATCTTTCACACGGTCCATGCCTGTGGGATAGACTTTATCTTTCACACGGTCCGTGGCTGTGGGATAAACTTTATCTTTCACACGGTCCATGCCTATGTGATAACTTTATCTTTCACACGGTCCGTGGCTGTGGCATAGACTTTATCTTTCACATGGTCCATGGCTGTGGGATAGACTTTATCTTTCACACGGCCCGTGGGTGTGAAGTGGACTTTATCTTTAACACGGTCCGTGGCTGTGCGGTAGACTTTGTCTTTCACACGGCCCGTGGCTGTCAGGTAGACTTTCTCTTTCACACGGCCGTTGGCTGTGGATTAGACTTTATCATTTACACGGTCCATGGCTGTGGGGTAGACTTTATCTTTCACATGGTACGTGCCTGTGAGAAAGACTCTATCTTTCACACGGTCCGTGGCTGTGGGATAGCCTCTATCTTTCACACGGTCCGTGGCTGTGGGAATAGACTTTATCTTTCACACGGTCCATGGCTGAGAGGTAGACTTTCTCTTTCACACGGCCCGTGCCTGTGGCATCGACTTTATCTTTCACACGGCCTGTGCCTGTGCGGTAGACTTAATCTTTCACCCGGCCCGTTGCTGTGGGGTAGACTTTATCTTTCACACGGTCCGTGGCTGTGGGAATAGACTTTATGTTTCACACGGTCCGTGGCTGTGGGAATAGACTTTATCTTTCACACGGTCCGTGCCTGTGGGATAGCCTTTATCTTTCACACGGTCCGTGGCTGTGGGATAGACTCTATCTTTCACTCGGTCCATACCTCTGGGATAGCCTCTATCTTTCACACGGTCCGTGGCTGTGGGATAGCCTCTATCTTTCACACGGTCTGTGGCTGTGGGGTAGACTTTATCTTTCACAAGCTCCGTGGCTGTGGGATAGACTTTATCTTTCACACGGTTCGTATCTTTGTGGTAGACTTTATCTTTCACACGGTCCGTGGCTGTGGGAGTAGACTTTATCTTTCACACGGTCCGTGGCTGTGGGAATAGACTTTATCTTTCACATGGTCCGTGGCTGTGGGATAGACTTTTTCACACGGTCCGTGGCTGTGGGATAGACTTTATCTTTCACACGGTCCGTCTCTGTGGGATAGACTTTATCTTTCACACGGTCCGTGCCTGTGGGATAGACTTTACCTTTCACATGATACTTGGCTGTGGGATAGTCTTTATCTTTCACACGGTCGTTAGATGTGGGAATCAACTCTATCTTTCACATGGTCCGTGGCTGTGGGATAGACTCTATCTTTCACACGGTCCGTGGATGTGGGGTAGACTCTATCTTTCACACGGTCCGTGGCTTTGGGGTAGACTTTATCTTTCACACGGTCCGTGGCTGTGGGTAGACTTTGTCCTTCACACGGTCCGTGGCTGTGGTGTAGACTTTATCTTTCACACGGCCCGTGGCTGTGCGGTAGACTTTATGTTTCACACGGCCCGTGGATGTGGGGTAGACTTTATCTTTCACACGGACCGTGGCTGTGGGGTAGACTTTATCTTTCACACGGTCCATGCCTGTGGGACAGACTTTATCTTTCACACGGTCCATGCCTGTGGGATAGACTTTTTCACATGGTCCGTGGCTGTGGATAGACTTTATCTTTCACACGGTCCGTTCCTGTGGGTTAGACTTTATCTTTCACACGATCCGTGTCTGTGGGATAGACTTTTTCACATGGTCCGTGACTGTGGGATAGACTTTATCTTTCACACGGTAGGTGCCTGTGGGATAGACTGTATCTTTCACATGGTCCGTGACTGTGGGATAGACTTTATCTTTCACACGGTAGGTGCCTGTGGGATAGACTGTATCTTTCACATGGTCCGTGGCTGTGGGATACACTTTATCTTTCACACGGTCCGTGGCTGTGGGAATAGACTATATCTTTCACACGGTCCGTGCCTGTGGGATAGAGTTTATCTTTCACACGGTCCGTGCCTGTGGGATAGACTTTTTCACACGGTCCGTGCCTGTGGGATATACTTTATCTTTCACACAGTCCGTGCCTTTGGGATAGACTTTATCTTTCACATGGTACGTGGCTGTGGGATAGACTTTTTCACACGGTCCGTGGCTGTGGGATAGACTTTATCTTTCACACGGTGGTTGGCTGTGGGAATAGACTCTATCTTTAAAACTGTCCGTGCCTGTGGGATAGACTTTATCTTTCACACGATCCGTGGCTGTGGGGTAGACTTCATCTTTCACACGGTCCGTGGATGTGGGATAGACTTTATCTTTCACACGGTCCGTGGCTGTGGGGCAGACTTTATCTTTCACACGGTCCGTGGCTGTGGGGCAGACTTTATCTTTCACACGGTCCGTGGCTGTGGGAACAGACACTATCATTCACACTGTCCGCGGCTGTGGGGTAGACTTTATCTTTCACACGGTCCGTGCCTGTGGGATAGACTTTATCTTTCACATGGTCCGTGGCTGAGGGATAGACTTTTTCACACGGTCCATGGCTGTGGGATAGACTTTATCTTTCACACGGTCCGTGCCTGTGGGATAGACTTTATCTTTCACACGGTCCGTGCCTGTGGTGTAGACTTTATCTTTCATACGGTCCGTGGCTGTGGGAGTAGACTTTATCTTTCACACGGTCTGTGGCTGTGGGAATAGACTTTATGTTTCACAAGGTCCGTGGCTCTGGGAATCGACTTTATCTTTCACATGATCCGTTGCTGTGGGGTAGACTTTATCTTTCACACGGTCCGTGGCTGTGGGATAGACTTTATCTTTCACATGGTCCGTGGCTGTGGGATAGACTTTATCTTTCACACGGCCCGTGGGTGTGAAGTGGACTTTATCTTTCACACGGTCCGTGGCTGTGGGAGTAGACTTTATCTTTCACACGGTCCGTGGCTGTGGGAATAGACTTTATCTTTCACATGATCCGTGGCTGTGGGATAGACTTTATCTTTCACACGGTCCTTAGATGTGGGGACAGACTTTTTCACACGGTCCGTGGCTGTGGGATAGACTTTATCTTTCACACGGTCCGTCCCTGTGGGATAGACTTTATCTTTCACACGGTCCCAGCCTGTGGGATAGACTTTACCTTTCACATGATCCGTGGCTGTGGGATAGACTTTATCTTTCACACGGTCCTTAGATGTGGGAACAGACTCTATCTTTCACACGGTCCGTGGCTGTGGGATAGACTCTATCTTTCACACGGTCCGTGGCTGTGGGGTAGACTTTATCTTTCACACGGTCGTTAGATGTGGGAACAGAATCTATCTTTCACACGGTCCGTGGCTGTGGGAATAGACTCTATTTTTCACACAGTCCATGGCTGTGGGATAGACTTTATCCTTCACACGGTCCGTGGCTGTGAGATAGACTTTATCTTTCACACGCTCCGTGGCTCTGGGATAGACTTTATCTTTCACACGGTCCGTGGCTGTGGGATAGACTTTGTCTTTCACACGGTCCGTGACTTTTGGGTAGACTTTGTCTTTCACATGGTCCATGCCTGTGAGATAGACTTTTTCACACGGTCCGTGGCTGAGGGATAGACTTTATCTTTCACACGGTCCATGCCTGTGGGATAGACTTTATCTTTCACACGGTCCGTGCCTGTGGGATAGACTTTTTCACACGGTCCGTGGCTGTGGGATAGACTTTATCTTTCACACGGTCTGTGCCTGTGGGAATAGACTTTATCTTTCACACGGTCCGTGTCTGTGGGATAGACTTTTTCACACGGTCCGTGGCTGTGGGATAGACTTTATCTTTCACACGGTCCGTGGCTGTGGGATAGACTTTATCTTTCACACGGTCCGTGCCTGTGGGGTAGACTTTATCTTTCACATGGTCCGTGGCTGTGGGATAGACTTTTTCACACGGTCCGTGACTGTGGGATAGACTTTATCTTTCACACGGTACGTGCCTGTGGGATAGACTGTATCTTTCACATGGTCCGTGGCTGTGGGATAGACTTTATCTTTCACACGGTCCGTGACTGTGGGAATAGACTATATCTTTCACACGGTCCGTGCCTGTGGGATAGACTTTATCTTTCACACGGTCCATGGCTGTGGGATAGACTTTATCCTTCACATGGTCCGTGCCTGTGGGATAGACTTTATCTTTCACATTGTCCGTGCCTGTGGGATAGACTTTATCTTTCACACAGTCCGTGCCTGTGTGATAGACTCTATCTTTCACACGGTCCGTGGCTCTGGGATAAACTCTATCTTTCACATGGTCCATGGCTGTGGGAATAGACTCTATCTTTCACACAGTCCGTGGCTGTGGGGTAGACTCTATCTTTCACACGGTTCGTGGCTGTGTGGTAGAATCTATCTTTCACACGGTCCGTGGCTGTGGGATAGACTCTATCTTTCACACGGTCCGTGGCTGTGTGATAGACTTTATCTTTCACACGGTCCGTGGCTTTGGGGTAGATTTTATCTTTCACATGGTCCACGCCTGTAGGATAGACTTTTTCACACGGTCCCTGTCTGTTTGATAGACTTTATCTTTCACACGGTCCGTGCCTGTGGGAAAGACTTTATCATTCACATGGTCCGTGGCTGTGGGATTGAGTTTTTCACACGGTCCGTGGCTGTGGGATAGACTTTATCTTTCACATTGTCCGTGCCTGTGGGATAGACTTTATCTTTCACACGGTCCATGGCTGTGGGATACACTTTACCTTTCACACGGTCCGTGGCTATGTGGTAGACTTTATCTTTCATACAGTCCGCGGCTGTGGGGTAGACTTTATCTTTCACACGGTCCGTGCCTGTGGGATAGACTATATCTTTCACATGGTCAGTGGCTCTGGTATAGACTTTATCTTTCACACGGTCCGTGGCTGTCGGGTAGACTTTATCTTTCACACGGTGCGTTGCTGTGGGTAGACTTTAACTTTCACAAGGTCCGTGGCTTTGTGTAGACTTTATCTTTCACACGGCCCGTGGCTGTGGGGTAGACTTTATCTTTCACACGGCCCGTGGCTGTGAAGTGGACTTTATCTTTAACACCGTCCGTGGCTGTGCGGTAGACTTTATCTTTCACATGGTCCGTGGCTGTAGGGTAGACTTTATGTTTCACACGGTCCGTAGCTGTGGGAATAGACTTTATTTTTCACACGGTCCGTGGCTGTGGGAATACACTTTATGTTTCACACGGTCCGTGGCTGTGGGAATAGACTTTATCTTTCACACGGTCCGTGCCTGTGGGATAGACTCTATCTTTCACACGGTCCGTGGCTGTGGGATAGACTCTATCTTTCACATGGTCCGTGCCTGTGGGATAGACTCTATCTTTCACACGGTCCATGGCTGTGGGAATAGACTTTATCTTTCACACGGTCCATGCCTGTCGGATAGACTCTATCTTTCACATGGTCCGTGGCTGTGGGATAGCCTCTATCTTTCACATGGTCCATGGCTGTGGGATAGACTCTATCTTTCACACGCTCCGTGGCTCTGGGATAGACTTTATCTTTCACACGGTCTGTGGCTGTTGGAGTAGACTTTATCTTTCACACGGTCCATGGCTGTGGGAATAGACTTTAAGTTTCACACGTTCCGTGGCTGTGGGAATAGCCTGCATCTTTCACACGGTCCGTGCCTGTGGGGTAGACTTTATCTTTCACACGCTCCACGGCTGTGGGATTGACTTTATCTTTCACACGCTACGTGGCACTGGGATAGACTTTATCTTTCACACGGTCCGTGGCTGTGGGATAGACTTTATCTTTCACACGGTCCGTGGCTTTGGGGTAGACTTTACCTTTCACATGGTCCATGCCTGTGGGATAGACTCTTTAACACGGTCCGTGCCTGTGGGATAGACTTTATCTTTCACACGGTCCCTGCCTGTGGGATAGACTTCATCTTTCACATGGTCCGTTGCTGTGGGGCAGACTTTATCTTTCACACGGTCCGTGTCTGTGGGATAGACTTTATTTTTCACACGGCACGTGCCTGTGGGGTAGACTTTATCTTTCACACGGTCCGTGGCTGTGGGGTAACCTTTATCTTTCACATGGTCCGGGGTGTTTGATAGACTTTATCTTTCACATGGTCCGTGTCTGTGGGGAAGACTTTATCTGACTCACCGTCCGTGGCTGTGGGGTTGACTTTATCTGTCACACTGTTCGTGGCTGTGGGATAGACTCTATCTTGCACATGGTCATTGGCTGTATGAATAGACTGTATTTTTCACACGGTCCCTGGCTGTGGGGTAGACTTTATCTTTCACACGGTCCGTGGCTGCGGGGTAGAGTTTATCTTTCACACGGTCCGTGGCTGTGGGATAGACTTTATCTTTCACATGGTCCGTGGCTGTGGGATAGACTTTATCTTTCACACGGTCCGTGGCTGTGGGAAAGACTTTATCTTTCACACGGCCCGTGGCTGTGGGAATAGACTTTATGTTTTACATGGTCCGTGGCTGTAGGAATAGACTTTATCTTACACATAGTCCGTGCCTGTGGGATAGACTCTATCTATCACAGGGTCCGTGGCTGTGGGATAGACTCTATCTTTCACATGGTCCGTGGCTGTGGTATAGACTTTATCCTTCACACGGTCCGTGCCTGTGGGATAGACTTCATCTTTCACATTGTCCGTGCCTGTGGGATAGACTTTATCTTTCACACAGTCCGTGCCTGTGTGATAGACTCTATCTTTCACATGGTCCGTGGCTGTGGGATAAACTCTATCTTTCACATGGTCCATGGCTGTGGGAATAGACTCTATCTTTCACACGGTCCGTGGCTGTGGGGTAGACTCTATCTTTCACACGGTCCGTGGCTGTGGGGTAGAATCTATCTTTTACACGGTCCGTGGCTGTGTGATAGACTTTATCTTTCACACGGTCCGTGGCTTTGGAGTTGACTTTATCTTTCACATGGTCCATGCCTGTAGGATAGACTTTTTCACACGGTCCGTGCCTGTGGGATCGACTTTATCTTTCACACGGTCCGTGCCTGTGGGAAAGACTTTATCATTCACATGGTCCGTGGCTGTGGGATTGACTTTTTCACACGGTCCGTGGCTGTGGGATAGATTTTATCTTTCACATTGTCCGTGCCTGTGGGATAGACTTTATCTTTCACACAGTCCATGGCTGTGGGATACACTATACCTTTCACACGGTCCGTGGCTGTGTGGTAGACTTTATCTTTCATACAGTCCGCGGCTGTGGGGTAGACTTTATCTTTCACACGGTCCGTGCCTGTGGGATAGACTTTATCTTTCACATAATCCGTGGCTCTGGTATAGACTTTACCTTTCACACGGTAAGTGGCTGTGTGATAGACTTTTTCACACGGTCCGTGCCTGTGGGATAGACATTATCTTTCACACGGTCCGTGGCTGTGGGGTAGACTTTATCTTTCATACGGTCCATGGCTGTGGGAATAGATTTTATGTTTCACATGGTCCGTGGATGTGGAGTAGACTTTATCTTTCACACGGTCCGTGGCTGTGGGATTGACTTTTTCACATGGTCCGTGGCTGTGGGATAGACTTTATCTTTCACACGGTCCGTGGCTGTGGGATAGACTTTATCTTTCACACGGTCCGTGGCTGTGGGATACACTTTACCTTTCACACGGTCCGTGGCTGTGGGATAGACTTTATCTTTCACACGGTCCGTGGCTGTGGGGTAGACTTTATCTTTCACATGGTCCGTGGCTGTGGGGTAGACTTCATCTTTCACATGGTCCGTGGCTGTGGGATAGATTTATCTTTCACACGGTCCGTGGCTGTGGGATAGACTTTATCTTTCACACGGTCCGTGGCTGTGGGGTAGACTTTATCTTTCACACGGTCCGTGGCTGTGGGATAGACTTTATCTTTCACACGGTCCGTGCTTGTGGGATAGACTTTATCTTTCACACGGTCCGTGGCTGTGGGGTAGACTTTATCTTTCACACGGTCCGTGGCTGTCGGGTAGACTTTATCTTTCACACGGTGCGTGGCTGTGGGATAGACTTTATCTTTCACAAGGTCCGTGGCTGTGGGATAGACTTTATCTTTCACACGGTCCGTGGCTTTGGGTTAGAATTTACCTTTCACATGGTCCATGCCTGTGGGATAGACTTTTTCACACGGTCCGTGCCTGTGGGATAGACTTCATCTTTCACACGGTCCCTGCCTGTGGGATAGACTTCATCTTTCACACGGTCCGCTGCCGTGGGGCAGACTTTATCTTTCACACAGTCCGTGTCTGTGGGATAGACTTTATCTTTCACTCGGCCCGTGCCTGTGGGGTAGACTTTATTTTTCACACGGTCCGTGGCTGTGGGGTAACCTTTATCTTTCACATGGTCCGGGGTGTTTGATAGACTTTATCTTTCACATGGTCCGTGTCTGTGGGGAAGACTTTATCGGACTCACGGTCCGTGGCTGTTGGGTTGACTTTATCTTTCACACGGTCCGTGGCTGTGGGATAGACTTTATCTTTCTCATGGTCCATGCCTGTGGGATAGACTTTATCTTTCACACGGTCCATGGCTGTGGGGTAGACTTTATCTTTCACACGGTCCGTGGCTGTGGGATAGATTTTATCTTTCACACGGTCCGTGGCTTTGGGATAGACTTTATCTTTCACATGGTCCGTGGCTGTGGGCTAGACTTTATCTTTCACACCGTATGTGGCTGTGGGCTAGATTTTATCTTTCACACGGTCCGAGGATGTGCGATTGACTTTATCTTTCACACGGTCCATGGCTCGGGGGTAGACTTTATCTTTCACTCGGCCCGTGGCAGTGGGGTAGACTTTATCTTTCACACGGCCCGTGACCATGGTGTAGACTTTATCTTTCACACGACACATGGCTGTGGGATAGACTTCATCTTTCACACGGTCCGTGGCTCTGGGGTAGACTTTATCTTTCACACGGTCCATGCCTGTGGGATAGACTTTATCTTTCACACGGTCCGTGCCTGTGGGATAGCCTTTTTCACACGGTCCGTGGCTGTGGGATAGACTTTATCTTTCACACGGTCTGTGCCTGTGGGAATACACTTTATCTTTCACACGGTCCGTGGCTGTGGGATAGACTTTTTCACACGGTCCGTGGCTGTGGGATAGACTTTATCTTTCACACGGTCCGTGGCTGTGGGATAGACTTTATCTTTCACACGGTCCATGGCTGTGGCATAGACTTTATCATTCACACGGCCCGTGGCTGTGGGGTAGACGTTATGTTTCACACGGTCCGTGTCTGTGGTGTAGACTTTATCTTTCACACGGCCCGTGCCTGTGGGGTAGACTTTATCTTTCACACGGTCCGTGGCTGTTTGATAGACTCTATCTTTCACACGGTCTGTGTATGTGGGGTAGACTTTATCCTTCACACGGCCCGTGCATGTGGGGTAGACTTTATCTTTCACTCGGCCCTTGGCTGTGCGGTAGACTTTATCTTTCACATGTTCCGTGGCTCTGGGAATAGAGTTTATCTTTCACACGGTCCGTGGCTTTGGGATGGACTCTATATTTCACACGGTCCGTGCCTGTCGGATAGACTCTATCTTTCACACGATCCGTGGATGAGGGAATAGACTTTATTTCAAACACGGTCAATGCCTGTGGGATAGACTCTATCTTTCACATGGGCCATGGCTGTGGAATAGCCTCGATCTTCACACAGTCCGTGACTGTGGGAATAGACTCTATCTTTCACACGGTCCATCGCTGTGGGATAGACTTTATCTTTCACACGGTCCGTGGCTGTGAGGTAGACTTTATTTGTCACACGGTCCGTGGGTGTGGTAGTAGACTTTATCTTTCACACGGTCCGTGGCTGTGGGAATAGACTTTATCTTTCACACGGTCCGTGCCTGTGGGGTAGACATTATCTTTCACACGGTCCGTGGCTGTGGGATAGACTTTATCTTTCACTCGGTCCGTGGCTGTGGGGTAGAATTTATCTTTCACACGGTCCGTGCCTGGGGGAAAGACTCTATCTTTCACACGGTCCGTGGCTGTGGGATAGCCTCTATCTTTCACACGGTCCGTGGCTGTGGGAATAGACTCTATCTTTCACACGGTCCATGGCTGTGAGGTAGACTTTCTCTTTCACACGGCCCGTGCCTGTGGCATAGACTTTATCTTTCACACGGCCCGTGCCTGTGGGGTAGACTTAATCATTCACCCGGCCCGTTGCAGTGGGGTAGACTTTATCTTTCACAAGTTCCGTGCCTGTGGGAATAGACTTTATCTTTCACACGGTCCGTGACTGTGGGAATAGACTTTATGTTTCATACGGTCCGTGGCTGTGGGAATAGACTTTATCTTTCACACCGTAAGTGCCTGTGGGATAGCCTTTATCTTTCACACGGTCCGTGGCTGTGAGATAGACTCTATCTTTCACTCGGTCCATACCTCTGGGATAGCCTCTATCTTTCACACGGTCCGTGGCTGTGGGAATAGACTTTATCTTTCACACAGTCCATGCCTGTTGGATAGACTATCTTTCACATGGTCCGTGGCTGTGGGATAGCCTCTATCTTTCACACGGTCCGTGGCTGTGGGATAGCCTCTATCTTTCACAGGGTCCGTGGCTGTGTGGTAGACTTTATCTTTCACAAGCTCCGTGGCTGTGGCATAGACTTTATCTTTCACACGGTCCGTGCCTGTGGGGTAGACATTATCTTTCACACGGTCCGTGGATGTGGGGTAGACTTTATCTTTCACACGGTCCGTGGCTGTGGGTTAGACTTTATCTCTCACACGGTTCATGGCTGTGGGAATAGACTCTATCTTTCACGGGGTCCGTGCCTGTGGGATAGAGTTTATCTTTCACACGGCCCGTGGCTGTGGGGTATACTTTATCTTTCCCACAGTCCGTGCCTGTGGGATTGACTTTATCTTTCACACGGTCCATGCCTGTGGGATAGACTTTTGCCCACGGTCCATGCCTGTGGGTTAGACTCTATCTTTCACACGGTCCGTGGCTGTGGGATAGACTCTATCTTTCACATGGTCCGTGGTTGTGGGAATAGACTCTATCTTTCACACGATTCGTGGCTGTGGGGTAGTCTTTATCTTTCACATGGTCCATGGCTGTGGGGTAGACTTTATCTTTCACACGGTATGTGGGTGTGGGATAGATTTTATCTTTCACACGGTCCGTTGCTGTGGGACAGACTTTATTTTTCACACGGTCCATGGCTGGGGGGTAGATTTTATCTTTCACATGGCCTTTGGTTGTGGGGTAGACTTTATCTTTCACACGGCCCGTGCCTGTGGGATAGACTTTATCTTTCACACGGTCCGTGGCTGTGGGATAGACTTTATCTTTCACATGGCCCTTGGCTGTGAGGTAGACGTTATCTTTCACACGGTCCGTGTCTGTGGTGTAGACTTTATCTTTCACACGGCCCGTGCCTGTGGGGTAGACTTTATCTTTCACATGGTCCGAGGCTGTGGGAATAGACTTTATTTTTCACACGGTCCGTGGCTGTGGGAATACACTTTATGTTTCACACGGTCCGTGGCTATGGGAATAGACTCTATCTTTCACACGGTCCATGGCTGTCGGATAGACTTTATCTTTCACACGCTCCGTGGCTCTGGGATACACTTTATCTTTCACACGATCCGTGGCTGTTGGAGTTGACTTTATCTTTCACACGGTCCATGGCTGTGGGAATAGACTTTATGTTTCACATGTTCCGTGGCTGTGGGAATAGCCTGCATCTTTCACACGGTCCGTGCCTGTGGGGTAGACTTTATCTTTCACACGGTCCGCGGCTGTGGGTTAGACTTTATCTTTCACACGCTCCGTGGCTCTGGGATAGACTTTATCTTTGACACGGTCCGTGGCTGTGAGATAGACTTTATCTTTCACACGGTCCGTGGCTGTGGGATAGACTCTATCTTTTACATGGTCCGTGCCTGTGGGATAGACTTTTTCACACGGTCCGTGCCTGTGGGATAGACTTCATCTTTCACACGGTCCGTGGCTGTGGGATAGACTCTATCTTTCACATGGTCCGTGCCTGTGGGATAGACTCTATCTTTCACACGGTCCATGGCTGTGGGAATAGACTTTATCTTTCACACGGTGCATGCCTGTCGGATAGACTCTATCTTTCACATGGTCCGTGGCTGTGGGATAGCCTCTATCTTTCACACGGTCCGTGGCTGTGGGAATAGACTCTATCTTTCACACAGTCCATGGCTGTGGCATAGACTTTATCTTTCACACGGTCCGTGGCTGTGGGATAGACTTTATCTTTCACACGGTGGTTGGCTGTGGGAATAGACTCTATCTTTCACTCGGTCCACACCTCTGGGATAGCATCTATCTTTCACACGGTCCGTGGCTGTGGGAATAGACTTTATCTTTCACACAGTCCATGCCTGTGGGATAGACTCTATCTTTCACTCGGTCCACACCTCTGGGATAGCATCTATCTTTCACACGGTCCGTGGCTGTGGGATAGACTCTATCTTTCACACAATCCGTGGCTGTGGGGTAGAGTTTATCTTTCACATGGTCCATGGCTGTGGGGTAGAATTTATCTTTCACACGGTATGTGGGTGTGGGATAGATTTTATCTTTCACACGGTCCGTTGCTGTGGGATAGACTTTATCTTTCACACGGTCCATGGCTGGGGGGTAGACTTTATCTTTCACATGGCCTTTGGTTGTGGGGTAGACTTTATCTTTCACACGGCCCGTGCCTGTGAGATAGACTTTATCCTTCACACGGTCCGTGGCTGTGGGATAGACTTTATCTTTCACACGGTCCGTGGCTGTGGGATAGACTCTATCTGTCACACGGTCCGTGGCTGTGGGGTAGACTTTATCTTTCACACGGTCCGTGGCTGTGGGATAGACTTTATTTTTCACATGGCCCGTGGCTGTGGGGTAGACGTTATCTTTCACATGGTCCGTGTCTGTGGTGTAGACTTTATCTTTCACACGGCCCGTGCCTGTGGGGTAGACTTTATCTTTCACACGGCCCGTGGCTGTGGGGTAGACTTTATCTTTCACACGGTCCTTGGCTGTGGGGTAGACTTTATGTTTCACACGGTCCGTGGTTGTGGTAGACTTAAACTTTCACAAGGTCCGTGGCTTTGTGTAGACTTTATCTTTCACACGGCCCGTGCCTGTGGGGTAGACTTTATCTTTCACACGGCCCGTGGCTGTGAAGTGGACTTTATCTTTAACTCGGTCAGTGGCTGTGCGGTAGACTTTATCTTTCACACGGTCCATGGCTGTGGGGTAGACTTTATCTTTCACACGGTCCATGGCTGTGGGAATAGACTTTATTTTTCACACGGTCCGTTCTGTGGGCATATACTTTATGTTTCACACGGTCGGTGGCTGTGGGAATAGTCTTTATCTTTCACACGCTCTGTGCCTGTGGGTTAGACTTTATCTTTCACACGGTCCGTGGCTTTGGGATAGACTCTATCTTTCACACGGTCCGTGCCTGTGGTATAGACTCTATCTTTAACACGGTCCGTGCCTGTGGGATAGACTCTATCTTTCACACGGTCCGTGGCTGTGGGGTAGACTTTATCTTTCACACGGCCCGTAGCTGTGGGGTAGACTATATCTTTCACACGGTCCGTGCCTGTGGGGTAGACATTATCTTTCACACGGTCCGTGGATGTGGGGTAGACTTTATCTTGCACACGGTCCGTGGCTGTGGGTTAGACTTTATCTCTCACACGGTCCATGGCTGTGGGAATAGACTCTATCTTTCACGGGGTCCGTGCCTGTGGGATAGAGTTTATCTTTCACACGGTCCGTGGCTGTGGGGTATACTTTATCTTTCACACAGTCCGTGCCTGTGGGATTGACATTATCTTTCACACGGTCCGTGCCTGTGGGATAGACTTTTTCCCACGGTCCGTGGCTGTGGGTTAGACTTTATCTTTCACACGGCCCGTGCCTGTGGGATAGAGTTTATCTTTCACACGGTCCGTGGCTGTGGGGTATACTTTATCTTTCACACAGTCCGTGCCTGTGGGATTGACATTATCTTTCACACGGTCCGTATCTGTGGGATAGACTCTATCTTTCACATGGTCCGTGGTTGTGGGAATAGACTCTATCTTTCACACGATCCGTGGCTGTGGGGTAGACTTTATTTTTCACATGGTCCATGGCTGTGGGGTAGACTTTATCTTTCACACGGTGTGTGGGTGTGGGATAGATTTTATCTTTCACACGATCCGTTGCTGTGGGATAGACTTTATCTTTCACACGGTCCATGGCTGGGGGGTAGACTTTATCTTTCACATGGCCTTTGGTTGTGGGGTAGACTTTATCTTTCACACGGCCCGTGCCTGTGGGATAGACTTTTTCTTTCACACGGTCCGTGGCTGTGGTGTAGACCTTATCTTTCACATGGCCTTTGGCTGTGGGAAAGACTTTATCTTTCACACGGCCCGTGTCTGTGGGATAGACTTTTTCTTTCACACGGCCCGTGGCTGTGGGGTAGACTTTATCTTTCACACGGCCCGTGCCTGTGGGATAGACTTTATCTTTCACACTGTCCGTGGCTGTGGGATAGACTTTATCTTTCACACGGCCCGTGGCTGTGGGGTAGACTTTATCTTTCACACGGCCGTGGCTGTGGGGTAGACTTTATCTTTCACATGGTCCGTGGCTGTGAGGTAGACTTTATTTGTCACACGGTCCGTGGCTGTGGTAGTAGACTTTATCTTTCACACGGTCCGTGGCTGTGGGAATAGACTTTATGTTTCACACGGTCCCTGGCTCTGGGAATAGACTTTATCTTTCACACGGTCTGTGCCTGTGGGGTAGACTTTATCTTTCACACGGTCCGTGGCTGTGAGGTAGACTTTATTTGTCACACGGTCCGTGGCTGTGGTAGTAGACTTTATCTTTCACACGGTCCGTGGCTGTGGGAATAGACTTTATATTTCACACGGTCCCTGGCTCTGGGAATAGACTTTATCTTTCACACGGTCCGTGCCTGTGGGGTAGACTTTATCTTTCACACGGTCCGTGCCTGTGGGATAGACTGTATCTTCCACATGGTCTGTGGCTGTGGGAATAGACTCTATCTTTCACACGGTCCATGGCTGTGGGTTAGACTTTATCTTTCACACGGTCCGTGGCTGTGGGGTAGACTTTATCTTTCACACGGTCCATGCCTGTGGGACAGACTTTATCTTTCACACGGTCCATGCCTGTGGGATAGACTTTTTCACATGGTCCGTGGCTGTGGATAGACTTTATCTTTCACACGGTCCGTTCCTGTGGGTTAGACTTTATCTTTCACACGGTCCGTGGCTGTGGGATAGACTTTTTCACACGGTCCGTGACTGTGGGATAGACTTTATCTTTCACATTGTCCGTGTCTGTGGGATAGACTTTATCTTTCACACGGTACGTGCCTATGGGATAGACTGTATCTTTCACATGGTCCGTGGCTGTGGGATAGACTTTATCTTTCACACGGTCCGTGGCTGTGGGAATAGACTATATCTTTCACACGGTCCATGCCTGTGGGATATACTTTATCTTTCACACGGTCCGTGCGTGTGGGATAGACTTTTTCACACGGTCCGTGCCTGTGGGATATACTTTATCTTTTACACAGTCCGTGGCTGTGGGATAGACTTTATCTTTCACAAGGTCCGTGCCTGTGGTATAGACTTTATCTTTCACACGGCCCGTGGCTGTGGGATAGACTTTATCTTTCACATTGTCCGTGTCTGTGGGATAGACTTTATCTTTCACACGGTACGTGACTGTGGGATAGACTTTATCTTTCACACGGTCCGTGGCTGTGGGGTAGACTTCATCTTTGACACGGTCCGTGGCTGTGGGATAGACTTTATCTTTCACACGGTCCGTGGCTGTGGGGAAGACTTTATCTTTCACACGGTCCGCGGCTGTGGGTTAGACTTTATCTTTCACACGCTCCGTGGCTCTGGGATATACTTTATCTTTCACACGGTCCGTGGCTCTGAGATAGACTTTATCTTTCACACGGTCCGTGCCTGTGGGATAGACTTCATCTTTCACCCTGTCCGTGGCTGTGGGATAGACTCTATCTTTCACATGGTCCGTGCCTGTGGGATAGACTCTATCTTTCACATGGTCCGTGGCTGTGGGATAGCCTCTATCTTTCACACGGTCCGTGGCTGTGGGAATAGACTCTATCTTTAACACAGTCCATGGCTGTGGGATAGACTTTATCTTTCACACGGTCCGTGGCAGTGGGATAGACTTTATCTTTCACACGGTCCGTGGCTGTTGGAGTAGACTTTATCTTTCACACGGTCCATGGCTGTGGGAGTAGACTTTATGTTTCACACAGTCCGTTGCTGTGGGAATAGCCTGTATCTTTCACACGGTCCGTGCCTGTGGGATAGACTTTATCTTTCACACAGTCCGTGCCTGTGTGATAGACTCTATCTTTCACACGGTCCGTGGCTCTGGGATAAACTCTATCTTTCACATGGTCCATGGCTGTGGGAATAGATTCTATCTTTCACACAGTCCGTGGCTGTGGGGTAGACTCTATCTTTCACACGGTTCGTGGCTGTGGGGTAGAATCTATCTTTCACACGGTCCGTGGCTGTGGGATAGACTCTATCTTTCACACGGTCCGTGGCTGTGGGATAGACTCTATCTTTCACACGGTCCGTGGCTGTGTGATAGACTTTATCTTTCACACGGTCCGTGGCTTTGGGGTAAATTTTATCTTTCACATGGTCCATGCCTGTAGGATAGACTTTTTCACACGGTCCCTGTCTGTTTGATAGACTTTATCTTTCACACGGTCCGTGCCTGTGGGAAAGACTTTATCATTCACATGGTCCGTGGCTGTGGGATTGAGTTTTTCACACGGTCCGTGGCTGTGGGATAGACTTTATCTTTCACATTGTCCGTGCCTGTGGGATAGACTTTATCTTTCACACGGTCCATGGCCTTGGGATACACTTTACCTTTCACACGGTCCGTGGCTATGTGGTAGACTTTATCTTTCATACAGTCCGCGGCTGTGGGGTAGACTTTATCTTTCACACGGTCCGTGCCTGTGGGATAGACTATATCTTTCACATGGTCAGTGGCTCTGGTATAGACTTTATCTTTCACACGGTCCGTGGCTGTCGGGTAGACTTTATCTTTCACACGGCCCGTGGCTGTGGGTAGACTTTAACTTTCACAAGGTCCGTGGCTTTGTGTAGACTTTATCTTTCACACGGCCCGTGGCTGTGAAGTGGACTTTATCTTTAACACCGTCAGTGGCTGTGCGGTAGACTTTATCTTTCACATGGTCCGTGGCTGTAGGGTAGACTTTATGTTTCACACGGTCCGTAGCTGTGGGAATAGACTTTATTTTTCACACGGTCTGTGGCTGTGGGAATACACTTTATGTTTCACACGGTCCGTGGCTGTGGGAATAGACTTTATCTTTCACACGGTCCGTGCCTGTGGGATAGACTCTATCTTTCACACGGTCCGTGGCTGTGGGATAGACTCTATCTTTCACATGGTCCGTGCCTGTGGGATAGACTCTATCTTTCACACGGTCCATGGCTGTGGGAATAGACTTTATCTTTCACACGGTCCATGCCTGTCGGATAGACTCTATCTTTCACATGGTCCGTGGCTGTGGGATAGCCTCTATCTTTCACATGGTCCATGGCTGTGGGATAGACTCTATCTTTCACACGCTCCGTGGCTCTGGGATAGACTTTATCTTTCACACGGTCTGTGGCTGTTGGAGTAGACTTTATCTTTCACACGGTCCATGGCTGTGGGAATAGACTTTAAGTTTCACACGTTCCGTGGCTGTGGGAATAGCCTGCATCTTTCACACGGTCCGTGCCTGTGGGGTAGACTTTATCTTTCACACGCTCCGCGGCTGTGGGATTGACTTTATCTTTCACACGCTACGTGGCACTGGGATAGACTTTATCTTTCACACGGTCCGTGGCTGTGGGATAGACTTTATCTTTCACACGGTCCGTGGCTTTGGGGTAGACTTTACCTTTCACATGGTCCATGCCTGTGGGATAGACTCTTTTACACGGTCCGTGCCTGTGGGATAGACTTTATCTTTCACACGGTCCCTGCCTGTGGGATAGACTTCATCTTTCACATGGTCCGTTGCTGTGGGGCAGACTTTATCTTTCACACGGTCCGTGTCTGTGGGATAGACTTTATTTTTCACACGGCACGTGCCTGTGGGGTAGACTTTATCTTTCACACGGTCCGTGGCTGTGGGGTAACCTTTATCTTTCACATGGTCCGGGGTGTTTGATAGACTTTATCTTTCACATGGTCCGTGTCTGTGGGGAAGACTTTATCTGACTCACGGTCCGTGGCTGTTGGGTTGACTTTATCTTTCACACGGTCCGTGGCTGTGGGATAGACTTTTTCTTTCTCATGGTCCATGCCTGTGGGATAGACTTTATCTTTCACACGGTCCATGGCTGTGGGGTAGACTTTATCTTTCACACGGTCCGTGGCTGTGGGGTAAACTTTAATTTTCACACGGTCCGTGGCTGTTTGATAGACTTTATCTTTCACACGGTCCATGGCTCGGGGGTAGACTTTATCTTTCACACGGCCCGTGGCAGTGGGGTAGACTTTATCTTTCACTCGGCCCGTGCCCATGGGGTAGACTTTATCTTTCACACGGCACGTGGCTGTGGGGTAGACTTTATCTTTCACACGGTCCGTGGCTGTGGGATAGACTCTATCTTTCACTCGGTCCATACCTCTGGGATAGCCTCTATCTTTCACACGGTCCGTGGCTGTGGGAATAGACTTTATCTTTCACACACTTCATGCCTGTGGGATAGACTCTATCTTTCACATGGTCCGTGGCTGTGGGATAGCCTCTATCTTTCACACGGTCGGTGGCTGTGGGATAGCGTCTATCTTTCACACGGTCCGTGGCTGTGGGGTAGACTTTATCTTTCACAAGCTCCGTGGCTGTGGGATAGACTTTATCTTTCACACGGTCCGTGTCTTTGTGGTAGACTTTATCTATCACACGGTCCGTGGCTGTGGGAGTAGACTTTATTTTTCACACGGTCCGTGGCTGTGGGAATAGACTTTATCTTTCACACACTTCATGCCTGTGGGATAGACTCTATCTTTCACATGGTCCGTGGCTGTGGGATAGCCTCTATCTTTCACACGGTCGGTGGCTGTGGGATAGCGTCTATCTTTCACACGGTCCGTGGCTGTGGGGTAGACTTTATCTTTCACAAGCTCCGTGGCTGTGGGATAGACTTTATCTTTCACACGGTCCGTGTCTTTGTGGTAGACTTTATCTATCACACGGTCCGTGGCTGTGGGAGTAGACTTTATTTTTCACACGGTCCGTGGCTGTGGGAATAGACTTTATCTTTCACATGGTCCGTGGCTGTGGGATAGACTTTTTCACACGGTCCGTGGCTGTGGGATAGACTTTATCTTTCACACGGTCCATCCCTGTGGATAGATTTTATCTTTCACACGGTCCGTGCCTGTGGGATAGACTTTACCTTTCACATGATCCGTGGCTGTGGGATAGACTTTATCTTTCACACGGTCCTTAGATGTGGGAACAGGCTCTATCTTTCACACGGTCCGTGGCTGTGGGATAGACTCTATCTTTCACACGGTCCGTGGCTGTGGGGTAGACTTTATCTTTCACATGGTCGTTAGATGTGGGAACAGACTCTATCTTTCACACGGTCCGTGGCTGTGGGAATAGACTTTATCTTTCACACAGTCCATGGCTGTGGGATAGACTTTATCCTTCACACGGTCCGTGGCTGTGGGATAGACTTTATCTTTCACACGGTCCATGGCTGTTGGAGTAGACTTTATCTTTCACACGGTCCATGGCTGTGGGAGTAGACTTTATGTTTCACACGGTCCGTGGCTGTGGGAATAGCCTGTATCTTTCAAACGGTCCGTGCCTGTGGGGTAGACTTTATCTTTCACACGGACCGTGGCTGTGGGATAGACTTTGTCTTTCACACGGTCCGTGACTTTGGGGTAGACTTTTTCTTTCACATGGTCCATGCCTGTGAGATAGACTTTTTCACACGGTCCGTGGCTGTGGGATAGACTTTATGTTACACACGGTCCGTGCCTGTGGGATAGACTTTATCTTTCACACGGTCCGTGGCTGTGGGATTGATTTTTTCACACGGTCCGTGGCTGTGGGATAGACTTTTTCACACGGTCCGTGACTGTGGGATAGACTTTATCTTTCACACTGTCCGTATCTGTGGGAATTGACTATATCTTTCACACAGTCCGTGCCTGTGGGATAGACTTTATCTTTCCACGGTACGTGCCTGTTTGATAGACTGTATCTTTCACATGGTCCGTGGCTGTGGGATAGACTTTATCTTTCACACGGTCCGTGGCTGTGGGAATAGACTATATCTTTCACACAGTCCGTGCCTGTGGGATAGACTTTATCTTTCACAAGGTCCGTGTCTGTGGAGTAGACTTTATCTGACTCACCGTCCGTGGCTGTGGGGTTGACTTTATCTTTCACACTGTCCGTGGCTGTGGAATAGACTCTATCTTGCACATGGTCATTGGCTGTGGGAATAGACTGTATTTTTCACACGGTCCCTGGCTGTGGGGTAGACTTTATCTTTCACACGGTCCGTGGCTGTGGGATAGACTTTATCTTTCACACGGCACGTGCCTGTGGGGTAGACTTTATCTTTCACACGGTCCGTGGCTGTGGGGTAACCTTTATCTTTCACATGGTCCGGGGTGTTTGATAGACTTTATCTTTCACTTGGTCCGTGTCTGTGGGGAAGACTTTATCTGACTCACGGTCCGTGGCTGTTGGGTTGACTTTATCTTTCACACGGTCCGTGGCTGTGGGATAGACTTTATCTTTCTCATGGTCAATGCCTGTGGGATAGACTTTATCTTTCACACGGTCCATGGCTGTGGGGTAGACTTTATCTTTCACACGGTCCGTGGCTGTGGGGTAAACTTTAATTTTCACACGGTCCGAGGATGTGGGATTGACTTTATCTTTCACACGGTCCATGGCTCGGGGGTAGACTTTATCTTTCACACGGCCCGTGGCAGTGGGGTAGACTTTATCTTTCACACGGCCCGTGCTCATGGGGTAGACTTTATCTTTCACACGGCACGTGGCTGTGGGGTAGACTTTATCTTTCATACGGCCCGTTCCTGTGGGATAGACTTTATGTTGCACACGGTTCGTGCCTATGGGATAGACTTTGTCTTTCACACGGCCGATGGCTGTGGGGTAGACTTTATCTTTCACTCGGTCCGAGCCTGTGGGATAGACTTTATCTTTCACACGGTCCGTGCCTGTGGGATAGACTTTATCTTTCACATGGTCCGTGCCTGTGGGATAGATTCTATCTTTCAAATGGTCCGTGGCTGTGGGATTAGACTCTATCTTTCACACGGCCCATGGCTGTGGGGTAGACTTTATATTTCACATGGTCTGTGGCTGTGGGGTAGACTGTATCTTTCACACGGTATGTGGCTTTGGGATAGATTTTATCTTTCACACGGTATGTGGCTTTGGGATAGATTTTATCTTTCACACGGTCAGTGGCTGTGGGGTAGACTTTATCTTTCACATGGGCCGAGGCTGTGGGAATAGACTTTATTTTTCACACGGTCGTGGCTGTGGGAATACACTTTATGTTTCACACGGTCCGTGGTTGTGGGAATAGACTCTATCTTTCACACGGTCCATGGCTGTCGGATAGACTTTATCTTTCACACGCTCCGTGGCTCTGGGATACACTTTATCTTTCACACGATCTGTGGCTGTTGGAGTAGACTTTATCTTTCACACGGTCCATGGCTGTGGGAATAGACTTTATGTTTCACACGTTCCGTGGCTGTGGGAATAGCCTGCATCTTTCACACGGTCCGTGCCTGTGGGGTAGACTTTATCTTTCACACGGTCCGCGGCTGTGGGTTAGACTTTATCTTTCAGACGCTCCGTGGCTCTGGGATAGACTTTATCTTTGACACGGTCCGTGGCTGTGAGATAGACTTTATCTTTCACACGGTCCGTGTCTTTGGGGTAGACTTTATCTTTCACATGGTCCATGCCTGTGGGATAGACTTTTTCACACGGTCCGTGCCTGTGGGATAGACTTCATCTTTCACACGGTCCGTGGCTGTGGGATAGACTCTATCTTTCACATGGTCCGTGCCTGTGTGATAGACTCTATCTTTCACACGGTCCATGGCTGTGGGAATAGACTTTATCTTTCACACGGTCCATGCCTGTCGGATAGACTCTATCTTTCACATGGTCCATGGCTGTGGGATAGCCTCTATCTTTCACAAGGTCCGTGGCTGTGGGAATAGACTCTATCTTTCACACAGTCCATGGCTGTGGGATAGACTTTATCTTTCACCAGGTCCGTGGCTGTGGGATAGACTTTATCTTTCACACGGTCCGTGGCTGTTGGAGTAGACTTTATCTTTCACACGGTCCATGGCTGTGGGAGTAGACTTTATGTTTCACACGATCTGTGGCTGTGGGAATAGCCTGTATCTTTCACACGGTCCGTGCCTGTGGGGTAGACTTTATCTTTCACACGGTCCGTGGCTGTGGGATAGAGTTTATCTTTCACACGCTCCGTGGCTCTGGGATAGACTTTATCTTTCACACGGTCCGTGGCTGTGGGATAGACTTTGTCTTTCACACGGTCCGTGGCTTTGGGGTAGACTTTGTCTTTCACATGGTCCATGCCTGTGAGATAGACTTTTTCACACGGTCCGTGGCTGTGGGATAGACTTTATCTTTCACACGGTCCGTACCTGTGGGATAGACTTTATCTTTCACACGGTCCGTGGCTGTGGGATTGATTTTTTCACACGGTCCGTGGCTGTGGGATAGAGTTTATCTTTCACCTGGTCCGTGCCTGTGGGATAGACTTTATCTTTCACACGGTCCGTGGCTGTGGGATACACTTTAGCTTTCACACGGTGCGTGGCTGTGGGATAGACTTTATCTTTCACATGGTCAGTGGCTCTGGTATAGACTTTATCTTTCACACGGTCCATGGCTATCGGGTAGACTTTATCTTTCACACGGTGCGTTGCTGTGGGTAGACTTTAACTTTCACAAGGTCCGTGGCTTTGTGTAGACTTTATCTTTCACACGGCCCGTGGCTGTGGGGTAGACTTTATCTTTCACACGGCCCGTGGCTGTGAAGTGGACTTTATCTTTCACACGGTCCGTGGCTGTGGGGTAGACTTTATCTTTCACACGGTCCGTGCCTGTGGGATAGACTTTATCTTTCACACGGTCCATGGCTCTCGGGTAGACTTTATCTTTCACACGGTCCATGCCTGTGGGATAGACTTTTTCACACGGCCCGTGGCTGTGGGGTAGACGTTATCTTTCACACGGTCCGTGTCTGTGGTGTAGACTTTATCTTTCACACGGCCCGTGCCTGTGGGTAGAGTTTATCTTTCACACGGTCCGTGGCTGTGGGATAGATTTTTCACACGGTCCGTGACTGTGGGATAGACTTTATCTTTCACACGGTACGTGCCTGTGGGATAGACTGTATCTTTCACATGGTCCGTGACTGTGGGATAGACTTTATCTTTCACACTGTCCGTGTCTGTGGGATAGACTTTATCTTTCACACGGTACGTGCCTGTTTGATAGACTGTATCTTTCACATGGTCCGTGGCTGTGGGATAGACTTTATCTTTCACACGTTCCGTGGCTGTTGGAATAGACTATATCTTTCACACGGTCCGTGCCTGTGGGATAGACTTTATCTTTCACAAGGTCCGTGTCTGTGGAGTAGACTTTATCTGACTCACCGTCCGTGGCTGTGGGGTTGACTTTATCTGTCACACTGTTCGTGGCTGTGGGATAGACTCTATCTTGCACATGGTCATTGGCTGTATGAATAGACTGTATTTTTCACACGGTCCCTGGCTGTGGGGTAGACTTTATCTTTCACACGGTCCGTGGCTGCGGGGTAGAGTTTATCTTTCACACGGTCCGTGGCTGTGGGATAGACTTTATCTTTCACACGGTCCGTGGCTGTGGGATAGACTTTATCTTTCACACGGTCCGTGGCTGTGGGAAAGACTTTATCTTTCACACGGCCCGTGGCTGTGGGAATAGACTTTATGTTTTACATGGTCCGTGGCTGTAGGAATAGACTTTATCTTACACATAGTCCGTGCCTGTGGGATAGACTCTATCTATCACAGGGTCCGTGGCTGTGGGATAGACTCTATCTTTCACATGGTCCGTGGCTGTGGTATAGACTTTATCCTTCACACGGTCCGTGCCTGTGGGATAGACTTCATCTTTCACATTGTCCGTGCCTGTGGGATAGACTTTATCTTTCACACAGTCCGTGCCTGTGTGATAGACTCTATCTTTCACACGGTCCGTGGCTGTGGGATAAACTCTATCTTTCACATGGTCCATGGCTGTGGGAATAGACTCTATCTTTCACACGGTCCGTGGCTGTGGGGTAGACTCTATCTTTCACACGGTCCGTGGCTGTGGGGTAGAATCTATCTTTTACACGGTCCGTGGCTGTGTGATAGACTTTATCTTTCACATGGTCCATGCCTGTAGGATAGACTTTTTCACACGGTCCGTGCCTGTGGGATCGACTTTATCTTTCACACGGTCCGTGCCTGTGGGAAAGACTTTATCATTCACATGGTCCGTGGCTGTGGGATTGACTTTTTCACACGGTCCGTGGCTGTGGGATAGATTTTATCTTTCACATTGTCCGTGCCTGTGGGATAGACTTTATCTTTCACACAGTCCATGGCTGTGGGATACACTATACCTTTCACACGGTCCGTGGCTGTGTGGTAGACTTTATCTTTCATACAGTCCGCGGCTGTGGGGTAGACTTTATCTTTCACACGGTCCGTGCCTGTGGGATAGACTTTATCTTTCACATAATCCGTGGCTCTGGTATAGACTTTATCTTTCACACGGTAAGTGGCTGTGTGATAGACTTTTTCACACGGTCCGTGCCTGTGGGATAGACATTATCTTTCACACGGTCCGTGGCTGTGGGGTAGACTTTATCTTTCATACGGTCCATGGCTGTGGGAATAGATTTTATGTTTCACATGGTCCGTGGATGTGGAGTAGACTTTATCTTTCACACGGTCCGTGGCTGTGGGATTGACTTTTTCACATGGTCCGTGGCTGTGGGATAGACTTTATCTTTCACACGGTCCGTGGCTGTGGGATAGACTTTATCTTTCACACGGTCCGTGGCTGTGGGATACACTTTACCTTTCACACGGTCCGTGGCTGTGGGATAGACTTTATCTTTCACACGGTCCGTGGCTGTGGGGTAGACTTTATCTTTCACATGGTCCGTGGCTGTGGGGTAGACTTCATCTTTCACATGGTCCGTGGCTGTGGGATAGATTTATCTTTCACACGGTCCGTGGCTGTGGGATAGACTTTATCTTTCACACGGTCCGTGGCTGTGGGGTAGACTTTATCTTTCACACGGTCCGTGGCTGTGGGATAGACTTTATCTTTCACACGGTCCGTGCTTGTGGGATAGACTTTATCTTTCACACGGTCCGTGGCTGTGGGGTAGACTTTATCTTTCACACGGTCCGTGGCTGTCGGGTAGACTTTACCTTTCACACGGTGCGTGGCTGTGGGATAGACTTTATCTTTCACAAGGTCCGTGGCTGTGGGATAGACTTTATCTTTCACACGGTCCGTGGCTTTGGGGTAGAATTTACCTTTCACATGGTCCATGCCTGTGGGATAGACTTTTTCACACGGTCCGTGCCTGTGGGATAGACTTCATCTTTCACACGGTCCCTGCCTGTGGGATAGACTTCATCTTTCACACGGTCCGCTGCCGTGGGGCAGACTTTATCTTTCACACAGTCCGTGTCTGTGGGATAGACTTTATCTTTCACTCGGCCCGTGCCTGTGGGGTAGACTTTATTTTTCACACGGTCCGTGGCTGTGGGGTAACCTTTATCTTTCACATGGTCCGGGGTGTTTGATAGACTTTATCTTTCACATGGTCCGTGTCTGTGGGGAAGACTTTATCGGACTCACGGTCCGTGGCTGTTGTGTTGACTTTATCTTTCACACGGTCCGTGGCTGTGGGATAGACTTTATCTTTCTCATGGTCCATGCCTGTGGGATAGACTTTATCTTTCACACGGTCCATGGCTGTGGGGTAGACTTTATCTTTCACACGGTCCGTGGCTGTGGGATAGATTTTATCTTTCACACGGTCCGTGGCTTTGGGATAGACTTTATCTTTCACATGGTCCGTGGCTGTGGGCTAGACTTTATCTTTCACACCGTATGTGGCTGTGGGCTAGATTTTATCTTTCACACGGTCCGAGGATGTGCGATTGACTTTATCTTTCACACGGTCCATGGCTCGGGGGTAGACTTTATCTTTCACTCAGCCCGTGGCAGTGGGGTAGACTTTATCTTTCACACGGCCCGTGCCCATGGTGTAGACTTTATCTTTCACACGGCACATGGCTGTGGGGTAGACTTTATCTTTCATACGGCCCGTTCCTGTGGGATAGACTTTATGTTGCACACGGTCCGTGCCTATGGGATAGACTTTGTCTTTCACACGGCCCGTGGCTGCGGGGTAGACTTTATCTTTCACACGGCCCATGGCTGTGGGGCAGACTTTATCTTTCACACTGTCCGAGCCTGTGGGATAGACTTTATCTTTCACACGGTCCGTGCCTGTGGGATAGACTTTATCTTTCACATGGTCCGTGCCTGTGGGATTGACTGTATCTTTCACACGGTCCGTGGCTGTGGGACAAACTCTATCTTTCACATGGTCCGTGGCTGTGAGATTAGACTCTATCTTTCACACGGTCCATGGCTGTGGGGTAGACTTTATATTTCACATGGTCTGTGGCTGTGGGGTAGACTGTATCTTTCACACGGTATGTGGCTTTGGGATAGATTTTATCTTTCACACGGTATTTGTCTTTGGGATAGATTTTATCTTTCACACGGTCAGTGGCTGTGGGGTAGACTTTATCTTTCACACGGTCCATGGCTGTGGGAACAGACTCTATCTTTCAAACTGTCCGTGCCTGTGGGATAGACTTTATCTTTCACACGGTCCGAGCCTGTGGGATAGACTTTATCTTTCACACGGTCCGTGGCTGTGGGAATAGACTTTATTTTTGACACGGTCCGTGACTGTGGGTATACACTTTATGTTCACACGGTCCGTGGCTGTGGGAATAGACTTTATCTTTCACACGGTCCATGCCTGTGGGTTAGACTCTATCTTTCACACGGTTCGTGGCTGTGGGATAGACTCTATCTTTCACATGGTCCGTGCCTGTGGGATAGATTCTATCTTTCACATGGTCCGTGCCTGTGGGATAGACTCTATCTTTCACATGGTCCGTGCCTGTGGGATAGACTTTATCTTTCACACGGTCCGTGTCTGTGGGAAAGACTTTATCATTCACATGGTCCGTGGCTGTGGGATTGACTTTTTCACACGGTCCGTGGCTGTGGGATAGACTTTATCTTTCACATTGTCCGTGCCTGTGGGATAGACTATATCTTTCACACGGTCCATGGCTGTGGGATACACTTTACCTTTCACACGGTCCGTGGCTGTGTGGTAGACTTTATCTTTCATACAGTCCGCGGCTGTGGGGTAGACTTTATCTTTCACATAATCCGTGGCTCTGGTATAGACTTTATCTTTCACACGGTAAGTGGCTGTGTGATAGACTTTTTTACACGGTCCGTGCCTGTGGGATAGACTTTATCTTTCACACGGTCCGTGGCTGTGGGGTAGACTTTATCTTTCATACGGTCTATGGCTGTGGGAATAGATTTTATGTTTCACATGGTCCGTGGATGTGGAGTAGACTTTATCTTTCACACGGTCCGTGGCTGTGGGGTAGACTTTATCTTTCACACGGTCCGTGGCTGTGGGGTAGACTTTATCTTTCACACGTTCCGTGCCTGTGGGATAGACTTTATCTTTCACACGGTCCACGCCTGAGGGATAGACTTTTTCACATGGTCAGTGCCTGTGGGATAGACTTTATCTTTCACACGGTCCGTGCTTGTGGGATAGACTTTATGTTTCACACGGTCCGTGGTTGTGGGATAGACTTTTTCACACGGTCCGTTGCTGTGGAATAGACTTTATCTTTCACACGATCCGTGCTTGTGGGATAGACTTTATGTTTCACTCGGTCCGTGGCTGTGGGATAGACTTTGTCTTTCACACGGTCCGTGGCTTTGGGGTAGACTTTGTCTTTCACATGCTCCATGCCTGTGAGATAGACTTTTTCACACGGTCCGTGCCTGTGGGATAGACTTTATCTTTCACACTGTCCGTGGCTTTGGGATTGATTTTTTCACACGGTCCGTGGCTGTGGGATAGAGTTTATCTTTCACCCAGTCCGTGCCTGTGGGATAGACTTTATCTTTCACACAGTCCGTGCCTGTGGGATACACTTTAGCTTTCACACGGTGCGTGGCTGTGGGATAGACGTTATCTTTCACAAGGTCCGTGGCTGTGGGGTAGACTTTATCTTTCACACGGTCCGTGCCTGTGGGATAGACTTTATCTTTCACACGGTCCGTGGCTCTGGGGTAGACTTTATCTTTCACACGGTCCATGCCTGTGGGATAGACTTTATCTTTCACACGGTCCGTGCCTGTGGGATAGCCTTTTTCACACGGTCCGTGGCTGTGGGATAGACTTTATCTTTCACACGGTCTGTGCCTGTGGGAATACACTTTATCTTTCACACGGTCCGTGGCTGTGGGATAGACTTTTTCACACGGTCCGTGGCTGTGGGATAGACTTTATCTTTCACACGGTCCGTGGCTGTGGGATAGACTTTATCTTTCACACGGTCCATGGCTGTGGCATAGACTTTATCATTCACACGGCCCGTGGCTGTGGGGTAGACATTATGTTTCACACGGTCCGTGTCTGTGGTGTAGACTTTATCTTTCACACGGCCCGTGCCTGTGGGGTAGACTTTATCTTTCACACGGTCCGTGGCTGTTTGATAGACTCTATCTTTCACACGGTCTGTGTATGTGGGGTAGACTTTATCCTTCACACGGCCCGTGCATGTGGGGTAGACTTTATCTTTCACTCGGCCCTTGGCTGTGCGGTAGACTTTATCTTTCACATGTTCCGTGGCTCTGGGAATAGAGTTTATCTTTCACACGGTCCGTGGCTTTGGGATGGACTCTATATTTCACACGGTCCGTGCCTGTGGGATAGACTCTATCTTTCACACGATCCGTGGATGAGGGAATAGACTTTATTTCAAACACGGTCAATGCCTGTGGGATAGACTCTATCTTTCACATGGGCCATGGCTGTGGAATAGCCTCGATCTTCACACAGTCCGTGACTGTGGGAATAGACTCTATCTTTCACACGGTCCATCGCTGTGGGATAGACTTTATCTTTCACACGGTCCGTGGCTGTGAGGTAGACTTTATTTGTCACACGGTCCGTGGGTGTGGTAGTAGACTTTATCTTTAACACGGTCCGTGGCTGTGGGAATAGACTTTATCTTTCACACGGTCCGTGCCTGTGGGGTAGACTTTATCTTTCACACGGTCCGTGGCTGTGGGATAGACTTTATCTTTCACTCGGTCCGTGGCTGTGGGGTAGAATTTATCTTTCACACGGTCCGTGCCTGGGGGAAAGACTCTATCTTTCACACGGTCCGTGGCTGTGGGATAGCCTCTATCTTTCACACGGTCCGTGGCTGTGGGAATAGACTCTATCTTTCACACGGTCCATGGCTGTGAGGTAGACTTTCTCTTTCACACGGCCCGTGCCTGTGGCATAGACTTTATCTTTCACACGGCCCGTGCCTGTGGGGTAGACTTAATCATTCACCCGGCCCGTTGCTGTGGGGTAGACTTTATCTTTCACAAGTTCCGTGCCTGTGGGAATAGACTTTATCTTTCACACGGTCCGTGACTGTGGGAATAGACTTTATGTTTCACACGGTCCGTGGCTGTGGGAATAGACTTTATCTTTCACACCGTAAGTGCCTGTGGGATAGCCTTTATCTTTCACACGGTCCGTGGCTGTGGGATAGCCTCTATCTTTCACACGGTCCGTGGCTGTGGGATAGCCTCTATCTTTCACAGGGTCCGTGGCTGTGTGGTAGACTTTATCTTTCACAAGCTCCGTGGCTGTGGCATAGACTTTATCTTTCACACGGTCCGTGCCTGTGGGGTAGACATTATCTTTCACACGGTCCGTGGATGTGGGGTAGACTTTATCTTTCACACGGTCCGTGGCTGTGGGTTAGACTTTATCTCTCACACGGTTCATGGCTGTGGGAATAGACTCTATCTTTCACGGGGTCCGTGCCTGTGGGATAGAGTTTATCTTTCACACGGCCCGTGGCTGTGGGGTATACTTTATCTTTCCCACAGTCCGTGCCTGTGGGATTGACTTTATCTTTCACACGGTCCATGCCTGTGGGATAGACTTTTGCCCACGGTCCATGCCTGTGGGTTAGACTCTATCTTTCACACGGTCCGTGGCTGTGGGATAGACTCTATCTTTCACATGGTCCGTGGTTGTGGGAATAGACTCTATCTTTCACACGATTCGTGGCTGTGGGGTAGTCTTTATCTTTCACATGGTCCATGGCTGTGGGGTAGACTTTATCTTTCACACGGTATGTGGGTGTGGGATAGATTTTATCTTTCACACGGTCCGTTGCTGTGGGACAGACTTTATTTTTCACACGGTCCATAGCTGGGGGATAGATTTTATCTTTCACATGGCCTTTGGTTGTGGGGTAGACTTTATCTTTCACACGGCCCGTGCCTGTGGGATAGACTTTATCTTTCACACGGTCCGTGGCTGTGGGATAGACTTTATCTTTCACATGGCCCTTGGCTGTGAGGTAGACGTTATCTTTCACACGGTCCGTGTCTGTGGTGTAGACTTTATCTTTCACACGGCCCGTGCCTGTGGGGTAGACTTTATCTTTCACATGGTCCGAGGCTGTGGGAATAGACTTTATTTTTCACACGGTCCGTGGCTGTGGGAATACACTTTATGTTTCACACGGTCCGTGGCTATGGGAATAGACTCTATCTTTCACACGGTCCATGGCTGTCGGATAGACTTTATCTTTCACACGCTCCGTGGCTCTGGGATACACTTTATCTTTCACACGATCCGTGGCTGTTGGAGTTGACTTTATCTTTCACACGGTCCATGGCTGTGGGAATAGACTTTATGTTTCACACGTTCCGTGGCTGTGGGAATAGCCTGCATCTTTCACACGGTCCGTGCCTGTGGGGTAGACTTTATCTTTCACACGGTCCGCGGCTGTGGGTTAGACTTTATCTTTCACACGCTCCGTGGCTCTGGGATAGACTTTATCTTTGACACGGTCCGTGGCTGTGAGATAGACTTTATCTTTCACACGGTCCGTGGCTGTGGGATAGACTCTATCTTTTACATGGTCCGTGCCTGTGGGATAGACTTTTTCACACGGTCCGTGCCTGTGGGATAGACTTCATCTTTCACACGGTCCGTGGCTGTGGGATAGACTCTATCTTTCACATGGTCCGTGCCTGTGGGATAGACTCTATCTTTCACACGGTCCATGGCTGTGGGAATCGACTTTATCTTTCACACGGTGCATGCCTGTCGGATAGACTCTATCTTTCACATGGTCCGTGGCTGTGGGATAGCCTCTATCTTTCACACGGTCCGTGGCTGTGGGAATAGACTTTATCTTTCACACAGTCCATGCCTGTGGGATAGACTCTATCTTTCACTCGGTCCACACCTCTGGGATAGCATCTATCTTTCACACGGTCCGTGGCTGTGGGATAGACTCTATCTTTCACACGATCCGTGGCTGTGGGGTAGAGTTTATCTTTCACATGGTCCATGGCTGTGGGGTAGAATTTATCTTTCACATGGTATGTGGGTGTGGGATAGATTTTATCTTTCACACGGTCCGTTGCTGTGGGATAGACTTTATCTTTCACACGGTCCATGGCTGTGGGGTAGACTTTATCTTTCACATGGCCTTTGGTTGTGGGGTAGACTTTATCTTTCACACGGCCCGTGCCTGTGGGATAGACTTTATCTTTCACACGGTCCGTGGCTGTGGGATAGACTTTTTTGTTTCACACGGCCCGTGGCTGTGGGAATAGACTCTATCTTTCACACGGTCCGTGCCTGTGGGATAGACTCTATCTGTCACACGGTCCGTGGCTGTGGGGTAGACTTTATCTTTCACACGGTCCGTGGCTGTGGGATAGACTTTATTTTTCACATGGCCCGTGGCTGTGGGGTAGACGTTATCTTTCACATGGTCCGTGTCTGTGGTGTAGACTTTATCTTTCACACGGCCCGTGCCTGTGGGGTAGACTTTATCTTTCACACGGCCCGTGGCTGTGGGGTAGACTTTATCTTTCACACGGTCCTTGGCTGTGGGGTAGACTTTATGTTTCACACGGTCCGTGGTTGTGGTAGACTTAAACTTTCACAAGGTCCGTGGCTTTGTGTAGACTTTATCTTTCACACGGCCCGTGCCTGTGGGGTAGACTTTATCTTTCACACGGCCCGTGGCTGTGAAGTGGACTTTATCTTTAACTCGGTCAGTGGCTGTGCGGTAGACTTTATCTTTCACACGGTCCATGGCTGTGGGGTAGACTTTATCTTTCACACGGTCCATGGCTGTGGGAATAGACTTTATTTTTCACACGGTCCGTTCTGTGGGCATATACTTTATGTTTCACACGGTCGGTGGCTGTGGGAATAGTCTTTATCTTTCACACGCTCTGTGCCTGTGGGTTAGACTTTATCTTTCACACGGTCCGTGGCTTTGGGATAGACTCTATCTTTCACACGGTCCGTGCCTGTGGGATAGACTCTATCTTTAACACGGTCCGTGCCTGTGGGATAGACTCTATCTTTCACACGGTCCGTGGCTGTGGGGTAGACTTTATCTTTCACACGGCCCGTAGCTGTGGGGTAGACTATATCTTTCACACGGTCCGTGCCTGTGGGGTAGACATTATCTTTCACACGGTCCGTGGATGTGGGGTAGACTTTATCTTGCACACGGTCCGTGGCTGTGGGTTAGACTTTATCTCTCACACGGTCCATGGCTGTGGGAATAGACTCTATCTTTCACGGGGTCCGTGCCTGTGGGATAGAGTTTATCTTTCACACGGTCCGTGGCTGTGGGGTATACTTTATCTTTCACACAGTCCGTGCCTGTGGGATTGACATTATCTTTCACACGGTCCGTGCCTGTCGGATAGACTTTTTCCCACGGTCCGTGGCTGTGGGTTAGACTCTATCTTTCACACGGTCCGTATCTGTGGGATAGACTCTATCTTTCACATGGTCCGTGGTTGTGGGAATAGACTCTATCTTTCACACGATCCGTGGCTGTGGGGTAGACTTTATTTTTCACATGGTCCATGGCTGTGGGGTAGACTTTATCTTTCACACGGTGTGTGGGTGTGGGATAGATTTTATCTTTCACACGATCCGTTGCTGTGGGATAGACTTTATCTTTCACACGGTCCATGGCTGGGGGGTAGACTTTATCTTTCACATGGCCTTTGGTTGTGGGGTAGACTTTATCTTTCACACGGCCCGTGCCTGTGGGATAGACTTTTTCTTTCACACGGTCCGTGGCTGTGGTGTAGACCTTATCTTTCACATGGCCTTTGTCTGTGGGAAAGACTTTATCTTTCACACGGCCCGTGTCTGTGGGATAGACTTTTTCTTTCACACGGCCCATGGCTGTGGGGTAGACTTTATCTTTCACACGGCCCGTGCCTGTGGGATAGACTTTATCTTTCACACTGTCCGTGGCTGTGGGATAGACTTTATCTTTCACACGGCGCGTGGCTGTGTGGTAGACTTTATCTTTCACACGGCCCGTGGCTGTGGGGTAGACTTTATCTTTCACATGGTCCGTGGCTGTGAGGTAGACTTTATTTGTCACACGGTCCGTGGCTGTGGTAGTAGACTTTATCTTTCACACGGTCCGTGGCTGTGGGAATAGACTTTATGTTTCACACGGTCCCTGGCTCTGGGAATAGACTTTATCTTTCACACGGTCTGTGCCTGTGGGGTAGACTTTATCTTTCACACGGTCCGTGGCTGTGAGGTAGACTTTATTTGTCACAAGGTCCGTGGCTGTGGTAGTAGACTTTATCTTTCACACGGTCCGTGGCTGTGGGAATAGACTTTATGTTTCACACGGTCCCTGGCTCTGGGAATAGACTTTATCTTTCACACGGTCCGTGCCTGTGGGGTAGACTTTATCTTTCACACGGTCCGTGCCTGTGGGATAGACTGAATCTTCCACATGGTCTGTCGCTGTGGGAATAGACTCTATCTTTCACACGGTCCATGGCTGTGGGTTAGACTTTATCTTTCACACGGTCCGTGGCTGTGGGGTAGACTTTATCTTTCACACGGTCCATGCCTGTGGGACAGACTTTATCTTTCACACGGTCCATGCCTGTGGGATAGACTTTTTCACATGGTCCGTGGCTGTGGATAGACTTTATCTTTCACACGGTCCGTTCCTGTGGGTTAAACTTTATCTTTCACACGGTCCGTGGCTGTGGGATAGACTTTTTCACACGGTCCGTGACTGTGGGATAGACTTTATCTTTCACATTGTCCGTGTCTGTGGGATAGACTTTATCTTTCACACGGTACGTGCCTGTGGGATAGACTGTATCTTTCACATGGTCCGTGGCTGTGGGATAGACTTTATCTTTCACACGGTCCGTGGCTGTGGGAATAGACTATATCTTTCACACAGTCCATGCCTGTGGGATAGACTTTATCTTTCACACGGTCCGTGCGTGTGGGATAGACATTTTCACACGGTCCGTGCCTGTGGGATATACTTTATCTTTCACAAGGTCCGTGCCTGTGGTATAGACTTTATCTTTCACACGGCCCGTGGCTGTGGGATAGACTTTATCTTTCACATTGTCCGTGTCTGTGGGATAGACTTTATCTTTCACACGGTACGTGACTGTGGGATAGACTTTATCTTTCACACGGTCCGTGGCTGTGGGGTAGACTTCATCTTTGACACGGTCCGTGGCTGTGGGATAGACTTTATCTTTCACACGGTCCGTGGCTGTGGGGAAGACTTTATCTTTCACACGGTCCGCGGCTGTGGGTTAGACTTTATCTTTCACACGCTCCGTGGCTCTGGGATATACTTTATCTTTCACACGGTCCGTGGCTCTGAGATAGACTTTATCTTTCACACGGTCCGTGCCTGTGGGATAGGTTCATCTTTCACCCTGTCCGTGGCTGTGGGATAGACTCTATCTTTCACATGGTCCGTGCCTGTGGGATAGACTCTATATTTCACATGGTCCGTGGCTGTGGGATAGCCTCTATCTTTCACACGGTCCGTGGCTGTGGGAATAGACTCTATCTTTAACACAGTCCGTGCTTGTGGGATAGACTTTATCTTTCACACGGTCCGTGGCTGTGGGATTGATTTTTTCACACGGTCCGTGGCTGTGGGATTATCTTTCACCCAGTCCGTGCCTGTGGGGTAGACTCTATCTGTCACACGGTCCGTGGCTGTGGGGTAGAATTTATCTTTCACACGGTCCGTGGCTATGTGGTAGACTTTATCTTTCACACGGTCCATACCTATGGGATAGACTTTATCTTTCACACGGACCGTGCCTGTGGGATAGAGTTTTTCACACGGTCCGTGGTTGTGGGATAGACTTTATCTTTCACACGGTCTCTGCCTGTGGGAATAGACTTTATCTTTCACACGGTCCGTGGCTGTGGGATAGACTTTTTCACACGGTCCGTGGCTGTGGGATAGACTTTATCTTTCACACGGTCCGTGGCTGTGGGATAGACATTATCTTTCACACGGTCCGTGAATGTGGGGTAGACTTTATCTTTCACACGGTCCGTGGCTGTGGGAAGACTTTATCTTTCACACGGTCCATGGCTGTGGGATAGAGTTTATCTTTCACACGGTCCGTGGCTGTGGGATAGACTTTATCTTTCACACGGTCCGTGAATGTGGGGTAGACTTTATCTTTCACACGGTCCGTGGCTGTGGGAAGACTTTATCTTTCACACGGTCCGTGGCTGTGGGATAGACTTTATCTTTCACACGGTCCGTGGCTGTGGGATAGACTTTATCTTTCACACGGTCCGTGAATGTGGGTTAGACTTTATCTTTCACACGGTCGTTGCTGTGGGGTAGAGTTTATGTTTCACACGGCCCGTGGCTGTGGGTTAGACTTTATCTTTCACACGGTCCGTGGCTGTGGGATAGACTTTATCTTTCACACGGTCCGTGCTTGTGGGATAGACTTTTTCACCCGGTCCGTTCCTGTGGGATATACTTTATCTTTCACACAGTCCGTGCCTGTGGGATAGACTTTATCTTTCACACGGTCCGTGGCTGTGAGATAGACTTTATCTTTCACACGGCCCGTGGCTGTGGGATAGACTTTATCTTTCACACGGTGGTTGGCTGTGGGAATAGACTCTATCTTTCACTCGGTCCACACCTCTGGGATAGCATCTATCTTTCACACGGTCCGTGGCTGTGGGAATAGACTTTATCTTTCACACAGTCCATGCCTGTGGGATAGACTCTATCTTTCACATGGTCCGTGGCTGTGGGATAGCCTCTATCTTTCACATGGTCCGTGGCTGTGGGATAGCCTCTATCTTTCACACGGACCGTGGCTGTGGGGTAGACTTTATCTTTCACAAGCTCCGTGGCTGTGGGATAGACTTTATCTTTCACACGGTCCGTGGCTGTGGGAGTAGACTTTATCTTTCACACGGTCCGTGGCTGTGGGAATAGACTTTATCTTTCACATGGTCCGTGGCTGTGGGATAGACTTTTTCACACGGTCCGTGGCTGTGGGATAGACTTTATCTTTCACACGGTCCGTGGCTGTGGGATAGACTTTATCTTTCACACGGTCGTTAGATGTCGGAACACACTCTATCTTTCACATGATCCGTGGCTGTGGGATAGACTCTATCTTTCACACGGTCCGTGGCTGTGTGGTAGACTTTATCTTTATATATTCCGTGGCTGTGGGAGTAGACTTTATCTTTCACACGGTCCGTGGCTGTGGGAATAGACTTTATGTTTCACAAGGTCCGTGGCTCTGCGAATAGACTTTATCTTTCACATGGTCCGTGACTGTGTGGTAGACTTTATCTTTCACACGGTCCGTGCCTGTGGGATAGACTTTATCTTTCACTGGTCCGTGGCTGTCGGTAGACTTCATCTTTCACACGGTCCGTGCCTGTGGGATACACTTTATCTTTCACACGGTCCGAGGCTGTGGGAATACACTCTATCTTTCACACGGTCCGTGCCTGTGGGATAGACTTTATCTTTCACACGGTCCGTGGCTGTGGGGTAGACTTTATCTTTCACACGGTCCGTTGCTGTGGGATAGACTTTATCTTTCACACGGTCCGTGGCTGTGGGGTAGAGTTTATGTTTCACACGGCCCGTGGCTGTGGATTAGACTTTATCTTTCACATGGTCCGTGGCTGTGGGGTAGACTATATCTTTCACACGGTCCGTGCCTGTGGGAAAGACTCTATCTTTCACATGGTCTGTGGCTGTGGGATAGACTTTTTTTTTCAAACGGTCCGTGGCTGTGGGAATAGACTCTATCTTTCACACGGTCCATGGCTGTGGGATAGACTTTATGTTTCACACGGTCCGTGGCTATGGCGTAGACTTTATCTTTCATACGGTCCGTGGCTGTGGGAGTAGACTTTATCTTTCACACGGTCTGTGGCGGTGGGAATAGACTTTATGTTTCACAAGGTCCGTGGCTCTGGGAATAGACTTTATCTTTCACATGATCCGTTGCTGTGGGGTAGACTTTATCTTTCACACGGTCCGTGCCTGTGGGATAGACTTTATCTTTCACACGGTCCGTGGCTGTTGGATAGACTTTATCTTTCACACGGTCCGTGGCTGTGGGGTAGACTTTATCTTTCACACGGTCCGTGCCTGTGGGATAGACTTTATCTTTCACACGGTCCGTGGCTGTGGGATAGACTTTATCTTTCACATGGTCCGTGGCTGTGGGATAGACTTTATCTTTCACACGGCCCGTGGGTGTGAAGTGGACTTTATCTTTAACACGGTCCGTGGCTGTGGTGTAGACTTTTTCTTGCACACGGTCCGTGGCTGTGGGGTAGACTTTATCTTTCACATGGTCCGAGGCTGTGGAAATAGACTTTATTTTTCACACGGTCCGTGGCTGTGGGAATAGACTCTATCTTTCACACGGTCCGTGGCTGTGGGAATAGACTCTATCTTTCACACGGTCCATGGATGTCAGATAGACTTTATCTTTCACACGCTCCGTGGCTCTGGGATACACTTTATCTTTCACACGTTCCGTGGCTGTGGGAATAGCCTGCATCTTTCACACGGTCCGTGTCTGTGGGGAAGACTTATCTTTCACACGGTCCGCGGCTGTGGGTTAGACTTTATCTTTCACACGCTCCGTGGCTCTGGGATATACTTTATCTTTCACACGGTCCGTGGCTGTGAGATAGACTTTATCTTTCACACGGTCCGTGCCTGTGGGATAGACTTCATCTTTCACACGGTCCGTGGCTGTGGGATAGACTCTATCTTTCACATGGTCCGTGCCTGTGGGATAGACTCTATCTTTCACATGGTCCGTGGCTGTGGGACAGCCTCTATCTTTCACACGGTCCGTGGCTGTGGGAATAGACTCTATCTTTCACACAGTCCATGGCTGTGGGATAGACTTTATCTTTCACACGGTCCGTGGCTGTGGGATAGACTTTATCTTTCACACGGTCCGTGCCTGTGGGGTAGACTTTATATTTCACACGGTCCGTTTCTGTCGGATAGACTTTATCTTTCACACGCTCCGTGGCTCTGGGATAGACTTTATCTTTCACACGGTCCGTGGCTGTGGGATAGACTTTGTCTTTCACACGGTCCGTGGCTTTGGGGTAGACTTTGTCTTTCACATGGTCCATGCCTGTGAGATAGACTTTTTCACACGGTCCGTGGCTGTGGGATAGACTTTATCTTTCACACGGTCCGTGCCTGTGGGATAGACTTTACCTTTCACACGGTCCGTGGCTGTGGGATTGATTTTTTCACACGGTCCGTGGCTGTGGGATAGAGTTTATCTTTCACCCGGTCCGTGCCTGTGGGATAGACTTTATCTTTCACATGGTCCGTGGCTGTGGGATACACTTTAGCTTTCACACGGTGCGTGGCTGTGGGATAGACTTTATCTTTCACACGGTCCGAGGCTGTGGGGTAGACTTTATCTTTCACACGGTCCGTGCCTGTGGAATAGACTTTATCTTTCACACGGTCCGTGGCTCTGTGGTAGACTTTATCTTTCACATGGTCCATGCCTATGGGATAGACTTTATCTTTCACACGGTCCGTGCCTGTGGAATAGACTTTTTCACACGGTCCGTGGCTGTGGGATAGACTTTATCTTTCACACGGTCTGTGCCTGTGGGAATAGACTTTATCTTTCACACGGTCCGTGGCTGTGGGATAGACTTTTTCACACGGTCCGTGGCTGTGGGATAGACTTTATCTTTCACACGGTCCGTGGCTGTGGGATAGACTTTATCTTTCACACGTTCTGTGCCTGTGGGATAGAGTTTATGTTTCACACGGTCCGTGGCTGTGGGGTATACTTTATCTTTCACACAGTCCGTGGCTGTGGCAATAGACTCTATTTCTAACACGGTCCATGCCTGTGGGATAGACTCTATCTTTCACATGGTCCGTGGCTGTGGGATAGCCTCTATCTTTCACACAGTCCGTGGCTGTGGCAATAGACTCTATCTCTAACACGGCCCATGCCTGTGGGAAAGACTCTATCTTTCACATGGTCCGTGGCTGTGGGAAAGCCTTATGTTTCACACAGTCCGTGGCTGTGGGAATAGGCTCTATCTTTCACACGGTCCATGGCTGTGGGATAGACTTTATCTTTCACACGGTCCATGGCTGTGGGATAGACTTTATCTTTCACACAGTCCGTGGCTGTGAGGTAGACTTTATTTGTCACACGGTCCGTGGCTGTGGTACTAGACTTTATCTTTCACACGTTCCGTGGCTGTGGGAATAGACTTTATGTTTCACAAGGTCCGTGGCTCTGGGAATAGACTTTATCTTTCACACGGTCCGTGCCTGTGGGGTAGACTTTATCTTTCACACGGTCCGTGTCTGTGGGATAGACTCTATCTTGCACATTGTCTGTCGCTGTGAGATTAGACTCTATCTTTCACACGGTCCATGGCTGTGGGGTAGACTCTATCTTTCACACGGTCCGTGGCTGTGGGGTAGACTCTATCTTTCACACGGTCCGTGGTTGTGGGATAGACACTATCTTTCACACGGTCCGTGGCTGTGGGATAGACTCTATCTTTCACACGGTCCGTGGCTGTGGGAATAGACTCTATCTTTCACACAGTCCATGGCTGTGGGATAGACTTTATCTTTCACACGGTCCGTGGCTGTGGGATAGACTTTATCTTTCACACGGTCCGTGCCTGTGGGGTAGACTTTATCTTTCACACGGTCCGTGGCTGTCGGATAGACTTTATCTTTCACACGCTCCGTGACTCTGGGATAGACTTTATCTTTCACACGGTCCATGGCTGTGGGATAGACTTTATCTTTCACACGGTCCGTGGCTGTATGGTAGACTTTATCTTTCATACAGTCCGTGGCTGTGGGGTAGACTTTATCTTTCACACGGTCCGTGCCTGTGGGATAGACTTTATCTTTCACATGGTCCGTGGCTCTGTTATAGACTTTATCTTTCACACGGTAAGTGGCTGTGTGATAGACTTTTTCCACGGTCCGTGCCTGTGGGATAGACTTTATCATTCACACGGTCCGTGGCTGTGGGGTAGACTTTATCTTTCATACGGTCCGTGGCTGGGGGAATAGATTTTATGTTTCACATGGTCCGTGGATGTGGAGTAGACTTTATCTTTCACACGGTCCGTGGCTGTGGGATTGGCTTTTTCACACGGTCCGTGGCTGTGGGATAGACTTTATCTTTCACACGGTCCGTTGCTGTGGGATAGACTTTATCTTTCACACGGTCCGTGGCTGTGGGATACACTTTACCTTTCACACGGTCCGTGGCTGTGTGATAGACTTTCTCTTTCACAAGGTCCGTGGCTTTGTGTAGACTTTATCTTTCACACGGCCCGTGGCTGTGGGGTAGACTTTATCTTTCACACGGCCCGTGGCTGTGAAGTGGACTTAATCTTTAACAATGTCCGTGGCTGTGCGGTAGACTTTATCTTTCACATTGTCCGTGGCTGTAGGGTAGACTTTATTTTTCACACGGTCCGTGGCTGTGGGAATAGACTTAATTTTTCACACGGTCCGTGGCTGTGGGAATACACTTTATGTTTCACACGGTCCGTGGCTGTGGGAATAGACTTTATCTTTCACACGGTCCGGGCCTGTGGGATACACTTTATCTTTCATACGGTCCGTGGCTGTGGAATAGACTCTATCTTTCACATGGTCCATGCCTGTGGGATAGACTCTATCTTTCACACGGTCCATTGCTGTGGGAATAGACTTTATCTTTCACACGGTCCATGCCTGTCGGATAGACTCTATCTTTCACATGGTCCGTGGCTGTGGGATAGCCTGTATCTTTCACACGGTCCGTGGCTGTGGGAATAGACTCTATATTTCACACGCTCCGTGGCTCTCGGATAGACTTTATCTTTCACACGGTCCGTGGCTGTTGGAGTAGACTTTATCTTTCACACGGTCCATGGCTGTCGGAATAGACTTTATGTTTCACACGTTCCGTGGCTGTGGGAATAGCCTGCATCTTTCACACGGTCCGTACCTGTGGGGTAGACTTTATCTTTCACACGGTCCGCGGCTGTGGGATAGACTTTATCTTTCACACGCTACGTGGCACTGGGATAGACTTTATCTTTCACACGGTCCGTGGCTGTGGGATAGACTTTATCTTTCACACGGTCCGTGGCTTTGGGGTAGACTTTATCTTTCACATGGTCCATTCCTGTGGGATAGACTTTTTCACACGGTCCGTGCCTGTGGGATAGACTTTATCTTTCACACGGTCCGTGCCTGTGGGATAGACTTCATCTTTCACACGGTCCGTTGCTGTGGGGCAGACTTTATCTTTCACACGGTCCGTGTCTGTGGGATAGACTTTATCTTTCACATGGCCCGAGCCTGTGGGGTAGACTTTATCTTTCACACGGTCCGTGGCTGTGGGGTAACCTTTATCTTTCACATGGTCCGGGGTGTTTGATAGACTTTATCTTTCACACAGTCCGTGTCTGTTGGGAAGACTTTATCTGACTCACGGTCCGTGGCTGTTGGGTTGACTTTATCTTTCACACGGTCCATGGCTGTGGGGTAGACTTTATCTTTCACATGGTCTATGGCTGTGGGGTAGTGTTTATCTTGACACACGGTCCGTGGCTGGCGGGTAGACTTTATCTTTCACACGGTCCATGGCTAGGGGGTACACTTTATCTTTCACACGGCCTGTAGCAGTGGGGTAGACTTTATCTTTCACACGGCCCGTTCCTGTGGGGTAGACTTTATCTTTCACACGGCCCGTGGCTCTGGGGTAGACATTTCTTTCATATGGCCCGTTCCTGTAGGATAGACTTTATCTTTCACACGGTCCGTGCCTATGGGATAGACTTTGTCTTTCACATGGCCCGTGGCTACAGGGTAGACTTTATCTTTCACACGCCCCGTGGCTGTGGGGTAGACTTTATCTTTCACATGGTCCGTGCCTGTGGGATGGACTCTATCTTTCACACGGTCCGTGGCTGTGGAATAGACTCTAACTTTCACATGGTCCGTGGCTGTGGGATTAGACTCTATCTTTCACACGGTCCATGGCTGTGGGGTAGACTTTATCTTTCACACGGTCCGTGGCTGTGGGGTAGACTTTATCTTTCACACGGTATGTGGCTTTGGGATAGATTTTATCTTTCACACGGTCCGTGGCTGTGGAGTAGACTTTATCTTTCACACGGTCCGTGGCTGTGGGAACCGACTCTATCTTTCACACTGTCCGTGCCGGTGGGATAGACTTTATCTTTCACATAGTCCATGGCTGTGGGGTAGACTTTATCTTTCACACGGCCCGTGGCTGTGGATTAAACTTTATCTTTCACACGGTCCGTGGCTGAGGGATAGACTTTTTCACACGGTCCGTGCCTGTGGGATAGACTTTATCTTTCACACGGTCCATGGCTGTGGGATAGACTTTATGTTTCACACGGTCCCTGGCTGTTGGATAGACTTTTTCACACGGTCCGTTGCTGTGGGATAGACTTTATCTTTCACACGGTCCATTGCTTTGGGATAGACTTTATCTTTCACACGGTCAGTGCCTGTCGGATAGACTTTATCTTTCACATGGTCCGTGGCTGTGGGATAGACTTTATCTTTCACACGGTCCGTGGCTGTGGGAATAGACTTTATCTTTCACGTGGTCTGTGCCTGTGAGATAGACTTTATCTTTCACGTGGTCCGTGGCTGTGGGGTAGTCTTTATCTTTCACACGGTCCGTGCCTGTGGGATAGACTTTTTCACTCGGTCCGTGGCTGTGGGGTAGACTTTATCTTTCACATGGTCCGTGTCTGTGGGAGTAGTCTTTATCTTTCACACGTTCCGTGGCTGTGAGAATAGACTTTATGGTTCACAAGGTCCGTGGCTCTCGAATTGAATTTATCTTTCACATTGTCCGTGTCTGTGGGGTAGACTTTATCTTTCATACGGTCCGTGCCTGTGGGATAGACTTTATCTTTCACATGGTCCGGGGCTTTGGTATAGACTTTATCTTTCACACGGTCCGTGGCTGTGGGATAGACTTTATCTTTCACACGGTCCGTGCCTGTGGAATAGACTTTTTCACACGGTCCTTGGCTGTGGGGTAGACTTTATCTTTCACATGGTCTGTGGCTGTGGGAGTAGTCTTTATGTTTCACACGGTCCGTGGCTGTGGGAATAGACTTTATGTTTCACAAGGTCCGTGACTCTGGGAATATAATTTATCTTTCACATGGTCCGTGGCTGTGCGATAGACTGTATCTTTCACACGGTCCGTGGCTCGGGATAGATTTTATCTTTCACACGGTCCGTGGCTGTGGGATAGACTTTATCTTTCACATGGTCTGTGCCTGTGGGATAGACTTTATCTTTCACACGGTCCGTGGCTGTGGGATAGACTTTATCTTTCACGCGGTCCGTGCCTGTGGGATAGACTTTATCTTTCACACGGTCCGTGGCAGTGGGATAGACTTTTTCACACAGTCCGTGGCTGTGGGATATACTTTATCTTTCACATGGTCCATGGCTGTGGGATAGATTTTATCTTTCACACGGCCCGTGGGTGTGAAGTGGACTTTATCTTTAACACGGTCCGTGGCTGTGGTGTAGACTTTTTCTTACACACGGTCCGTTGCTGTGGGGTAGACTTTATCTTTCACATGGTCCGAGGCTGTGGGAATAGACTTTATTTTTCACACGGTCCGTGGCTGTGGGAATACACTTTATGTTTCACACGGTCCGTGGCTGTGGGAATAGACTCTATCTTTCACACGGTCCATGGCTGTCGGATAGACTTTATCTTTCACACGCTCCGTGGCTCTGGGATACACTTAATCTTTCAAACGTTCCGTGGCTGTGGGAATAGCCTGCATCTTTCACACGGTCCGTGCCTGTGGGATAGACTTCATCTTTCACACGGTCCGCGGATGTGGGTTAGACTTTATCTTTCACACGCTCCGTGGCTCTGGGATATACTTTATCTTTCACACGGTCCGTGGCTGTGAGATAGACTTTATCTTTCACACGGTCCGTGCCTGTGGGATAGACTTCATCTTTCACACGGTCCGTGGCTGTGGGATAGACTCTATCTTTCACACGGTACTTTCCTGTGGGATAGACTCTATCTTTCACACGGTTCATGGCTGTTGGAATAGACTTTATCTTTCACACGGTCCGTGCCTGTGGGATAGACTTTATCTTTCACACGGTCCGTGGCTGTGGGATAGACTTTATGTTTCACACGGTCCGTGCCTGTGGAATAGACTTTATCTTTCACACGATCCGTGGCTGTGGGTTAGACTTTATGTTTCACACGGTCCGTGCCTGTGGGATAGACTTTATCTTTCACACGGTCCGTGGCTTTTGGGTAGACTTTATCGTTCACAAGCTCCGTGGCTGTGGGTAGACTTTATCTTTCACACGGTCCGTGGCTGTGGTGTAGACTTTGTCTTTCACACGGCCCGTGGCTGTGCGGTAGACTTTATCTTTCACACGGCCCGTGGATGTGGGGTACACTTTATCTTTCACACGGTCCGTGGCTGTGGGGTAGACTATATCTTTCACATGGTCCGTGGCTGTGGGGTAGACTTTATCTTGCACACGGTCCGTGGCAGTGGGAATAGACTTTATCTTTCACACGGTCCGTGGGTGTTGGAATAGACTTTATCTTTCACATAGTCCGTGCCTGTGGGATAGACTCTATCTTTCACACGGTCCGTGGCTGTGGGATAGACTCTATCTTTCACATGGTCCGTGCCTGTGGTATAGACTTTATCCTTCACACGGTCCATGCCTGTGGGATAGACTTTATCTTTCACATTGTCCGTGCCTGTGGGTTAGATTTTATCTTTCACACAGACCGTGCGTGTGTGATAGACTCTATCTTTCACACGGTCCGTGGCTCTGGGATAAACTCTATCTTTCACATGGTCCATGGCTGTGAGAGTAGACTCTATCTTTCACATGGTCCATGGCTGTGGGGTAGACTCTATCTTTCACACGGTCCGTGGCTGTGGGGTAACCTTTATCTTTCACATGGTCCGTGGCTGTGGGATAGACTTTTTCACATGGTCCGTGCCTGTGGGATAGACTTTATCTTTCACACGGTCCCTGGCTGTGGGATAGACTTTATCTTTCACACGGTCCGTGGCTGTGGGATTGACTTTATCTTTCACTAGGTCCATGGCTCGGGGGTAGACTTTATCCTTCACACGGCCCGTGGCAGTGGGGTAGACTTTTTCTTTCACACGGCCCGTGCCCATGGCGTAGACTTTATCTTTCACACGGCAAGTGGCTGTGGGGTAGACTTTATCTTTCATATGGCCCGTTCCTGTGGGATAGACTTTATCTTTCACACGGTCCGTGCCTATGGGATAGACTTTGTCTTTCACACGGCCCGTGGCTGCGGGGTAGACTTTATCTTTCACACGGCCCATGGCTGTGGGGTTGACTTTATCTTTCACACGGTCCGTGCCTGTGGGGTAGACTTTATCTTTCACACGGTCCACGCCTGAGAGATAGACTTTTTCACACGGTCCGTGCCTGTGGGATAGACTTTATCTTTCACTCGGTCCGTGCCTGTGGGATAGACTTTATGTTTCACACGGTCCGTGGCTGTGGGATAAACTTTTTCACACGGACCGTTGCTGTGGAATAGACTTTATCTTTCACACGGTCCGTGCCTGTGGGATAGATTTTATCTTTCACACGGTCCGTGGCTGTGGGGTAGACTTTATCTTTCACACGGTACGTTGCTAGGTAATAGAGTTTTTCTTTCACACGGTCCATGGCTGTGGGAATAGACTTTATGTTTCACACGGTCCGAGGCTGTGGGATAGACTTCATCGCTTACATAGTCCATGGCTGTGGGATAGACTCTATCTTTCACACGGTCCATGGCTGTGGGGTAGACTTTATCTTTCACATGGTCTGTGGCTGTGGGGTAGTGTTTATCTTTCACACGGTCCGTGGCTGGGGGGTAGACTTTATCTTTCACACGGTCCGTGGCTGTGGGATAGACTTTATCTTTCACACGGTCCGTGGCTGTGGGGTAGACTTTATCTTTCACACGGCCTGTAGCAGTGGGGTAGACTTTATCTTTCACACGGTCCGTGGCTGTGGGGTAGACCTTATCTTTCACACGGTCCGTGGCTGTGGGAACCGACTCTATCTTTCACACTGTCCGTGCCTGTGGGATAGACTTTATCTTTCACATAGTCCATGGCTGTGGGGTAGACTTTATCTTTCACACGGCCCGTGGCTGTGGATTAAACTTTATCTTTCACACGGTCCGTGGCTGAGGGATAGACTTTTTCACACGGTCCGTGCCTGTGGGATAGACTTTATCTTTCACACGGTCCATGGCTGTGGGATAGACTTTATGTTTCACACGGTCCCTGGCTGTGGGATAGACTTTTTCACACGGTCCGTTGCTGTGGGATAGACTTTATCTTTCACACGGTCCATTGCTTTGGGATAGACTTTATCTTTCACACGGTCAGTGCCTGTCGGATAGACTTTATCTTTCACATGGTCCGTGGCTGTGGGATAGACTTTATCTTTCACGTGGTCTGTGCCTGTGAGATAGACTTTATCTTTCACGTGGTCCGTGGCTGTGGGGTAGTCTTTATCTTTCACACGGTCCGTGCCTGTGGGATAGACTTTTTCACTCGGTCCGTGGCTGTGGGGTAGACTTTATCTTTCACATGGTCCGTGTCTGTGGGAGTAGTCTTTATCTTTCACACGTTCCGTGGCTGTGAGAATAGACTTTATGGTTCACAAGGTCCGTGGCTCTGGGAATTGAATTTATCTTTCACATTGTCCGTGTCTGTGGGGTAGACTTTATCTTTCATACGGTCCGTGCCTGTGGGATAGACTTTATCTTTCACATGGTCCGGGGCTGTGGTATAGACTTTATCTTTCACACGGTCCGTGGCTGTGGGATAGACTTTATCTTTCACACAGTCCGTGCCTGTGGGATAGACTTTTTCACACGGTCCTTGGCTGTGGGGTAGACTTTATCTTTCACATGGTCTGTGGCTGTGGGAGTAGTCTTTATGTTTCACACGGTCCGTGGCTGTGGGAATAGACTTTATTTTTCACACGGTCCGTGCCTTTGGGATAGTCTTTATCTTTCACACGGTCCGTGGCTGTGGGGTAGACTTTATCTTTCACATGGTCCGTGGCTGTTTGATAGACTCTATCTTTCACACGGTCTGTGTTTGTGGGGTAGACTTTATCCTTCACACGGCCCGTGCCTTTGGTGTAGACTTTATCTTTCACTCGGCCCTTGGCTGAGCGGTAGACTTTATCTTTCACATGGTCCGTGGCTCTGGAAATAGAGTTTATCTTTCATACGGTCCGTGTCTGTGGGATGGACTCTATCTTTCACACGGTCCGTGCCTGTGGGATAGACTCTATCTTTCACACGATCCGTGGATGAGGGAATAGACTTTATCTCTAACACGGTCCATGCCTGTGGGATAGACTCTATCTTTCACATGGTCTGTGGCTGTGGGATAGCCTCTATGTTTCACACAGTCCGTGGCTGTGGCAATAGACTCTATCTCTAACACGGCCCATGCCTGTGGGATAGACTCTATCTTTCACATGGTCCGTGGCTGTGGGATAGCCTTATCTTTCCCACAGTCCGTGGCTGTCAGAATAGACTCTATCTTTCACACGGTCCATGGCTGTCGGATAGACTTTATCTTTCACACGGTCCATGGCTGTGGGATAGACTTTATCTTTCACACAGTCCGTGGCTGTGAGGTAGACTTTATTTGTCACACGGTCCGTGGCTGTGGTACTAGACTTTATCTTTCACACGGTCCGTGGCTGTGGGAATAGACTTTATGTTTCACACGGTCCGTGGCTCTGGGAATAGACTTTATCTTTCACACGGTCCGTGCCTGTGGGGTAGACTTTATCTTTCACACGGTCCGTGTCTGTGGGATAGACTCTATCTTGCACATTGTCTGTCGCTGTGGGAATAGACTCTATCTTTCACACGGTCCATGGCTGTGGGTTAGACTTTATCTTTCACACGGTCCATGCCTGTGGGACAGACTTTATCTTTCACACGGTCCATGCCTGTGGGATAGATTTTTTTCACACGGTCCGTGGCTGTGGATAGACTTTATCTTTCACACGGTCCGTTCCTGTGGGTTAGACTTTTTCTTTCACACGGTCCGTGGCTGTGGGATAGACTTTTTCACACGGTCCGTGACTGTGGGATAGACTTTATCTTTCACAATGTCTGTGTCTGTGGGATAGACTTTATCTTTCACACGGTACGTGCCTGTGAGATAGACTGTATCTTTCACATGGTCCGTGGCTGTGGGATAGACTTTATCTTTCACACGGTCCGTGGCTGTGGGAATAGACTATATCTTTCACACGGTCCGTGCCTGTGGGATAGACTTTATCTTTCACACGGTCCCTCGCTGTGGGATAGACTTTATTTTTAACACGGTCCATGGCTGTGGGGTAGACTTTATCTTTCACACGGTCCGTGGCTGTGGGATAGTCTTTATCTTTCACACGGTCCGTGGCTGTGGGGTAGAGTTTATGTTTCACACGGCCCGTGGCTGTGGATTAGACTTTGTCTTTCACATGGTCCGTGGCTGTGGGGTAGACTATATCTTTCACACGGTCCGTGCCTGTGGGAAAGACTCTATCTTTCACATGGTCTGTGGCTGTGGGATAGACTTTTTCTTTCAAACGGTCCGTGGCTGTGGGAATAGACTCTATCTTTCACACGGTCCAGGGCTGTGGGGTAGACTTTATGTTTCACACGGTCCTTGGCTGTGGCATAGACTTTATCTTTCATACGGTCCGTGGCTGTGGGAGTAGACTTTATCTTTCACACGGTCTGTGGCGGTGGGAATAGACTTTATGTTTCACAAGGTCCGTGGCTCTGGGAATAGACTTTATCTTTCACATGATCCGTTGCTGTGGGGTAGACTTTATCTTTCACACGGTCCGTGCCTGTGGGATAGATTTTATCTTTCACACGGTCCGTGGCTGTGGGGTAGACTTTATCTTTCACACGGTCCGTGCCTTTGGGATAGACTTTATCTTTCACACGGTCCGTGGCTGTGGGATAGACTTTATCTTTCACATGGTCCGTGGCTGTGGGATAGATTTTATCTTTCACACGGCCCGTGGGTGTGAAGTGGACTTTATCTTTAACACGGTCCGTGGCTGTGGTGTAGACTTTTTCTTACACACGGTCCGTGGCTGTGGGGTAGACTTTATCTTTCACATGGTCCGAGGCTGTGGGAATAGACTTTATTTTTCACACGGTCCGTGGCTGTGGGAATACACTTTATGTTTCACACGGTCCGTGGCTGTGGGAATAGACTCTATCTTTCACACGGTCCATGGCTGTCGGATAGACTTTATCTTTCACACGCTCCGTGGCTCTGGGATACACTTAATCTTTCAAACGTTCCGTGGCTGTGGGAATAGCCTGCATCTTTCACACGGTCCGTGCCTGTGGGGAAGACTTATCTTTCACACGGTCCGCGGATGTGGGTTAGACTTTATCTTTCACACGCTCCGTGGCTCTGGGATATACTTTATCTTTCACACGGTCCGTGGCTGTGAGATAGACTTTATCTTTCACACGGTCCGTGCCTGTGGGATAGACTTCATCTTTCACACGGTCCGTGGCTGTGGGATAGACTCTATCTTTCACACGGTACTTTCCTGTGGGATAGACTCTATCTTTCACACGGTTCATGGCTGTTGGAATAGACTTTATATTTCACACGGTCCGTGCCTGTGGGATAGACTTTATCTTTCACACGGTCCGTGGCTGTGGGATAGACTTTATGTTTCACACGGTCCGTGCCTGTGGAATAGACTTTATCTTTCACACGATCCGTGGCTGTGGGTTAGACTTTATGTTTCACACGGTCCGTGCCTGTGGGATAGACTTTATCTTTCACACGGTCCGTGGCTTTTGGGTAGACTTTATCTTTCACAAGCTCCATGGCTGTGGGTAGACTTTATCTTTCACACGGTCCGTGGCTGTGGTGTAGACTTTGTCTTTCACACGGCCCGTGGCTGTGCGGTAGACTTTATCTTTCACACGGCCCGTGGATGTGGGGTACACTTTATCTTTCACACGGTCCGTGGCTGTGGGGTAGACTATATCTTTCACATGGTCCGTGGCTGTGGGGTAGACTTTATCTTGCACACGGTCCGTGGCAGTGGGAATAGACTTTATCTTTCACACGGTCCGTGGGTGTTGGAATAGACTTTATCTTTCACATAGTCCGTGCCTGTGGGATAGACTCTATCTTTCACACGGTCCGTGGCTGTGGGATAGACTCTATCTTTCACATGGTCCGTGCCTGTGGTATAGACTTTATCCTTCACACGGTCCATGCCTGTGGGATAGACTTTATCTTTCACATTGTCCGTGCCTGTGGGTTAGATTTTATCTTTCACACAGACCGTGCGTGTGTGATAGACTCTATCTTTCACACGGTCCGTGGCTCTGGGATAAACTCTATCTTTCACATGGTCCATGGCTGTGAGAGTAGACTCTATCTTTCACATGGTCCATGGCTGTGGGGTAGACTCTATCTTTCACACGGTCCGTGGCTGTGGGGTAACCTTTATCTTTCACATGGTCCGTGGCTGTGGGATAGACTTTTTCACATGGTCCGTGCCTGTGGGATAGACTTTATCTTTCACACGGTCCCTGGCTGTGGGATAGACTTTATCTTTCACACGCTCCGTGGCTCTGGGATACACTTAATCTTTCAAACGTTCCGTGGCTGTGGGAATAGCCTGCATCTTTCACACGGTCCGTGCCTGTGGGGAAGACTTATCTTTCACACGGTCCGCGGATGTGGGTTAGACTTTATCTTTCACACGCTCCGTGGCTCTGGGATATACTTTATCTTTCACACGGTCCGTGGCTGTGAGATAGACTTTATCTTTCACACGGTCCGTGCCTGTGGGATAGACTTCATCTTTCACACGGTCCGTGGCTGTGGGATAGACTCTATCTTTCACACGGTACTTTCCTGTGGGATAGACTCTATCTTTCACACGGTTCATGGCTGTTGGAATAGACTTTATATTTCACACGGTCCGTGCCTGTGGGATAGACTTTATCTTTCACACGGTCCGTGGCTGTGGGATAGACTTTATGTTTCACACGGTCCGTGCCTGTGGAATAGACTTTATCTTTCACACGATCCGTGGCTGTGGGTTAGACTTTATGTTTCACACGGTCCGTGCCTGTGGGATAGACTTTATCTTTCACACGGTCCGTGGCTTTTGGGTAGACTTTATCTTTCACAAGCTCCGTGGCTGTGGGTAGACTTTATCTTTCACACGGTCCGTGGCTGTGGTGTAGACTTTGTCTTTCACACGGCCCGTGGCTGTGCGGTAGACTTTATCTTTCACACGGCCCGTGGATGTGGGGTACACTTTATCTTTCACACGGTCCGTGGCTGTGGGGTAGACTATATCTTTCACATGGTCCGTGGCTGTGGGGTAGACTTTATCTTGCACACGGTCCGTGGCAGTGGGAATAGACTTTATCTTTCACACGGTCCGTGGGTGTTGGAATAGACTTTATCTTTCACATAGTCCGTGCCTGTGGGATAGACTCTATCTTTCACACGGTCCGTGGCTGTGGGATAGACTCTATCTTTCACATGGTCCGTGCCTGTGGTATAGACTTTATCCTTCACACGGTCCATGCCTGTGGGATAGACTTTATCTTTCACATTGTCCATGCCTGTGGGTTAGATTTTATCTTTCACACAGACCGTGCGTGTGTGATAGACTCTATCTTTCACACGGTCCGTGGCTCTGGGATAAACTCTATCTTTCACATGGTCCATGGCTGTGAGAGTAGACTGTATCTTTCACATGGTCCATGGCTGTGGGGTAGACTCTATCTTTCACACGGTCCGTGGCTGTGGGGTAACCTTTATCTTTCACATGGTCCGTGGCTGTGGGATAGGCTTTTTCACATGGTCCGTGCCTGTGGGATAGACTTTATCTTTCACACGGTCCCTGGCTGTGGGATAGACTTTATCTTTCACACGGTCCGTGGCTGTGGGATTGACTTTATCTTTCACAAGGTCCATGGCTCGGGGGTAGACTTTATCCTTCACACGGCCCGTGGCAGTGGGGTAGACTTTTTCTTTCACACGGCCCGTGCCCATGGCGTAGACTTTATCTTTCACACGGCAAGTGGCTGTGGGGTAGACTTTATCTTTCATATGGCCCGTTCCTGTGGGATAGACTTTATCTTTCACACGGTCCGTGCCTATGGGATAGACTTTGTCTTTCACACGGCCCGTGGCTGCGGGGTAGACTTTATCTTTCACACGGCCCATGGCTGTGGGGTTGACTTTATCTTTCACACGGTCCGTGCCTGTGGGGTAGACTTTATCTTTCACACGGTCCACGCCTGAGAGATAGACTTTTTCACACGGTCCGTGCCTGTGGGATAGACTTTATCTTTCACTCGGTCCGTGCCTGTGGGATAGACTTTATGTTTCACACGGTCCGTGGCTGTGGGATAAACTTTTTCACACGGACCGTTGCTGTGGAATAGACTTTATCTTTCACACGGTCCGTGCCTGTGGGATAGATTTTATCTTTCACACGGTCCGTGGCTGTGGGGTAGACTTTATCTTTCACACGGTACGTTGCTAGGTAATAGAGTTTTTCTTTCACACGGTCCATGGCTGTGGGAATAGACTTTATGTTTCACACGGTCCGAGGCTGTGGGATAGACTTCATCGTTTACATGGTCCATGGCTGTGGGATAGACTCTATCTTTCACACGGTCCATGGCTGTGGGGTAGCCTTTATCTTTCACATGGTCTGTGGCTGTGGGGTAGTGTTTATCTTTCACACGGTCCGTGGCTGGGGGGTAGACTTTATCTTTCACACGGTCCGTGGCTGTGGGATAGACTTTATCTTTCACAGGGTCCATGGCTAGGGGGTAGACTTTATCTCTCACACGGCCTGTAGCAGTGGGGTAGACTTTATCTTTCACACGGCCCGTGCCTGTGGGGTAGACTTTATCTTTCACACGGCCGTGGCTCTGGGGTAGACATTTCTTTCATATGGCCCGTTCCTGTAGGATAGACTTTATCTTTCACACGGCCCGTGGCTCTGGGGTAGACATTTCTTTCATATGGCCCGTTCCTGTAGGATAGACTTTATCTTTCACACGGTCCGTGCCTATGGGATAGACTTTGTCTTTCCCATGGCCCGTGGCTACAGGGTAGACTTTATCTTTCACACGCCCCGTGGCTGTGGGGTAGACTTTATCTTTCACATGGTCCGTGCCTGTGGGATGGACTCTATCTTTCACACGGTCCGTGGCTGTGGAATAGACTCTAACTTTCACATGGTCCGTGGCTGTGGGATTAGACTCTATCTTTCACACGGTCCATGGCTGTGGGGTAGACTTTATCTTTCACACGGTCCGTGGCTGTGGGGTAGACTTTATCTTTCACACGGTATGTGGCTTTGGGATAGATTTTATCTTTCACACGGTCCGTGGCTGTGGGGTAGACTTTATCTTTCACACGGTCCGTGGCTGTGGGAACCGACTCTATCTTTCACACTGTCCGTGCCTGTGGGATAGACTTTATCTTTCACATAGTCCATGGCTGTGGGGTAGACTTTATCTTTCACACGGCCCGTGGCTGTGGATTAAACTTTATCTTTCACACGGTCCGTGGCTGAGGGATAGACTTTTTCACACGGTCCGTGCCTGTGGGATAGACTTTATCTTTCACACGGTCCATGGCTGTGGGATAGACTTTATGTTTCACACGGTCCCTGGCTGTGGGATAGACTTTTTCACACGGTCCGTTGCTGTGGGATAGACTTTATCTTTCACACGGTCCATTGCTTTGGGATAGACTTTATCTTTCACACGGTCAGTGCCTGTCGGATAGACTTTATCTTTCACATGGTCCGTGGCTGTGGGATAGACTTTATCTTTCACGTGGTCTGTGCCTGTGAGATAGACTTTATCTTTCACGTGGTCCGTGGCTGTGGGGTAGTCTTTATCTTTCACACGGTCCGTGCCTGTGGGATAGACTTTTTCACTCGGTCCGTGGCTGTGGGGTAGACTTTATCTTTCACATGGTCCGTGTCTGTGGGAGTAGTCTTTATCTTTCACACGTTCCGTGGCTGTGAGAATAGACTTTATGGTTCACAAGGTCCGTGGCTCTGGGAATTGAATTTATCTTTCACATTGTCCGTGTCTGTGGGGTAGACTTTATCTTTCATACGGTCCGTGCCTGTGGGATAGACTTTATCTTTCACATGGTCCGGGGCTGTGGTATAGACTTTATCTTTCACACGGTCCGTGGCTGTGGGATAGACTTTATCTTTCACACAGTCCGTGCCTGTGGGATAGACTTTTTCACACGGTCCTTGGCTCTGGGGTAGACTTTATCTTTCACATGGTCTGTGGCTGTGGGAGTAGTCTTTATGTTTCACACGGTCCGTGGCTGTGGGAATAGACTTTATTTTTCACACGGTCCGTGCCTTTGGGATAGTCTTTATCTTTCACACGGTCCGTGGCTGTGGGGTAGACTTTATCTTTCACATGGTCCGTGGCTGTTTGATAGACTCTATCTTTCACACGGTCTGTGTCTGTGGGGTAGACTTTATCCTTCACACGGCCCGTGCCTTTGGTGTAGACTTTATCTTTCACTCGGCCCTTGGCTGAGCGGTAGACTTTATCTTTCACATGGTCCGTGGCTCTGGAAATAGAGTTTATCTTTCACACGGTCCGTGTCTGTGGGATGGACTCTATCTTTCACACGGTCCGTGCCTGTGGGATAGACTCTATCTTTCACACGATCCGTGGATGAGGGAATAGACTTTATCTCTAACACGGTCCATGCCTGTGGGATAGACTCTATCTTTCACATGGTCCGTGGCTGTGGGATAGCCTCTATCTTTCACACAGTCCGTGGCTGTGGCAATAGACTCTATCTCTAACACGGCCCATGCCTGTGGGATAGACTCTATCTTTCACATGGTCCATGGCTGTGGGATAGCCTTATCTTTCACACAGTCCGTGGCTGTCGGAATAGACTCTATCTTTCACACGGTCCATGGCTGTGGGATAGACTTTATATTTCACACGGTCCATGGCTGTCAGATAGACTTTATCTTTCACACGCTCCGTGGCTCTGGGATACACTTAATCTTTCAAACGTTCCGTGGCTGTGGGAATAGCCTGCATCTTTCACACGGTCCGTGCCTGTGGGGAAGACTTATCTTTCACACGGTCCGCGGATGTGGGTTAGACTTTATCTTTCACACGCTCCGTGGCTCTGGGATATACTTTATCTTTCACACGGTCCGTGGCTGTGAGATAGACTTTATCTTTCACACGGTCCGTGCCTGTGGGATAGACTTCATCTTTCACACGGTCCGTGGCTGTGGGATAGTCTCTATCTTTCACATGGTCCGTGCCTGTGGGATAGACTCTATCTTTCACATGGTCCGTGGCTGTGGGATAGCCTCTATCTTTCACATGGTCCGTGGCTGTGGGAATAGACTCTATCTTTCACACAGTCCATGGCTGTGGGATAGACTTTATCTTTCACACGGTCCGTGGCTGTGGGATAGACTTTATCTTTCACACGGTCCATGGCTGTTGGAGTAGACTTTATCTTTCACACGGTCCATGGCTGTGGGAGTAGACTTTATGTTTCACACAGTCCGTTGCTGTGGGAATAGCCTGTATCTTTCACACGGTCCGTGCCTGTGGGGTAGACTTTATCTTTCACACGGTCCGTGGCTGTCGGATAAACTTTATCTTTCACACGCTCCGTGGCTCTGGGATAGACTTTATCTTTCACACGTTCCGTGGCTGTGGGGTAGACTTTGTCTTTCACATGGTCCATGCCTGTGAGATAGACTTTTTCACACGGTCTGTGGCTGTGGGATAGACTTTATCTTTCACACGGTCCATGCCTGTGGGATAGACTTTACCTTTCACACGGTCCGTGGCTGTGGGATTGATTTTTTCACACGGTCCGTGGCTGTGGGATAGAGTTTATCTTTCACCCGGTCCGTGCCTGTGGGATAGACTTTATCTTTCACATGGTCCGTGGCTGTGGGATACACTTTAGCTTTCACACGGTGTGTGGCTGTGGGATAGACTTTATCTTTCACACGGTCCGATGCTGTGGGGTAGACTTTATCTTTCACACGGTCCGTGCCTGTGTAATAGACTTTATCTTTCACACGGTCCGTGGCTCTGTGGTAGACTTTATCTTTCACATGGTCCATGCCTATGGGATAGACTTTATCTTTCACACGGTCCGTGCCTGTGGGATAGAGTTTTTCACACGGTCCGTGGCTGTGGGATAGACTTTATCTTTCACACGGTCTGTGCCTGTGGGAATAGACTTTATCTTTCACACGGTCCGTGGCTGTGGGATAGACTTTTTCACATGGTCCGTGGATGTGGGATAGACTTTATCTTTCACACGGTCCGTGGCTGTGGGATAGACTTTATCTTTCACACGTTCCGTGCCTGTGGGATAGAGTTTATCTTTCACACGTTCCGTGGCTGTGGGGTATACTTTATCTTTCACACAGTCCGTGCCTGTGGGATTGACTTTATCTTTCACACGGTCCGTGCCTGTGGGATAGACTTTTTCCCACGGTCCGTGCCTGTGGGTTAGACTCTATCTTTCACACGGTCCGTGGCTGTGGGATAGACTCTATCTTTCACATGTTCCGTGGTTGTGGGAATAGACTCTATCTTTCACACGATCCGTGGCTGTGGGGTAGACTTTATCTTTCACATGGTCCATGGCTGTGGGGTAGACTTTATCTTTCACACGGTCCATGGCTGGGGGGTAGACTTTATCTTTCACATGGCCTTTGGTTGTGGGGTAGACTTTATCTTTCACACGGTCCGTGGCTGTGGGATAGACTTTTTTGTTTCACACGGCCCGTGGCTGTGGGAATAGACTCTATCTTTCACACGGTCCGTGCCTGTGGGATAGACTCTATCTCTCACACGGTCCGTGGCTGTGGGGTAGACTTTATCTTTTACACGGTCCGTGGCTGTGGGATAGAGTTTATTTTTCACATGGCCCGTGGCTGTGGGGTAGACGTTATCTTTCACATGGTCCGTGTCTGTGGTGTAGACTTTATCTTTCACACGGCCCGTGCCTGTGGGGTAGACTTTATCTTTCACACGGCCCGTGGCTGTGGGGTAGACTTTATCTTTCACACGGTCCTTGGCTGTGGGGTAGACTTTATGTTTCACACGGTCCGTGGTTGTGGTAGACTTAAACTTTCACAAGGTCCGTGGCTTTGTGTAGACTTTATCTTTCACACGGCCCGTGCCTGTGGGGTAGACTTTATCTTTCACACGGCCCGTGGCTGTGAAGTGGACTTTATCTTTAACTCGGTCAGTGGCTGTGCGGTAGACTTTATCTTTCACACGGTCCATGGCTGTGGGAATAGACTTTATTTTTCACACGGTCCGTTCCTGTGGGCATATACTTTATGTTTCACACGGTCGGTGGCTGTGGGAATAGTCTTTATCTTTCACACGCTCTGTGCCTGAGGGTTAGACTTTATCTTTCACACGGTCCGTGGCTTTGGGATAGACTCTATCTTTCACACGGTCCATGCCTGTGGGATAGACTCTATCTTTAACACGGTCCGTGCATGTGGGATAGACTCTATCTTTCACACGGTCCGTGGCTGTGGGGTAGACTTTATCTTTCACACGGCCCGTGGCTGTGGGGTACACTTCATCTTTCACACGGTCCGTGCCTGTGGGGTAGACATTATCTTTCACACGGTCCGTGGATGTGGGGTAGACTTTATCTTTCACACGGTCCGTGGCTGTGGGTTAGACTTTATCTCTCACACGGTCCATGGCTGTGGGAATAGACTATATCTTTCACGGGGTCCGTGCCTGTGGGATAGAGTTTATCTTTCACACGGTCCGTGGCTGTGGGGTATACTTTATCTTTCACAGAGTCCGTGCCTGTGGGATTGACATTATCTTTCACACGGTCCGTGGCTCTGGGATAGACTTTTTCCCACGGTCCGTGCCTGTGGGTTAGACTCTATCTTTCACACGGGCCGTGGCTGTGGGATAGACTCTATCTTTCACATGGTCCGTGGTTGGGGGAATAGACTCTATCTTTCACACGATCCGTGGCTGTGGGGTAGACTTTATCTTTCACATGGTCCATGGCTGTGCGGTAGACTTTATCTTTCACACGGTATGTGGGTGTGGGATAGATTTTATCTTTCACACGATCCGTTGCTGTGGGATAGACTTTATCTTTCACACGGTCCATGGCTGGGGGGTAGACTTTATCTTTCACATGGCCTTTGGTTGTGGGGTAGACTTTATCTTTCACACGGCCCGTGCCTGTGGGATACCCTTTTTCTTTCACACGGTCCGTGGCTGTGGTGTAGACTTTATCTTTCACATGGCCTTTGGCTGAGGGAAAGACTTTATCTTTCACACGGCCCGTGTCTGTGGGATAGACTTTTTCTTTCACACGGCCCATGGCTGTGGGGTAGACTTTCTCTTTCACACGGCCCGTGCCTGTGGGATAGACTTTATCTTTCACACGGTCCGTGTCTGTGGGATAGACTTTATCTTTCACACGGCCCGTGGCTGTGGGGTAGACTTTATCTTTCACACGGCCCGTGGCTGTGGGGTAGACTTTATCTTTCACACGGTCCGTGGCTGTGAGGTAGACTTTATTTGTCACACGGTCCGTGGCTGTGGTAGTAGACTTTATCTTTCACACGGTCCGTGGCTGTGGGAATAGACTTTATGTTTCACACGGTCCCTGGCTCTGGGAATAGACTTTATCTTTCACACGGTCCGTGCCTGTTGGGTAGACTTTATTTTTCACCCGGTCCGTGGCTGTGAGGTAGACTTTATTTGTCACACGGTCCGTGGCTGTGGTAGTAGACTTTATCTTTCACACGGTCCGTGGCTGTGGGAATAGACTTTATGTTTCACACGGTCCCTGGCTCTGGGAATAGACTTTATCTTTCACACGGTGCATGCCTGTGGGGTAGACTTTATCTTTCACACGGTCCGTGCCTGTGGGATAGACTCTATCTTCCACATGGTCTGTCGCTGTGGGAATAGACTCTATCTTTCACACGGTCCATGGCTGTGGGTTAGACTTTATCTTTCACACGGTCCGTGGCTGTGGGGTAGACTTTATCTTTCACACGGTCCATGCCTGTGGGACAGACTTTATCTTTCACACGGTCCATGCCTGTGGGATAGACTTTTTCACATGGTCCGTGGCTGTGGGGTAGACTTTATCTTTCACACGGTCCATGCCTGTGGGATAGACTTTATCTTTCACACGGTCCGTGGCTTTTGGGTAGACTTTATCTTTCACAAGCTCCGTGGCTGTGGGTAGACTTTATCTTTCACACGGTCCGTGGCTGTGGTGTAGACTTTGTCTTTCACACGGCCCGTGGCTGTGCGGTAGACTTTATCTTTCACACGGCCCGTGGATGTGGGGTAGACTTTATCTTTCACACGGTCCGTGGCTGTGGGGTAGACTATATCTTTCACATGGTCCGTGGCTGTGGGGTAGACTTTATCTTGCACACGGTCCGTGGCAGTGGGAATAGACTTTATCTTTCACACGGTCCGTGGGTGTGGGAATAGACTTTATCTTTCACATAGTCCGTGCCTGTGGGATAGACTTTATCTTTCACACGGTCCGTGGCTGTGGGATAGACTCTATCTTTCACATGGTCCGTGGCTGTGGTATAGACTTTATCCTTCACACGGTCCATGCCTGTGGGATAGACTTTATCTTTCACATTGTCCGTGCTTGTGGGTTAGATTTTATCTTTCACACAGACCGTGCGTGTGTGATAGACTCTATCTTTCACACGGTCCGTGGCTCTGGGATAAACTCTATCTTTCACATGGTCCATGGCTGTGAGAGTAGACTCTATCTTTCACATGGTCCATGGCTGTGGGGTAGACTCTATCTTTCACATGGTCCGTGGCTGTGGGGTAACCTTTATCTTTCACATGGTCCGTGGCTGTGGGATAGGCTTTTTCACATGGTCCGTGCCTGTGGGATAGACTTTATCTTTCACACGGTCCCTGGCTGTGGGATAGACTTTATCTTTCACACGGTCCGTGGCTGTGGGATTGACTTTATCTTTCACAAGGTCCATGGCTCGGGGGTAGACTTTATCCTCACACGGCCCGTGGCAGTGGGGTAGACTTTATCTTTCACACGGCCCGTGCCCATGGCATAGACTTTATCTTTCACACGGCAAGTGGCTGTGGGGTAGACTTTATCTTTCATACGGCCCGTTCCTGTGGGATAGACTTTATCTTTCACACGGTCCGTGCCTATGGGATAGACTTTGTCTTTCACACGGCCCGTGGCTGCGGGGTAGACTTTATCTTTCACACGGTCCGTGCCTGTGGGATAGACTTTATCTTTCACATGGTCCGTGGCTGTGGGAATAGACTTTATCTTTCACGTGGTCTGTGCCTGTGAGATAGACTTTATCTTTCACGTGGTCCGTGGCTGTGGGGTAGTCTTTATCTTTCACACGGTCCGTGCCTGTGGGATAGACTTTTTCACTCGGTCCGTGGCTGTGGGGTAGACTTTATCTTTCACATGGTCCGTGTCTGTGGGAGTAGTCTTTATCTTTCACACGTTCCGTGGCTGTGAGAATAGACTTTATGGTTCACAAGGTCCGTGGCTCTGGGAATTGAATTTATCTTTCACATTGTCCGTGGCTGTGGGGTAGACTTTATCTTTCATACGGTCCGTGCCTGTGGGATAGACTTTATCTTTCACATGGTCCGGGGCTGTGGTATAGACTTTATCTTTCACACGGTCCGTGGCTGTGGGATAGACTTTATCTTTCACACGGTGCGTGCCTGTGGGATAGACTTTTTCACACGGTCCTTGGCTCTGGGGTAGACTTTATCTTTCACATGGTCTGTGGCTGTGGGAGCAGTCTTTATGTTTCACACGGTCCGTGGCTGTGGGAATAGACTTTATGTTTCACAAGGTCCGTGACTCTGGGAATATAATTTATCTTTCACATGGTCCGTGGCTGTGCGATAGACTGTATCTTTCACACGGTCCGTGGCTGGGGATAGATCTTATCTTTCACACGGTCCGTGGCTGTGGGATAGACTTTATCTTTCACACGGTCTGTGCCTGTGGGATAGACTTTATCTTTCACACGGTCCGTGGCTGTGGGATAGACTTTATCTTTCACACGGTCCGTGGCTGTGGGATAGACTTTATCTTTCACACGGTCCGTGGCAGTGGGATAGACTTTTTCACACAGTCCGTGGCTGTGGGATATACTTTATCTTTCACACGGTCCATGCCTGTGGGATAGACTTTATCTTTCACATGGTCCGTGGCTGTGGGATAGACTTTTTCACACGGTCCATGCCTCTGGGATAGACTTTATCTTTCACACGGTCCGTGGCTGTGAGATAGACTTTATCTTTCACACGATCCGTGCCTGTGGGATAGACTTTATTTTTCACACGGTCCGTGCCTTTGGGATAGTCTTTATCTTTCACACGGTCCGTGGCTGTGGGGTAGACTTTATCTTTCACAATGTCTGTGTCTGTGGGATAGACTTTATCTTTCACACGGTACGTGCCTGTGAGATAGACTGTATCTTTCACATGGTCCGTGGCTGTGGGATAGACTTTATCTTTCACACGGTCCGTGGCTGTGGGAATAGACTTTATCTTTCACACGGTCCGTGCCTGTGGGATAGACTTTATCTTTCACACGGTCCCTCGCTGTGGGATAGACTTTATTTTTCACACGGTCCATGGCTGTGGGGTAGACTTTATCTTTCACACGGTCCGTGGCTGTGGGATAGTCTTTATCTTTCACACGGTCCGTGGCTGTGGGGTAGAGTTTATGTTTCACACGGCCCGTGGCTGTGGATTAGACTTTGTCTTTCACATGGTCCGTGGCTGTGGGGTAGACTATATCTTTCACACGGTCCGTGCCTGTGGGAAAGACTCTATCTTTCACATGGTCTGTGGCTGTGGGATAGACTTTTTCTTTCAAACGGTCCGTGGCTGTGGGAATAGACTCTATCTTTCACACGGTCCAGGGCTGTGGGGAGACTTTATGTTTCACACGGTCCTTGGCTGTGGCATAGACTTTATCTTTCATACGGTCCGTGGCTGTGGGAGTAGACTTTATCTTTCACACGGTCTGTGGCGGTGGGAATAGACTTTATGTTTCACAAGGTCCGTGGCTCTGGGAATAGACTTTATCTTTCACATGATCCGTTGCTGTGGGGTAGACTTTATCTTTCACACGGTCCGTGCCTGTGGGATAGATTTTATCTTTCACACGGTCCGTGGCTGTGGGGTAGACTTTATCTTTCACACGGTCCGTGCCTTTGGGATAGACTTTATCTTTCACACGGTCCGTGGCTGTGGGATAGACTTTATCTTTCACATGGTCCGTGGCTGTGGGATAGATTTTATCTTTCACACGGCCCGTGGGTGTGAAGTGGACTTTATCTTTAACACGGTCCGTGGCTGTGGTGTAGACTTTTTCTTACACACGGTCCGTGGCTGTGGGGTAGACTTTATCTTTCACATGGTCCGAGGCTGTGGGAATAGACTTTATTTTTCACACGGTCCGTGGCTGTGGGAATACACTTTATGTTTCACACGGTCCGTGGCTGTGGGAATAGACTCTATCTTTCACACGGTCCATGGCTGTCGGATAGACTTTATCTTTCACACGCTCCGTGGCTCTGGGATACACTTAATCTTTCAAACGTTCCGTGGCTGTGGGAATAGCCTGCATCTTTCACACGGTCCGTGCCTGTGGGGAAGACTTATCTTTCACACGGTCCGCAGATGTGGGTTAGACTTTATCTTTCACACGCTCCGTGGCTCTGGGATATACTTTATCTTTCACACGGTCCGTGGCTGTGAGATAGACTTTATCTTTCACACGGTCCGTGCCTGTGGGATAGACTTTATCTTTCACACGGTCCGTGGCTGTGGGATAGACTCTATCTTTCACACGGTACTTTCCTGTGGGATAGACTCTATCTTTCACACGGTTCATGGCTGTTGGAATAGACTTTATATTTCACACGGTCCGTGCCTGTGGGATAGACTTTATCTTTCACACGGTCCGTGGCTGTGGGATAGACTTTATGTTTCACACGGTCCGTGCCTGTGGAATAGACTTTATCTTTCACACGATCCGTGGCTGTGGGTTAGACTTTATGTTTCACACGGTCCGTGCCTGTGGGATAGACTTTATCTTTCACACGGTCCGTGGCTTTTGGGTAGACTTTATCTTTCACAAGCTCCGTGGCTGTGGGTAGACTTTATCTTTCACACGGTCCGTGGCTGTGGTGTAGACTTTGTCTTTCACACGGCCCGTGGCTGTGCGGTAGACTTTATCTTTCACACGGCCCGTGGATGTGGGGTACACTTTATCTTTCACACGGTCCGTGGCTGTGGGGTAGACTATATCTTTCACATGGTCCGTGGCTGTGGGGTAGACTTTATCTTGCACACGGTCCGTGGCAGTGGGAATAGACTTTATCTTTCACACGGTCCGTGGGTGTTGGAATAGACTTTATCTTTCACATAGTCCATGCCTGTGGGATAGACTCTATCTTTCACACGGTCCGTGGCTGTGGGATAGACTCTATCTTTCACATGGTCCGTGCCTGTGGTATAGACTTTATCCTTCACACGGTCCATGCCTGTGGGATAGACTTTATCTTTCACATTGTCCGTGCCTGTGGGTTAGATTTTATCTTTCACACAGACCGTGCGTGTGTGATAGACTCTATCTTTCACACGGTCCGTGGCTCTGGGATAAACTCTATCTTTCACATGGTCCATGGCTGTGAGAGTAGACTCTATCTTTCACATGGTCCATGGCTGTGGGATAGACTCTATCTTTCACATGGTCCGTGGTTGGGGGAATAGACTCTATCTTTCACACGATCCGTGGCTGTGGGGTAGACTTTATCTTTCACATGGTCCATGGCTGTGGGGTAGACTTTATCTTTCACACGGTATGTGGGTGTGGGATAGATTTTATCTTTCACACGATCCGTTGCTGTGGGATAGACTTTATCTTTCACACGGTCCATGGCTGGGGGGTAGACTTTATCTTTCACATGGCCTTTGGTTGCGGGGTAGACTTTATCTTTCACACGGCCCGTGCCTGTGGGATACCCTTTTTCTTTCACACGGTCCGTGGCTGTGGTGTAGACTTTATCTTTCACATGGCCTTTGGCTGAGGGAAAGACTTTATCTTTCACACGGCCCGTGTCTGTGGGATAGACTTTTTCTTTCACACGGCCCATGGCTGTGGGGTAGACTTTCTCTTTCACATGGTCCATGGCTGTGGGGTAGACTTTATCTTTCACACGGTCCATGGCTGGGGGGTAGACTTTATCTTTCACATGGCCTTTGGTTGTGGGGTAGACTTTATCTTTCACACGGTCCGTGGCTGTGGGATAGACTTTTTTGTTTCACACGGCCCGTGGCTGTGGGAATAGACTCTATCTTTCACACGGTCCGTGCCTGTGGGATAGACTCTATCTCTCACACGGTCCGTGGCTCTGGGGTAGACTTTATCTTTTACACGGTCCGTGGCTGTGGGATAGAGTTTATTTTTCACATGGCCCGTGGCTGTGGGGTAGACGTTATCTTTCACATGGTCCGTGTCTGTGGTGTAGACTTTATCTTTCACACGGCCCGTGCCTGTGGGGTAGACTTTATCTTTCACACGGCCCGTGGCTGTGGGGTAGACTTTATCTTTCACACGGTCCTTGGCTGTGGGGTAGACTTTATGTTTCACACGGTCCGTGGTTGTGGTAGACTTAAACTTTCACAAGGTCCGTGGCTTTGTGTAGACTTTATCTTTCACACGGCCCGTGCCTGTGGGGTAGACTTTATCTTTCACACGGCCCGTGGCTGTGAAGTGGACTTTATCTTTAACTCGGTCAGTGGCTGTGCGGTAGACTTTATCTTTCACACGGTCCATGGCTGTGGGAATAGACTTTATTTTTCACACGGTCCGTTCCTGTGGGCATATACTTTATGTTTCACACGGTCGGTGGCTGTGGGAATAGTCTTTATCTTTCACACGCTCTGTGCCTGAGGGTTAGACTTTATCTTTCACACGGTCCGTGGCTTTGGGATAGACTCTATCTTTCACACGGTCCATGCCTGTGGGATAGACTCTATCTTTAACACGGTCCGTGCATGTGGGATAGACTCTATCTTTCACACGGTCCGTGGCTGTGGGGTAGACTTTATCTTTCACACGGCCCGTGGCTGTGGGGTACACTTCATCTTTCACACGGTCCGTGCCTGTGTGGTAGACATTATCTTTCACACGGTCCGTGGATGTGGGGTAGACTTTATCTTTCACACGGTCCGTGGCTGTGGGTTAGACTTTATCTCTCACACGGTCCATGGCTGTGGGAATAGACTATATCTTTCACGGGGTCCGTGCCTGTGGGATAGAGTTTATCTTTCACACGGTCCGTGGCTGTGGGGTATACTTTATCTTTCACAGAGTCCGTGCCTGTGGGATTGACATTATCTTTCACACGGTCCGTGGCTCTGGGATAGACTTTTTCCCACGGTCCGTGCCTGTGGGTTAGACTCTATCTTTCACACGGGCCGTGGCTGTGGGATAGACTCTATCTTTCACATGGTCCGTGGTTGGGGGAATAGACTCTATCTTTCACACGATCCGTGGCTGTGGGGTAGACTTTATCTTTCACATGGTCCATGGCTGTGCGGTAGACTTTATCTTTCACACGGTATGTGGGTGTGGGATAGATTTTATCTTTCACACGATCCGTTGCTGTGGGATAGACTTTATCTTTCACACGGTCCATGGCTGGGGGGTAGACTTTATCTTTCACATGGCCTTTGGTTGTGGGGTAGACTTTATCTTTCACACGGCCCGTGCCTGTGGGATACCCTTTTTCTTTCACACGGTCCGTGGCTGTGGTGTAGACTTTATCTTTCACATGGCCTTTGGCTGAGGGAAAGACTTTATCTTTCACACGGCCCGTGTCTGTGGGATAGACTTTTTCTTTCACACGGCCCATGGCTGTGGGGTAGACTTTCTCTTTCACACGGCCCGTGCCTGTGGGATAGACTTTATCTTTCACACGGTCCGTGGCTGTGGGATAGACTTTATCTTTCACACGGCCCGTGGCTGTGGGGTAGACTTTATCTTTCACACGGCCCGTGGCTGTGGGGTAGACTTTATCTTTCACACGGTCCGTGGCTGTGAGGTAGACTTTATTTGTCACACGGTCCGTGGCTGTGGTAGTAGACTTTATCTTTCACACGGTCCGTGGCTGTGGGAATAGACTTTATGTTTCACACGGTCCCTGGCTCTGGGAATAGACTTTATCTTTCACACGGTCCGTGCCTGTGGGGTAGACTTTATTTTTCACCCGGTCCGTGGCTGTGAGGTAGACTTTATTTGTCACACGGTCCGTGGCTGTGGTAGTAGACTTTATCTTTCACACGGTCCGTGGCTGTGGGAATAGACTTTATGTTTCACACGGTCCCTGGCTCTGGGAATAGACTTTATCTTTCACACGGTGCATGCCTGTGGGGTAGACTTTATCTTTCACACGGTCCGTGCCTGTGGGATAGACTCTATCTTCCACATGGTCTGTCGCTGTGGGAATAGACTCTATCTTTCACACGGTCCATGGCTGTGGGTTAGACTTTATCTTTCACACGGTCCGTGGCTGTGGGGTAGACTTTATCTTTCACACGGTCCATGCCTGTGGGACAGACTTTATCTTTCACACGGTCCATGCCTGTGGGATAGACTTTTTCACATGGTCCGTGGCTGTGGGGTAGACTTTATCTTTCACACAGTCCATGCCTGTGGGATAGACTTTATCTTTCACACGGTCCGTGGCTTTTGGGTAGACTTTATCTTTCACAAGCTCCGTGGCTGTGGGTAGACTTTATCTTTCACACGGTCCGTGGCTGTGGTGTAGACTTTGTCTTTCACACGGCCCGTGGCTGTGCGGTAGACTTTATCTTTCACACGGCCCGTGGATGTGGGGTACACTTTATCTTTCACACGGTCCGTGGCTGTGGGGTAGACTATATCTTTCACATGGTCCGTGGCTGTGGGGTAGACTTTATCTTGCACACGGTCCGTGGCAGTGGGAATAGACTTTATCTTTCACACGGTCCGTGGGTGTGGGAATAGACTTTATCTTTCACATAGTCCGTGCCTGTGGGATAGACTCTATCTTTCACACGGTCCGTGGCTGTGGGATAGACTCTATCTTTCACATGGTCCGTGGCTGTGGTATAGACTTTATCCTTCACACGGTCCATGCCTGTGGGATAGACTTTATCTTTCACATTGTCCGTGCTTGTGGGTTAGATTTTATCTTTCACACAGACCGTGCGTGTGTGATAGACTCTATCTTTCACACGGTCCGTGGCTCTGGGATAAACTCTATCTTTCACATGGTCCATGGCTGTGAGAGTAGACTCTATCTTTCACATGGTCCATGGCTGTGGGGTAGACTCTATCTTTCACATGGTCCGTGGCTGTGGGGTAACCTTTATCTTTCACATGGTCCGTGGCTGTGGGATAGGCTTTTTCACATGGTCCGTGCCTGTGGGATAGACTTTATCTTTCACACGGTCCCTGGCTGTGGGATAGACTTTATCTTTCACACGGTCCGTGGCTGTGGGATTGACTTTATCTTTCACAAGGTCCATGGCTCGGGGGTAGACTTTATCCTCACACGGCCCGTGGCAGTGGGGTAGACTTTATCTTTCACACGGCCCGTGCCCATGGCATAGACTTTATCTTTCACACGGCAAGTGGCTGTGGGGTAGACTTTATCTTTCATACGGCCCGTTCCTGTGGGATAGACTTTATCTTTCACACGGTCCGTGCCTATGGGATAGACTTTGTCTTTCACACGGCCCGTGGCTGCGGGGTAGACTTTATCTTTCACACGGTCAGTGCCTGTGGGATAGACTTTATCTTTCACATGGTCCGTGGCTGTGGGAATAGACTTTATCTTTCACGTGGTCTGTGCCTGTGAGATAGACTTTATCTTTCACGTGGTCCGTGGCTGTGGGGTAGTCTTTATCTTTCACACGGTCCGTGCCTGTGGGATAGACTTTTTCACTCGGTCCGTGGCTGTGGGGTAGACTTTATCTTTCACATGGTCCGTGTCTGTGGGAGTAGTCTTTATCTTTCACACGTTCCGTGGCTGTGAGAATAGACTTTATGGTTCACAAGGTCCGTGGCTCTGGGAATTGAATTTATCTTTCACATTGTCCGTGTCTGTGGGGTAGACTTTATCTTTCATACGGGCCGTGCCTGTGGGATAGACTTTATCTTTCACATGGTCCGGGGCTGTGGTATAGACTTTATCTTTCACACGGTCCGTGGCTGTGGGATAGACTTTATCTTTCACACGGTGCGTGCCTGTGGGATAGACTTTTTCACACGGTCCTTGGCTCTGGGGTAGACTTTATCTTTCACATGGTCTGTGGCTGTGGGAGCAGTCTTTATGTTTCACACGGTCCGTGGCTGTGGGAATAGACTTTATGTTTCACAAGGTCCGTGACTCTGGGAATATAATTTATCTTTCACATGGTCCGTGGCTGTGCGATAGACTGTATCTTTCACACGGTCCGTGGCTGGGGATAGATCTTATCTTTCACACGGTCCGTGGCTGTGGGATAGACTTTATCTTTCACATGGTCTGTGCCTGTGGGATAGACTTTATCTTTCACACGGTCCGTGGCTGTGGGATAGACTTTATCTTTCACGCGGTCCGTGCCTGTGGGATAGACTTTATCTTTCACACGGTCCGTGGCAGTGGGATAGACTTTTTCACACAGTCCGTGGCTGTGGGATATACTTTATCTTTCACACGGTCCATGCCTGTGGGATAGACTTTATCTTTCACATGGTCCGTGGCTGTGGGATAGACTTTTTCACACGGTCCATGCCTCTGGGATAGACTTTATCTTTCACACGGTCCGTGGCTGTGAGATAGACTTTATCTTTCACACGATCCGTGCCTGTGGGATAGACTTTATCTTTCACACGGTCCGTGCCTTTGGGATAGTCTTTATCTTTCACACGGTCCGTGGCTGTGGGGTAGACTTTATCTTTCACAATGTCTGTGTCTGTGGGATAGACTTTATCTTTCACACGGTACGTGCCTGTGAGATAGACTGTATCTTTCACATGGTCCGTGGCTGTGGGATAGACTTTATCTTTCACACGGTCCGTGGCTGTGGGAATAGACTATATCTTTCACACGGTCCGTGCCTGTGGGATAGACTTTATCTTTCACACGGTCCCTCGCTGTGGGATAGACTTTATTTTTCACACGGTCCATGGCTGTGGGGTAGACTTTATCTTTCACACGGTCCGTGGCTGTGGGATAGTCTTTATCTTTCACACGGTCCGTGGCTGTGGGGTAGAGTTTATGTTTCACACGGCCCGTGGCTGTGGATTAGACTTTGTCTTTCACATGGTCCGTGGCTGTGGGGTAGACTATATCTTTCACACGGTCCGTGCCTGTGGGAAAGACTCTATCTTTCACATGGTCTGTGGCTGTGGGATAGACTTTTTCTTTCAAACGGTCCGTGGCTGTGGGAATAGACTCTATCTTTCACACGGTCCAGGGCTGTGGGGAGACTTTATGTTTCACACGGTCCTTGGCTGTGGCATAGACTTTATCTTTCATACGGTCCGTGGCTGTGGGAGTAGACTTTATCTTTCACACGGTCTGTGGCGGTGGGAATAGACTTTATGTTTCACAAGGTCCGTGGCTCTGGGAATAGACTTTATCTTTCACATGATCCGTTGCTGTGGGGTAGACTTTATCTTTCACACGGTCCGTGCCTGTGGGATAGATTTTATCTTTCACACGGTCCGTGGCTGTGGGGTAGACTTTATCTTTCACACGGTCCGTGCCTTTGGGATAGACTTTATCTTTCACACGGTCCGTGGCTGTGGGATAGACTTTATCTTTCACATGGTCCGTGGCTGTGGGATAGATTTTATCTTTCACACGGCCCGTGGGTGTGAAGTGGACTTTATCTTTAACACGGTCCGTGGCTGTGGTGTAGACTTTTTCTTACACACGGTCCGTGGCTGTGGGGTAGACTTTATCTTTCACATGGTCCGAGGCTGTGGGAATAGACTTTATTTTTCACACGGTCCGTGGCTGTGGGAATACACTTTATGTTTCACACGGTCCGTGGCTGTGGGAATAGACTCTATCTTTCACACGGTCCATGGCTGTCGGATAGACTTTATCTTTCACACGCTCCGTGGCTCTGGGATACACTTAATCTTTCAAACGTTCCTTGGCTGTGGGAATAGCCTGCATCTTTCACACGGTCCGTGCCTGTGGGGAAGACTTATCTTTCACACGGTCCGCAGATGTGGGTTAGACTTTATCTTTCACACGCTCCGTGGCTCTGGGATATACTTTATCTTTCACACGGTCCGTGGCTGTGAGATAGACTTTATCTTTCACACGGTCCGTGCCTGTGGGATAGACTTCATCTTTCACACGGTCCGTGGCTGTGGGATAGACTCTATCTTTCACACGGTACTTTCCTGTGGGATAGACTCTATCTTTCACACGGTTCATGGCTGTTGGAATAGACTTTATATTTCACACGGTCCGTGCCTGTGGGATAGACTTTATCTTTCACACGGTCCGTGGCTGTGGGATAGACTTTATGTTTCACACGGTCCGTGCCTGTGGAATAGACTTTATCTTTCACACGATCCGTGGCTGTGGGTTAGACTTTATGTTTCACACGGTCCGTGCCTGTGGGATAGACTTTATCTTTCACACGGTCCGTGGCTTTTGGGTAGACTTTATCTTTCACAAGCTCCGTGGCTGTGGGTAGACTTTATCTTTCACACGGTCCGTGGCTGTGGTGTAGACTTTGTCTTTCACACGGCCCGTGGCTGTGCGGTAGACTTTATCTTTCACACGGCCCGTGGATGTGGGGTACACTTTATCTTTCACACGGTCCGTGGCTGTGGGGTAGACTATATCTTTCACATGGTCCGTGGCTGTGGGGTAGACTTTATCTTGCACACGGTCCGTGGCAGTGGGAATAGACTTTATCTTTCACACGGTCCGTGGGTGTTGGAATAGACTTTATCTTTCACATAGTCCGTGCCTGTGGGATAGACTCTATCTTTCACACGGTCCGTGGCTGTGGGATAGACTCTATCTTTCACAGGGTCCGTGCCTGTGGTATAGACTTTATCCTTCACACGGTCCATGCCTGTGGGATAGACTTTATCTTTCACATTGTCCGTGCCTGTGGGTTAGATTTTATCTTTCACACAGACCGTGCGTGTGTGATAGACTCTATCTTTCACACGGTCCGTGGCTCTGGGATAAACTCTATCTTTCACATGGTCCATGGCTGTGAGAGTAGACTCTATCTTTCACATGGTCCATGGCTGTGGGATAGACTCTATCTTTCACATGGTCCGTGGTTGGGGGAATAGACTCTATCTTTCACACGATCCGTGGCTGTGGGGTAGACTTTATCTTTCACATGGTCCATGGCTGTGGGGTAGACTTTATCTTTCACACGGTATGTGGGTGTGGGATAGATTTTATCTTTCACACGATCCGTTGCTGTGGGATAGACTTTATCTTTCACACGGTCCATGGCTGGGGGGTAGACTTTATCTTTCACATGGCCTTTGGTTGCGGGGTAGACTTTATCTTTCACACGGCCCGTGCCTGTGGGATACCCTTTTTCTTTCACACGGTCCGTGGCTGTGGTGTAGACTTTATCTTTCACATGGCCTTTGGCTGAGGGAAAGACTTTATCTTTCACACGGCCCGTGTCTGTGGGATAGACTTTTTCTTTCACACGGCCCATGGCTGTGGGGTAGACTTTCTCTTTCACACGGCCCGTGCCTGTGGGATAGACTTTATCTTTCACACTCTCCGTGGCTGTGGGATAGACTTTATCTTTCACACGGCCCGTGGCTGTGGGGTAGACTTTATCTTTCACACGGCCCGTGGCTGTGGGGTAGACTTTATCTTTCACACGGTCCGTGGCTGTGAGGTAGACTTTATTTGTCACACGGTCCGTGGCTGTGGTAGTAGACTTTATCTTTCACACGGTCCGTGGCTGTGGGAATAGACTTTATGTTTCACACGGTCCGTGCCTGTTGGGTAGACTTTATTTTTCACCCGGTCCGTGGCTGTGAGGTAGACTTTATTTGTCACACGGTCCGTGGCTGTGGTAGTAGACTTTATCTTTCACACGGTCCGTGGCTGTGGGAATAGACTTTATGTTTCACACGGTCCCTGGCTCTGGGAATAGACTTTATCTTTCACACGGTCCATGCCTGTGGGGTAGACTTTATCTTTCACACGGTCCGTGCCTGTGGGATAGACTCTATCTTCCACATGGTCTGTCGCTGTGGGAATAGACTCTATCTTTCACACGGTCCATGGCTGTGGGTTAGACTTTATCTTTCACACGGTCCGTGGCTGTGGGGTAGACTTTATCTTTCACACGGTCCATGCCTGTGGGACAGACTTTATCTTTCACACGGTCCATGCCTGTGGGATAGACTTTTTCACATGGTCCGTGGCTCTGGGGTAGACTTTATCTTTCACACAGTCCGTGCCTGTGGGATAGACTTTATCTTTCACACGGTCCGTGGCTTTTGGGTAGACTTTATCTTTCACAAGCTCCGTGGCTGTGGGTAGACTTTATCTTTCACACGGTCCGTGGCTGTGGTGTAGACTTTGTCTTTCACACGGCCCGTGGCTGTGCGGTAGACTTTATCTTTCACACGGCCCGTGGATGTGGGGTACACTTTATCTTTCACACGGTCCGTGGCTGTGGGGTAGACTATATCTTTCACATGGTCCGTGGCTGTGGGGTAGACTTTATCTTGCACACGGTCCGTGGCAGTGGGAATAGACTTTATCTTTCACACGGTCCGTGGGTGTGGGAATAGACTTTATCTTTCACATAGTCCGTGCCTGTGGGATAGACTCTATCTTTCACACGGTCCGTGGCTGTGGGATAGACTCTATCTTTCACATGGTCCGTGGCTGTGGTATAGACTTTATCCTTCACACGGTCCATGCCTGTGGGATAGACTTTATCTTTCACATTGTCCGTGCTTGTGGGTTAGATTTTATCTTTCACACAGACCGTGCGTGTGTGATAGACTCTATCTTTCACACGGTCCGTGGCTCTGGGATAAACTCTATCTTTCACATGGTCCATGGCTGTGAGAGTAGACTCTATCTTTCACATGGTCCATGGCTGTGGGGTAGACTCTATCTTTCACATGGTCCGTGGCTGTGGGGTAACCTTTATCTTTCACATGGTCCGTGGCTGTGGGATAGGCTTTTTCACATGGTCCGTGCCTGTGGGATAGACTTTATCTTTCACACGGTCCCTGGCTGTGGGATAGACTTTATCTTTCACACGGTCCGTGGCTGTGGGATTGACTTTATCTTTCACAAGGTCCATGGCTCGGGGGTAGACTTTATCCTCACACGGCCCGTGGCAGTGGGGTAGACTTTATCTTTCACACGGCCCGTGCCCATGGCATAGACTTTATCTTTCACACGGCAAGTGGCTGTGGGGTAGACTTTATCTTTCATACGGCCCGTTCCTGTGGGATAGACTTTATCTTTCACACGGTCCGTGCCTATGGGATAGACTTTGTCTTTCACACGGCCCGTGGCTGCGGGGTAGACTTTATCTTTCACACGGTCAGTGCCTGTCGGATAGACTTTATCTTTCACATGGTCCGTGGCTGTGGGAATAGACTTTATCTTTCACGTGGTCTGTGCCTGTGAGATAGACTTTATCTTTCACGTGGTCCGTGGCTGTGGGGTAGTCTTTATCTTTCACACGGTCCGTGCCTGTGGGATAGACTTTTTCACTCGGTCCGTGGCTGTGGGGTAGACTTTATCTTTCACATGGTCCGTGTCTGTGGGAGTAGTCTTTATCTTTCACACGTTCCGTGGCTGTGAGAACAGACTTTATGGTTCACAAGGTCCGTGGCTCTGGGAATTGAATTTATCTTTCACATTGTCCGTGTCTGTGGGGTAGACTTTATCTTTCATACGGGCCGTGCCTGTGGGATAGACTTTATCTTTCACATGGTCCGGGGCTGTGGTATAGACTTTATCTTTCACACGGTCCGTGGCTGTGGGATAGACTTTATCTTTCACACGGTGCGTGCCTGTGGGATAGACTTTTTCACACGGTCCTTGGCTCTGGGGTAGACTTTATCTTTCACATGGTCTGTGGCTGTGGGAGCAGTCTTTATGTTTCACACGGTCCGTGGCTGTGGGAATAGACTTTATGTTTCACAAGGTCCGTGACTCTGGGAATATAATTTATCTTTCACATGGTCCGTGGCTGTGCGATAGACTGTATCTTTCACACGGTCCGTGGCTGGGGATAGATCTTATCTTTCACACGGTCCGTGGCTGTGGGATAGACTTTATCTTTCACATGGTCTGTGCCTGTGGGATAGACTTTATCTTTCACACGGTCCGTGGCTGTGGGATAGACTTTATCTTTCACACGGTCCGTGCCTGTGGGATAGACTTTATCTTTCACACGGTCCGTGGCAGTGGGATAGACTTTTTCACACAGTCCGTGGCTGTGGGATATACTTTATCTTTCACACGGTCCATGCCTGTGGGATAGACTTTATCTTTCACATGGTCCGTGGCTGTGGGATAGACTTTTTCACACGGTCCATGCCTCTGGGATAGACTTTATCTTTCACACGGTCCGTGGCTGTGAGATAGACTTTATCTTTCACACGATCCGTGCCTGTGGGATAGACTTTATTTTTCACACGGTCCGTGCCTTTGGGATAGTCTTTATCTTTCACACGGTCCGTGGCTGTGGGGTAGACTTTATCTTTCACAATGTCTGTGTCTGTGGGATAGACTTTATCTTTCACACGGTACGTGATTGTGAGATAGACTGTATCTTTCACATGGTCCGTGGCTGTGGGATAGACTTTATCTTTCACACGGTCCGTGGCTGTGGGAATAGACTATATCTTTCACACGGTCCGTGCCTGTGGGATAGACTTTATCTTTCACACGGTCCCTCGCTGTGGGATAGACTTTATTTTTCACACGGTCCATGGCTGTGGGGTAGACTTTATCTTTCACACGGTCCGTGGCTGTGGGATAGTCTTTATCTTTCACACGGTCCGTGGCTGTGGGGTAGAGTTTATGTTTCACACGGCCCGTGGCTGTGGATTAGACTTTGTCTTTCACATGGTCCGTGGCTGTGGGGTAGACTATATCTTTCACACGGTCCGTGCCTGTGGGAAAGACTCTATCTTTCACATGGTCTGTGGCTGTGGGATAGACTTTTTCTTTCAAACGGTCCGTGGCTGTGGGAATAGACTCTATCTTTCACACGGTCCAGGGCTGTGGGGAGACTTTATGTTTCACACGGTCCTTGGCTGTGGCATAGACTTTATCTTTCATACGGTCCGTGGCTGTGGGAGTAGACTTTATCTTTCACACGGTCTGTGGCGGTGGGAATAGACTTTATGTTTCACAAGGTCCGTGGCTCTGGGAATAGACTTTATCTTTCACATGATCCGTTGCTGTGGGGTAGACTTTATCTTTCACACGGTCCGTGCCTGTGGGATAGATTTTATCTTTCACACGGTCCGTGGCTGTGGGGTAGACTTTATCTTTCACACGGTCCGTGGCTGTGGGATAGACTTTATCTTTCACACGGTCCGTGGCTGTGGGATAGACTTTATCTTTCACATGGTCCGTGGCTGTGGGATAGATTTTATCTTTCACACGGCCCGTGGGTGTGAAGTGGACTTTATCTTTAACACGGTCCGTGGCTGTGGTGTAGACTTTTTCTTACACACGGTCCGTGGCTGTGGGGTAGACTTTATCTTTCACATGGTCCGAGGCTGTGGGAATAGACTTTATTTTTCACACGGTCCGTGGCTGTGGGAATACACTTTATGTTTCACACGGTCCGTGGCTGTGGGAATAGACTCTATCTTTCACTCGGTCCATGGCTGTCGGATAGACTTTATCTTTCACACGCTCCGTGGCTCTGGGATACACTTAATCTTTCAAACGTTCCGTGGCTGTGGGAATAGCCTGCATCTTTCACACGGTCCGTGCCTGTGGGGAAGACTTATCTTTCACACGGTCCGCAGATGTGGGTTAGACTTTATCTTTCACACGCTCCGTGGCTCTGGGATATACTTTATCTTTCACACGGTCCGTGGCTGTGAGATAGACTTTATCTTTCACACGGTCCGTGCCTGTGGGATAGACTTCATCTTTCACACGGTCCGTGGCTGTGGGATAGACTCTATCTTTCACACGGTACTTTCCTGTGGGATAGACTCTATCTTTCACACGGTTCATGGCTGTTGGAATAGACTTTATATTTCACACGGTCCGTGCCTGTGGGATAGACTTTATCTTTCACACGGTCCGTGGCTGTGGGATAGACTTTATCTTTCACACGGTCCGTGCCTGTGGAATAGACTTTATCTTTCACACGATCCGTGGCTGTGGGTTAGACTTTATGTTTCACACGGTCCGTGCCTGTGGGATAGACTTTATCTTTCACACGGTCCGTGGCTTTTGGGTAGACTTTATCTTTCACAAGCTCCGTGGCTGTGGGTAGACTTTATCTTTCACACGGTCCGTGGCTGTGGTGTAGACTTTGTCTTTCACACGGCCCGTGGCTGTGCGGTAGACTTTATCTTTCACACGGCCCGTGGCTGTGGGGTACACTTTATCTTTCACACGGTCCGTGGCTGTGGGGTAGACTATATCTTTCACATGGTCCGTGGCTGTGGGGTAGACTTTATCTTGCACACGGTCCGTGGCAGTGGGAATAGACTTTATCTTTCACACGGTCCGTGGGTGTTGGAATAGACTTTATCTTTCACATAGTCCGTGCCTGTGGGATAGACTCTATCTTTCACACGGTCCGTGGCTGTGGGATAGACTCTATCTTTCACATGGTCCGTGCCTGTGGTATAGACTTTATCCTTCACACGGTCCATGCCTGTGGGATAGACTTTATCTTTCACATTGTCCGTGCCTGTGGGTTAGATTTTATCTTTCACACAGACCGTGCGTGTGTGATAGACTCTATCTTTCACACGGTCCGTGGCTCTGGGATAAACTCTATCTTTCACATGGTCCATGGCTGTGAGAGTAGACTCTATCTTTCACATGGTCCATGGCTGTGGGGTAGACTCTATCTTTCACACGGTCCGTGGCTGTGGGGTAACCTTTATCTTTCACATGGTCCGTGGCTGTGGGATAGACTTTTTCACATGGTCCGTGCCTGTGGGATAGACTTTATCTTTCACACGGTCCCTGGCTGTGGGATAGACTTTATCTTTCACACGGTCCGTGGCTGTGGGATTGACTTTATCTTTCACAAGGTCCATGGCTCGGGGGTAGACTTTATCCTTCACACGGCCCGTGGCAGTGGGGTAGACTTTTTCTTTCACACGGCCCGTGCCCATGGCGTAGACTTTATCTTTCACACGGCAAGTGGCTGTGGGGTAGACTTTATCTTTCATATGGCCCGTTCCTGTGGGATAGACTTTATCTTTCACACGGTCCGTGCCTATGGGATAGACTTTGTCTTTCACACGGCCCGTGGCTGCGGGGTAGACTTTATCTTTCACACGGCCCATGGCTGTGGGGTTGACTTTATCTTTCACACGGTCCGTGCCTGTGGGGTAGACTTTATCTTTCACACGGTCCACGCCTGAGAGATAGACTTTTTCACACGGTCCGTGCCTGTGGGATAGACTTTATCTTTCACTCGGTCCGTGCCTGTGGGATAGACTTTATGTTTCACACGGTCCGTGGCTGTGGGATAAACTTTTTCACACGGACCGTTGCTGTGGAATAGACTTTATCTTTCACACGGTCCGTGCCTGTGGGATAGATTTTATCTTTCACACGGTCCGTGGCTGTGGGGTAGACTTTATCTTTCACACGGTACGTTGCTAGGTAATAGAGTTTTTCTTTCACACGGTCCATGGCTGTGGGAATAGACTTTATGTTTCACACGGTCCGAGGCTGTGGGATAGACTTCATAGTTTACATGGTCCATGGCTGTGGGATAGACTCTATCTTTCACACGGTCCATGGCTGTGGGGTAGACTTTATCTTTCACATGGTCTGTGGCTGTGGGGTAGTGTTTATCTTTCACACGGTCCGTGGCTGGGGGGTAGACTTTATCTTTCACACGGTCCGTGGCTGTGGGATAGACTTTATCTTTCACAGGGTCCATGGCTAGGGGGTAGACTTTATCTTTCACACGGCCTGTAGCAGTGGGGTAGACTTTATCTTTCACACGGCCCGTGCCTGTGGGGTAGACTTTATCTTTCACACGGCCGTGGCTCTGGGGTAGACATTTCTTTCATATGGCCCGTTCCTGTAGGATAGACTTTATCTTTCACACGGCCCGTGGCTCTGGGGTAGACATTTCTTTCATATGGCCTGTTCCTGTAGGATAGACTTTATCTTTCACACGGTCCGTGCCTATGGGATAGACTTTGTCTTTCCCATGGCCCGTGGCTACAGGGTAGACTTTATCTTTCACACGCCCCGTGGCTGTGGGGTAGACTTTATCTTTCACATGGTCCGTGCCTGTGGGATGGACTCTATCTTTCACACGGTCCGTGGCTGTGGAATAGACTCTAACTTTCACATGGTCCGTGGCTGTGGGATTAGACTCTATCTTTCACACGGTCCATGGCTGTGGGGTAGACTTTATCTTTCACACGGTCCGTGGCTGTGGGGTAGACTTTATCTTTCACACGGTATGTGGCTTTGGGATAGATTTTATCTTTCACACGGTCCGTGGCTGTGGGGTAGACTTTATCTTTCACACGGTCCGTGGCTGTGGGAACCGACTCTATCTTTCACACTGTCCGTGCCTGTGGGATAGACTTTATCTTTCACATAGTCCATGGCTGTGGGGTAGACTTTATCTTTCACACGGCCCGTGGCTGTGGATTAAACTTTATCTTTCACACGGTCCGTGGCTGAGGGATAGACTTTTTCACACGGTCCGTGCCTGTGGGATAGACTTTATCTTTCACACGGTCCATGGCTGTGGGATAGACTTTATGTTTCACACGGTCCCTGGCTGTGGGATAGACTTTTTCACACGGTCCGTTGCTGTGGGATAGACTTTATCTTTCACACGGTCCATTGCTTTGGGATAGACTTTATCTTTCACACGGTCAGTGCCTGTCGGATAGACTTTATCTTTCACATGGTCCGTGGCTGTGGGATAGACTTTATCTTTCACGTGGTCTGTGCCTGTGAGATAGACTTTATCTTTCACGTGGTCCGTGGCTGTGGGGTAGTCTTTATCTTTCACACGGTCCCTGCCTGTGGGATAGACTTTTTCACTCGGTCCGTGGCTGTGGGGTAGACTTTATCTTTCACATGGTCCGTGTCTGTGGGAGTAGTCTTTATCTTTCACTCGTTCTGTGGCTGTGAGAATAGACTTTATGGTTCACAAGGTCCGTGGCTCTGGGAATTGAATTTATCTTTCACATTGTCCGTGTCTGTGGGGTAGACTTTATCTTTCATACGGTCCGTGCCTGTGGGATAGACTTTATCTTTCACATGGTCCGGGGCTGTGGTATAGACTTTATCTTTCACACGGTCCGTGGCTGTGGGATAGACTTTATCTTTCACACAGTCCGTGCCTGTGGGATAGACTTTTTCACACGGTCCTTGGCTGTGGGGTAGACTTTATCTTTCACATGGTCTGTGGCTGTGGGAGTAGTCTTTATGTTTCACACGGTCCGTGGCTGTGGGAATAGACTTTATTTTTCACACGGTCCGTGCCTTTGGGATAGTCTTTATCTTTCACACGGTCCGTGGCTGTGGGGTAGACTTTATCTTTCACATGGTCCGTGGCTGTTTGATAGACTCTATCTTTCACACGGTCTGTGTCTGTGGGGTAGACTTTATCCTTCACACGGCCCGTGGCTTTGGTGTAGACTTTATCTTTCACTCGGCCCTTGGCTGAGCGGTAGACTTTATCTTTCACATGGTCCGTGGCTCTGGAAATAGAGTTTATCTTTCACACGGTCCGTGTCTGTGGGATGGACTCTATCTTTCACACGGTCCGTGCCTGTGGGATAGACTCTATCTTTCACACGATCCGTGGATGAGGGAATAGACTTTATCTCTAACACGGTCCATGCCTGTGGGATAGACTCTATCTTTCACATGGTCCGTGGCTGTGGGATAGCCTCTATCTTTCACACAGTCCGTGGCTGTGGCAATAGACTCTATCTCTAACACGGCCCATGCCTGTGGGATAGACTCTATCTTTCACATGGTCCATGGCTGTGGGATAGCCTTATCTTTCACACAGTCCGTGGCTGTCGGAATAGACTCTATCTTTCACACGGTCCATGGCTGTGGGAAAGACTTTATATTTCACACGGTCCATGGCTGTCGGATAGACTTTATCTTTCACACGCTCCGTGGCTCTGGGATACACTTAATCTTTCAAACGTTCCGTGGCTGTGGGAATAGCCTGCATCTTTCACACGGTCCGTGCCTGTGGGGAAGACTTATCTTTCACACGGTCCGCGGATGTGGGTTAGACTTTATCTTTCACACGCTCCGTGGCTCTGGGATATACTTTATCTTTCACACGGTCCGTGGCTGTGAGATAGACTTTATCTTTCACACGGTCCGTGCCTGTGGGATAGACTTCATCTTTCACACGGTCCGTGGCTGTGGGATAGACTCTATCTTTCACATGGTCCGTGCCTGTGGGATAGACTCTATCTTTCACATGGTCCGTGGCTGTGGGATAGCCTCTATCTTTCACATGGTCCGTGGCTGTGGGAATAGACTCTATCTTTCACACAGTCCATGGCTGTGGGATAGACTTTATCTTTCACACGGTCCGTGGCTGTGGGATAGACTTTATCTTTCACACGGTCCATGGCTGTTGGAGTAGACTTTATCTTTCACACGGTCCATGGCTGTGGGAGTAGACTTTATGTTTCACACAGTCCGTTGCTGTGGGAATAGCCTGTATCTTTCACACGGTCCGTGCCTGTGGGGTAGACTTTATCTTTCACACGGTCCGTGGCTGTCGGATAAACTTTATCTTTCACACGCTCCGTGGCTCTGGGATAGACTTTATCTTTCACACGTTCCGTGGCTGTGGGATAGACTTTGTCTTTCACACGGTCCATGGCTTTGGGGTAACTTTGTCTTTCACATGGTCCATGCCTGTGAGATAGACTTTTTCACACGGTCTGTGGCTGTGGGATAGACTTTATCTTTCACACGGTCCATGCCTGTGGGATAGACTTTACCTTTCACACGGTCCGTGGCTGTGGGATTGATTTTTTCACACGGTCCGTGGCTGTGGGATAGAGTTTATCTTTCACCCGGTCCGTGCCTGTGGGATAGACTTTATCTTTCACATGGTCCGTGGCTGTGGGATACACTTTAGCTTTCACACGGTGTGTGGCTGTGGGATAGACTTTATCTTTCACACGGTCCGATGCTGTGGGGTAGACTTTATCTTTCACACGGTCCGTGCCTGTGTAATAGACTTTATCTTTCACACGGTCCGTGGCTCTGTGGTAGACTTTATCTTTCACATGGTCCATGCCTATGGGATAGACTTTATCTTTCACACGGTCCGTGCCTGTGGGATAGACTTTTTCACTCGGTCCGTGGCTGTGGGGTAGACTTTATCTTTCACATGGTCCGTGTCTGTGGGAGTAGTCTTTATCTTTCACACGTTCCGTGGCTGTGAGAATAGACTTTATGGTTCACAAGGTCCGTGGCTCTGGGAATTGAATTTATCTTTCACATTGTCCGTGTCTGTGGGGTAGACTTTATCTTTCATACGGGCCGTGCCTGTGGGATAGACTTTATCTTTCACATGGTCCGGGGCTGTGGTATAGACTTTATCTTTCACACGGTCCGTGGCTGTGGGATAGACTTTATCTTTCACACGGTGCGTGCCTGTGGGATAGACTTTTTCACACGGTCCTTGGCTCTGGGGTAGACTTTATCTTTCACATGGTCTGTGGCTGTGGGAGTAGTCTTTATGTTTCACACGGTCCGTGGCTGTGGGAATAGACTTTATGTTTCACAAGGTCCGTGACTCTGGGAATATAATTTATCTTTCACATGGTCCGTGGCTGTGCGATAGACTGTATCTTTCACACGGTCCGTGGCTGGGGATAGATCTTATCTTTCACACGGTCCGCGGATGTGGGTTAGACTTTATCTTTCACACGCTCCGTGGCTCTGGGATATACTTTATCTTTCACACGGTCCGTGGCTGTGAGATAGACTTTATCTTTCACACGGTCCGTGCCTGTGGGATAGACTTCATCTTTCACACGGTCCGTGGCTGTGGGATAGACTCTATCTTTCACACGGTACTTTCCTGTGGGATAGACTCTATCTTTCACACGGTTCATGGCTGTTGGAATAGACTTTATATTTCACACGGTCCGTGCCTGTGGGATAGACTTTATCTTTCACACGGTCCGTGGCTGTGGGATAGACTTTATGTTTCACACGGTCCGTGCCTGTGGAATAGACTTTATCTTTCACACGATCCGTGGCTGTGGGTTAGACTTTATGTTTCACACGGTCCGTGCCTGTGGGATAGACTTTATCTTTCACACGGTCCGTGGCTTTTGGGTAGACTTTATCTTTCACAAGCTCCGTGGCTGTGGGTAGACTTTATCTTTCACACGGTCCGTGGCTGTGGTGTAGACTTTGTCTTTCACACGGCCCGTGGCTGTGCGGTAGACTTTATCTTTCACACGGCCCGTGGATGTGGGGTACACTTTATCTTTCACACGGTCCGTGGCTGTGGGGTAGACTATATCTTTCACATGGTCCGTGGCTGTGGGGTAGACTTTATCTTGCACACGGTCCGTGGCAGTGGGAATAGACTTTATCTTTCACACGGTCCGTGGGTGTTGGAATAGACTTTATCTTTCACATAGTCCGTGCCTGTGGGATAGACTCTATCTTTCACACGGTCCGTGGCTGTGGGATAGACTCTATCTTTCACATGGTCCGTGCCTGTGGTATAGACTTTATCCTTCACACGGTCCATGCCTGTGGGATAGACTTTATCTTTCACATTGTCCGTGCCTGTGGGTTAGATTTTATCTTTCACACAGACCGTGCGTGTGTGATAGACTCTATCTTTCACACGGTCCGTGGCTCTGGGATAAACTCTATCTTTCACATGGTCCATGGCTGTGAGAGTAGACTCTATCTTTCACATGGTCCATGGCTGTGGGGTAGACTCTATCTTTCACACGGTCCGTGGCTGTGGGGTAACCTTTATCTTTCACATGGTCCGTGGCTGTGGGATAGACTTTTTCACATGGTCCGTGCCTGTGGGATAGACTTTATCTTTCACACGGTCCCTGGCTGTGGGATAGACTTTATCTTTCACACGGTCCGTGGCTGTGGGATTGACTTTATCTTTCACAAGGTCCATGGCTCGGGGGTAGACTTTATCCTTCACACGGCCCGTGGCAGTGGGGTAGACTTTTTCTTTCACACGGCCCGTGCCCATGGCGTAGACTTTATCTTTCACACGGCAAGTGGCTGTGGGGTAGACTTTATCTTTCATATGGCCCGTTCCTGTGGGATAGACTTTATCTTTCACACGGTCCGTGCCTATGGGATAGACTTTGTCTTTCACACGGCCCGTGGCTGCGGGGTAGACTTTATCTTTCACACGGCCCATGGCTGTGGGGTTGACTTTATCTTTCACACGGTCCGTGCCTGTGGGGTAGACTTTATCTTTCACACGGTCCACGCCTGAGAGATAGACTTTTTCACACGGTCCGTGCCTGTGGGATAGACTTTATCTTTCACTCGGTCCGTGCCTGTGGGATAGACTTTATGTTTCACACGGTCCGTGGCTGTGGGATAAACTTTTTCACACGGACCGTTGCTGTGGAATAGACTTTATCTTTCACACGGTCCGTGCCTGTGGGATAGATTTTATCTTTCACACGGTCCGTGGCTGTGGGGTAGACGTTATCTTTCACACGGTACGTTGCTAGGTAATAGAGTTTTTCTTTCACACGGTCCATGGCTGTGGGAATAGACTTTATGTTTCACACGGTCCGAGGCTGTGGGATAGACTTCATAGTTTACATGGTCCATGGCTGTGGGATAGACTCTATCTTTCACATGGTCCATGGCTGTGGGGTAGACTTTATCTTTCACATGGTCTGTGGCTGTGGGGTAGTGTTTATCTTTCACACGGTCCGTGGCTGGGGGGTAGACTTTATCTTTCACACGGTCCGTGGCTGTGGGATAGACTTTATCTTTCACAGGGTCCATGGCTAGGGGGTAGACTTTATCTTTCACACGGCCTGTAGCAGTGGGGTAGACTTTATCTTTCACACGGCCCGTGCCTGTGGGGTAGACTTTATCTTTCACACGGCCGTGGCTCTGGGGTAGACATTTCTTTCATATGGCCCGTTCCTGTAGGATAGACTTTATCTTTCACACGGCCCGTGGCTCTGGGGTAGACATTTCTTTCATATGGCCCGTTCCTGTAGGATAGACTTTATCTTTCACACGGTCCGTGCCTATGGGATAGACTTTGTCTTTCCCATGGCCCGTGGCTACAGGGTAGACTTTATCTTTCACACGCCCCGTGGCTGTGGGGTAGACTTTATCTTTCACATGGTCCGTGCCTGTGGGATGGACTCTATCTTTCACACGGTCCGTGGCTGTGGAATAGACTCTAACTTTCACATGGTCCGTGGCTGTGGGATTAGACTCTATCTTTCACACGGTCCATGGCTGTGGGGTAGACTTTATCTTTCACACGGTCCGTGGCTGTGGGGTAGACTTTATCTTTCACACGGTATGTGGCTTTGGGATAGATTTTATCTTTCACACGGTCCGTGGCTGTGGGGTAGACTTTATCTTTCACACGGTCCGTGGCTGTGGGAACAGACTTTATCTTTCACACTGTCCGTGCCTGTGGGATAGACTTTATCTTTCACATAGTCCATGGCTGTGGGGTAGACTTTATCTTTCACACGGCCCGTGGCTGTGGATTAAACTTTATCTTTCACACGGTCCGTGGCTGAGGGATAGACTTTTTCACACGGTCCGTGCCTGTGGGATAGACTTTATCTTTCACACGGTCCATGGCTGTGGGATAGACTTTATGTTTCACACGGTCCCTGGCTGTGGGATAGACTTTTTCACACGGTCCGTTGCTGTGGGATAGACTTTATCTTTCACACGGTCCATTGCTTTGGGATAGACTTTATCTTTCACACGGTCAGTGCCTGTCGGATAGACTTTATCTTTCACATGGTCCGTGGCTGTGGGATAGACTTTATCTTTCACGTGGTCTGTGCCTGTGAGATAGACTTTATCTTTCACGTGGTCCGTGGCTGTGGGGTAGTCTTTATCTTTCACACGGTCCGTGCCTGTGGGATAGACTTTTTCACTCGGTCCGTGGCTGTGGGGTAGACTTTATCTTTCACATGGTCCGTGTCTGTGGGAGTAGTCTTTATCTTTCACTCGTTCCGTGGCTGTGAGAATAGACTTTATGGTTCAAAAGGTCCGTGGCTCTGGGAATTGAATTTATCTTTCACATTGTCCGTGTCTGTGGGGTAGACTTTATCTTTCATACGGTCCGTGCCTGTGGGATAGACTTTATCTTTCACATGGTCCGGGGCTGTGGTATAGACTTTATCTTTCACACGGTCCGTGGCTGTGGGATAGACTTTATCTTTCACACAGTCCGTGCCTGTGGGATAGACTTTTTCACACGGTCCTTGGCTGTGGGGTAGACTTTATCTTTCACATGGTCTGTGGCTGTGGGAGTAGTCTTTATGTTTCACACGGTCCGTGGCTGTGGGAATAGACTTTATTTTTCACACGGTCCGTGCCTTTGGGATAGTCTTTATCTTTCACACGGTCCGTGGCTGTGGGGTAGACTTTATCTTTCACATGGTCCGTGGCTGTTTGATAGACTCTATCTTTCACACGGTCTGTGTCTGTGGGGTAGACTTTATCCTTCACACGGCCCGTGCCTTTGGTGTAGACTTTATCTTTCACTCGGCCCTTGGCTGAGCGGTAGACTTTATCTTTCACATGGTCCGTGGCTCTGGAAATAGAGTTTATCTTTCACACGGTCCGTGTCTGTGGGATGGACTCTATCTTTCACACGGTCCGTGCCTGTGGGATAGACTCTATCTTTCACACGATCCGTGGATGAGGGAATAGACTTTATCTCTAACACGGTCCATGCCTGTGGGATAGACTCTATCTTTCACATGGTCCGTGGCTGTGGGATAGCCTCTATCTTTCACACAGTCCGTGGCTGTGGCAATAGACTCTATCTCTAACACGGCCCATGCCTGTGGGATAGACTCTATCTTTCACATGGTCCATGGCTGTGGGATAGCCTTATCTTTCACACAGTCCGTGGCTGTCGGAATAGACTCTATCTTTCACACGGTCCATGGCTGTGGGATAGACTTTATATTTCACACGGTCCATGGCTGTCGGATAGACTTTATCTTTCACACGCTCCGTGGCTCTGGGATACACTTAATCTTTCAAACGTTCCGTGGCTGTGGGAATAGCCTGCATCTTTCACACGGTCCGTGCCTGTGGGGAAGACTTATCTTTCACACGGTCCGCGGATGTGGGTTAGACTTTATCTTTCACACGCTCCGTGGCTCTGGGATATACTTTATCTTTCACACGGTCCGTGGCTGTGAGATAGACTTTATCTTTCACACGGTCCGTGCCTGTGGGATAGACTTCATCTTTCACACGGTCCGTGGCTGTGGGATAGACTCTATCTTTCACATGGTCCGTGCCTGTGGGATAGACTCTATCTTTCACATGGTCCGTGGCTGTGGGATAGCCTCTATCTTTCACATGGTCCGTGGCTGTGGGAATAGACTCTATCTTTCACACAGTCCATGGCTGTGGGATAGACTTTATCTTTCACACGGTCCGTGGCTGTGGGATAGACTTTATCTTTCACACGGTCCATGGCTGTTGGAGTAGACTTTATCTTTCACACGGTCCATGGCTGTGGGAGTAGACTTTATGTTTCACACAGTCCGTTGCTGTGGGAATAGCCTGTATCTTTCACATGGTCCGTGCCTGTGGGGTAGACTTTATCTTTCACACGGTCCGTGGCTGTCGGATAAACTTTATCTTTCACACGCTCCGTGGCTCTGGGATAGACTTTATCTTTCACACGTTCCGTGGCTGTGGGATAGACTTTGTCTTTCACACGGTCCGTGGCTTTGGGGTAGACTTTGTCTTTCACATGGTCCATGCCTGTGAGATAGACTTTTTCACACGGTCTGTGGCTGTGGGATAGACTTTATCTTTCACACGGTCCATGCCTGTGGGATAGACTTTACCTTTCACACGGTCCGTGGCTGTGGGATTGATTTTTTCACACGGTCCGTGGCTGTGGGATAGAGTTTATCTTTCACCCGGTCCGTGCCTGTGGGATAGACTTTATCTTTCACATGGTCCGTGGCTGTGGGATACACTTTAGCTTTCACACGGTGTGTGGCTGTGGGATAGACTTTATCTTTCACACGGTCCGATGCTGTGGGGTAGACTTTATCTTTCACACGGTCCGTGCCTGTGTAATAGACTTTATCTTTCACACGGTCCGTGGCTCTGTGGTAGACTTTATCTTTCACATGGTCCATGCCTATGGGATAGACTTTATCTTTCACACGGTCCGTGCCTGTGGGATAGACTTTTTCACACGGTCCGTGGCTGTGGGATAGACTTTATCTTTCACACGGTCTGTGCCTGTGGGAATAGACTTTATCTTTCACACGGTCCGTGGCTGTGGGATAGACTTTTTCACATGGTCCGTGGATGTGGGGTAGACTTTATCTTTCACACGGTCCGTGGCTGTGGGATAGACTTTATCTTTCACACGTTCCGTGCCTGTGGGATAGAGTTTATCTTTCACACGTTCCGTGGCTGTGGGGTATACTTTATCTTTCACACAGTCCGTGCCTGTGGGATTGACTTTATCTTTCACACGGTCCGTGCCTGTGGGATAGACTTTTTCCCACGGTCCGTGCCTGTGGGTTAGACTCTATCTTTCACACGGTCCGTGGCTGTGGGATAGACTCTATCTTTCACATGTTCCGTGGTTGTGGGAATAGACTCTATCTTTCACACGATCCGTGGCTGTGGGGTAGACTTTATCTTTCACATGGTCCATGGCTGTGGGGTAGACTTTATCTTTCACACGGTCCATGGCTGGGGGGTAGACTTTATCTTTCACATGGCCTTTGGTTGTGGGGTAGACTTTATCTTTCACACGGTCCGTGGCTGTGGGATAGACTTTTTTGTTTCACACGGCCCGTGGCTGTGGGAATAGACTCTATCTTTCACACGGTCCGTGCCTGTGGGATAGACTCTATCTCTCACACGGTCCGTGGCTGTGGGGTAGACTTTATCTTTTACACGGTCCGTGGCTGTGGGATAGAGTTTATTTTTCACATGGCCCGTGGCTGTGGGGTAGACGTTATCTTTCACATGGTCCGTGTCTGTGGTGTAGACTTTATCTTTCACACGGCCCGTGCCTGTGGGGTAGACTTTATCTTTCACACGGCCCGTGGCTGTGGGGTAGACTTTATCTTTCACACGGTCCTTGGCTGTGGGGTAGACTTTATGTTTCACACGGTCCGTGGTTGTGGTAGACTTAAACTTTCACAAGGTCCGTCGCTTTGTGTAGACTTTATCTTTCACACGGCCCGTGCCTGTGGGGTAGACTTTATCTTTCACACGGCCCGTGGCTGTGAAGTGGACTTTATCTTTAACTCGGTCAGTGGCTGTGCGGTAGACTTTATCTTTCACACGGTCCATGGCTGTGGGAATAGACTTTATTTTTCACACGGTCCGTTCCTGTGGGCATATACTTTATGTTTCACACGGTCGGTGGCTGTGGGAATAGTCTTTATCTTTCACACGCTCTGTGCCTGACGGTTAGACTTTATCTTTCACACGGTCCGTGGCTTTGGGATAGACTCTATCTTTCACACGGTCCATGCCTGTGGGATAGACTCTATCTTTAACACGGTCCGTGCATGTGGGATAGACTCTATCTTTCACACGGTCCGTGGCTGTGGGGTAGACTTTATCTTTCACACGGCCCGTGGCTGTGGGGTACACTTCATCTTTCACACGGTCCGTGCCTGTGTGGTAGACATTATCTTTCACACGGTCCGTGGATGTGGGGTAGACTTTATCTTTCACACGGTCCGTGGCTGTGGGTTAGACTTTATCTCTCACACGGTCCATGGCTGTGGGAATAGACTATATCTTTCACGGGGTCCGTGCCTGTGGGATAGAGTTTATCTTTCACACGGTCCGTGGCTGTGGGGTATACTTTATCTTTCACAGAGTCCGTGCCTGTGGGATTGACATTATCTTTCACACGGTCCGTGCCTGTGGGATAGACTTTTTCCCACGGTCCGTGCCTGTGGGTTAGACTCTATCTTTCACACGGGCCGTGGCTGTGGGATAGACTCTATCTTTCACATGGTCCGTGGTTGGGGGAATAGACTCTATCTTTCACACGATCCGTGGCTGTGGGGTAGACTTTATCTTTCACATGGTCCATGGCTGTGGGGTAGACTTTATCTTTCACACGGTATGTGGGTGTGGGATAGATTTTATCTTTCACACGATCCGTTGCTGTGGGATAGACTTTATCTTTCACACGGTCCATGGCTGGGGGGTAGACTTTATCTTTCACATGGCCTTTGGTTGTGGGGTAGACTTTATCTTTCACACGGCCCGTGCCTGTGGGATACCCTTTTTCTTTCACACGGTCCGTGGCTGTGGTGTAGACTTTATCTTTCACATGGCCTTTGGCTGAGGGAAAGACTTTATCTTTCACACGGCCCGTGTCTGTGGGATAGACTTTTTCTTTCACACGGCCCATGGCTGTGGGGTAGACTTTCTCTTTCACACGGCCCGTGCCTGTGGGATAGACTTTATCTTTCACACTCTCCGTGGCTGTGGGATAGACTTTATCTTTCACACGGCCCGTGGCTGTGGGGTAGACTTTATCTTTCACACGGCCCGTGGCTGTGGGGTAGACTTTATCTTTCACACGGTCCGTGGCTGTGAGGTAGACTTTATTTGTCACACGGTCCGTGGCTGTGGTAGTAGACTTTATCTTTCACACGGTCCGTGGCTGTGGGAATAGACTTTATGTTTCACACGGTCCCTGGCTCTGGGAATAGACTTTATCTTTCACACGGTCCGTGCCTGTTGGGTAGACTTTATTTTTCACCCGGTCCGTGGCTGTGAGGTAGACTTTATTTGTCACACGGTCCGTGGCTGTGGTAGTAGACTTTATCTTTCACACGGTCCGTGCCTGTGGGATAGACTTTATCTTTCACTCGGTCCGTGCCTGTGGGATAGACTTTATGTTTCACACGGTCCGTGGCTGTGGGATAAACTTTTTCACACGGACCGTTGCTGTGGAATAGACTTTATCTTTCACACGGTCCGTGCCTGTGGGATAGATTTTATCTTTCACACGGTCCGTGGCTGTGGGGTAGACTTTATCTTTCACACGGTACGTTGCTAGGTAATAGAGTTTTTCTTTCACACGGTCCATGGCTGTGGGAATAGACTTTATGTTTCACACGGTCCGAGGCTGTGGGATAGACTTCATAGTTTACATGGTCCATGGCTGTGGGATAGACTCTATCTTTCACACGGTCCATGGCTGTGGGGTAGACTTTATCTTTCACATGGTCTGTGGCTGTGGGGTAGTGTTTATCTTTCACACGGTCCGTGGCTGGGGGGTAGACTTTATCTTTCACACGGTCCGTGGCTGTGGGATAGACTTTATCTTTCACAGGGTCCATGGCTAGGGGGTAGACTTTATCTTTCACACGGCCTGTAGCAGTGGGGTAGACTTTATCTTTCACACGGCCCGTGCCTGTGGGGTAGACTTTATCTTTCACACGGCCGTGGCTCTGGGGTAGACATTTCTTTCATATGGCCCGTTCCTGTAGGATAGACTTTATCTTTCACACGGCCCGTGGCTCTGGGGTAGACATTTCTTTCATACGGCCCGTTCCTGTAGGATAGACTTTATCTTTCACACGGTCCGTGCCTATGGGATAGACTTTGTCTTTCCCATGGCCCGTGGCTACAGGGTAGACTTTATCTTTCACACGCCCCGTGGCTGTGGGGTAGACTTTATCTTTCACATGGTCCGTGCCTGTGGGATGGACTCTATCTTTCACACGGTCCGTGGCTGTGGAATAGACTCTAACTTTCACATGGTCCGTGGCTGTGGGATTAGACTCTATCTTTCACACGGTCCATGGCTGTGGGGTAGACTTTATCTTTCACACGGTCCGTGGCTGTGGGGTAGACTTTATCTTTCACACGGTATGTGGCTTTGGGATAGATTTTATCTTTCACACGGTCCGTGGCTGTGGGGTAGACTTTATCTTTCACACGGTCCGTGGCTGTGGGAACCGACTCTATCTTTCACACTGTCCGTGCCTGTGGGATAGACTTTATCTTTCACATAGTCCATGGCTGTGGGGTAGACTTTATCTTTCACACGGCCCGTGGCTGTGGATTAAACTTTATCTTTCACACGGTCCGTGGCTGAGGGATAGACTTTTTCACACGGTCCGTGCCTGTGGGATAGACTTTATCTTTCACACGGTCCATGGCTGTGGGATAGACTTTATGTTTCACACGGTCCCTGGCTGTGGGATAGACTTTTTCACACGGTCCGTTGCTGTGGGATAGACTTTATCTTTCACACGGTCCATTGCTTTGGGATAGACTTTATCTTTCACACGGTCAGTGCCTGTCGGATAGACTTTATCTTTCACATGGTCCGTGGCTGTGGGATAGACTTTATCTTTCACGTGGTCTGTGCCTGTGAGATAGACTTTATCTTTCACGTGGTCCGTGGCTGTGGGGTAGTCTTTATCTTTCACACGGTCCGTGCCTGTGGGATAGACTTTTTCACTCGGTCCGTGGCTGTGGGGTAGACTTTATCTTTCACATGGTCCGTGTCTGTGGGAGTAGTCTTTATCTTTCACACGTTCCGTGGCTGTGAGAATAGACTTTATGGTTCACAAGGTCCGTGGCTCTGGGAATTGAATTTATCTTTCACATTGTCCGTGTCTGTGGGGTAGACTTTATCTTTCATACGGTCCGTGCCTGTGGGATAGACTTTATCTTTCACATGGTCCGGGGCTGTGGTATAGACTTTATCTTTCACACGGTCCGTGGCTGTGGGATAGACTTTATCTTTCACACAGTCCGTGCCTGTGGGATAGACTTTTTCACACGGTCCTTGGCTGTGGGGTAGACTTTATCTTTCACATGGTCTGTGGCTGTGGGAGTAGTCTTTATGTTTCACACGGTCCGTGGCTGTGGGAATAGACTTTATTTTTCACACGGTCCGTGCCTTTGGGATAGTCTTTATCTTTCACACGGTCCGTGGCTGTGGGGTAGACTTTATCTTTCACATGGTCCGTGGCTGTTTGATAGACTCTATCTTTCACACGGTCTGTGTCTGTGGGGTAGACTTTATCCTTCACACGGCCCGTGCCTTTGGTGTAGACTTTATCTTTCACTCGGCCCTTGGCTGAGCGGTAGACTTTATCTTTCACACGGCCCGTGGCTGTGGGGTAGACTTTATCTTTCACACGGTCCTTGGCTGTGGGGTAGACTTTATGTTTCACACGGTCCGTGGTTGTGGTAGACTTAAACTTTCACAAGGTCCGTCGCTTTGTGTAGACTTTATCTTTCACACGGCCCGTGCCTGTGGGGTAGACTTTATCTTTCACACGGCCCGTGGCTGTGAAGTGGACTTTATCTTTAACTCGGTCAGTGGCTGTGCGGTAGACTTTATCTTTCACACGGTCCATGGCTGTGGGAATAGACTTTATTTTTCACACGGTCCGTTCCTGTGGGCATATACTTTATGTTTCACACGGTCGGTGGCTGTGGGAATAGTCTTTATCTTTCACACGCTCTGTGCCTGACGGTTAGACTTTATCTTTCACACGGTCCGTGGCTTTGGGATAGACTCTATCTTTCACACGGTCCATGCCTGTGGGATAGACTCTATCTTTAACACGGTCCGTGCATGTGGGATAGACTCTATCTTTCACACGGTCCGTGGCTGTGGGGTAGACTTTATCTTTCACACGGCCCGTGGCTGTGGGGTACACTTCATCTTTCACACGGTCCGTGCCTGTGTGGTAGACATTATCTTTCACACGGTCCGTGGATGTGGGGTAGACTTTATCTTTCACACGGTCCGTGGCTGTGGGTTAGACTTTATCTCTCACACGGTCCATGGCTGTGGGAATAGACTATATCTTTCACGGGGTCCGTGCCTGTGGGATAGAGTTTATCTTTCACACGGTCCGTGGCTGTGGGGTATACTTTATCTTTCACAGAGTCCGTGCCTGTGGGATTGACATTATCTTTCACACGGTCCGTGCCTGTGGGATAGACTTTTTCCCACGGTCCGTGCCTGTGGGTTAGACTCTATCTTTCACACGGGCCGTGGCTGTGGGATAGACTCTATCTTTCACATGGTCCGTGGTTGGGGGAATAGACTCTATCTTTCACACGATCCGTGGCTGTGGGGTAGACTTTATCTTTCACATGGTCCATGGCTGTGGGGTAGACTTTATCTTTCACACGGTATGTGGGTGTGGGATAGATTTTATCTTTCACACGATCCGTTGCTGTGGGATAGACTTTATCTTTCACACGGTCCATGGCTGGGGGGTAGACTTTATCTTTCACATGGCCTTTGGTTGTGGGGTAGACTTTATCTTTCACACGGCCCGTGCCTGTGGGATACCCTTTTTCTTTCACACGGTCCGTGGCTGTGGTGTAGACTTTATCTTTCACATGGCCTTTGGCTGAGGGAAAGACTTTATCTTTCACACGGCCCGTGTCTGTGGGATAGACTTTTTCTTTCACACGGCCCATGGCTGTGGGGTAGACTTTCTCTTTCACACGGCCCGTGCCTGTGGGATAGACTTTATCTTTCACACTCTCCGTGGCTGTGGGATAGACTTTATCTTTCACACGGCCCGTGGCTGTGGGGTAGACTTTATCTTTCACACGGCCCGTGGCTGTGGGGTAGACTTTATCTTTCACATGGTCCGTGGCTGTGAGGTAGACTTTATTTGTCACACGGTCCGTGGCTGTGGTAGTAGACTTTATCTTTCACACGGTCCGTGGCTGTGGGAATAGACTTTATGTTTCACACGGTCCCTGGCTCTGGGAATAGACTTTATCTTTCACACGGTCCGTGCCTGTTGGGTAGACTTTATTTTTCACCCGGTCCGTGGCTGTGAGGTAGACTTTATTTGTCACACGGTCCGTGGCTGTGGTAGTAGACTTTATCTTTCACACGGTCCGTGCCTGTGGGATAGACTTTATCTTTCACTCGGTCCGTGCCTGTGGGATAGACTTTATGTTTCACACGGTCCGTGGCTGTCGGATAAACTTTTTCACACGGACCGTTGCTGTGGAATAGACTTTATCTTTCACACGGTCCGTGCCTGTGGGATAGATTTTATCTTTCACACGGTCCGTGGCTGTGGGGTAGACTTTATCTTTCACACGGTACGTTGCTAGGTAATAGAGTTTTTCTTTCACACGGTCCATGGCTGTGGGAATAGACTTTATGTTTCACACGGTCCGAGGCTGTGGGATAGACTTCATAGTTTACATGGTCCATGGCTGTGGGATAGACTCTATCTTTCACACGGTCCATGGCTGTGGGGTAGACTTTATCTTTCACATGGTCTGTGGCTGTGGGGTAGTGTTTATCTTTCACACGGTCCGTGGCTGGGGGGTAGACTTTATCTTTCACACGGTCCGTGGCTGTGGGATAGACTTTATCTTTCACAGGGTCCATGGCTAGGGGGTAGACTTTATCTTTCACACGGCCTGTAGCAGTGGGGTAGACTTTATCTTTCACACGGCCCGTGCCTGTGGGGTAGACTTTATCTTTCACACGGCCGTGGCTCTGGGGTAGACATTTCTTTCATATGGCCCGTTCCTGTAGGATAGACTTTATCTTTCACACGGCCCGTGGCTCTGGGGTAGACATTTCTTTCATATGGCCCGTTCCTGTAGGATAGACTTTATCTTTCACACGGTCCGTGCCTATGGGATAGACTTTGTCTTTCCCATGGCCCGTGGCTACAGGGTAGACTTTATCTTTCACACGCCCCGTGGCTGTGGGGTAGACTTTATCTTTCACATGGTCCGTGCCTGTGGGATGGACTCTATCTTTCACACGGTCCGTGGCTGTGGAATAGACTCTAACTTTCACATGGTCCGTGGCTGTGGGATTAGACTCTATCTTTCACACGGTCCATGGCTGTGGGGTAGACTTTATCTTTCACACGGTCCGTGGCTGTGGGGTAGACTTTATCTTTCACACGGTATGTGGCTTTGGGATAGATTTTATCTTTCACACGGTCCGTGGCTGTGGGGTAGACTTTATCTTTCACACGGTCCGTGGCTGTGGGAACCGACTCTATCTTTCACACTGTCCGTGCCTGTGGGATAGACTTTATCTTTCACATAGTCCATGGCTGTGGGGTAGACTTTATCTTTCACACGGCCCGTGGCTGTGGATTAAACTTTATCTTTCACACGGTCCGTGGCTGAGGGATAGACTTTTTCACACGGTCCGTGCCTGTGGGATAGACTTTATCTTTCACACGGTCCATGGCTGTGGGATAGACTTTATGTTTCACACGGTCCCTGGCTGTGGGATAGACTTTTTCACACGGTCCGTTGCTGTGGGATAGACTTTATCTTTCACACGGTCCATTGCTTTGGGATAGACTTTATCTTTCACACGGTCAGTGCCTGTCGGATAGACTTTATCTTTCACATGGTCCGTGGCTGTGGGATAGACTTTATCTTTCACGTGGTCTGTGCCTGTGAGATAGACTTTATCTTTCACGTGGTCCGTGGCTGTGGGGTAGACTTTATCTTTCACATGGTCCGTGTCTGTGGGAGTAGTCTTTATCTTTCACACGTTCCGTGGCTGTGAGAATAGACTTTATGGTTCACAAGGTCCGTGGCTCTGGGAATTGAATTTATCTTTCACATTGTCCGTGTCTGTGGGGTAGACTTTATCTTTCATACGGTCCGTGCCTGTGGGATAGACTTTATCTTTCACATGGTCCGGGGCTGTGGTATAGACTTTATCTTTCACACGGTCCGTGGCTGTGGGATAGACTTTATCTTTCACACAGTCCGTGCCTGTGGGATAGACTTTTTCACACGGTCCTTGGCTGTGGGGTAGACTTTATCTTTCACATGGTCTGTGGCTGTGGGAGTAGTCTTTATGTTTCACACGGTCCGTGGCTGTGGGAATAGACTTTATTTTTCACACGGTCCGTGCCTTTGGGATAGTCTTTATCTTTCACACGGTCCGTGGCTGTGGGGTAGACTTTATCTTTCACATGGTCCGTGGCTGTTTGATAGACTCTATCTTTCACACGGTCTGTGTCTGTGGGGTAGACTTTATCCTTCACACGGCCCGTGCCTTTGGTGTAGACTTTATCTTTCACTCGGCCCTTGGCTGAGCGGTAGACTTTATCTTTCACATGGTCCGTGGCTCTGGAAATAGAGTTTATCTTTCACACGGTCCGTGTCTGTGGGATGGACTCTATCTTTCACACGGTCCGTGCCTGTGGGATAGACTCTATCTTTCACACGATCCGTGGATGAGGGAATAGACTTTATCTCTAACACGGTCCATGCCTGTGGGATAGACTCTATCTTTCACATGGTCCGTGGCTGTGGGATAGCCTCTATCTTTCACACAGTCCGTGGCTGTGGCAATAGACTCTATCTCTAACACGGCCCATGCCTGTGGGATAGACTCTATCTTTCACATGTCCATGGCTGTGGGATAGCCTTATCTTTCACACAGTCCGTGGCTGTCGGAATAGACTCTATCTTTCACACGGTCCATGGCTGTGGGATAGACTTTATATTTCACACGGTCCATGGCTGTCGGATAGACTTTATCTTTCACACGCTCCGTGGCTCTGGGATACACTTAATCTTTCAAACGTTCCGTGGCTGTGGGAATAGCCTGCATCTTTCACACGGTCCGTGCCTGTGGGGAAGACTTATCTTTCACACGGTCCGCGGATGTGGGTTAGACTTTATCTTTCACACGCTCCGTGGCTCTGGGATATACTTTATCTTTCACACGGTCCGTGACTGTGAGATAGACTTTATCTTTCACACGGTCCGTGCCTGTGGGATAGACTTCATCTTTCACACGGTCCGTGGCTGTGGGATAGACTCTATCTTTCACATGGTCCGTGCCTGTGGGATAGACTCTATCTTTCACATGGTCCGTGGCTGTGGGATAGCCTCTATCTTTCACATGGTCCGTGGCTGTGGGAATAGACTCTATCTTTCACACAGTCCATGGCTGTGGGATAGACTTTATCTTTCACACGGTCCGTGGCTGTGGGATAGACTTTATCTTTCACACGGTCCATGGCTGTTGGAGTAGACTTTATCTTTCACACGGTCCATGGCTGTGGGAGTAGACTTTATGTTTCACACAGTCCGTTGCTGTGGGAATAGCCTGTATCTTTCACACGGTCCGTGCCTGTGGGGTAGACTTTATCTTTCACACGGTCCGTGGCTGTCGGATAAACTTTATCTTTCACACGCTCCGTGGCTCTGGGATAGACTTTATCTTTCACACGTTCCGTGGCTGTGGGGTAGACTTTGTCTTTCACATGGTCCATGCCTGTGAGATAGACTTTTTCACACGGTCTGTGGCTGTGGGATAGACTTTATCTTTCACACGGTCCATGCCTGTGGGATAGACTTTACCTTTCACACGGTCCGTGGCTGTGGGATTGATTTTTTCACACGGTCCGTGGCTGTGGGATAGAGTTTATCTTTCACCCGGTCCGTGCCTGTGGGATAGACTTTATCTTTCACATGGTCCGTGGCTGTGGGATACACTTTAGCTTTCACACGGTGTGTGGCTGTGGGATAGACTTTATCTTTCACACGGTCCGATGCTGTGGGGTAGACTTTATCTTTCACACGGTCCGTGCCTGTGTAATAGACTTTATCTTTCACACGGTCCGTGGCTCTGTGGTAGACTTTATCTTTCACATGGTCCATGCCTATGGGATAGACTTTATCTTTCACACGGTCCGTGCCTGTGGGATAGACTTTTTCACACGGTCCGTGGCTGTGGGATAGACTTTATCTTTCACACGGTCTGTGCCTGTGGGAATAGACTTTATCTTTCACACGGTCCGTGGCTGTGGGATAGACTTTTTCACATGGTCCGTGGATGTGGGATAGACTTTATCTTTCACACGGTCCGTGGCTGTGGGATAGACTTTATCTTTCACACGTTCCGTGCCTGTGGGATAGAGTTTATCTTTCACACGTTCCGTGGCTGTGGGGTATACTTTATCTTTCACACAGTCCGTGCCTGTGGGATTGACTTTATCTTTCACACGGTCCGTGCCTGTGGGATAGACTTTTTCCCACGGTCCGTGCCTGTGGGTTAGACTCTATCTTTCACACGGTCCGTGGCTGTGGGATAGACTCTATCTTTCACATGTTCCGTGGTTGTGGGAATAGACTCTATCTTTCACACGATCCGTGGCTGTGGGGTAGACTTTATCTTTCACATGGTCCATGGCTGTGGGGTAGACTTTATCTTTCACACGGTCCATGGCTGGGGGGTAGACTTTATCTTTCACATAGCCTTTGGTTGTGGGGTAGACTTTATCTTTCACACGGTCCGTGGCTGTGGGATAGACTTTTTTGTTTCACACGGCCCGTGGCTGTGGGAATAGACTCTATCTTTCACACGGTCCGTGCCTGTGGGATAGACTCCATCTCTCACACGGTCCGTGGCTGTGGGGTAGACTTTATCTTTTACACGGTCCGTGGCTGTGGGATAGAGTTTATTTTTCACATGGCCCGTGGCTGTGGGGTAGACGTTATCTTTCACATGGTCCGTGTCTGTGGTGTAGACTTTATCTTTCACACGGCCCGTGCCTGTGGGGTAGACTTTATCTTTCACACGGCCCGTGGCTGTGGGGTAGACTTTATCTTTCACACGGTCCTTGGCTGTGGGGTAGACTTTATGTTTCACACGGTCCGTGGTTGTGGTAGACTTAAACTTTCACAAGGTCCGTCGCTTTGTGTAGACTTTATCTTTCACACGGCCCGTGCCTGTGGGGTAGACTTTATCTTTCACACGGCCCGTGGCTGTGAAGTGGACTTTATCTTTAACTCGGTCAGTGGCTGTGCGGTAGACTTTATCTTTCACACGGTCCATGGCTGTGGGAATAGACTTTATTTTTCACACGGTCCGTTCCTGTGGGCATATACTTTATGTTTCACACGGTCGGTGGCTGTGGGAATAGTCTTTATCTTTCACACGCTCTGTGCCTGAGGGTTAGACTTTATCTTTCACACGGTCCGTGGCTTTGGGATAGACTCTATCTTTCACACGGTCCATGCCTGTGGGATAGACTCTATCTTTAACACGGTCCGTGCATGTGGGATAGACTCTATCTTTCACACGGTCCGTGGCTGTGGGGTAGACTTTATCTTTCACACGGCCCGTGGCTGTGGGGTACACTTCATTTTTCACACGGTCCGTGCCTGTGTGGTAGACATTATCTTTCACACGGTCCGTGGATGTGGGGTAGACTTTATCTTTCACACGGTCCGTGGCTGTGGGTTAGACTTTATCTCTCACACGGTCCATGGCTGTGGGAATAGACTATATCTTTCACGGGGTCCGTGCCTGTGGGATAGAGTTTATCTTTCACACGGTCCGTGGCTGTGGGGTATACTTTATCTTTCACAGAGTCCGTGCCTGTGGGATTGACATTATCTTTCACACGGTCCGTGCCTGTGGGATAGACTTTTTCCCACGGTCCGTGCCTGTGGGTTAGACTCTATCTTTCACACGGGCCGTGGCTGTGGGATAGACTCTATCTTTCACATGGTCCGTGGTTGGGGGAATAGACTCTATCTTTCACACGATCCGTGGCTGTGGGGTAGACTTTATCTTTCACATGGTCCATGGCTGTGCGGTAGACTTTATCTTTCACACGGTATGTGGGTGTGGGATAGATTTTATCTTTCACACGATCCGTTGCTGTGGGATAGACTTTATCTTTCACACGGTCCATGGCTGGGGGGTAGACTTTATCTTTCACATGGCCTTTGGTTGTGGGGTAGACTTTATCTTTCACACGGTCCGTGCCTGTGGGATACCCTTTTTCTTTCACACGGTCCGTGGCTGTGGTGTAGACTTTATCTTTCACATGGCCTTTGGCTGAGGGAAAGACTTTATCTTTCACACGGCCCGTGTCTGTGGGATAGACTTTTTCTTTCACACGGCCCATGGCTGTGGGGTAGACTTTCTCTTTCACACGGCCCGTGCCTGTGGGATAGACTTTATCTTTCACACTCTCCGTGGCTGTGGGATAGACTTTATCTTTCACACGGCCCGTGGCTGTGGGGTAGACTTTATCTTTCACACGGCCCGTGGCTGTGGGGTAGACTTTATCTTTCACACGGTCCGTGGCTGTGGGGTAGACTTTATTTGTCACACGGTCCGTGGCTGTGGTAGTAGACTTTATCTTTCACACGGTCCGTGGCTGTGGGAATAGACTTTATGTTTCACACGGTCCCTGGCTCTGGGAATAGACTTTATCTTTCACACGGTCCGTGCCTGTTGGGTAGACTTTATTTTTCACCCGGTCCGTGGCTGTGAGGTAGACTTTATTTGTCACACGGTCCGTGGCTGTGGTAGTAGACTTTATCTTTCACACGGTCCGTGCCTGTGGGAATAGACTTTATGTTTCACACGGTCCCTGGCTCTGGGAATAGACTTTATCTTTCACACGGTCCATGCCTGTGGGGTAGACTTTATCTTTCACACGGTCCGTGCCTGTGGGATAGACTCTATCTTCCACATGGTCTGTCGCTGTGGGAATAGACTCTATCTTTCACACGGTCCATGGCTGTGGGTTAGACTTTATCTTTCACACGGTCCGTGGCTGTGGGGTAGACTTTATCTTTCACACGGTCCATGCCTGTGGGACAGACTTTATCTTTCACACGGTCCATGCCTGTGGGATAGACTTTTTCACATGGTCCGTGGCTGTGGGGTAGACTTTATCTTTCACACAGTCCGTGCCTGTGGGATAGACTTTATCTTTCACACGGTCCGTGGCTGTGGGATAGACTCTATCTTTCACACGGTACTTTCCTGTGGGATAGACTCTATCTTTCACACGGTTCATGGCTTTTGGAATAGACTTTATCTTTCACACGGTCCGTGCCTGTGGGATAGACTTTATCTTTCACACGGTCCGTGGCTGTGGGATAGACTTTATGTTTCACACGGTCTGTGCCTGTGGAATAGACTTTATCTTTCACACGATCCGTGGCTGTGGGTTAGACTTTATGTTTCACACGGTCCGTGCCTGTGGGATAGACTTTATCTTTCACACGGTCCGTGGCTTTTGGGTAGACTTTATCTTTCACAAGCTCCGTGGCTGTGGGTAGACTTTATCTTTCACACGGTCCGTGGCTGTGGTGTAGACTTTGTCTTTCACACGGCCCGTGGCTGTGCGGTAGACTTTATCTTTCACACGGCCCGTGGATGTGGGGTACACTTTATCTTTCACACGGTCCGTGGCTGTGGGGTAGACTATATCTTTCACATGGTCCGTGGCTGTGGGGTAGACTTTATCTTGCACACGGTCCGTGGCAGTGGGAATAGACTTTATCTTTCACACGGTCCGTGGGTGTGGGAATAGACTTTATCTTTCACATAGTCCGTGCCTGTGGGATAGACTCTATCTTTCACACGGTCCGTGGCTGTGGGATAGACTCTATCTTTCACATGGTCCGTGGCTGTGGTATAGACTTTATCCTTCACACGGTCCATGCCTGTGGGATAGACTTTATCTTTCACATTGTCCGTGCTTGTGGGTTAGATTTTATCTTTCACACAGACCGTGCGTGTGTGATAGACTCTATCTTTCACACGGTCCGTGGCTCTGGGATAAACTCTATCTTTCACATGGTCCATGGCTGTGAGAGTAGACTCTATCTTTCACATGGTCCATGGCTGTGGGGTAGACTCTATCTTTCACATGGTCCGTGGCTGTGGGGTAACCTTTATCTTTCACATGGTCCGTGGCTGTGGGATAGGCTTTTTCACATGGTCCGTGCCTGTGGGATAGACTTTATCTTTCACACGGTCCCTGGCTGTGGGATAGACTTTATCTTTCACACGGTCCGTGGCTGTGGGATTGACTTTATCTTTCACAAGGTCCATGGCTCGGGGGTAGACTTTATCCTCACACGGCCCGTGGCAGTGGGGTAGACTTTATCTTTCACACGGCCCGTGCCCATGGCATAGACTTTATCTTTCACACGGCAAGTGGCTGTGGGGTAGACTTTATCTTTCATACGGCCCGTTCCTGTGGGATAGACTTTATCTTTCACACGGTCCGTGCCTATGGGATAGACTTTGTCTTTCACACGGCCCGTGGCTGCGGGGTAGACTTTATCTTTCACACGGTCAGTGCCTGTCGGATAGACTTTATCTTTCACATGGTCCGTGGCTGTGGGAATAGACTTTATCTTTCACGTGGTCTGTGCCTGTGAGATAGACTTTATCTTTCACGTGGTCCGTGGCTGTGGGGTAGTCTTTATCTTTCACACGGTCCGTGCCTGTGGGATAGACTTTTTCACTCGGTCCGTGGCTGTGGGGTAGACTTTATCTTTCACATGGTCCGTGTCTGTGGGAGTAGTCTTTATCTTTCACACGTTCCGTGGCTGTGAGAATAGACTTTATGGTTCACAAGGTCCGTGGCTCTGGGAATTGAATTTATCTTTCACATTGTCCGTGTCTGTGGGGTAGACTTTATCTTTCATACGGGCCGTGCCTGTGGGATAGACTTTATCTTTCACATGGTCCGGGGCTGTGGTATAGACTTTATCTTTCACACGGTCCGTGGCTGTGGGATAGACTTTATCTTTCACACGGTCCGTGCCTGTGGGATAGACTTTTTCACACGGTCCTTGGCTCTGGGGTAGACTTTATCTTTCACATGGTCTGTGGCTGTGGGAGTAGTCTTTATGTTTCACACGGTCCGTGGCTGTGGGAATAGACTTTATGTTTCACAAGGTCCGTGACTCTGGGAATATAATTTATCTTTCACATGGTCCGTGGCTGTGCGATAGACTGTATCTTTCACACGGTCCGTGGCTGGGGATAGATCTTATCTTTCACACGGTCCGTGGCTGTGGGATAGACTTTATCTTTCACATGGTCTGTGCCTGTGGGATAGACTTTATCTTTCACACGGTCCGTGGCTGTGGGATAGACTTTTTCCCACGGTCCGTGCCTGTGGGTTAGACTCTATCTTTCACACGGGCCGTGGCTGTGGGATAGACTCAATCTTTCACATGGTCCGTGGTTGGGGGAATAGACTCTATCTTTCACACGATCCGTGGCTGTGGGGTAGACTTTATCTTTCACATGGTCCATGGCTGTGGGGTAGACTTTATCTTTCACACGGTATGTGGGTGTGGGATAGATTTTATCTTTCACACGATCCGTTGCTGTGGGATAGACTTTATCTTTCACACGGTCCATGGCTGGGGGGTAGACTTTATCTTTCACATGGCCTTTGGTTGTGGGGTAGACTTTATCTTTCACACGGCCCGTGCCTGTGGGATACCCTTTTTCTTTCACACGGTCCGTGGCTGTGGTGTAGACTTTATCTTTCACATGGCCTTTGGCTGAGGGAAAGACTTTATCTTTCACACGGCCCGTGTCTGTGGGATAGACTTTTTCTTTCACACGGCCCATGGCTGTGGGGTAGACTTTCTCTTTCACACGGCCCGTGCCTGTGGGATAGACTTTATCTTTCACACTCTCCGTGGCTGTGGGATAGACTTTATCTTTCACACGGCCCGTGGCTGTGGGGTAGACTTTATCTTTCACACGGCCCGTGGCTGTGGGGTAGACTTTATCTTTCACACGGTCCGTGGCTGTGAGGTAGACTTTATTTGTCACACGGTCCGTGGCTGTGGTAGTAGACTTTATCTTTCACACGGTCCGTGGCTGTGGGAATAGACTTTATGTTTCACACGGTCCCTGGCTCTGGGAATAGACTTTATCTTTCACACGGTCCGTGCCTGTTGGGTAGACTTTATTTTTCACCCGGTCCGTGGCTGTGAGGTAGACTTTATTTGTCACATGGTCCGTGGCTGTGGTAGTAGACTTTATCTTTCACACGGTCCGTGCCTGTGGGAATAGACTTTATGTTTCACACGGTCCCTGGCTCTGGGAATAGACTTTATCTTTCACACGGTCCATGCCTGTGGGGTAGACTTTATCTTTCACACGGTCCGTGCCTGTGGGATAGACTCTATCTTCCACATGGTCTGTCGCTGTGGGAATAGACTCTATCTTTCACACGGTCCATGGCTGTGGGTTAGACTTTATCTTTCACACGGTCCGTGGCTGTGGGGTAGACTTTATCTTTCACACGGTCCATGCCTGTGGGACAGACTTTATCTTTCACACGGTCCATGCCTGTGGGATAGACTTTTTCACATGGTCCGTGGCTGTGGGGTAGACTTTATCTTTCACACGGTCCGTGCCTGTGGGATAGACTTTATCTTTCACACGGTCCGTGGCTGTGGGATAGACTCTATCTTTCACACGGTACTTTCCTGTGGGATAGACTCTATCTTTCACACGGTTCATGGCTTTTGGAATAGACTTTATCTTTCACACGGTCCGTGCCTGTGGGATAGACTTTATCTTTCACACGGTCCGTGGCTGTGGGATAGACTTTATGTTTCACACGGTCTGTGCCTGTGGAATAGACTTTATCTTTCACACGATCCGTGGCTGTGGGTTAGACTTTATGTTTCACACGGTCCGTGCCTGTGGGATAGACTTTATCTTTCACACGGTCCGTGGCTTTTGGGTAGACTTTATCTTTCACAAGCTCCGTGGCTGTGGGTAGACTTTATCTTTCACACGGTCCGTGGCTGTGGTGTAGACTTTGTCTTTCACACGGCCCGTGGCTGTGCGGTAGACTTTATCTTTCACACGGCCCGTGGATGTGGGGTACCCTTTATCTTTCACACGGTCCGTGGCTGTGGGGTAGACTATATCTTTCACATGGTCCGTGGCTGTGGGGTAGACTTTATCTTGCACACGGTCCGTGGCAGTGGGAATAGACTTTATCTTTCACACGGTCCGTGGGTGTGGGAATAGACTTTATCTTTCACATAGTCCGTGCCTGTGGGATAGACTCTATCTTTCACACGGTCCGTGGCTGTGGGATAGACTCTATCTTTCACATGGTCCGTGGCTGTGGTATAGACTTTATCCTTCACACGGTCCATGCCTGTGGGATAGACTTTATCTTTCACATTGTCCGTGCTTGTGGGTTAGATTTTATCTTTCACACAGACCGTGCGTGTGTGATAGACTCTATCTTTCACACGGTCCGTGGCTCTGGGATAAACTCTATCTTTCACATGGTCCATGGCTGTGAGAGTAGACTCTATCTTTCACATGGTCCATGGCTGTGGGGTAGACTCTATCTTTCACATGGTCCGTGGCTGTGGGGTAACCTTTATCTTTCACATGGTCCGTGGCTGTGGGATAGGCTTTTTCACATGGTCCGTGCCTGTGGGATAGACTTTATCTTTCACACGGTCCCTGGCTGTGGGATAGACTTTATCTTTCACACGGTCCGTGGCTGTGGGATTGACTTTATCTTTCACAAGGTCCATGGCTCGGGGGTAGACTTTATCCTCACACGGCCCGTGGCAGTGGGGTAGACTTTATCTTTCACACGGCCCGTGCCCATGGCATAGACTTTATCTTTCACACGGCAAGTGGCTGTGGGGTAGACTTTATCTTTCATACGGCCCGTTCCTGTGGGATAGACTTTATCTTTCACACGGTCCGTGCCTATGGGATAGACTTTGTCTTTCACACGGCCCGTGGCTGCGGGGTAGACTTTATCTTTCACACGGTCAGTGCCTGTAGGATAGACTTTATCTTTCACATGGTCCGTGGCTGTGGGAATAGACTTTATCTTTCACGTGGTCTGTGCCTGTGAGATAGACTTTATCTTTCACGTGGTCCGTGGCTGTGGGGTAGTCTTTATCTTTCACACGGTCCGTGCCTGTGGGATAGACTTTTTCACTCGGTCCGTGGCTGTGGGGTAGACTTTATCTTTCACATGGTCCGTGGCTGTGGGAGTAGTCTTTATCTTTCACACGTTCCGTGGCTGTGGGAATAGACTTTATGGTTCACAAGGTCCGTGGCTCTGGGAATTGAATTTATCTTTCACATTGTCCGTGTCTGTGGGGTAGACTTTATCTTTCATACGGGCCGTGCCTGTGGGATAGACTTTATCTTTCACATGGTCCGGGGCTGTGGTATAGACTTTATCTTTCACACGGTCCGTGGCTGTGGGATAGACTTTATCTTTCACACGGTCCGTGCCTGTGGGATAGACTTTTTCACACGGTCCTTGGCTCTGGGGTAGACTTTATCTTTCACATGGTCTGTGGCTGTGGGAGTAGTCTTTATGTTTCACACGGTCCGTGGCTGTGGGAATAGACTTTATGTTTCACAAGGTCCGTGACTCTGGGAATATAATTTATCTTTCACATGGTCCGTGGCTGTGCGATAGACTGTATCTTTCACACGGTCCGTGGCTGGGGATAGATCTTATCTTTCACACGGTCCGTGGCTGTGGGATAGACTTTATCTTTCACATGGTCTGTGCCTGTGGGATAGACTTTATCTTTCACACGGTCCGTGGCTGTGGGATAGACTTTATCTTTCACGCGGTCCGTGCCTGTGGGATAGACTTTATCTTTCACACGGTCCGTGGCAGTGGGATAGACTTTTTCATACAGTCCGTGGCTGTGGGATATACTTTATCTTTCACACGGTCCATGCCTGTGGGATAGACTTTATCTTTCACATGGTCCGTGGCTGTGGGATAGACTTTTTCACACGGTCCATGCCTCTGGGATAGACTTTATCTTTCACACGGTCCGTGGCTGTGAGATAGACTTTATCTTTCACACGATCCGTGCCTGTGGGATAGACTTTATTTTTCACACGGTCCGTGCCTTTGGGATAGTCTTTATCTTTCACACGGTCCGTGGCTGTGGGGTAGACTTTATCTTTCACATGGTCCGTGGCTGTTTGATAGACTCTATCTTTCACACGGTCTGTGTCTGTGGGGTAGACTTTATCCTTCACACGGCCCGTGCCTTTGGTGTAGACTTTATCTTTCACTCGGCCCTTGGCTGAGCGGTAGACTTTATCTTTCACATGGTCCGTGGCTCTGGAAATAGAGTTTATCTTTCACACGGTCCGTGGCTGTGGGATGGACTCTATCTTTCACACGGTCCGTGCCTGTGGGATAGACTCTATCTTTCACACGATCCGTGGATGAGGGAATAGACTTTATCTCTAACACGGTCCATGCCTGTGGGATAGACTCTATCCTTCACATGGTCCGTAGCTGTGGGATAGCCTCTATCTTTCACACAGTCCGTGGCTGTGGCAATAGACTCTATCTCTAACACGGCCCATGCCTGTAGGATAGACTCTATCTTTCACATGGTCCGTGGCTGTGGGATAGCCTTATCTTTCACACAGTCCGTGGCTGTCGGAATAGACTCTATCTTTCACACGGTCCATGGCTGTGGGATAGACTTTATCTTTCACACGGTCCATGGCTGTGGGATAGACTTTATCTTTCACACAGTCCGTGGCTGTGAGGTAGACTTTATTTGTCACACGGTCCGTGGCTGTGGTACTAGACTTTATCTTTCACACGTTCCGTGGCTGTGGGAATAGACTTTATGTTTCACACGGTCCGTGGCTCTGGGAATAGACTTTATCTTTCACAGGGTCCGTGCCTGTGGGGTAGACTTTATCTTTCACATGGTCCGTGCCTGTGGGATAGACTCTATCTTGCACATTGTCTGTCGCTGTGGGAATAGACTCTATCTTTCACACGGTCCATGGCTGTGGGTTAGACTTTATCTTTCACACGGTCCATGCCTGTGGGACAGACTTTATCTTTCACACGGTCCATGCCTGTGGGATAGATTTTTTTCACACGGTCCGTGGCTGTGGATAGACTTTATCTTTCACACGGTCCGTTCCTGTGGGTTAGACTTTTTCTTTCACACGGTCCGTGGCTGTGGGATAGACTTTTTCACACGGTCCGTGACTGTGGGATAGACTTTATCTTTCACACTGTCTGTGTCTGTGGGATAGAGTTTATCTTTCACACGGTACGTGCCTGTGAGATAGACTGTATCTTTCACATGGTCCGTGGCTGTGGGATAGACTTTATCTTTCACACGGTCCGTGGCTGTGGGAATAGACTATATCTTTCACACTGTCTGTGTCTGTGGGATAGACTTTATCTTTCACACGGTACGTGCCTGTGAGATAGACTGTATCTTTCACATGGTCTGTGGCTGTGGCATAGACTTTATCTTTCATACGGTCCGTGGCTGTGGGATAGACTTTATCTTTCACATGGTCCGTGGCTGTGGGATAGACTTTATCTTTCACACGGCCCGTGGGTGTGAAGTGGACTTTATCTTTAACACGGTCCGTGGCTGTGGTGTAGACTTTTTCTTACACACGGTCCGTTGCTGTGGGGTAGACTTTATCTTTCACATGGTCCGAGGCTGTGGGAATAGACTTTATTTTTCACACGGTCCGTGGCTGTGGGAATACACTTTATGTTTCACACCGTCCGTGGCTGTGGGAATAGACTCTATCTTTCACACGGTCCATGGCTGTCGGATAGACTTTATCTTTCACACGCTCCGTGGCTCTGGGATACACTTAATCTTTCAAACGTTCCGTGGCTGTGGGAATAGCCTGCATCTTTCACACGGTCCGTGCCTGTGGGGAAGACTTATCTTTCACACGGTCCGCGGATGTGGGTTAGACTTTATCTTTCACACGCTCCGTGGCTCTGGGATATACTTTATCTTTCACACGGTCCGTGGCTGTGAGATAGACTTTATCTTTCACACGGTCCGTGCCTGTGGGATAGACTTCATCTTTCACACGGTCCGTGGCTGTGGGATAGACTCTATCTTTCACACGGTACTTTCCTGTGGGATAGACTCTATCTTTCACATGGTTCATGGCTGTTGGAATAGACTTTATCTTTCACACGGTCCGTGGCTGTGGGATAGACTTTATCTTTCACACGGTCCGTGGCTGTGGGATAGACTTTATGTTTCACACGATCCGTGCCTGTGGAATAGACTTTATCTTTCACACGATCCGTGGCTGTGGGTTAGACTTTATGTTTCACACGGTCCGTGCCTGTGGGATAGACTTTATCTTTCACACGGTCCGTGGCTTTTGGGTAGACTTTATCTTTCACAAGCTCCGTGGCTGTGGGTAGACTTTATCTTTCACACGGTCCGTGGCTGTGGTGTAGACTTTGTCTTTCACACGGCCCGTGGCTGTGCGGTAGACTTTATCTTTCACACGGCCCGTGGATGTGGGGTACCCTTTATCTTTCACACGGTCCGTGGCTGTGGAGTAGACTATATCTTTCACATGGTCCGTGGCTGTGGGGTAGACTTTATCTTGCACACGGTCTGTGGCAGTGGGAATAGACTTTATCTTTCACACGGTCCGTGGGTGTGGGAATAGACTTTATCTTTCACATAGTCCGTGCCTGTGGGATAGACTCTATCTTTCACACGGTCCGTGGCTGTGGGATAGACTCTATCTTTCACATGGTCCGTGGCTGTGGTATAGACTTTATCCTTCACACGGTCCATGCCTGTGGGATAGACTTTATCTTTCACATTGTCCGTGCCTGTGGGTTAGATTTTATCTTTCACACAGACCGTGCGTGTGTGATAGACTCTATCTTTCACACGGTCCGTGGCTCTGGGATAAACTCTATCTTTCACATGGTCCATGGCTGTGAGAGTAGTCTCTATCTTTCACATGGTCCATGGCTGTGGGGTAGACTCTATCTTTCACACGGTCCGTGGCTGTGGGGTAACCTTTATCTTTCACATGGTCCGTGGCTGTGGGATAGACTTTTTCACATGGTCCGTGCCTGTGGGATAGACTTTATCTTTCACACGGTCCCTGGCTGTGGGATAGACTTTATCTTTCACACGGTCCGTGGCTGTGGGATTGACTTTATCTTTCACAAGGTCCATGGCTCGGGGGTAGACTTTATCCTTCACACGGCCCGTGGCAGTGGGGTAGACTTTTTCTTTCACACGGCCCGTGCCCATGGCGTAGACTTTATCTTTCACACGGCAAGTGGCTGTGGGGTAGACTTTATCTTTCATACGGCCCGTTCCTGTGGGATAGACTTTAGCTTTCACACGGTCCGTGCCTATGGGATAGACTTTGTCTTTCACACGGCCCGTGGCTGCGGGGTAGACTTTATCTTTCACACGGCCCATGGCTGTGGGGTTGACTTTATCTTTCACACGGTCCGTGCCTGTGGGGTAGACTTTATCTTTCACACGGTCCGTTCCTGTGGGATAGACTTCATCGTTTACATGGTCCATGGCTGTGGGATAGACTCTATCTTTCACACGGTCCGTTCCTGGGGGATAGACTTTATCTTTCACACGGTCCATGGCTGTGGGATAGACTTTATCTTTCACACGGTCCATGGCTAGGGGGTAGACTTTATCTTTCACACGGCCTGTAGCAGTGGGGTAGACTTTATCTTTCACACGGCCCGTGCCTGTGGGGTAGACTTTATCTTTCACACGGCCGTGGCTCTGGGGTAGACATTTCTTTCATATGGCCCGTTCCTGTAGGATAGACTTTATCTTTCACACGGTCCGTGCCTATGGGATAGACTTTGTCTTTCACATGGCCCGTGGCTACAGGGTTGACTTTATCTTTCACACGCCCCGTGGCTGTGGGGTAGACTTTATCTTTCACATGGTCCGTGCCTGTGGGATGGACTCTATCTTTCACACGGTCCGTGGCTGTGGAATAGACTCTAACTTTCACATGGTCCGTGGCTGTGGGAAACGACTCTATCTTCCACACTGTCCGTGCATGTGGGATAGACTTTATCTTTCACATAGTCCATGGCTGTGGGGTAGACTTTATCTTTCACACGGACCGTGGCTGTGGATTAAACTTTATCTTTCACACGGTCCGTGGCTGAGGGATAGACTTTTTCACACGGTCCGTGCCTGTGGGATAGACTTTATCTTTCACACGGTCCATGGCTGTGGGATAGACTTTATGTTTCACATGGTCCCTGGCTGTGGGATAGACTTTTTCACACGGTCCGTTGCTGTGGGATAGACTTTATCTTTCACACGGTCCATTGCTTTGGGATAGACTTTATCTTTCACACGGTCAGTGCCTGTCGGATAGACTTTATCTTTCACATGGTCCGTGGCTGTGGGATAGACTTTATCTTTCACACGGTCCGTGGCTGTGGGAAAAGACTTTATCTTTCACGTGGTCTGTGCCTGTGAGATAGACTTTATCTTTCACGTGGTCCGTGGCTGTGGGGTAGTCTTTATCTTTCACACGGTCCGTGCCTGTGGGATAGACTTTTTCACTCGGTCCGTGGCTGTGGGGTAGACTTTATCTTTCACATGGTCCGTGTCTGTGGGAGTAGTCTTTATCTTTCACACGTTCCGTGGCTGTGAGAATAGACTTTATGGTTCACAAGGTCCGTGGCTCTGGGAATTGAATTTATCTTTCACATTGTCCGTGGCTGTGGGGTAGACTTTATCTTTCACATGGTCTGTGCCTGTGGGATAGACTTTATCTTTCACACGGTCCGTGGCTGTGGGATAGACTTTATCTTTCACACGGTCCGTGGCAGTGGGATAGACTTTTTCACACAGTCCGTGGCTGTGGGATATACTTTATCTTTCACACGGTCCATGCCTGTGGGATAGACATTATCTTTCACATGGTCCGTGGCTGTGGGATAGACTTTTTCACACGGTCCATGCCTGTGGGATAGACTTTATCTTTCACACGGTCCGTGGCTGTGAGATAGACTTTATCTTTCACACGATCCGTGCCTGTGGGATAGACTTTATTTTTCACACGGTCCGTGCCTTTGGGATAGTCTTTATCTTTCACACGGTCCGTGGCTGTGGGGTAGACTTTATCTTTCATATGGTCCGTGGCTGTTTGATAGACTCTATCTTTCACACGGTCTGTGTCTGTGGGGTAGACTTTATCCTTCACACGGCCCGTGCCTTTGGTGTAGACTTTATCTTTCACTCGGCCCTTGGCTGAGCGGTAGACTTTATCTTTCACACGGCCCGTGCCTGTGGGGTAGACTTTATCTTTCACACGGCCGTGGCTCTGGGGTAGACATTTCTTTCATATGGCCCGTTCCTGTAGGATAGACTTTATCTTTCACACGGTCCGTGCCTATGGGATAGACTTTGTCTTTCACATGGCCCGTGGCTACAGGGTTGACTTTATCTTTCACACGCCCCGTGGCTGTGGGGTAGACTTTATCTTTCACATGGTCCGTGCCTGTGGGATGGACTCTATCTTTCACACGGTCCGTGGCTGTGGAATAGACTCTAACTTTCACATGGTCCGTGGCTGTGGGAAACGACTCTATCTTCCACACTGTCCGTGCATGTGGGATAGACTTTATCTTTCACATAGTCCATGGCTGTGGGGTAGACTTTATCTTTCACACGGCCCGTGGCTGTGGATTAAACTTTATCTTTCACACGGTCCGTGGCTGAGGGATAGACTTTTTCACACGGTCCGTGCCTGTGGGATAGACTTTATCTTTCACACGGTCCATGGCTGTGGGATAGACTTTATGTTTCACATGGTCCCTGGCTGTGGGATAGACTTTTTCACACGGTCCGTTGCTGTGGGATAGACTTTATCTTTCACACGGTCCATTGCTTTGGGATAGACTTTATCTTTCACACGGTCAGTGCCTGTCGGATAGACTTTATCTTTCACATGGTCCGTGGCTGTGGGATAGACTTTATCTTTCACACGGTCCGTGGCTGTGGGAAAAGACTTTATCTTTCACGTGGTCTGTGCCTGTGAGATAGACTTTATCTTTCACGTGGTCCGTGGCTGTGGGGTAGTCTTTATCTTTCACACGGTCCGTGCCTGTGGGATAGACTTTTTCACTCGGTCCGTGGCTGTGGGGTAGACTTTATCTTTCACATGGTCCGTGTCTGTGGGAGTAGTCTTTATCTTTCACACGTTCCGTGGCTGTGAGAATAGACTTTATGGTTCACAAGGTCCGTGGCTCTGGGAATTGAATTTATCTTTCACATTGTCCGTGGCTGTGGGGTAGACTTTATCTTTCACATGGTCTGTGCCTGTGGGATAGACTTTATCTTTCACACGGTCCGTGGCTGTGGGATAGACTTTATCTTTCACGCGGTCCGTGCCTGTGGGATAGACTTTATCTTTCACACGGTCCGTGGCAGTGGGATAGACTTTTTCACACAGTCCGTGGCTGTGGGATATACTTTATCTTTCACACGGTCCATGCCTGTGGGATAGACATTATCTTTCACATGGTCCGTGGCTGTGGGATAGACTTTTTCACACGGTCCATGCCTGTGGGATAGACTTTATCTTTCACACGGTCCGTGGCTGTGAGATAGACTTTATCTTTCACACGATCCGTGCCTGTGGGATAGACTTTATTTTTCACACGATCCGTGCCTGTGGAATAGACTTTATCTTTCACACGATCCGTGGCTGTGGGTTAGACTTTATGTTTCACACGGTCCGTGCCTGTGGGATAGACTTTATCTTTCACACGGTCCGTGGCTTTTGGGTAGACTTTATCTTTCACAAGCTCCGTGGCTGTGGGTAGACTTTATCTTTCACACGGTCCGTGGCTGTGGTGTAGACTTTGTCTTTCACACGGCCCGTGGCTGTGCGGTAGACTTTATCTTTCACACGGCCCGTGGATGTGGGGTACCCTTTATCTTTCACACGGTCCGTGGCTGTGGAGTAGACTATATCTTTCACATGGTCCGTGGCTGTGGGGTAGACTTTATCTTGCACACGGTCCGTGGCAGTGGGAATAGACTTTATCTTTCACACGGTCCGTGGGTGTGGGAATAGACTTTATCTTTCACATAGTCCGTGCCTGTGGGATAGACTCTATCTTTCACACGGTCCGTGGCTGTGGGATAGACTCTATCTTTCACATGGTCCGTGGCTGTGGTATAGACTTTATCCTTCACACGGTCCATGCCTGTGGGATAGACTTTATCTTTCACATTGTCCGTGCCTGTGGGTTAGATTTTATCTTTCACACAGACCGTGCGTGTGTGATAGACTCTATCTTTCACACGGTCCGTGGCTCTGGGATAAACTCTATCTTTCACATGGTCCATGGCTGTGAGAGTAGTCTCTATCTTTCACATGGTCCATGGCTGTGGGGTAGACTCTATCTTTCACACGGTCCGTGGCTGTGGGGTAACCTTTATCTTTCACATGGTCCGTGGCTGTGGGATAGACTTTTTCACATGGTCCGTGCCTGTGGGATAGACTTTATCTTTCACACGGTCCCTGGCTGTGGGATAGACTTTATCTTTCACACGGTCCGTGGCTGTGGGATTGACTTTATCTTTCACAAGGTCCATGGCTCGGGGGTAGACTTTATCCTTCACACGGCCCGTGGCAGTGGGGTAGACTTTTTCTTTCACACGGCCCGTGCCCATGGCGTAGACTTTATCTTTCACACGGCAAGTGGCTGTGGGGTAGACTTTATCTTTCATACGGCCCGTTCCTGTGGGATAGACTTTATCTTTCACACGGTCCGTGCCTATGGGATAGACTTTGTCTTTCACACGGCCCGTGGCTGCGGGGTAGACTTTATCTTTCACACGGCCCATGGCTGTGGGGTTGACTTTATCTTTCACACGGTCCGTGCCTGTGGGGTAGACTTTATCTTTCACACGGTCCGTTCCTGTGGGATAGACTTCATCGTTTACATGGTCCATGGCTGTGGGATAGACTCTATCTTTCACACGGTCCGTTCCTGGGGGATAGACTTTATCTTTCACACGGTCCATGGCTGTGGGATAGACTTTATCTTTCACACGGTCCATGGCTAGGGGGTAGACTTTATCTTTCACACGGCCTGTAGCAGTGGGGTAGACTTTATCTTTCACACGGCCCGTGCCTGTGGGGTAGACTTTATCTTTCACACGGCCGTGGCTCTGGGGTAGACATTTCTTTCATATGGCCCGTTCCTGTAGGATAGACTTTATCTTTCACACGGTCCGTGCCTATGGGATAGACTTTGTCTTTCACATGGCCCGTGGCTACAGGGTTGACTTTATCTTTCACACGCCCCGTGGCTGTGGGGTAGACTTTATCTTTCACATGGTCCGTGCCTGTGGGATGGACTCTATCTTTCACACGGTCCGTGGCTGTGGAATAGACTAACTTTCACATGGTCCGTGGCTGTGGGAAACGACTCTATCTTCCACACTGTCCGTGCATGTGGGATAGACTTTATCTTTCACATAGTCCATGGCTGTGGGGTAGACTTTATCTTTCACACGGACCGTGGCTGTGGATTAAACTTTATCTTTCACACGGTCCGTGGCTGAGGGATAGACTTTTTCACACGGTCCGTGCCTGTGGGATAGACTTTATCTTTCACACGGTCCATGGCTGTGGGATAGACTTTATGTTTCACATGGTCCCTGGCTGTGGGATAGACTTTTTCACACGGTCCGTTGCTGTGGGATAGACTTTATCTTTCACACGGTCCATTGCTTTGGGATAGACTTTATCTTTCACACGGTCAGTGCCTGTCGGATAGACTTTATCTTTCACATGGTCCGTGGCTGTGGGATAGACTTTATCTTTCACACGGTCCGTGGCTGTGGGAAAAGACTTTATCTTTCACGTGGTCTGTGCCTGTGAGATAGACTTTATCTTTCACGTGGTCCGTGGCTGTGGGGTAGTCTTTATCTTTCACACGGTCCGTGCCTGTGGGATAGACTTTTTCACTCGGTCCATGGCTGTGGGGTAGACTTTATCTTTCACATGGTCCGTGTCTGTGGGAGTAGTCTTTATCTTTCACACGTTCCGTGGCTGTGAGAATAGACTTTATGGTTCACAAGGTCCGTGGCTCTGGGAATTGAATTTATCTTTCACATTGTCCGTGGCTGTGGGGTAGACTTTATCTTTCACATGGTCTGTGCCTGTGGGATAGACTTTATCTTTCACACGGTCCGTGGCTGTGGGATAGACTTTATCTTTCACGCGGTCCGTGCCTGTGGGATAGACTTTATCTTTCACACGGTCCGTGGCAGTGGGATAGACTTTTTCACACAGTCCGTGGCTGTGGGATATACTTTATCTTTCACACGGTCCATGCCTGTGGGATAGACATTATCTTTCACATGGTCCGTGGCTGTGGGATAGACTTTTTCACACGGTCCATGCCTGTGGGATAGACTTTATCTTTCACACGGTCCGTGGCTGTGAGATAGACTTTATCTTTCACACGATCCGTGCCTGTGGGATAGACTTTATTTTTCACACGATCCGTGCCTGTGGAATAGACTTTATCTTTCACACGATCCGTGGCTGTGGGTTAGACTTTATGTTTCACACGGTCCGTGCCTGTGGGATAGACTTTATCTTTCACACGGTCCGTGGCTTTTGGGTAGACTTTATCTTTCACAAGCTCCGTGGCTGTGGGTAGACTTTATCTTTCACACGGTCCGTGGCTGTGGTGTAGACTTTGTCTTTCACACGGCCCGTGGCTGTGCGGTAGACTTTATCTTTCACACGGCCCGTGGATGTGGGGTACCCTTTATCTTTCACACGGTCCGTGGCTGTGGAGTAGACTATATCTTTCACATGGTCCGTGGCTGTGGGGTAGACTTTATCTTGCACACGGTCCGTGGCAGTGGGAATAGACTTTATCTTTCACACGGTCCGTGGGTGTGGGAATAGACTTTATCTTTCACATAGTCCGTGCCTGTGGGATAGACTCTATCTTTCACACGGTCCGTGGCTGTGGGATAGACTCTATCTTTCACATGGTCCGTGGCTGTGGTATAGACTTTATCCTTCACACGGTCCATGCCTGTGGGATAGACTTTATCTTTCACATTGTCCGTGCCTGTGGGTTAGATTTTATCTTTCACACAGACCGTGCGTGTGTGATAGACTCTATCTTTCACACGGTCCGTGGCTCTGGGATAAACTCTATCTTTCACATGGTCCATGGCTGTGAGAGTAGTCTCTATCTTTCACATGGTCCATGGCTGTGGGGTAGACTCTATCTTTCACACGGTCCGTGGCTGTGGGGTAACCTTTATCTTTCACATGGTCCGTGGCTGTGGGATAGACTTTTTCACATGGTCCGTGCCTGTGGGATAGACTTTATCTTTCACACGGTCCCTGGCTGTGGGATAGACTTTATCTTTCACACGGTCCGTGGCTGTGGGATTGACTTTATCTTTCACAAGGTCCATGGCTCGGGGGTAGACTTTATCCTTCACACGGCCCGTGGCAGTGGGGTAGACTTTTTCTTTCACACGGCCCGTGCCCATGGCGTAGACTTTATCTTTCACACGGCAAGTGGCTGTGGGGTAGACTTTATCTTTCATACGGCCCGTTCCTGTGGGATAGACTTTATCTTTCACACGGTCCGTGCCTATGGGATAGACTTTGTCTTTCACACGGCCCGTGGCTGCGGGGTAGACTTTATCTTTCACACGGCCCATGGCTGTGGGGTTGACTTTATCTTTCACACGGTCCGTGCCTGTGGGGTAGACTTTATCTTTCACACGGTCCGTTCCTGTGGGATAGACTTCATCATTTACATGGTCCATGGCTGTGGGATAGACTCTATCTTTCACACGGTCCGTTCCTGGGGGATAGACTTTATCTTTCACACGGTCCATGGCTGTGGGATAGACTTTATCTTTCACACGGTCCATGGCTAGGGGGTAGACTTTATCTTTCACACGGCCTGTAGCAGTGGGGTAGACTTTATCTTTCACACGGCCCGTGCCTGTGGGGTAGACTTTATCTTTCACACGGCCGTGGCTCTGGGGTAGACATTTCTTTCATATGGCCCGTTCCTGTAGGATAGACTTTATCTTTCACACGGTCCGTGCCTATGGGATAGACTTTGTCTTTCACATGGCCCGTGGCTACAGGGTTGACTTTATCTTTCACACGCCCCGTGGCTGTGGGGTAGACTTTATCTTTCACATGGTCCGTGCCTGTGGGATGGACTCTATCTTTCACACGGTCCGTGGCTGTGGAATAGACTAACTTTCACATGGTCCGTGGCTGTGGGAAACGACTCTATCTTCCACACTGTCCGTGCATGTGGGATAGACTTTATCTTTCACATAGTCCATGGCTGTGGGGTAGACTTTATCTTTCACACGGACCGTGGCTGTGGATTAAACTTTATCTTTCACACGGTCCGTGGCTGAGGGATAGACTTTTTCACACGGTCCGTGCCTGTGGGATAGACTTTATCTTTCACACGGTCCATGGCTGTGGGATAGACTTTATGTTTCACATGGTCCCTGGCTGTGGGATAGACTTTTTCACACGGTCCGTTGCTGTGGGATAGACTTTATCTTTCACACGGTCAATTGCTTTGGGATAGACTTTATCTTTCACACGGTCAGTGCCTGTCGGATAGACTTTATCTTTCACATGGTCCGTGGCTGTGGGATAGACTTTATCTTTCACACGGTCCGTGGCTGTGGGAAAAGACTTTATCTTTCACGTGGTCTGTGCCTGTGAGATAGACTTTATCTTTCACGTGGTCCGTGGCTGTGGGGTAGTCTTTATCTTTCACACGGTCCGTGCCTGTGGGATAGACTTTTTCACTCGGTCCGTGGCTGTGGGGTAGACTTTATCTTTCACATGGTCCGTGTCTGTGGGAGTAGTCTTTATCTTTCACACGTTCCGTGGCTGTGAGAATAGACTTTATGGTTCACAAGGTCCGTGGCTCTGGGAATTGAATTTATCTTTCACATTGTCCGTGGCTGTGGGGTAGACTTTATCTTTCACACGGTCTGTGCCTGTGGGATAGACTTTATCTTTCACACGGTCCGTGGCTGTGGGATAGACTTTATCTTTCACGCGGTCCGTGGCTGTGGGATAGACTTTATCTTTCACACGGTCCGTGGCAGTGGGATAGACTTTTTCACACAGTCCGTGGCTGTGGGATATACTTTATCTTTCACACGGTCCATGCCTGTGGGATAGACATTATCTTTCACATGGTCCGTGGCTGTGGGATAGACTTTTTCACACGGTCCATGCCTGTGGGATAGACTTTATCTTTCACACGGTCCGTGGCTGTGAGATAGACTTTATCTTTCACACGATCCGTGCCTGTGGGATAGACTTTATTTTTCACACGATCCGTGCCTGTGGAATAGACTTTATCTTTCACACGATCCGTGGCTGTGGGTTAGACTTTATGTTTCACACGGCCCGTGCCTGTGGGATAGACTTTATCTTTCACACGGTCCGTGGCTTTTGGGTAGACTTTATCTTTCACAAGCTCCGTGGCTGTGGGTAGACTTTATCTTTCACACGGTCCGTGGCTGTGGTGTAGACTTTGTCTTTCACACGGCCCGTGGCTGTGCGGTAGACTTTATCTTTCACACGGCCCGTGGATGTGGGGTACCCTTTATCTTTCACACGGTCCGTGGCTGTGGAGTAGACTATATCTTTCACATGGTCCGTGGCTGTGGGGTAGACTTTATCTTGCACACGGTCCGTGGCAGTGGGAATAGACTTTATCTTTCACACGGTCCGTGGGTGTGGGAATAGACTTTATCTTTCACATAGTCCGTGCCTGTGGGATAGACTCTATCTTTCACACGGTCCGTGGCTGTGGGATAGACTCTATCTTTCACATGGTCCGTGGCTGTGGTATAGACTTTATCCTTCACACGGTCCATGCCTGTGGGATAGACTTTATCTTTCACATTGTCCGTGCCTGTGGGTTAGATTTTATCTTTCACACAGACCGTGCGTGTGTGATAGACTCTATCTTTCACACGGTCCGTGGCTCTGGGATAAACTCTATCTTTCACATGGTCCATGGCTGTGAGAGTAGTCTCTATCTTTCACATGGTCCATGGCTGTGGGGTAGACTCTATCTTTCACACGGTCCGTGGCTGTGGGGTAACCTTTATCTTTCACATGGTCCGTGGCTGTGGGATAGACTTTTTCACATGGTCCGTGCCTGTGGGATAGACTTTATCTTTCACACGGTCCCTGGCTGTGGGATAGACTTTATCTTTCACACGGTCCGTGGCTGTGGGATAGACTTTATCTTTCACAAGGTCCATGGCTCGGGGGTAGACTTTATCCTTCACACGGCCCGTGGCAGTGGGGTAGACTTTTTCTTTCACACGGCCCGTGCCCATGGCGTAGACTTTATCTTTCACACGGCAAGTGGCTGTGGGGTAGACTTTATCTTTCATACGGCCCGTTCCTGTGGGATAGACTTTATCTTTCACACGGTCCGTGCCTATGGGATAGACTTTGTCTTTCACACGGCCCGTGGCTGCGGGGTAGACTTTATCTTTCACACGGCCCATGGCTGTGGGGTTGACTTTATCTTTCACACGGTCCGTGCCTGTGGGGTAGACTTTATCTTTCACACGGTCCGTTCCTGTGGGATAGACTTCATCGTTTACATGGTCCATGGCTGTGGGATAGACTCTATCTTTCACACGGTCCGTTCCTGGGGGATAGACTTTATCTTTCACACGGTCCATGGCTGTGGGATAGACTTTATCTTTCACACGGTCCATGGCTAGGGGGTAGACTTTATCTTTCACACGGCCTGTAGCAGTGGGGTAGACTTTATCTTTCACACGGCCCGTGCCTGTGGGGTAGACTTTATCTTTCACACGGCCGTGGCTCTGGGGTAGACATTTCTTTCATATGGCCCGTTCCTGTAGGATAGACTTTATCTTTCACACGGTCCGTGCCTATGGGATAGACTTTGTCTTTCACATGGCCCGTGGCTACAGGGTTGACTTTATCTTTCACACGCCCCGTGGCTGTGGGGTAGACTTTATCTTTCACATGGTCCGTGCCTGTGGGATGGACTCTATCTTTCACACGGTCCGTGGCTGTGGAATAGACTCTAACTTTCACATGGTCCGTGGCTGTGGGAAACGACTCTATCTTCCACACTGTCCGTGCATGTGGGATAGACTTTATCTTTCACATAGTCCATGGCTGTGGGGTAGACTTTATCTTTCACACGGACCGTGGCTGTGGATTAAACTTTATCTTTCACACGGTCCGTGGCTGAGGGATAGACTTTTTCACACGGTCCGTGCCTGTGGGATAGACTTTATCTTTCACACGGTCCATGGCTGTGGGATAGACTTTATGTTTCACATGGTCCCTGGCTGTGGGATAGACTTTTTCACACGGTCCGTTGCTGTGGGATAGACTTTATCTTTCACACGGTCCATTGCTTTGGGATAGACACTATCTTTCACACGGTCAGTGCCTGTCGGATAGACTTTATCTTTCACATGGTCCGTGGCTGTGGGATAGACTTTATCTTTCACACGGTCCGTGGCTGTGGGAAAAGACTTTATCTTTCACGTGGTCTGTGCCTGTGAGATAGACTTTATCTTTCACGTGGTCCGTGGCTGTGGGGTAGTCTTTATCTTTCACACGGTCCGTGCCTGTGGGATAGACTTTTTCACTCGGTCCGTGGCTGTGGGGTAGACTTTATCTTTCACATGGTCCGTGTCTGTGGGAGTAGTCTTTATCTTTCACACGTTCCGTGGCTGTGAGAATAGACTTTATGGTTCACAAGGTCCGTGGCTCTGGGAATTGAATTTATCTTTCACATTGTCCGTGGCTGTGGGGTAGACTTTATCTTTCACATGGTCTGTGCCTGTGGGATAGACTTTATCTTTCACACGGTCCGTGGCTGTGGGATAGACTTTATCTTTCACGCGGTCCGTGCCTGTGGGATAGACTTTATCTTTCACACGGTCCGTGGCAGTGGGATAGACTTTTTCACACAGTCCGTGGCTGCGGGATATACTTTATCTTTCACACGGTCCATGCCTGTGGGATAGACATTATCTTTCACATGGTCCGTGGCTGTGGGATAGACTTTTTCACACGGTCCATGCCTGTGGGATAGACTTTATCTTTCACACGGTCCGTGGCTGTGAGATAGACTTTATCTTTCACACGATCCGTGCCTGTGGGATAGACTTTATTTTTCACACGGTCCGTGCCTTTGGGATAGTCTTTATCTTTCACACGGTCCGTGGCTGTGGGGTAGACTTTATCTTTCATATGGTCCGTGGCTGTTTGATAGACTCTATCTTTCACACGGTCTGTGTCTGTGGGGTAGACTTTATCCTTCACACGGCCCGTGCCTTTGGTGTAGACTTTATCTTTCACTCGGCCCTTGGCTGAGCGGTAGACTTTATCTTTCACACGGCCCGTGCCTGTGGGGTAGACTTTATCTTTCACACGGCCGTGGCTCTGGGGTAGACATTTCTTTCATATGGCCCGTTCCTGTAGGATAGACTTTATCTTTCACACGGTCCGTGCCTATGGGATAGACTTTGTCTTTCACATGGCCCGTGGCTACAGGGTTGACTTTATCTTTCACACGCCCCGTGGCTGTGGGGTAGACTTTATCTTTCACATGGTCCGTGCCTGTGGGATGGACTCTATCTTTCACACGGTCCGTGGCTGTGGAATAGACTCTAACTTTCACATGGTCCGTGGCTGTGGGAAACGACTCTATCTTCCACACTGTCCGTGCATGTGGGATAGACTTTATCTTTCACATAGTCCATGGCTGTGGGGTAGACTTTATCTTTCACACGGCCCGTGGCTGTGGATTAAACTTTATCTTTCACACGGTCCGTGGCTGAGGGATAGACTTTTTCACACGGTCCGTGCCTGTGGGATAGACTTTATCTTTCACACGGTCCATGGCTGTGGGATAGACTTTATGTTTCACATGGTCCCTGGCTGTGGGATAGACTTTTTCACACGGTCCGTTGCTGTGGGATAGACTTTATCTTTCACACGGTCCATTGCTTTGGGATAGACTTTATCTTTCACACGGTCAGTGTCTGTCGGATAGACTTTATCTTTCACATGGTCCGTGGCTGTGGGATAGACTTTATCTTTCACACGGTCCGTGGCTGTGGGAAAAGACTTTATCTTTCACGTGGTCTGTGCCTGTGAGATAGACTTTATCTTTCACGTGGTCCGTGGCTGTGGGGTAGTCTTTATCTTTCACACGGTCCGTGCCTGTGGGATAGACTTTTTCACTCGGTCCGTGGCTGTGGGGTAGACTTTATCTTTCACATGGTCCGTGTCTGTGGGAGTAGTCTTTATCTTTCACACGTTCCGTGGCTGTGAGAATAGACTTTATGGTTCACAAGGTCCGTGGCTCTGGGAATTGAATTTATCTTTCACATTGTCCGTGGCTGTGGGGTAGACTTTATCTTTCACACGGTCCGTGCCTGTGGGATAGACTTTATCTTTCACACGGTCCGTGGCTGTGGGATAGACTTTATCTTTCACGCGGTCCGTGCCTGTGGGATAGACTTTATCTTTCACACGGTCCGTGGCAGTGGGATAGACTTTTTCACACAGTCCGTGGCTGTGGGATATACTTTATCTTTCACACGGTCCATGCCTGTGGGATAGACATTATCTTTCACATGGTCCGTGGCTGTGGGATAGACTTTTTCACACGGTCCATGCCTGTGGGATAGACTTTATCTTTCACACGGTCCGTGGCTGTGAGATAGACTTTATCTTTCACACGATCCGTGCCTGTGGGATAGACTTTATTTTTCACACGGTCCGTGCCTTTGGGATAGTCTTTATCTTTCACACGGTCCGTGGCTGTGGGGTAGACTTTATCTTTCATATGGTCCGTGGCTGTTTGATAGACTCTATCTTTCACACGGTCTGTGTCTGTGGGGTAGACTTTATCCTTCACACGGCCCGTGCCTTTGGTGTAGACTTTATCTTTCACTCGGCCCTTGGCTGAGCGGTAGACTTTATCTTTCACATGGTCCGTGGCTGTGGGGTAGACTTTATCTTTCACATGGTCCGTGGCTGTTTGATAGACTCTATCTTTCACACGGTCTGTGTCTGTGGGGTAGACTTTATCCTTCACACGGCCCGTGCCTTTGGTGTAGACTTTATCTTTCACTCGGCCCTTGGCTGAGCGGTAGACTTTATCTTTCACATGGTCCGTGGCTCTGGGAATAGAGTTTATCTTTCACACGGTCCGTGGCTGTGGGATGGACTCTATCTTTCACACGGTCCGTGCCTGTGGGATAGACTCTATCTTTCACACGATCCGTGGATGAGGGAATAGACTTTATCTCTAACACGGTCCATGCCTGTGGGATAGACTCTATCCTTCACATGGTCCGTGGCTGTGGGATAGCCTCTATCTTTCACACAGTCCGTGGCTGTGGCAATAGACTCTATCTCTAACACGGCCCATGCCTGTGGGATAGACTCTATCTTTCACATGGTCCGTGGCTGTGGGATAGCCTTATCTTTCACACAGTCCGTGGCTGTCGGAATAGACTCTATCTTTCACACGGTCCATGGCTGTGGGATAGACTTTATCTTTCACACGGTCCATGGCTGTGGGATAGACTTTATCTTTCACATGGTCCGTGCCTGTGGGATAGACTCTATCTTTCACACGATTCGTGGATGAGGGAATAGACTTTATCTCTAACACGGTCCATGCCTGTGGGATAGACTCTACCTTTCACATGGTCCGTGGCTGTTGGATAGCCTCTATCTTTCACACAGTCCGTGGCTGTGGCAATAGACTCTATCTCTAACACGGCCCATGCCTGTGGGATAGACTCTATCTTTCACATGGTCCATGGCTGTGGGATAGCCTTATCTTTCACACAGTCCGTGGCTGTCGGAATAGACTCTATCTTTCACACGGTCAATGGCTGTGGGATAGACTTTATCTTTCACACGGTCCATGGCTGTGGGATAGACTTTATCTTTCACACAGTCCGTGGCTGTGAGGTAGACTTTATTTGTCACACGGTCCGTGGCTGTGGTACTAGACTTTATCTTTCACACGTTCCGTGGCTGTGGGAATAGACTTTATGTTTCACAAGGTCCGTGGCTCTGGGAATAGACTTTATCTTTCACACGGTCCGTGTCTGTGAGGTAGACTATATCTTTCACACGGTCCGTGCCTGTGGGATAGACTCTATCTTGCACATTGTCTGTCGCTGTGGGAATAGACTCTATCTTTCACACGGTCCATGGCTGTGGGTTAGACTTTATCTTTCACACGGTCCGTGGCTGTGGGGTAGACTTTATCTTTCACACGGTCCATGCCTTTGGGACAGACTTTATCTTTCACACGGTCCATGCCTGTGGGATAGATTTTTTCACACGGTCCGTGGCTGTGGATAGACTTTATCTTTCACACGGTCCGTTCCTGTGGGTTAGACTTTTTCTTTCACACGGTCCGTGCCTGTGGGATAGACTTTATCTTTCACACGGTCCCTCGCTGTGGGATAGACTTTATTTTTCACACGGTCCATGTCTGTGGGATAGACTTTATCTTTCACACGGTCCGTGGCTGTGGGGTAGAGTTTATGTTTCACACGGCCCGTGGCTGTGGATTAGACTTTATCTTTCACATGGTCCGTGGCTGTGGGGTAGACTATATCTTTCACACGGTCCGTGCCTGTGGGAAAGACTCTATCTTTCACATGGTCTGTGGCTGTGGGATAGACTTTTTCTTTCAAACGGTCCGTGGCTGTGGAAATAGACTCTATCTTTCACACGGTCCATGGCTGTGGGATAGACTTTATGTTTCACACGGTCCGTGGCTGTGGCGTAGACTTTATCTTTCATACGGTCCGTGGCTGTGGGAGTAGACTTTATCTTTCACACGGTCTGTGGCGGTGGGAATAGACTTTATGTTTCACAAGGTCCGTGGCTCTGGGAATAGACTTTATCTTTCACATGATCCGTTGCTGTGGGGTAGACTTTATCTTTCACACGGTCCGTGCCTGTGGGATAGACTTTATCTTTCACACGGTCCGTGGCTGTGGGGTAGACTTTATCTTTCACACGGTCCGTGCCTTTGGGATAGACTTTATCTTTCACACGGTCCGTGGCTGTGGGATAGACTTTATCTTTCACATGGTCCGTGGCTGTGGGATAGACTTTATCTTTCACACGGCCCGTGGGTGTGAAGTGGACTTTATCTTTAACACGGTCCGTGGCTGTGGTGTAGACTTTTTCTTACACACGGTCCGTTGCTGTGGGGTAGACTTTATCTTTCACATGGTCCGAGGCTGTGGGAATAGACTTTATCTTTCACACGGTCCATGCCTGTGGGATAGACTTTACCTTTCACACGGTCCGTGGCTGTGGGATTGATTTTTTCACACGGTCCGTGGCTGTGGGATAGAGTTTATCTTTCACCCGGTTCGTGCCTGTGGGATAGACTTTATCTTTCACATGGTCCGTGGCTGTGGGATACACTTTAGCTTTCACACGGTGCGTGGCTGTGGGATAGACTTTATCTTTCACACGGTCCGAGGCTGTGGGGTAGACTTTATCTTTCACACGGTCCGTGCCTGTGGAATAGACTTTATCTTTCACACGGTCCGTGGCTCTGTGGTAGACTTTATCTTTCACATGGTCCATGCCTATGGGATAGACTTTATCTTTCACACGGTCCGTGCCTGTGGAATAGACTTTTTCACACGGTCCGTGGCTGTGGGATAGACTTTATCTTTCACACGGTCTGTGCCTGTGGGAATAGACTTTATCTTTCACACGGTCCGTGGCTGTGGGATAGACTTTTTCACACGGTCCGTGGATGTGGGATAGACTTTATCTTTCACACGGTCCGTGGCTGTGGGATAGACTTTATCTTTCACACGTTCCGTGCCTGTGGGATAGAGTTTATCTTTCACACGTTCCGTGGCTGTGGGGTATACTTTATCTTTCACACAGTCCGTGCCTGTGGGATTGACTTTATCTTTCACACGGTCCATGGCTGGGGGGTAGACTTTATCTTTCACATGGCCTTTGGTTGTGGGGTAGACTTTATCTTTCACACGGCCCGTGCCTGTGGGATAGACTTTATCTTTCACACGGTCCGTGGCTGTGGGATAGACTTTTTTGTTTCACACGGCCCGTGGCTGTGGGAATAGACTCTATCTTTCACACGGTCCGTGCCTGTGGGATAGACTCTATCTGTCACACGGTCCGTGGCTGTGGGGTAGACTTTATCTTTTACCCGGTCCGTGGCTGTGGGATAGAGTTTATTTTTCACATTGCCCGTGGCTGTGGGGTAGACGTTATCTTTCACATGGTCCGTGTCTGTGGTGTAGACTTGATCTTTCACACGGCCCGTGCCTGTGGGGTAGACTTTATCTTTCACACGGCCCGTGGCTGTGGGGTAGACTTTATCTTTCACACGGTCCTTGGCTGTGGGGTAGACTTTATGTTTCACACGGTCCGTGGTTGTGGGAAGACTTAATCTTTCACAAGGTCCGTGGCTTTGTGTAGACTTTATCTTTCACACGGCCCGTGCCTGTGGGGTAGACTTTATCTTTCACACGGCCCGTGGCTGTGAAGTGGACTTTATCTTTAACTCTGTCAGTGGCTGTGCGGTAGACTTTATCTTTCACACGGTCCATGGCTGTGGGGTAGACTTAATCTTTCACACGGTCCATGGCTGTGGGAATAGACTTTATTTTTCACACGGTCCGTTCCTGTGGGCATATACTTTATGTTTCACACGGTCGGTGGCAGTGGGAATAGTCTTTATCTTTCACACGGTCTGTACCTGTGGGTTAGACTTTATCTTTCACACGGTCCATGGCTTTGGGATAGACTCTATCTTTCACACGGTCCGTGCCTGTGGGATAGACTCTATCTTTAACACGGTCCGTGCCTGTGGGATAGACTCTATCTTTCACACGGTCCGTGGCTGTGGGGTAGACTTTATCTTTCACGCGGCCGTGGCTGTTCGGTAGACTTTATCTTTCACACAGTCCGTGCCTATGGGGTAGACATTATCTTTCACACGGTCCGTGAATGTGGGGTAGACTTTATCTTTCCCACGGTCCGTGGCTGTGGGTTAGACTTTATCTCTCACACGATGTGGCTGTGGGGTATACTTTATCTTTCACACAGTCCGTGCCTGTGGGATTGACTTTATCTTTCACACCGTCCGTGCCTGTGGGATAGACTTTTTCCCACGGTCCGTGCCTGTGGGATAGACTCTATCTTTCACACGGTCCGTGGCTGTGGGATAGACTCTATCTTTCACATGGTCCGTGGTTGTGGGAATAGACTCTATCTTTCACACGATCCGTGGCTGTGGGGTAGACTTTATCTTTCACATGGTCCATGGCTGTGTGGTAGACTTTATCTTTCACACGGTATGTGGGTGTGGGATAGATTTTGTCTTTCACACGGTCCGTTGCTGTGGGATAGACTTTATCTTTCACACGGTCCATGGCTGGGGGGTAGACTTTATCTTTCACATGGTCTTTGGTTGTGGGGTAGACTTTATCTTTCACACGGCCCGTGCCTGTGGGATAGAGTTTATCTTTCACACGGTCCGTGGCTGTGGGGTATACTTTATCTTTCACACATTCCGTGCCTGTGGGATTGACTTTATCTTTCACACGGTCCGTGCCTGTGGGATAGACTTTTTCCCACGGTCCGTGCCTGTGGGTTAGACTCTATCTTTCACACGGACCGTGGCTGTGGGATAGACTCTATCTTTCACATGGTCCGTGGTTGTGGGAATAGACTCTATCTTTCACACGATCCCTGGCTGTGGGGTAGACTTTATCTTTCACATGGTCCATGGCTGTGGGGTAGACTTTATCTTTCACACGGTATGTGGGTGTGGGATAGATTTTATCTTTCACACGGTCCGTTGATGTGGGATAGACTTTATCTTTCACACGGTCCATGGCTGGGGGGTAGACTTTATCTTTCACATGGCCTTTGGTTGTGGGGTAGACTTTATCTTTCACACGGCCCATGCCTGTGGGATAGACTTTTTCTTTCACACGGTCCGTGGCTGTGGGGTAGACTTTATCTTTCACATGGCCTTTGGCTGAGGGAAAGACTTTATCTTTCACACGGCCCGTGTCTGTGGGATAGACTTTTTCTTTCACACGGCCCGTGGCTGTGGGGTAGACTTTATCTTTCACACGGCCCGTGCCTGTGGGATAGACTTTATCTTTCACACTGTCCGTGGCTGTGGAATAGACTTTATCTTTCACACGGCCCGTGGCTGTGGGGTAGACTTTATCTTTCACACGGCCCGTGGCTGTGGGGTAGACTTTATCTTTCACACGGCCCGTGGCTGTGGGGTAGACTTTATCTTTCACACGGTCCGTGCCTCTGGGGTAGACATTGTCTTTCACACGGTCCGTGGCTGTGGGGTATACTTTATCTTTCACACGGCCCGTGGCTGTGGAGTAGAGTTTATCTTTCACACGGCCCGTGGCTGTGGATTAGACTTTATCTTTCACATGGTCCATGTCTGTGGGATAGAGTTTTTCACACGGTCCGTGCCTGTGGGATAGACTTTATCTTTCACACGGTCCGTGCCTGTGGGATAGACTTCATCTTTCACACGGTCCGTTGCTGTGGGGCAGACTTTATCTTTCACACGGTCCGTGCCTGTGGGATAGACTTTTTCACTCGGTCCGTGGCTGTGGGGTAGACTTTATCTTTCACATGGTCCGTGGCTGTGGGAGTTGTCTTTATCTTTCACACGTTCCGTGGCTGTGGGAATAGACTTTATGGTTCACAAGGTCCGTGGCTCTGGGAATTGAATTTATCTTTCACATTGTCTGTGGTTTGGGGTAGACTTTATCTTTCATACGGTCCGTGCCTGTGGGATAGACTTTATCTTTCACATGGTCCGGGGCTGTGGTATAGACTTTATCTTTCACACGGTCCGTGGCTGTGGGATAGACTTTATCTTTCACACGGTCCGTGCCTGTGGGATAGACTTTTTCACACGGTCCTTGGCTGTGGGGTAGACTTTATCTTTCACATGGTCTGTGGCTGTGGGAGTAGTCTTTATGTTTCACACGGTCCGTGGCTGTGGGAATAGACTTTATGTTTCACAAGGTCCGTGACTCTGGGAATATAATTTATCTTTCACATGGTCCGTGGCTGTGCGATAGACTGTATCTTTCACACGGTCCGTGGCTGGGGATAGATTTTATCTTTCACACGGTCCGTGCCTCTAGGACAGACTTTATCATTCACACGGTCCGTGCCTGTGGGGTAGACTTTATCCTTCACACGGCCCGTGCCTTTGGTGTAGACTTTATCTTTCACTCGGCCCTTGGCTGTGTGGTAGACTTTATCTTTCACATGGTCCGTGGCTCTGGGAATAGAGTTTATCTTTCACACGGTCCGTGGCTGTGGGATGGACTCTATCTTTCACACGGTCCGTACCTGTGGGATAGACTCTATCTTTCACACGATCCGTGGATGAGGGAATAGACTTTATCTCTAACACGGTCCATGCCTGTGGGATAGACTATCTTTCACATGGTCCGTGGCTGTGGGATAGCCTTATCTTTCACACAGTCCGTGGCTGTGGGAATAGACTCTATCTTTCACACGGTCCATGGCTGTGGGATAGACTTTATCTTTCACACGGTCCATGGCTGTGGGATAGACTTTATCTTTCACACAGTCCGTGGCTGTGAGGTAGACTTTATTTGTCACACGGTCCGTGGCTGTGGTACTCGACTTTATCTTTCACACGTTCCGTGGCTGTGGGAATAGACTTTATGTTTCACACGGTCCCTGGCTCTGGGAATAGACTTTATCTTTCACACGGTCCGTGCCTGTGGGGTAGACTTTATCTTTCACACGGTCCGTGCCTGTGGGATAGACTCTATCTTGCACATTGTCTGTCGCTGTGGGAATAGACTCTATCTTTCACAAGGTCCATGGCTGTGGGTTAGACTTTATCTTTCACACGGTCCATGGCTGTGGGGTAGACTTTATCTTTCACACGGTCCATGCCTGTGGGACAGACTTTATCTTTCACACGGTCCATGGCTGTGGGGTAGACTTTATCTTTCACACGGTCCATGCCTGTGGGACAGACTTTATCTTTCACACGTTCCGTGCCTGTGGGATAGACTTTATCTTTCACACGGTCCGTGGCTGTGGATAGACTTTATCTTTCACACGGTCCGTTCCTGTGGGTTAGACTTTTTCTTTCACACGGTCCGTGGCTGTGGGATAGACTTTTTCACACGGTCCGTGACTGTGGGATAGACTTTATCTTTGACACTGTCTGTGTCTGTGGGATAGACTTTATCTTTCACACGGTACGTGCCTGTGAGATAGACTGTATCTTTCACATGGTCCGTGGCTGTGGGATAGACTTTATCTTTCACACGGTCCGTGGCTGTGGGAATAGACTATATCTTTCACACGGTCCGTGCCTGTGGGATAGACTTTATCTTTCACACGGTCCCTCGCTGTGGGATAGACTTTATCTTTCACACGGTCCATGTCGGTGGGGTAGACTTTATCTTTCACACGGTCCTTGCCTGTGGGAGTAGACTTTATCTTTCATACGGTCCTTGGCTGTGGGAATAGACTTTATGTTTCACAAGGTCCGTGGCTCTGGGAATAGACTTTATCTTTCACATGGTCCATGTCTGTGGGGTAGACTTTACCTTTCACACGGTCTGTGCCTGTGGGATAGACTTTATCTTTCACATGGACCGTGGCTGTGGTATAGACTTCATCTTTCACACGGCTCGTGGCTGCAGGGTAGACTTTATCATTCACATGGTCCATGCCTGTGGGGTAGACTTTATCTTTCACACGGTCTGTGCCTGTGGGATAGAATTTATCTTTCACATGGTCCTTGCCTGTGGGATGGACTCTATCTTTCACACGGTCCGTGGCTGTGGAATAGACTCTAACTTTCACACGGTCCGTGGCTGTGGGGTAGACTCTATCTTTCACACGGTCCGTGGTTGTGGGATAGACACTATCTTTCACAGGGTCCGTGGCTGTGGGATAGACTCTATCTTTCACACGGTCCATGGCTGTGTGATAGACTCTATCTTTCACACAGTCCGTGCCTGTGGGATAGACTTTATCTTTCACACGGTCCGTGGCTGTATGGTAGACTTTATCTTTCATACAGTCCGTGGCTGTGGGGTAGACTTTGTCTTTCACACGGTCCATGCCTGTGGGATAGACTTTATCTTTCACATGGTCCGTGGCTCTGTTATAGACTTTATCTTTCACACGGTAAGTGGCTGTGTGATAGACTTTTTCCACGGTCCGTGCCTGTGGGATAGACTTTATCTTTCACACGGTCCGTGGCTGTGGGGTAGACTTTATCTTTCATACGGTCCGTGGCTGGGGGAATAGATTTTATGTTTCACATGGTCCGTGGATGTGGAGTAGACTTTATCTTTCACACGGTCCGTGGCTGTGGGATTGGCTTTTACACACGGTCCGTGGCTGTGGGATAGACTTTATCTTTCACACGGTCCGTGGCTGTGCGGTAGACTTTATCTTTCACACGGTCCGTGGCTGTGGGGTAGACTTTATCTTTCACACGGTCCGTGGCTGTGGGATAGACTTTGTCTTTCACACGGTCCGTGGCTGTGGGATAGACTTTATCTTTCAAACGGTCCGTGCTTGTGGGATTGACTTTATCTTTCACACGGTCCGTGGCTGTGGGGTAGACTTTATCTTTCACACGGTCCGTGGCTGTCGGATTGACTTTATCTTTCACACGGTGCGTGGCTGTGGGTAGACTTTCTCTTTCACAAGGTCCGTGGCTTTGTGTAGACTTTATCTTTCACACGGTCCGTGGCTGTGGGGTAAACTTTATCTTTCACACGGTCCTTGGCTGTTTGATAGACTTTATCCTTCACACGGTCCGTGTCTGTGGAGTAGACTTTATCTGACTCACGGTCCGTGGCTGTGGGGTTGACTTTATCTTTCACACTGTCCGTGCCTGTGGGATAGACTCTATCTTGCACATGGTCAGTGGCTATGGGAATAGACTGTATTTTACACACGGTCCCTGGCTGTGGGGTAGACTTTATCTTTCACACGGTCCGTGGCTGCGAGGTAGACTTTATCATCCACACCGTCCCTGGCTGTGGGATAGACTTTATCTTTCACACGGTCCGTGGCTGCGGGGTAGACTTTATCATTCACACGGTCCGTGGCTGTGCGATAGACTGTATCTTTCACACGGTCCGTGCCTGTGGGATAGACTTTATCTTTCACACGGTCCGTGGCTGTGGGATAGACTTTATCTTTCACATGGTCTGTGCCTGTGGGATAGACTTTATCTTTCACACGGTAAGTGCCTGTGGGATAGACTTAATCTTTCACGCGGTCCGTGCCTGTGGGATAGACTTTATCTTTCACACGGTCCGTGGCTGTTGGAGTAGACTTTATCTTTCACACGGTCCATGGCTGTGGGAGTAGACTTTATGTTTCACACAGTCCGTTGCTGTGGGAATAGCCTGTATCTTTCACATGGTCCGTGCCTGTGGGATAGACTTTATGTTTCACACTGTCCCTGGCTGTGGGATAGACTTTTTCACATGGTCCGTTGCTGTGGGATAGACTTTATCTTTCACACGGTCCATTGCTTTGGGATAGACTTTATCTTTCACACTGTCAGTGCCTGTCGGATAGACTTTATCTTTCACATGGTCCGTGACTGTGGGATAGACTTCATCTTTCACACGGTCCGTGGCTGTCGGATAGACTTTATCTTTCACACGCTCCGTGGCTCTGGGATAGACTTTATCTTTCACACGGTCCGTGGCTGTGGGATAGACTTTGTCTTTCACACAGTCCGTGGCTTTGGGGTAGACTTTGTCTTTCACATGGTCCATGCCTGTGAGATAGGCTTTTTCACACGGTCCGGGGCTGTAGGATAGACATTATCTTTCACACAGTCCGTGCCTGTGGGATAGACTTTATCTTTCACACGGTCCGTGGCTGTGGGATTGATTTTTTCACACGGTCCGTAGCTGTGTGATAGAGTTTATCTTTCACCCAGTCTGTGCCTGTGGGATAGACTTTATCTTTCACATGGTCCGTGGCTGTGGGATACACTTTAGCTTTCACACGGTGCGTGGCTGTGGGATAGACTTTATCTTTCACACGGTCCGTGGCTGTGGGGTAGACTTTATCTTCCACACGGTCCGTGCCTGTGGAATAGACTTTATCTTTCACACGGTCCGTGGCTCTGTGGTAGACTTTATCTTTCACATGGTCCGTGGCTGTGGGATTGATTTTTTCACACGGTCCGTGGCTGTGTGATAGAGTTTATCTTTCACCCAGTCTGTGCCTGTGGGATAGACTCTATCTTTCACACGGTCCGTGGTTGTGGGATAGACACTATCTTTCACAGGGTCCGTGGCTGTGGGATAGACTCTATCTTTCACACGGTCCATGGCTGTGTGATAGACTCTATCTTTCACACAGTCCGTGCCTGTGGGATAGACTTTATCTTTCACACGGTCCGTGGCTGTATGGTAGACTTTATCTTTCATACAGTCCGTGGCTGTGGGGTAGACTTTGTCTTTCACACGGTCCATGCCTGTGGGATAGACTTTATCTTTCACATGGTCCGTGGCTCTGTTATAGACTTTATCTTTCACACGGTAAGTGGCTGTGTGATAGACTTTTTCCACGGTCCGTGCCTGTGGGATAGACTTTATCTTTCACACGGTCCGTGGCTGTGGGGTAGACTTTATCTTTCATACGGTCCGTGGCTGGGGGAATAGATTTTATGTTTCACATGGTCCGTGGATGTGGAGTAGACTTTATCTTTCACACGGTCCGTGGCTGTGGGATTGGCTTTTACACACGGTCCGTGGCTGTGGGATAGACTTTATCTTTCACACGGTCCGTGGCTGTGGGATAGACTTTATCTTTCACACGGTCCGTGGCTGTGGGATACACTTTACCTTTCACACGGTCCGTGGCTGTGTGATAGACTTTATCTTTCACACGGTCCGTGGCTGTGGGGTAGACTTTATCTTTCACACGGTCCGTGGCTGTGGGGTAGACTTTATCTTTCACACGGTCCGTGGCTGTGGGATAGACTTTGTCTTTCACACGGTCCGTGGCTGTGGGATAGACTTTATCTTTCAAACGGTCCGTGCTTGTGGGATTGACTTTATCTTTCACACGGTCCGTGGCTGTGGGGTAGACTTTATCTTTCACACGGTCCGTGGCTGTGGGATTGCCTTTTACACACGGTCCGTGGCTGTGGGATAGACTTTATCTTTCACACGGTCCGTGGCTGTGGGATAGACTTTATCTTTCACACGGTCCGTGGCTGTGGGATACACTTTACCTTTCACACGGTCCGTGGCTGTGTGATAGACTTTATCTTTCACACGGTCCGTGGCTGTGGGGTAGACTTTATCTTTCACACGGTCCGTGGCTGTGGGGTAGACTTTATCTTTCACACGGTCCGTGGCTGTGGGATAGACTTTATCTTTCACACGGTCCGTGGCTGTGGGATAGACTTTATCTTTCAAACGGTCCGTGCTTGTGGGATTGACTTTATCTTTCACACGGTCCGTGGCTGTGGGGTAGACTTTATCTTTCACACGGTCCGTGGCTGTCGGATTGACTTTATCTTTCACACGGTGCGTGGCTGTGGGTAGACTTTCTCTTTCACAAGGTCCGTGGCTTTGTGTAGACTTTATCTTTCACACGGTCCGTGGCTGTGGGGTAGACTTTATCTTTCACACGGTCCTTGGCTGTTTGATAGACTTTATCCTTCACACGGTCCGTGTCTGTGGAGTAGACTTTATCTGACTCACGGTCCGTGGCTGTGGGGTTGACTTTATCTTTCACACTGTCCGTGCCTGTGGGATAGACTCTATCTTGCACATGGTCAGTGGCTATGGGAATAGACTGTATTTTACACACGGTCCCTGGCTGTGGGGTAGACTTTATCTTTCACACGGTCCGTGGCTGCGAGGTAGACTTTATCATCCACACCGTCCCTGGCTGTGGGATAGACTTTATCTTTCACACGGTCCGTGGCTGCGGGGTAGACTTTATCATTCACACGGTCCGTGGCTGTGCGATAGACTGTATCTTTCACACGGTCCGTGCCTGTGGGATAGACTTTATCTTTCACACGGTCCGTGGCTGTGGGATAGACTTTATCTTTCACATGGTCTGTGCCTGTGGGATAGACTTTATCTTTCACACGGTCCGTGCCTGTGGGATAGACTTAATCTTTCACGCGGTCCGTGCCTGTGGGATAGACTTTATCTTTCACACGGTCCGTGGCTGTTGGAGTAGACTTTATCTTTCACACGGTCCATGGCTGTGGGAGTAGACTTTATGTTTCACACAGTCCGTTGCTGTGGGAATAGCCTGTATCTTTCACATGGTCCGTGCCTGTGGGATAGACTTTATGTTTCACACTGTCCCTGGCTGTGGGATAGACTTTTTCACATGGTCCGTTGCTGTGGGATAGACTTTATCTTTCACACGGTCCATTGCTTTGGGTAGACTTTATCTTTCACACTGTCAGTGCCTGTCGGATAGACTTTATCTTTCACATGGTCCGTGACTGTGGGATAGACTTCATCTTTCACACGGTCCGTGGCTGTCGGATAGACTTTATCTTTCACACGCTCCGTGGCTCTGGGATAGACTTTATCTTTCACACGGTCCGTGGCTGTGGGATAGACTTTGTCTTTCACACAGTCCGTGGCTTTGGGGTAGACTTTGTCTTTCACATGGTCCATGCCTGTGAGATAGGCTTTTTCACACGGTCCGGGGCTGTAGGATAGACATTATCTTTCACACAGTCCGTGCCTGTGGGATAGACTTTATCTTTCACACGGTCCGTGGCTGTGGGATTGATTTTTTCACACGGTCCGTAGCTGTGTGATAGAGTTTATCTTTCACCCAGTCTGTGCCTGTGGGATAGACTTTATCTTTCACATGGTCCGTGGCTGTGGGATACACTTTAGCTTTCACACGGTGCGTGGCTGTGGGATAGACTTTATCTTTCACACGGTCCGTGGCTGTGGGGTAGACTTTATCTTCCACACGGTCCGTGCCTGTGGAATAGACTTTATCTTTCACACGGTCCGTGGCTCTGTGGTAGACTTTATCTTTCACACGGTCCGTGGCTGTGGGATTGATTTTTTCACACGGTCCGTGGCTGTGTGATAGAGTTTATCTTTCACCCAGTCTGTGCCTGTGGGATAGACTCTATCTTTCACACGGTCCGTGGTTGTGGGATAGACACTATCTTTCACAGGGTCCGTGGCTGTGGGATAGACTCTATCTTTCACACGGTCCATGGCTGTGTGATAGACTCTATCTTTCACACAGTCCGTGCCTGTGGGATAGACTTTATCTTTCACACGGTCCGTGGCTGTATGGTAGACTTTATCTTTCATACAGTCCGTGGCTGTGGGGTAGACTTTGTCTTTCACACGGTCCATGCCTGTGGGATAGACTTTATCTTTCACATGGTCCGTGGCTCTGTTATAGACTTTATCTTTCACACGGTAAGTGGCTGTGTGATAGACTTTTTCCACGGTCCGTGCCTGTGGGATAGACTTTATCTTTCACACGGTCCGTGGCTGTGGGGTAGACTTTATCTTTCATACGGTCCGTGGCTGGGGGAATAGATTTTATGTTTCACATGGTCCGTGGATGTGGAGTAGACTTTATCTTTCACACGGTCCGTGGCTGTGGGATTGGCTTTTACACACGGTCCGTGGCTGTGGGATAGACTTTATCTTTCACACGGTCCGTGGCTGTGGGATAGACTTTATCTTTCACACGGTCCGTGGCTGTGGGATAGACTTTACCTTTCACACGGTCCGTGGCTGTGTGATAGACTTTATCTTTCACACGGTCCGTGGCTGTGGGGTAGACTTTATCTTTCACACGGTCCGTGGCTGTGGGGTAGACTTTATCTTTCACACGGTCCGTGGCTGTGGGATAGACTTTGTCTTTCACACGGTCCGTGGCTGTGGGATAGACTTTATCTTTCAAACGGTCCGTGCTTGTGGGATTGACTTTATCTTTCACACGGTCCGTGGCTGTGGGGTAGACTTTATCTTTCACACGGTCCGTGGCTGTGGGATTGCCTTTTACACACGGTCCGTGGCTGTGGGATAGACTTTATCTTTCACACGGTCCGTGGCTGTGGGATAGACTTTATCTTTCACACGGTCCGTGGCTGTGGGATACACTTTACCTTTCACACGGTCCGTGGCTGTGTGATAGACTTTATCTTTCACACGGTCCGTGGCTGTGGGGTAGACTTTATCTTTCACACGGTCCGTGGCTGTGGGGTAGACTTTATCTTTCACACGGTCCGTGGCTGTGGGATAGACTTTGTCTTTCACACGGTCCGTGGCTGTGGGATAGACTTTATCTTTCAAACGGTCCGTGCTTGTGGGATTGACTTTATCTTTCACACGGTCCGTGGCTGTGGGGTAGACTTTATCTTTCACACGGTCCGTGGCTGTCGGATTGACTTTATCTTTCACACGGTGCGTGGCTGTGGGTAGACTTTCTCTTTCACAAGGTCCGTGGCTTTGTGTAGACTTTATCTTTCACACGGTCCGTGGCTGTGGGGTAAACTTTATCTTTCACACGGTCCTTGGCTGTTTGATAGACTTTATCCTTCACACGGTCCGTGTCTGTGGAGTAGACTTTATCTGACTCACGGTCCGTGGCTGTGGGGTTGACTTTATCTTTCACACTGTCCGTGCCTGTGGGATAGACTCTATCTTGCACATGGTCAGTGGCTATGGGAATAGACTGTATTTTACACACGGTCCCTGGCTGTGGGGTAGACTTTATCTTTCACACGGTCCGTGGCTGCGAGGTAGACTTTATCATCCACACCGTCCCTGGCTGTGGGATAGACTTTATCTTTCACACGGTCCGTGGCTGCGGGGTAGACTTTATCATTCACACGGTCCGTGGCTGTGCGATAGACTGTATCTTTCACACGGTCCGTGCCTGTGGGATAGACTTTATCTTTCACACGGTCCGTGGCTGTGGGATAGACTTTATCTTTCACATGGTCTGTGCCTGTGGGATAGACTTTATCTTTCACACGGTCCGTGCCTGTGGGATAGACTTAATCTTTCACGCGGTCCGTGCCTGTGGGATAGACTTTATCTTTCACACGGTCCGTGGCTGTTGGAGTAGACTTTATCTTTCACACGGTCCATGGCTGTGGGAGTAGACTTTATGTTTCACACAGTCCGTTGCTGTGGGAATAGCCTGTATCTTTCACATGGTCCGTGCCTGTGGGATAGACTTTATGTTTCACACTGTCCCTGGCTGTGGGATAGACTTTTTCACATGGTCCGTTGCTGTGGGATAGACTTTATCTTTCACACGGTCCATTGCTTTGGGTAGACTTTATCTTTCACACTGTCAGTGCCTGTCGGATAGACTTTATCTTTCACATGGTCCGTGACTGTGGGATAGACTTCATCTTTCACACGGTCCGTGGCTGTCGGATAGACTTTATCTTTCACACGCTCCGTGGCTCTGGGATAGACTTTATCTTTCACACGGTCCGTGGCTGTGGGATAGACTTTGTCTTTCACACAGTCCGTGGCTTTGGGGTAGACTTTGTCTTTCACATGGTCCATGCCTGTGAGATAGGCTTTTTCACACGGTCCGGGGCTGTAGGATAGACATTATCTTTCACACAGTCCGTGCCTGTGGGATAGACTTTATCTTTCACACGGTCCGTGGCTGTGGGATTGATTTTTTCACACGGTCCGTGGCTGTGTGATAGAGTTTATCTTTCACCCAGTCTGTGCCTGTGGGATAGACTTTATCTTTCACATGGTCCGTGGCTGTGGGATACATTTTAGCTTTCACACGGTGCGTGGCTGTGGGATAGACTTTATCTTTCACACGGTCCGTGGCTGTGGGGTAGACTTTATCTTCCACACGGTCCGTGCCTGTGGAATAGACTTTATCTTTCACACGGTCCGTGGCTCTGTGGTAGACTTTATCTTTCACACGGTCCATACCTAAGGGATAGACTTTATCTTTCACACGGTCCGTGCCTGTGGGATAGACTTTTTCACACGGTCCGTGGCTGTGGGATAGACTTTATCTTTCACACGGTCTGTGCCTGTGGGAATAGACTTTATCTTTCACACGGTCCGTGGTTGTGGGCTAGACACTTTCACACGGTCCGTGGCTGTGGGATAGACTTTATCTTTCACACGGTCCGTGGCTGTGGGATAGACTTTATCTTTCACACGTTCCGTGCCTGTGGGATAGAATTTATCTTTCACACGGCCCGTGGCTGTGGGAATAGACTCTATATTTCACACGGTCCGTGCCTGTGGGATAGACTCTATCTGTCACACGGTCCGTGGCTGTGGGGTAGACTTTATCTTTCACACGGTCCGTGGCTGTGGGATAGACTTTATCTTTCACATGGCCTGTGGCTGTGGGGTAGATGTTATCTTTCACACGGTCCGTGTCTGTGGTTTAGACTTTATCTTTCACACGGCCCGTGCCCGTGGGGTAGACTTTATCGTTCACACGGCCCGTGGCTGTGGGGTAGACTTTATCTTTCACACGGTCCTTGGCTGTGGGGTAGACTTTATGTTTCACACGGTCCGTGGTTGTGGGTAGACTTAAACTTTCACAAGGTCCGTGGCTTTGTGTAGACTTTATCTTTCACACGGCCCGTGCCTGTGGGGTAGACTTTATCTTTCACATGGTCCGTGGCTCTGGGAATAGAGTTTATCTTTCACACGGTCCGTGTCTGTGGGATGGACTCTATCTTTCACACGGTCCGTGCCTGTGGGATAGACTCTATCTTTCACACGATCCGTGGCTGTGGGATAGACTTTATCTCTAACACGGTCCGTGCCTGTGGGATAGACTTTATCTTTCACACGGTCCGTGGCTGTGTGGTAGACTTTATCTTTCATACAGTCCGTGGTGTGGGGTAGACTTTATCTTTCACACGGTCCGTGCCTATGGGATAGACTTTATCTTTCACATGGTCCGTGGCTCTGTTATAGACTTTATCTTTCACACGGTAAGTGGCTGTGTGATAGACTTTTTCACACGGTCCGTGCCTGTGGGATAGACTTTATCTTTCACACGGTCCATGGCTGTGGGGGATACTTTATCTTTCATACAGTCCGTGGCTGGGGGAATAGATTTTATGTTTCACATGGTCCGTGGATGTGGAGTAGACTTTATCTTTCACACGGTCCGTGGCTGTGGGATTGACTTTTTCACACGGTCCGCGGCTGTGGGATAGACTTTATCTTTCACACGCTACGTGGCACTGGGATAGACTTTATCTTTCACACGGTCCGTGGCTGTGGGATAGACTTTATCTTTCACACGGTCCGTGGCTTTGAGGTAGACTTTATCTTTCACATGGTCCATGTCTGTGGGATAGACTTTTTCACACGGTCCGTGCCTGTGGGATAGATTTTATCTTTCACACGGTCCGTGCCTGTGGGATAGACTTCATCTTTCACACGGTCCGTTGCTGTGGGGCAGACTTTATCTTTCACACGGTCCGTGTCTGTGGGATAGACTTTATCTTTGACATGGCCCGTGCCTGTGGGTTAGACTTTATCTTTCACACTGTCCGTGGCTGTGGGGTAACCTTTATCTTTCACATGGTCTGGGGTGTTTGATAGACTTTATCTTTCACACGGTCCGTGTCTGTGGGGAAGACTTTATCTGACTCACGTTCCGTGGCTGTTGGGTTGACTTTATCTTTCACACGGTCCGTGGCAGTGGGATAGACTTTTTCACACAGTCCGTGGCTGTGGGATATACTTTATCTTTCACACGGTCCATGCCTGTGGGATAGATTTATCTTTCACACGGTCCGTGGCTGTGGGATAGACTTTTTCACATGGTCCGTGCCTGTGGGATAGACTTTATCTTTCACACGGTCCCTGGCTGTGGGATAGACTTTATCTTTCACACGGTCCGTGGCTGTGGGATTGACTTTATCTTTCACAAGGTCCATGGCTCGGGGGTAGACTTTATCCTTCACACGGCCCGTGGCAGTGGGGTAGACTTTATCTTTCACACGGCCCGTGCCCATGGCTTAGACTTTATCTTTCACATGGCAAGTGGCTGTGGGGTAGACTTTATCTTTCATACGGCCCGTTCCTGTGGGATAGACTTTATCTTTCACACGGTCCGTGCCTATGGGATAGACTTTGCCTTTCACACGGCCCGTGGCTGCGGGGTAGACTTTATCTTTCACACGGCCCATGGCTGTGGGGTTGACTTTATCTTTCACACGGTCCGTGCCTGTGGGGTAGACTTTATCTTTCACACGGTCCGTGCCTGTGGGATAGACTTTATCTTTCACACGGTCCCTGGCTGTGGGATAGACTTTATCTTTCACACGGTCCGTGACTGTGGGGTAGGCTTTATTTTTCACACGGTCCGTGGCTGTGGTAGTAGACTTTATCTTTCACACGGTCCTTGGCTGTGGGAATAGACTTTATATTTCACACTGTCCGTTTCTCTGGGAATAGACTTTATCTTTCACACGGTCCGTGCCTGTGTGGTAGACTTTATCTTTCAAAAGTTCCGTGCCTGAGGGATAGACTCTATCTTGCACATGGTCTGTCACTGTTGGAATAGACTCTATCTTTGACACGGTCCATGGCTGTGGGTTAGACTTTATCTTTCACACGGTCCGTGGCTGTGGGAATAGACTTTATATTTCACAGAGTCCATGCCTGTGGGATAGACTCTGTCTTTCACATGGTCCGTGGCTGTGGAATAGCCCCTATCTTTCACACGGTCCGTGGCTCTGGAAATAGACTTTATCTTTCGCACAGTCCGTTCCTGTGGGATAGACTTTATCTTTCACATGGTCCGTGGCTGTGGGGTAGACTTAATCTTTCACACGGTCCGTGGCTGTGGGATAGACTTTATCTTTCACACGGTCCGTGGCTGTGGGATGGACTTTATCTTTCACACGGTCCGTGCCTGTGGGATAGACTTTATCTTTCACACGGTCCGTGGCTGTGGGATAGACTTTATCTTTCACACGGTCGTTGGCTGTGGGAATAGACTCTATCTTTCACACGGTCCGTGGCTATGGGGTAGACTTTATCTTTCACACGTTCCGTGCCTGTGGGGTAGACTTTATCTTTCACACGGTCCGTGGCTGTGGGATAGACTTTGTCTTTCACACGGTCCGTGCTTGTGGGATAGACTTTATCTTTCACACGGTCTGTGGCTGTGGGGTAGACTTTATCTTTCACACGGTGCGTGGCTGTGGGTAGACTTTATCTTTCACACGGTCCGTGGCTTTGTGTAGACTTTATCTTTCACATGGCCCGTGGCTGTGGGGTAGACTTTATCTTTCACACGGCCCGTGGCTGTGAAGTGGACTTTATCTTTAACAACGTCCGTGGCTGTGCGGTAGACTTTATCTTTCACACGGTCCCTGGCTGTGGGATAGACTTTATGTTTCACACGGTCCGTGGCTGTGGGATTGACTTTATCTTTCACAAGGTCCATGGCTCGGGGGTAGACTTTATCCTTCACATGGCCCGTGGCAGTGGGGTAGACTTTATCTTTCACACGGCCCGTGCCCATGGCGTAGACTTTATCTTTCACACGGCAAGTGGCTGTGGGGTAGACTTTATCTTTCATACGGCCCGTTCCTGTGGGATAGACTTTATCTTTCACACGGTCCGTGCCTATGGGATAGACTTTGTCTTTCACACGGCCCGTGGCTGCGGGGTAGACTTTATCTTTCACACGGCCCATGGCTGTGGGGTTGACTTTATCTTTCACACGGTCCGTGCCTGTGGGGTAGACTTTATCTTTCACACGGTCCCTGGCTGTGGGATAGACTTTATCTTTCACACGGTCCGTGACTGTGAGGTAGGCTTTATTTTTCACACGGTCCGTGGCTGTGGTAGTAGACTTTATCTTTCACAAGGTCCGTGGCTGTGGGAATAGACTTTATATTTCACACTGTCCGTGGCTTTGGGAATAGACTTTATCTTTCACACGGTCCGTGCCTGTGTGGTAGACTTTATCTTTCACAAGTTCCGTGCCTGAGGGATAGACTCTATCTTGCACATGGTCTGTCACTGTGGGAATAGACTCTATCTTTGACACGGTCCATGGCTGTGGGTTAGACTTTATCTTTCACACGGTCCGTGGCTGTGGGAATAGACTTTATCTTTCACAGAGTCCATGCCTGTGGGATAGACTCTGTCTTTCACATGGTCCGTGGCTGTGGGATAGCCCCTATCTTTCACACGTTCCGTGGCTCTGGAAATAGACTTTATCTTTCGCACGGTCCGTTCCTGTGGGATAGACTTTATCTTTCACATGGTCCGTGGCTGTGGGGTAGACTTAATCTTTCACACGGTCCGTGGCTGTGGGATAGACTTTATCTTTCACACGGTCCGTGGCTGTGGGATGGACTTTATCTTTCACACGGTCAGTGCCTGTGGGATAGACTTTATCTTTCACACGGTCCGTGGCTGTGGGATAGACTTTATCTTTCACACGGTCCGTGGCTGTGGGATAGACTTTATCTTTCACACGGTCGTTGGCTGTGGGAATAGACTCTATCTTTCACACGGTCCGTGGCTGTCGGGTAGACTTTATCTTTCACACGGTGCGTGGCTGTGGGTAGACTTTATCTTTCACACGGTCCGTGGCTTTGTGTAGACTTTATCTTTCACATGGCCCGTGGCTGTGGGGTAGACTTTATCTTTCACACGGCCCGTGGCTGTGAAGTGGACTTTATCTTTAACAACGTCCGTGGCTGTGCGGTAGACTTTATCTTTCACACGGTCCCTGGCTGTGGGATAGACTTTATGTTTCACACGGTCCGTGGCTGTGGGATTGACTTTATCTTTCACAAGGTCCATGGCTCGGGGGTAGACTTTATCCTTCACACGGCCCGTGGCAGTGGGGTAGACTTTATCTTTCACACGGCCCGTGCCCATGGCGTAGACTTTATCTTTCACACGGCAAGTGGCTGTGGGGTAGACTTTATCTTTCATACGGCCCGTTCCTGTGGGATAGACTTTATCTTTCACACGGTCCGTGCCTATGGGATAGACTTTGTCTTTCACACGGCCCGTGGCTGCGGGGTAGACTTTATCTTTCACACGGCCCATGGCTGTGGGGTTGACTTTATCTTTCACACGGTCCGTGCCTGTGGGATAGACTTTATCTTTCACTCGGTCCGTGCCTGTGGGAGAGACTTTATGTTTCACACGGTCCGTGGCTGTGGGATAGACTTTTTCACACGGACCGTTGCTGTGGAATAGACTTTATCTTTCACACGGTCCGTACCTGTGGGATAGATTTTATCTTTCACACGGTCCATGGCTGTGGGGTAGACTTTATCTTTCACATGGTACGTTGCTAGGTAATAGAGTTTTTCTTTCACACGGTCCATGGCTGTGGGAATAGACTTTATGTTTCACACGCTCCGAGGCTGTGGGATAGACTTCATCATTTACATGGTCCGTGGCTGTGGGATAGACTCTATCTTTCAAACGGTCCATGGCTGTGGGGTAGACTTTATCTTTCACATGGTCCGTGGCTGTGGGGTAGTGTTTATCTTTCACACGGTCCGTGGCTGGGTGGTAGACTTTATCTTTCACACGGTCCGTGGCTGTGGGATAGACTTTATCTTTCACACGGTCCATGGCTAGGGGGTATACTTTATCTTTCACACGGCCTGTAGCAGTGGGGTAGACTTTATCTTTCACACGGCCCGTGCCTGTGGGGTAGACTTTATCTTTCACACGGCCCGTGGCTGTGGGGTAGACATTTCTTTCATATGGCCCGTTCCTGTAGGATAGACTTTATCTTTCACACGGTCCGTGCCTATGGGATAGACTTTGTCTTTCACATGGCCCGTGGCTACAGGGTAGACTTTATCTTTCACACGCCCCGTGGATGTGGGGTAGACTTTATCTTTCACATGGTCCGTGCCTGTGGGATGGACTCTATCTTTCACACGGTCCGTGGCTGTGGAATAGACTCTAACTTTCACATGGTCCGTGGCTGTGGGATTAGACTCTATCTTTCACACGGTCCATGGCTGTGGGGTAGACTTTATCTTTCACATGGTCCGTGGCTGTGGGGTAGACTTTATCTTTCACACGGTATGTGGCTGTGGGATAGATTTTATCTTTCACACGGTCCGTGGCTGTGGGGTAGACTTTATCTTTCACACGGTCCTTGGCTGTTTGATAGACTTTATCCTTCACACGGTCCGTGTCTGTGGAGTAGACTTTATCTGACTCACGCTCCGTGGCTGTGGGGTTGACTTTATCTTTCACACTGTCCGTGGCTGTGGGATAGACTCTATCTTGCACATGGTCAGTGGCTGTGGGAATAGACTGTATTTTTCACACGGTCCCTGGCTGTGGGGTAGACTTTATCTTTCACACGGTCCGTGGCTGCGGGGTAGACTTTATCATCCACACCGTCCCTGGCTGTGGGGTAGACTTTATCTTTCACACGGTCCGTGGCTGCGGGGTAGACTTTATCATTCACACGGTCCGTGGCTGTGCGATAGACTGTATCTTTCACCCGGTCCGTGCCTGTGGGATAAACTTTATCTTTCACACGGTGCGTTGCTGTGGGATAGACTTTATCTTTCACATGGTCTGTGCCTGTGGGATAGACTTTATCTTCCACACGGTCCGTGCCTGTGGGATAGACTTAATCTTTCACGCGGTCCGTGCCTGTGGGATAGACTTTATCTTTCACACGGTCCGTGGCAATGGGATAGATTTTTTCACACAGTCCGTGGCTGTGGGATATACTTTATCTTTCACACGGTCCATGCCTGTGGGATAGACTTTATCTTTCACATGGTCCGTGGATGTGGGATAGACTTTTTCACACGGTCCGTGCCTGTGGGATAGACTTTATCTTTCACACCGTCCGTGGCTGTGAGATAGACTTTATCTTTCACACGATCCGTGCCTGTGGGATAGACTTTATCTTTCACACGGTCCCTGGCTGTGGGATAGACTTTATCTTTCACACGGTCCGTGACTGTGGGGTAGGCTTTATTTTTCACACGGTCCGTGGCTGTGGTAGTAGACTTCATCTTTCACACGGTCCGCGGCTGTGGGAATAGACTTTATATTTCACACTGTCCGTGGCTCTGGGAATAGACTTTATCTTTCACACGGTCCGTGCCTGTGTGGTAGACTTTATCTTTCACAAGTTCCATGCCTGAGGGATAGACTCTATCTTGCACATGGTCTGTCACTGTGGGAATAGACTCTATCTTTGACACGGTCCATGGCTGTGGGTTTGACTTTATCTTTCACACGGTCCGTGGCTGTGGGAATAGACTTTATCTTTCACAGAGTCCATGCCTGTGGGATAGACTCTGTCTTTCACATGGTCCGTGGCTGTGGGATAGCCCCTATCTTTCACACGGTCCATGGCTGTGGGAATAGACTCTATCTTTCACATGGTCCGTGGCTGTGGGAGTAGACTTTATCTTTCACATGGTCCGTGGATGTGGGAATAGACTTTATGTTTCACACGTTCCGTGGCCCTGGAAATAGACTTTATCTTTCGCACGGTCCGTTCCTGTGGGATAGACTTTATCTTTCACATGGTCCGTGGCTGTGGGGTAGACTTAATCTTTCACATGTTCCGTGGCTGTGGGAACAGACTCTATCATTCACACTGTCCGTGGCTGTGGGGTAGACTTTATCTTTCACACGGTCCTTGCCTGAGGGATAGACTCTATCTTGCACATGGTCTGTCGCTGTGGGAATAGACTCTATCTTTCACACGGTCCAGGGCTGTGGGTTAGACTTTATCTTTCACACGGTCCGTGGCTGTGGGAATAGACTTTATCTTTCAAAGAGTCCATGCCTGTGGGATAGACTCTGTCTTTCACATGGTCCGTGGCTGTGGGATAGCCCCTATCTTTCACACGGTCCGTGGCTGTGGGAATAGACTCTATCTTTCACATTTTCTGTGGCTGTGGGATAGACTATATCTTTCACACGATCCGTGGCTGTGGGATAGACTTTATCTTTCACACAGTCCGAGGCTGTGGGAGTAGACTTTGTCTTTCACATGGTCCGTGGATGTGGGAATAGACTTTATGTTTCACACGGTCCGTGGCTCTGGAAATAGACTTTATCTTTCGCACGGTCCGTTCCTGTGGGATAGACTTTATCTTTCACGTGGTCCGTGGCTGTGGGGTAGACTTAATCTTTCACACAGTCCGTGGCTGTGGGATAGACTTTATCTTTCACTCGGTCCGTGACTGTGGGATGGACTATATCTTTCACATGGTCCGTGCCTGTGGGATAGACTTTATCTTTCACACGGTCCGTGGCTGTGGGATAGACTTTATCTTTCACACGGTCGTTGGCTGTGGGAATAGACTCTATCTTTCACACGGTCCGTGGCTATGGGGTAGACTTTATCTTTCACACGGTCCGTGCCTGTGGGGTAGACTATCTTTCACACGGTCTGTGGATGTTTGGTAGACTTTATCCTTCACACGGTCCGTGGCTGTGGGCAAGACTTTATCTTTCACATGGACCGTGCCTGTGGGGTAGACTTTATCTTTCACACGGCCCGTGCCTGTGGGGTAGACTTTATCTTTCACACGGTCCATGCCTGTGGGATAGACTTTTTCACACGGTCTGTGGCTGTGGATAGACTTTATCTTTCACACGGTCCGTTCCTGTGGGTTAGACTTTATCTTTCACACGGTCCGTGGCTGTGGGATAGACTTTTTCACACGGTCAGTGACTGTGGGATAGACTTTATCTTTCACACTGTCCGTGTCTGTGGGATACACTTTATCTTTCACACGGTACGTGCCTGTGGATAGACTGTATCTTTCACATGGTCCGTGGCTGTGGGATAGACTTTATCTTTCACACTGTCCGTGGCTTGGGAATAGACTACATCTTTAACACGGTCCGTGCCTGTGGGATAGACTTTATCTTTCACACGGTCCCTGGCTGTGGGATAGACTTTATCTTTCACACGGTCCATGTCTGTGGGGTAGACTTTATCTTTCACACGGTCCTTGCCTGTGGGAATAGACTTTATCTTTCATACGGTCCATGGCTGTGGGAATATACTTTATCTTTCGCATGGTCCGTGCCTGTGGGATAGACTTTATCTTTCACATGGTCCGTGCCTGTGGGATAGACTTTATCATTCACACGGTCCGTGGCTGTGGGGTAAACTTTATCTTTCACGTGGTCCGTGCCTCTAGGACAGACTTTGTCTTTCACACGGTCCGTGCCTGTGGGATAGACTTTATCTTTCACACGGTCCGTGCCCATGGGGAAGACTTTATCTTTCACACGGCACATGGCTGTGGGGTAGAATTTATCTTTCATACGGCCCGTTCCTGTGGGATAGACTTTATCTTTCACACGGTCCATGCCTATGGGATAGACTTTGTCTTTCACACGGCCCGTGGCTGCGGGGTAAACTTTATCTTTCACACGGCCCATGGCTGTGGGGTAGACTTTATCTTTCACACGGTCCGTGCCTGTGGGGTAGACTTTATCTTTCACACGGTTCGTGCCTGTGGGATAGACTTTATCTTTCACATGGTCCGTGCCTGTGGGATAGACTCTATCTTTCACACGGTCCGTGGCTGTGGGATAGACTATCTTTCACATGGTCCGTGGCTGTGGGATTAGACTCTATCTTTTACACGGTCCATGGCTGTGGGGTAGACTTTATATATCACATGATCTGTGGCTGTGGGGTAGACTTTATCTTTCACACGGTATGTGGCTTTGAGATAGATTTTATCTTTCACACGGTATGTGGCTTTGGGATAGATTTTATCTTTCACACGGTCCGTGGCTGTGGGGTAGACTTTATCTTTCACATGGTCCATGGCTATGGGAACAGACTCTATCTTTCACACTGTCCGTGCCTGTGGGATAGACTTTATCTTTCACACGGTCCGTGGCTGTGGGGTAGACTTTATCTTGCACACGGTCCATGGCTGTGGGATAGACTTTATCTTTCACACAGTCCGTGGCTGTGACGTAGACTTTATTTGTCACACGGTCCGTGGCTGTGGTAGTAGACTTTATCTTTCACACGGTCCGTGGCTGTGGGAATAGACTTTATGTTTCACACGGTCCGTGGCTTAGGGAATAGACTTTATCTTTCACACGGTCCGTGCCTGTGGGGTAGACTTTATCTTTCACACGGTCCGTGCCTGTGGGATAGACTCTATCTTGCACATTGTCTGTCGCTGTGGGAATAGACTCTATCTTTCACACGGTTCATGGCTGTGGGTTAGACTTTATCTTTCACACGGTCCGTGGCTGTGGGGTAGACTTTATCTTTCACACGGTCCATGCCTGTGGGACAGTTTTATCTTTCACACGGTCCATGACTGTGGGATAGACTTTTTCACACGGTCCGTGGCTGTGGATAGACTTTATCTTTCACACGGTTCGTTCCTGTGGGTTAGACTTTTTCTTTCACACGGTCCGTGGCTGTGGGATAGACTTTTTCACACGGTCCGTGACTGTGGGATAGACTTTATCTTTCACACTGTCTGTGTCTGTGGGATAGACTTTATCTTTCACACGGTACGTGCCTGTGAGATAGACTGTATATTTCACATGGTCCGTGGCTGTGGGATAGACTTTATCTTTCACACGGTCCGTGGCTGTGGGAATAGACTATATCTTTCACACGGTCCGTGCCTGTGGGATAGACTTTATCTTTCACACGGTCCCTCGCAGTGGGATAGACTTTATCTTTCACACGGTCCATGTCTGTGGGGTAGACTTTATCTTTCACACGGTCCTTGCCTGTGGGAGTAGACTTTATCTTTCATACGGTCCTTGGCTGTGGGAATAGACTTTATGTTTCACAAGGTCCGTGGCTCTGGGAATAGACTTTATCTTTCACATGGTCCATGTCTGTGGGGTAGACTTTACCTTTCACACGGTCTGTGCCTGTGGGATAGACTTTATCTTTCACATGGTCCGTGGCGTGGTATAGACTTCATCTTTCACACGGCTCGTGGCTGCAGGGTAGACTTTATCTTTCACATGGTCCATGCCTGTGGGGTAGACTTTATCTTTCACACGGTCTGTGCCTGTGGGATAGAATTTATCTTTCACATGGTCCGTGCCTGTGGGATGGACTCTATCTTTCACACGGTCCGTGGCTGTGGAATAGACTCTATCTTTCACATGGTCCATGGCTGTGGGTTAGACTCTATCTTTCACACGGTCCGTGGCTGTGGGGTAGACTCTATCTTTCACACGGTCCGTGGTTGTGGGATAGACACTATCTTTCACACGGTCCGTGGCTGTGGGATAGACTCTATCTTTCACACGGTCCGTGGCTGTGTGATAGACTCTATCTTTCACACGGTCCGTGGCTTTGGGGTAGACTTTATCTTTCACATGGTCCATACCTGTAGGATAGACTTTTTCACACGGTCCGTGCCTGTGGGATAGACTTTAGCTTTCACACGGTCCGTGCCTGTGGGATAGACTTTATCATTCACATGGTCCGTGGCTGTGGGATTGACTTTTTCACACGGTCCGTGGCTGTGTGATAGACTTTATCTTTCACACGGTCCGTGCCTGTGGGATAGAATTTATCTTTCACACGGTCCGTGGCTGTATGGTAGACTTTATCATTTACAGTCCGTGGCTGTGGGGTAGACTTTATCTTTCACACGGTCCGTGGCTTTGTGTAGACTTTATCTTTCACACGGCCCGTGGCTGTGGGGTAGACTTTATCTTTCACACGGCCTGTGGCTGTGAAGTGGACTTTATCTTTAACAATGTCCGTGGCTGTGCGGTAGACTGTATCTTTCACATTGTCCGTGGCTGTAGGGTAGACTTTATCTTTCACACGGTCCGTGGCTGTGGGAATAGACTTTATTTTTCACACGGTCCATGGCTGTGGGAATACACTTTATGTTTCACACGGTCCGTGGCTGTGGGAATAGACTTTATCTTTCACACGGTCCGTGCCTGTGGGATAGACTTTATCTTTCACACGGTCCGTGGCTGTGGGATACACTCTATCTTTCACATGCTCCATTCCTGTGGGATAGACTCTATCTTTCACACGGTCCATGGCTGTGGGAATAGACTTTATCTTTCACACGGTCCATGCCTTTCGGATAGACTCTATCTTTCACATGGTCCGTGGCTGTGGGATAGCCTCTATCTTTCACACGGTCCGTGGCTGTGGCAATAGACTCTATCTTTCACACGCTCCGTGGCTCTGGGATAGACTTTATCTTTCACACGGTCCGTGGCTGTTGGAGTAGACTTTATCTTTCACACGGTCCATGGCTGTCGGAATAGACTTTATGTTTCACACGTTCCGTGGCTGTGGGAATAGCCTGCATCTTTCACACGGTCCGTACCTGTGGGTTAGACTTTATCTTTCACACGGTCCGCGGCTGTGGGATAGACTTTATCTTTCACACGCTACGTGGCACTGGGATAGACTTTATCTTTCACACGGTCCGTGGCTGTGGGATAGACTTTATCTTTCACACGGTCCGTGGCTTTGGGGTAGACTTTATCTTTCACATGGTCCATTCCTGTGGGATAGACTTTTTCAAACGGTCCGTGCCTGTGGGATAGACTTTATCTTTCACACGGTCCGTGCCTGTGGGATAGACTTCATCTTTCAAACGGTCCGTTGCTGAGGGGCAGACTTTATATTTCACACGGTCCGTGTCTGTGGGATAGACTTTATCTTTCACATGGCCCGTGCCTGTGGGGTAGACTTTATATTTCACACGGTCCGTGGCTGTGGGGTAACCTTTATCTTTCACATGGTCCGGGGTGTTTGATAGACTTTATCCTTCACACGGTCCGTGTCTGTGGAGTAGACTTTATCTGACTCATGGTCCGTGGCCGTGGGGTTGACTTTATCTTTCACACTGTCCGTGGCTGTGGGATAGACTCTATCTTGCACATGGTCAGTGGCTGTGGGAATAGACTATATTTTTCACACGGTCCCTGGCTGTGGGGTAGACTTTATCTTTCACAAGGTCCATGCCTGTGGGGTAGACTTTATCTTTCACACGGTCCGTGCCTGTGGGATAGACTTTATCTTTCACATGGTCCGTGCCTGTGGGATGGACTCTATCTTTCACACGGTCCGTGGCTGTGGAATAGACTCTAACTTTCACATGGTCCGTGGCTGTGAGATTAGACTCTATCTTTCACACGGTCCATGGCTGTGGGGTAGACTCTATCTTTGACACGGTCCGTGGCTGTGGGGTAGACTCTATCTTTCACACGGTCCGTGGTTGTGGGATAGACACTATCTTTCACACGGTCCATGGCTGTGGGATAGACTCTATCTTTCACACGGTCCATGGCTGTGTGATAGACTCTATCTTTCACACGGTCCGTGGCTTTGGGGTAGACTTTATCTTTCACATGGTCCATACCTGTAGGATAGACTTTTTCACACGGTCCGTGCTTGTGGGATACACTTTATCTTTCACACGGTCCGAGCCTGTGGGATAGACTTTTTCATTCACATGGTCCGTGGCTGTAAGATTGACTTTTTCACACGGTCCGTGGCTGTGGGATAGACTTTATCTTTCACACGGTCCGTGCCTGTGGGATAGACTTTATCTTTCACACGGTCCGTGGCTGTGTGGTAGACTTTATCTTTCATACAGTCCGTGGTGTGGGGTAGACTTTATCTTTCACACGGTCCGTGCCTATGGGATAGACTTTATCTTTCACATGGTCCGTGGCTCTGTTATAGACTTTATCTTTCACACGGTAAGTGGCTGTGTGATAGACTTTTTCACACGGTCCGTGCCTGTGGGATAGACTTTATCTTTCACACGGTCCATGGCTGTGGGGGAGACTTTAACTTTCATACAGTCCGTGGCTGGGGGAATAGATTTTATGTTTCACATGGTCCGTGGATGTGGAGTAGACTTTATCTTTCACACGGTCCGTGGCTGTGGGATTGACTTTTTCACACGGTCCGCGGCTGTGGGATAGACTTTATCTTTCACACGCTACGTGGCACTGGGATAGACTTTATCTTTCACACGGTCCGTGGCTGTGGGATAGACTTTATCTTTCACACGGTCCGTGGCTTTGAGGTAGACTTTATCTTTCACATGGTCCATGTCTGTGGGATAGACTTTTTCACACGGTCCGTGCCTGTGGGATAGATTTTATCTTTCACACGGTCCGTGCCTGTGGGATAGACTTCATCTTTCACACGGTCCGTTGCTGTGGGGCAGACTTTATCTTTCACACGGTCCGTGTCTGTGGGATAGACTTTATCTTTCACATGGCCCGTGCCTGTGGGTTAGACTTTATCTTTCACACGGTCCGTGGCTGTGGGGTAACCTTTATCTTTCACATGGTCTGGGGTGTTTGATAGACTTTATCTTTCACACGGTCCGTGTCTGTGGGGAAGACTTTATCTGACTCACGTTCCGTGGCTGTTGGGTTGACTTTATCTTTCACACGGTCCGTGGCAGTGGGATATACTTTATCTTTCACACGGTCCATGCCTGTGGGATAGATTTATCTTTCACACAGTCCGTGGCTGTGGGATATACTTTATCTTTCACACGGTCCATGCCTGTGGGATAGATTTATCTTTCACACGGTCCGTGGCTGTGGGATAGACTTTTTCACATGGTCCGTGCCTGTGGGATAGACTTTATCTTTCACACGGTCCTTGGCTGTGGGATAGACTTTATCTTTCACACGGTCCGTGGCTGTGGGATTGACTTTATCTTTCACAAGGTCCATGGCTCGGGGGTAGACTTTATCCTTCACACGGCCCGTGGCAGTGGGGTAGACTTTATCTTTCACACGGCCCGTGCCCATGGCTTAGACTTTATCTTTCACATGGCAAGTGGCTGTGGGGTAGACTTTATCTTTCATACGGCCCGTTCCTGTGGGATAGACTTTATCTTTCACACGGTCCGTGCCTATGGGATAGACTTTGCCTTTCACACGGCCCGTGGCTGCGGGGTAGACTTTACCTTTCACACGGCCCATGGCTGTGGGGTTGACTTTATCTTTCACACGGTCCGTGCCTGTGGGGTAGACTTTATCTTTCACACGGTCCGTGCCTGTGGGATAGACTTTATCTTTCACACGGTCCCTGGCTGTGGGATAGACTTTATCTTTCACACGGTCCGTGACTGTGGGGTAGGCTTTATTTTTCACACGGTCCGTGGCTGTGGTAGTAGACTTTATCTTTCACATGGTCCTTGGCTGTGGGAATAGACTTTATATTTCACACTGTCCGTGGCTCTGGGAATAGACTTTATCTTTCACACGGTCCGTGCCTGTGTGGTAGACTTTATCTTTCAAAAGTTCCGTGCCTGAGGGATAGACTCTATCTTGCACATGGTCTGTCACTGTGGGAATAGACTCTATCTTTGACACGGTCCATGGCTGTGGGTTAGACTTTATCTTTCACACGGTCCGTGGCTGTGGGAATAGACTTTATCTTTCACAGAGTCCATGCCTGTGGGATAGACTCTGTCTTTCACATGGTCCGTGGCTGTGGGATAGCCCCTATCTTTCACACGGTCCGTGGCTCTGGAAATAGACTTTATCTTTCGCACGGTCCGTTCCTGTGGGATAGACTTTATCTTTCACATGGTCCGTGGCTGTGGGGTAGACTTAATCTTTCACACAGTCCGTGGCTGTGGGATAGACTTTATCTTTCACACGGTCCGTGGCTGTGGGATGGACTTTATCTTTCACACGGTCCGTGCCTGTGGGATAGACTTTATCTTTCACACGGTCCGTGGCTGTGGGATAGACTTTATCTTTCACACGGTCCGTGGCTGTGGGATAGACTTTATCTTTCACACGGTCGTTGGCTGTGGGAATAGACTCTATCTTTCACACGGTCCGTGGCTATGGGGTAGACTTTATCTTTCACACGTTCCGTGCCTGTGGGGTAGACTTTATCTTTCACACGGTCCGTGGCTGTGGGATAGACTTTGTCTTTCACACGGTCCGTGCTTGTGGGATAGACTTTATCTTTCACACGGTCTGTGGCTGTGGGGTAGACTTTATCTTTCACACGGTGCGTGGCTGTGGGTAGACTTTATCTTTCACACGGTCCGTGGCTTTGTGTAGACTTTATCTTTCACATGGCCCGTGGCTGTGGGGTAGACTTTATCTTTCACACGGCCCGTGGCTGTGAAGTGGACTTTATCTTTAACAACGTCCGTGGCTGTGCGGTAGACTTTATCTTTCACACGGTCCCTGGCTGTGGGATAGACTTTATGTTTCACACGGTCCGTGGCTGTGGGATTGACTTTATCTTTCACAAGGTCCATGGCTCGGGGGTAGACTTTATCCTTCACACGGCCCGTGGCAGTGGGGTAGACTTTATCTTTCACACGGCCCGTGCCCATGGCGTAGACTTTATCTTTCACACGGCACATGGCTGTGGGGTAGACTTTATCTTTCATACGGCCCGTTCCTGTGGGATAGACTTTATCTTTCACACGGTCCGTGCCTATGGGATAGACTTTGTCTTTAACACTGCCCGTGGCTGTGGGGTAGACTTTATCTTTCACATGGTCTGTGCCTGTGGGGTAGACTTTATCTTTCACACGGTCCGTGCCTGTGGGATTGACTTTATCTTTCACATGGTCCGTGCCTGTGGGATAGACTCTATCTTTCACAATGTCCGTGGCTGTGGGATAGACTATCTTTCACATGGTCCGTGGCTGTGGGATTAGACTCTATCTTTCACACGGTCCATGGCTGTGGGATAGACTTTATATTTCACATGGTCTGTGGCTGTGGGGTAGACTTTATCTTTCACACGGTATGTGGCTTTGGGATAGATTTTATCTTTCACACGGTATGTGGCTTCGGGATAGATTTTATCTTTCACACGGTCCGTTCCTGTGGGATAGACTTTATCTTTCACACGGTCCGTGGCTGTGGGATAGACTTTTTCACACGGTCCGTGACTGTGGGATAGACTTTATCTTTCACACCGTCCATGTCTGTGGGGTAGACTTTATCTTTCACACGGTCCTTGCCTGTGGGAGTAGACTTTATCTTTCATACGGTCCGTGGCTGTGGGAATAGACTTTATGTTTCACAAGGTCCGTGGCTCTGGGAATAGACTTTATCTTTCACATGGTCCATGTCTGTGGGGTAGACTTTATCTTTCACATGGTCCGTGGCTGTGGTATAGACTTCATCTTTCACACGGTCCGTGGCTGTGGGATAGACTTTATCTTTCGCATGGTCCGTGCCTGTGGGATAGACTTTATCTTTCACATGGTCCGTGCCTGTGGAATAGACTTTATCTTTGACACGGTCCGTGGCTGTGGGGTAACCTTTATCTTTCACATGGTCCGTGCCTCTAGGACAGACTTTGTCTTTCACACGGTCCGTGCCTGTGGGATAGACTTTTTCACAAGGTCCGTGGCTGTGGGATAGACTTTATCTTTCACACGGTCCGTGCATGTGGGATAGACTTTATCTTTCACATGGTCCGTGCATGTGGGATAGACTTTATCTTTCACATGGTCCGTGGCTTTGGGAATAGAGTTTATCTTTCACACAGTCCGTGGCTGTGGGATAGACTTTATCATTCACACGGTCCGTGCCTGTGGCATAGACTTTATCTTTCACATGGTCCGTGGCTGTGGTATACACTTCATCTTTCACACGGTCCGTGGCTGTGGGATAGACTTTATCTTTCGCATGGTCCGTGGCTGTGGGAGTAGTCTTTATGTTTCACAATGTCCGTGGCTCTGGGAATAGAATTTATCTTTCACATGGTCCGTGGCTGTGCAATAGACTGTATCTTTCACATGGTCCGGGGCTGTGGGATAGACTTTATCTTTCACACGGTACGTGCCTGTGGAATAGACTTATCTTTCACACGGTCCGTGCCTCTAGGACAGACTTTATCTTTCACACGGTCCGTGCCTGTGGGATAGACTTTTTCACACGGCCCGTGCCTGTGGGATAGACTTTATCTTTCACACGGTCCATGCCTGTGGAATAGACTTTAACTTTCACACGGTCCTTGGCTGTGGGATAGACTTTATATTTCACATGGTCTGCGGCTGTGGGGTAGAGTTTATCTTTCACACGGTATGTGGCTTTGGGATAGATTTTATCTTTCACACGGTATGTGGCTTTGGGATAGATTTTATCTTTCACACGGTCCGTTCCTGTGGGTTAGACTTCATCTTTCACACGGTCCGTGGCTGTGGGATAGACTTTTTCACACGGTCCGTGACTGTGGGATAGACTTTATCTTTCACACCGTCCATGTCTGTGGGGTAGACTTTATCTTTCACACGGTCCTTGCCTGTGGGAGTAGACTTTATCTTTCATACGGTCCGTGTCTGTGGGAATACACTTTATGTTTCACAAGGTCCGTGGCTCTGGGAATAGACTTTATCTTTCACATGGTCCATGTCTGTGGGGTAGACTTTATCTTTCACATGGTCCGTGGCTGTGGTATAGACTTCGTCTTTCACACGGTCCGTGGCTGTGGGATAGACTTTATCTTTCGCATGGTCCGTGCCTGTGGGATAGACTTTATCTTTCACATGTTCCGTGCCTGTGGAATAGACTTTATCTTTGACACGGTCCGTGGCTGTGGGGTAAACTTTATCTTTCACATGGTCCGTGCCTCTAGGACAGACTTTGTCTTTCACACGGTCCGTGCCTGTGGGATAGACTTTTTCACAAGGTCCGTGGCTGTGGGATAGACTATCTTTCACACGGTACGTGCCTGTGGGGTGGACTTTATCTTTCTCACGGTCCGTGCCTGTGGGATAGACTTTATCTTTCACACGGTCCGTGCATGTGGGATAGACTTTATCTTTCACAAGGTCCGTGGCTCTGGGAATAGAGTTTATCTTTCACACAGTCCGTGCCTGTGGGATAGACTTTATCATTCACACGGTCCGTGCCTGTGGGATAGACTTTATCTTTCACATGGTCCGTGGCTGTGGTATAGACTTCATCTTTCACACGGTCCGTGGCTGTGGGATAGACTTTATCTTTCACATGGTCCGTGCCTGTGGAATAGACTTTATCTTTGACACGGTCCGTGGCTGTGGGGTAAACTTTATCTTTCACATTGTCCATGCCTCTAGGACAGACTTTGTCTTTCACATGGTCCGTGGCAGTGGGGTAGACTTTATCTTTCACACGGTCCATTCCTGTGGGATAGACTTTTTCACACGGTCCGTGGCGGTGGGGTAGACTTTATCTTTCACAGGGTCCGTGGCTGTGGGAATAGACTCTTTCTTTCACACGGTCCGTGCCTGTGGGATAGACTTTTTCTTTCACACGGTCCATGCCTGAGGGATAGACTTTTTCACACGGTCCGTGCCTGTGGGAAAGACTTTCTCTTTCACACGGTCCGTGCCTGTGGGATAGACTTTATATTTCACATGGTCCGTGGCTGTGGGATAGACTTTATCTTTCACGCGGTCCGTGCCTGTGGGATAGATTTTATCTTTCACATGGTCCGTGGCTGTGGGATAGACTTTATCTTTCACACGGTCCGTGGCTGTGGAAATAGACTTTATCTTTCACATGGTTTGTGCCTGTGGGATAGACTTTATCTTTCACATGGTCCGTGGCAGTGGGGTAGACTTTATCTTTCACACGGTCCATTCCTGTGGGATAGACTTTTTCACACGGTCCGTGTCGGTGGGGTAGACTGTATCTTTCACATGGTCCGTGGCTGTGGGAGTAGTCTTTATCTCTCACACGGTCCGTGGCTGTGGGAGTAGTCTTTATCTCTCACACGGTCCGTGGCCCTGGGAATAGAATTTATCTTTCACATGGTCCGTTGCTGTGGGGTAGACTTTATCTTTCATACGGTCCGTGCCTGTGGGATAGACTTTATCTTTCACATGGTCCGTGGCTGTGGTATAGACTTTATCTTTCTCACGGTCCGTGGCTGTGGGATAGACTTTATCTTTCACACGGTCCGTGCCTGTGGGATAGACTTTATGTTTCACACGGTCCCTGGCTGTGCAATAGACTTTTTCACACGGTCCTTGCCTGTGGGATAGACTTTATCTTTCACATGGTCCGTGGTTGTGGGATAGACTTTATCTTTCACACGGTCCGTGACTGTGGGATAGACTTTATCATTCGCATGATCCGTCCCTGTGGGATAGACTTTATCTTTCACACGGTCCGTGGCTGTGGGATAGACTTTATCTTTTACAAGGTACGTGCCTGTGGGATAGACTTTATCTTTCACATGATCCGTGCCTCTAGGACAGACTTTAACTTTCACACGGTTCGTGGTTGTGGGATAGACTTTATCTTTCACACGGTCCGTGGCTGTGGGAATAGACTCTATCTTTCACACGGTCCGTGCCTGTGGAATAGACTTTATCTTTCACACGGTCCGTGGCTGTGGGGTAGACTTTATCTTTCACACGGTCCGTGCCTGTGGGATAGACTTTATCTTTCACACGGTCCGTGGCTGTGTGGTAGACTTTATCTTTCACTCGGTCCCAGGCTGTGGGAGTAGACTTTATCGTTCATACGGTCCATGTCTGTGGGAATAGACTTTATGTTTCACAAGGTCCGTGGCTCTGGGAAGAGACTTTATCTTTCACATGGTCCTTGCCTGTGGGGTAGACTTTATCTTTCACATGGTCCGTGGCTGTAGGATAGACTTTATCTTTCACATGGTCCGTGGCTGTGGGGTAGACTTTATCTTTCACATGGTCCGTGGCTGTGGGATAGCCTCTATCTTTCACACAGTCCGTGGCTGTTGGAATAGACTCTATCTTTCATACGGTCCATGGCTGTGGGATAGACTTTATCTTTCACACGGTCCTTGGCTGTGGGGTAGACTTTATTTTTCACACGGTCCGTCGCTGTGGTAGTAGACTTTATCTTTCACACGGTCCGTGGCCGTGGGAATAGACTTTATATTTCACACTGTCCGTGGCTCTGGGAATAGACTTTATCTTTCACACGGTCCGTGCCTGTGGGGTAGACTTTATCTTTCACACGGTCCGTGCCTGGGGGATAGACTCTATCTTGCACATGGTCTGTCGCTGTGGGAATAGACTCTATCTTTCACACGGTCCATGGCTGTGGGTTAGACTTTATCTTTCACACGGTCCGTGGCTGGGGGAATAGACTTTATCTTTCACAGAGTCCATTTCTGTGGGATAGACTCTGTTTTTCACATGGTCCGTGGCTGTGGGATAGCCCCTATCTTTCACATGGTCCGTGGCTGTGTGAGTAGACTTTATCTTTCACATGGTCCGTGGATGTGGGAATAGACTTTATGTTTCACACGGTCCGTGGCTCTGGAAATAGACTTTTTCTTTCGCACGGTCCGTTCCTGTGGGATAGACTTTATCTTTCACATGGTCCGTGGCTGTGGGGTAGACTTAATCTTTCACACGGTCCGTAGCTGTGGGAACAGTCTCTATCATTCACACTGTCCGTGGCTGTGGGGTAGACTTTATCTTTCACACGGTCCGTTCCTGAGGGATAGACTCTATCTTGCACATGGTCTGTCGCTGTGGGAATAGACTCTATCTTTCACACGGTCCATGGCTGTGGGTTAGACTTTATCTTTCACACGGTCCGTGGCTGTGGGAATAGACTTTATCTTTCACAGAGTCCATGCCTGTGGGATAGACTCTGTCTTTCACATGGTCCGTGGCTGTGGGATAGCCCCTGTCTTTCACACGGTCCGTGGCTGTGGGAATAGACTCTATCTTTCACATGGTCCGTGGCTGTGGGATAGGCTTTATCTTTCACACGATCCGTGGCTGTGGGATAGACTTTATCTTTCACACGGTCCGAGGCTGTGGGAGTAGACTTTATCTTTCACATGGTCCGTGGATGTGGGAATAGACTTTATGTTTCACACGGTCCGTGGCTCTGGAAATAGACTATATCTTTCGCACGGTCCGTTCCTGTGGGATAGACTTTATCTTTCACACGGTCGTTGTCTGTGGGATAGACTTTATCTTTCACACGGTCCGTGACTGTGGGATAGACTTTATCTTTCGCATGATCCGTCCCTGTGGGATAGACTTTATCTTTCACACGGTCCGTGGCTGTGGGATAGACTTTATCTTTCACAAGGTACGTGCCTGTGGGATAGACTTTATCTTTCACATGGTCCGTGCCTCTAGGACAGACTTTATCTTTCACACGGTCCGTGGTTGTGGGATAGACTTTATCTTTCACACGGTCCGTGGCTGTGGGAATAGACTCTATCTTTCACACGGTCCGTGCCTGTGGAATAGACTTTATCTTTCACACGGTCCATGGCTGTGGGGTAGACTTTATCTTTCACACGGTCCGTGCCTGTGGGATAGACTTTACTTTCACACGGTCCTTGGCTGTGTGGTCGACTTTATCTTTCACTCGGTCCCAGGCTGTGGGAGTAGACTTTATCGTTCATACGGTCCATGTCTGTGGGAATAGAATTTATGTTTCACAAGGTCCGTGGCTCTGGGAAGAGACTTTATCTTTCACATGGTCCTTGGCTGTGGGATAGACTGTATCTTTCACACGGTCCTTGGCTGTGGGGTAGACTTTATTTTTCACACGGTCCGTGGCTGTGGTAGTAGACTTTATCTTTCACACGGTCCGTGGCCGTGGGAATAGACTTTATATTTCACACTCTCCGTGGCTCTGGGAATAGACTTTATATTTCACACGGTCCGTGCCTGTGAGGTAGACTTTATCTTTCACACGGTCCGTGCCTGAGGGATAGACTCTATCTTGCACATGGTCTGTCGCTGTGGGAATAGACTCTATCTTTCACACGGTCCATGGCTGTGGGTTAGACTTTATCTTTCACACGGTCCGTGGCTGTGGGAATAGACTTTATCTTTCACAGAGTCCATGCCTGTGGGATAGACTCTGTTTTTCACATGGTCGGTGGCTGTGGGATAGCCCCTATCTTTCACATGGTCCGTGGCTGTGTGAGTAGACTTTATCTTTCACATGATCCGTGGATGTGGGAATAGACTTTATGTTTCACACGGTCCGTGGCTCTTGAAATAGACTTTTTCTTTCGCACGGTCCGTTCCTGTGGGATAGACTTTATCTTTCACATGGTCCGTGGCTGTGGGGTAGACTTAATCTTTCACACGGTCCGTAGCTGTGGGAACAGTCTCTATCATTCACACTGTCCGTGGCTGTGGGGTAGACTTTATCTTTCACACGGTCCGTGCCTGAGGGATAGACTCTATCTTGCACATGGTCTGTCGCTGTGGGAATAGACTCTATCTTTCACACAGTCCATGGCTGTGGGTTAGACTTTATCTTTCACACGGTCCGTGGCTGTGGAAATAGACTTTATCTTTCACAGAGTCCATGCCTGTGGGATAGACTCTGTCTTTCACATGGTCCATGGCTGTGGGATAGCCCCTATCTTTCACACGGTCCGTGGCTGTGGGAATAGACTCTATCTTTCACATGGTCCGTGGCTGTGGGATAGACTTTATCTTTCACACGGTCGTTGGCTGTGGGATAGACTTTATCTTTCACACGGTCGTTGGCTGTGGGAATAGACTCTATCTTTCACACGGTCCATGGCTGTGGTGTAGACTTTATCTTTCACACGGTCCGCGGCTGTGGGATAGACTTTATCTTTCACACGGTCCGTGGATGTTTCGTAGACTTTATCTTTCACACGCTCCGTGGCTGTGGGCAAGACTTTATCTTTCACACAGTCCGTGCCTGTGGAGTAGACTTTATCTTTCACACGGTCCGTGGTTGTGGGATAGACTTTATCTTTCACACGGTCCGTGCCTGTGGGACAGACGTTATATTTCATACGGTCCCTGGCTATGGGATAGACTTTATCTTTCACACGGTCCGTGGCTGTGGGTAGACTTTATCTTTCACACGGTCCGTGGCTGTTTGATAGACTCTATCTTTCACACGGTCTATGTCTGTGGGGTAGACTTTATCCTTCACACGGCCCGTGCCTGTGGGGTAGACTTTATCTTTCACTCGGCCTTTGACTGTGCGGTAGACTTTATCTTTCACATAGTCCGTGGCTCTGGGAATAGAGTTTATCTTTCACACGGTCCGTGGCTGTGGGATGGACTCTATCTTTCACACGGTCCGTGCCTGTGGGATAGACTATATCTTTCACTCGATCCGTGGATGAGGGAATAGACTTTATCTCTAACACGGTCCATGCCTGTGGGATAGACTCTATCTTTCACATGGTCCGTGGCTGTGGGATAACCTCTATCTTTCACACAGTCCGTGGCTGTGGGAATAGACTCTATCTTTCACACGGTCCATGGCTGTGGGATAGACTTTATCTTTCACACGGTCCGTGGCTGTGAGGTAGACTTTATTTGTCACACGGTCCGTGGCTGTGGTAGTAGACTTTATCTTTCACACAGTCCGTGGCTGTGGGAATAGACTTTATGTTTCACACAGTCCGTGGCTCTGGGAATAGACTTTATCTTTCACACGGTCCGTGCCTGTGGGGTAGACTTTATCTTTCACACGGTCCGTGCCTGTGGGATAGACTCTATCTTGCACATGGTCTGTCGCTGTGGGAATATACTCTATCTTTCACACGGTCCATGGCTGTGGGTTAGACTTTATCTTTCACACGGTCCGTGGCTGTGGGGTAGACTTTATCTTTCACACGGTCCGTGGCTGTGGGGTAGACTTTATCTTTCACACGGTCCGTGGCTGTGGGGTAAACTTTATCTTTCACACGGTCCGTGGCTGCGGGGTAGACTTTATCTTTCAAATGGCCCATGGCAGTGGGGTAGACTTTATCTTTCACACGGCCCATGCCTGTTGGATAGAGTTTATCTTTCACACGACCCGTGGCTGTGGGGTAGACTTTATTTTTCATATGGCCCGTTCCTGTGGGATAGACTTTATCTATCACACGGTCCGTGCCTATGGGATAGACTTTGTCTTTCACACGGCCCGTGGCTGCGGGGTAGACTTTGTCTTTCACACAGCCAGTGGCTGTGGATTAGACTTTATCTTTCACAAGTTCCGTGCCTGTGGGGTAGACTTTATCTTTCACACGGTCCGTGCCTGTGGGATAGACTTTATCTTTCACATGGTCCGTGCCTGTGGGATAGACTCTATCATTCACCCGGTCCGTGGCTGTGGGATAGACTCTATCTTTCACATGGTCCGTGGCTGTGGGATTAAACTCTGTCTTTCACACTGTCCATGGCTTTCGGGTAGACTTTATCTTTCACATGGTCCGTGGCTGTGGGGTAGACTTTATCTTTCACACGGTATATGGCTGTGGGATAGATTTTATCTTTCACATGGTCCGTGGCTGTGGGGTAGACTTTATCTTTCACACGGTCCGTGGCTGTGGGAACAGACTCTATCTTTCACACTGTCCGTGCCTGTGGAATAGACTTTATCTTTCACACAGTCCGTGGCTGTGCGCTAGACTTTATCTTTCACACGGTCCGTGCCTGTGGGATAGACTTTATCTTTCACACGGTCCATGCCTGAGGGATAGACTTTTTAACACGGTCCGTGCCTGTGGGAAAGACTTTCTCTTTCACACGGTCCGTGCCTGTGGGATAGACTTTATATTTCACAAGGTCCGTGGCTGTGGGATAGACTCTATCTTTCACATGATCCGTGGCTGTGGGATTAGACTCTATCTTTCACACGGTCCATGGCTGTGGGGTAGACTTTATCTTTCACACGGTCCGTGCATGTGGGATAGAGTTTATCTTTCACATGGTCCGTGGCTCTGGTAATAGAGTTTATCTTTCACACAGTCCGAGCCTGTGGGATAGACTTTATCATTCACACGGTCCGTGCCTGTGGGATAGAATCTATCTTTCACACGGTCCGTGGCTGTGGGATAGACTCTATCTTTCACATGATCCGTGGCTGTGGGATTAGACTCTATCTTTCACACGGTCCATGGCTGTGGGGTAGACTTTATCTTTCACGTGGTCCGTGGCTGTGGGGTAGACTTTATCTTTCACACGGTATGTGGCTGTGGGATAGATTTTATCTTTCACACGGTCCGTGGCTGTGGGATTGACTTTATCTTTCACACGGTCCATGGCACGGGGGTAGACTTTATCTTTCACACGGCCCATGCCCATGGGGAAGACTTTATCTTTCACACGGCACATGGCTGTGGGGTAGACTTTATCTTTCATACGGCCCGTTCCTGTGGGATAGACTTTATCTTTCACACGGTCCGTGCCTGTGGGATAGACTTTGTCTTTAACACTGCCCGTGGCTGTGGGGTAGACTTTATCTTTCACATGGTCTGTGCCTGTGGGGTAGACTTTATCTTTCACACGGTCCGTGCCTGTGGGATTGACTTTATCTTTCACATGGTCCGTGCCTGTGGGATAGACTCTATCTTTCACAAGGTCCGTGGCTGTGGGATAGACTATCTTTCACATGGTCCGTGGCTGTGGGATTAGACTCTATCTTTCACACGGTCCATGGCTGTGGGATAGACTTTATATTTCACATGGTCTGTGGCTGTGGGGTAGACTTTATCTTTCACACGGTATGTGGCTTTGGGATAGATTTTATCTTTCACACGGTATGTGGCTTCGGGATAGATTTTATCTTTCACACGGTCCGTTCCTGTGGGTTAGACTTTATCTTTCACACGGTCCGTGGCTGTGGGATAGACTTTTTCACACGGTCCGTGACTGTGGGATAGACTTTATCTTTCACACCGTCCATGTCTGTGGGGTAGACTTTATCTTTCACACGGTCCTTGCCTGTGGGAGTAGACTTTATCTTTCATACGGTCCGTGGCTGTGGGAATAGACTTTATGTTTCACAAGGTCCGTGGCTCTGGGAATAGACTTTATCTTTCACATGGTCCATGTCTGTGGGGTAGACTTTATCTTTCACATGGTCCGTGGCTGTGGTATAGACTTCATCTTTCACACGGTCCGTGGCTGTGGGATAGACTTTATCTTTCGCATGGTCCGTGCCTGTGGGATAGACTTTATCTTTCACATGGTCCGTGCCTGTGGAATAGACTTTATCTTTGACACGGTCCGTGGCTGTGGGGTAACCTTTATCTTTCACATGGTCCGTGCCTCTAGGACAGACTTTGTCTTTCACACGGTCCGTGCCTGTGGGATAGACTTTTTCACAAGGTCCGTGGCTGTGGGATAGACTTTATCTTTCACACGGTCCGTGCATGTGGGATAGACTTTATCTTTCACATGGTCCGTGCATGTGGGATAGACTTTATCTTTCACATGGTCCGTGGCTTTGGGAATAGAGTTTATCTTTCACACAGTCCGTGGCTGTGGGATAGACTTTATCATTCACACGGTCCGTGCCTGTGGGATAGACTTTATCTTTCACATGGTCCGTGGCTGTGGTATACACTTCATCTTTCACACGGTCCGTGGCTGTGGGATAGACTTTATCTTTCGCATGGTCCGTGGCTGTGGGAGTAGTCTTTATGTTTCACAATGTCCGTGGCTCTGGGAATAGAATTTATCTTTCACATGGTCCGTGGCTGTGCGATAGACTGTATCTTTCACATGGTCCGGGGCTGTGGGATAGACTTTATCTTTCACACGGTACGTGCCTGTGGAATAGACTTATCTTTCACACGGTCCGTGCCTCTAGGACAGACTTTATCTTTCACACGGTCCGTGCCTGTGGGATAGACTTTTTCACACGGCCCGTGCCTGTGGGATAGACTTTATCTTTCACACGGTCCATGCCTGTGGAATAGACTTTAACTTTCACACGGTCCTTGACTGTGGGATAGACTTTATATTTCACATGGTCTGCGGCTGTGGGGTAGAGTTTATCTTTCACACGGTATGTGGCTTTGGGATAGATTTTATCTTTCACACGGTATGTGGCTTTGGGATAGATTTTATCTTTTACACGGTCCGTTCCTGTGGGTTAGACTTCATCTTTCACACGGTCCGTGGCTGTGGGATAGACTTTTTCACACGGTCCGTGACTGTGGGATAGACTTTATCTTTCACACCGTCCATGTCTGTGGGGTAGACTTTATCTTTCACACGGTCCTTGCCTGTGGGAGTAGACTTTATCTTTCATACGGTCCGTGTCTGTGGGAATACACTTTATGTTTCACAAGGTCCGTGGCTCTGTGAATAGACTTTATCTTTCACATGGTCCATGTCTGTGGGGTAGACTTTATCTTTCACATGGTCCGTGGCTGTGGTATAGACTTCGTCTTTCACACGGTCCGTGGCTGTGGGATAGACTTTATCTTTCGCATGGTCCGTGCCTGTGGGATAGACTTTATCTTTCACATGTTCCGTGCCTGTGGAATAGACTTTATCTTTGACACGGTCCGTGGCTGTGGGGTAAACTTTATCTTTCACATGGTCCGTGCCTCTAGGACAGACTTTGTCTTTCACACGGTCCGTGCCTGTGGGATAGACTTTTTCACAAGGTCCGTGGCTGTGGGATAGACTATCTTTCACACGGTACGTGCCTGTGGGGTGGACTTTATCTTTCTCACGGTCCGTGCCTGTGGGATAGACTTTATCTTTCACACGGTCCGTGCATGTGGGATAGACTTTATCTTTCACAAGGTCCGTGGCTCTGGGAATAGAGTTTATCTTTCACACAGTCCGTGCCTGTGGGATAGACTTTATCATTCACACGGTCCGTGCCTGTGGGATAGACTTTATCTTTCACATGGTCCGTGGCTGTGGTATAGACTTCATCTTTCACACGGTCCGTGGCTGTGGGATAGACTTTATCTTTCACATGGTCCGTGCCTGTGGAATAGACTTTATCTTTGACACGGTCCGTGGCTGTGGGGTAAACTTTATCTTTCACATTGTCCATGCCTCTAGGACAGACTTTGTCTTTCACATGGTCCGTGGCAGTGGGGTAGACTTTATCTTTCACACGGTCCATTCCTGTGGGATAGACTTTTTCACACGGTCCGTGGCGGTGGGGTAGACTTTATCTTTCACAGGGTCCGTGGCTGTGGGAATAGACTCTTTCTTTCACACGGTCCGTGCCTGTGGGATAGACTTTTTCTTTCACACGGTCCATGCCTGAGGGATAGACTTTTTCACACGGTCCGTGCCTGTGGGAAAGACTTTCTCTTTCACACGGTCCGTGCCTGTGGGATAGACTTTATATTTCACATGGTCCGTGGCTGTGGGATAGACTTTATCTTTCACGCGGTCCGTGCCTGTGGGATAGATTTTATCTTTCACATGGTCCGTGGCTGTGGGATAGACTTTATCTTTCACACGGTCCGTGGCTGTGGAAATAGACTTTATCTTTCACATGGTTTGTGCCTGTGGGATAGACTTTATCTTTCACATGGTCCGTGGCAGTGGGGTAGACTTTATCTTTCACACGGTCCATTCCTGTGGGATAGACTTTTTCACACGGTCCGTGTCGGTGGGGTAGACTGTATCTTTCACATGGTCCGTGGCTGTGGGAGTAGTCTTTATCTCTCACACGGTCCGTGGCTGTGGGAGTAGTCTTTATCTCTCACACGGTCCGTGGCCCTGGGAATAGAATTTATCTTTCACATGGTCCGTTGCTGTGGGGTAGACTTTATCTTTCATACGGTCCGTGCCTGTGGGATAGACTTTATCTTTCACATGGTCCGTGGCTGTGGTATAGACTTTATCTTTCTCACGGTCCGTGGCTGTGGGATAGACTTTATCTTTCACACGGTCCGTGCCTGTGGGATAGACTTTATGTTTCACACGGTCCGTGGCTGTGCAATAGACTTTTTCACACGGTCCTTGCCTGTGGGATAGACTTTATCTTTCACATGGTCCGTGGTTGTGGGATAGACTTTATCTTTCACACGGTCCGTGACTGTGGGATAGACTTTATCATTCGCATGATCCGTCCCTGTGGGATAGACTTTATCTTTCACACGGTCCGTGGCTGTGGGATAGACTTTATCTTTTACAAGGTACGTGCCTGTGGGATAGACTTTATCTTTCACATGATCCGTGCCTCTAGGACAGACTTTAACTTTCACACGGTTCGTGGTTGTGGGATAGACTTTATCTTTCACACGGTCCGTGGCTGTGGGAATAGACTCTATCTTTCACACGGTCCGTGCCTGTGGAATAGACTTTATCTTTCACACGGTCCGTGGCTGTGGGGTAGACTTTATCTTTCACACGGTCCGTGCCTGTGGGATAGACTTTATCTTTCACACGGTCCGTGGCTGTGTGGTAGACTTTATCTTTCACTCGGTCCCAGGCTGTGGGAGTAGACTTTATCGTTCATACGGTCCATGTCTGTGGGAATAGACTTTATGTTTCACAAGGTCCGTGGCTCTGGGAAGAGACTTTATCTTTCACATGGTCCTTGCCTGTGGGGTAGACTTTATCTTTCACATGGTCCGTGGCTGTAGGATAGACTTTATCTTTCACATGGTCCGTGGCTGTGGGGTAGACTTTATCTTTCACATGGTCCGTGGCTGTGGGATAGCCTCTATCTTTCACACAGTCCGTGGCTGTTGGAATAGACTCTATCTTTCATACGGTCCATGGCTGTGGGATAGACTTTATCTTTCACACGGTCCTTGGCTGTGGGGTAGACTTTATTTTTCACACGGTCCGTCGCTGTGGTAGTAGACTTTATCTTTCACACGGTCCGTGGCCGTGGGAATAGACTTTATATTTCACACTGTCCGTGGCTCTGGGAATAGACTTTATCTTTCACACGGTCCGTGCCTGTGGGGTAGACTTTATCTTTCACACGGTCCGTGCCTGGGGGATAGACTCTATCTTGCACATGGTCTGTCGCTGTGGGAATAGACTCTATCTTTCACACGGTCCATGGCTGTGGGTTAGACTTTATCTTTCACACGGTCCGTGGCTGGGGGAATAGACTTTATCTTTCACAGAGTCCATTTCTGTGGGATAGACTCTGTTTTTCACATGGTCCGTGGCTGTGGGATAGCCCCTATCTTTCACATGGTCCGTGGCTGTGTGAGTAGACTTTATCTTTCACATGGTCCGTGGATGTGGGAATAGACTTTATGTTTCACACGGTCCGTGGCTCTGGAAATAGACTTTTTCTTTCGCACGGTCCGTTCCTGTGGGATAGACTTTATCTTTCACATGGTCCGTGGCTGTGGGGTAGACTTAATCTTTCACACGGTCCGTAGCTGTGGGAACAGTCTCTATCATTCACACTGTCCGTGGCTGTGGGGTAGACTTTATCTTTCACACGGTCCGTTCCTGAGGGATAGACTCTATCTTGCACATGGTCTGTCGCTGTGGGAATAGACTCTATCTTTCACACGGTCCATGGCTGTGGGTTAGACTTTATCTTTCACACGGTCCGTGGCTGTGGGAATAGACTTTATCTTTCACAGAGTCCATGCCTGTGGGATAGACTCTATCTTTCACATGGTCCGTGGCTGTGGGATAGCCCCTGTCTTTCACACGGTCCGTGGCTGTGGGAATAGACTCTATCTTTCACATGGTCCGTGGCTGTGGGATAGGCTTTATCTTTCACACGATCCGTGGCTGTGGGATAGACTTTATCTTTCACACGGTCCGAGGCTGTGGGAGTAGACTTTATCTTTCACATGGTCCGTGGATGTGGGAATAGACTTTATGTTTCACACGGTCCGTGGCTCTGGAAATAGACTATATCTTTCGCACGGTCCGTTCCTGTGGGATAGACTTTATCTTTCACACGGTCGTTGTCTGTGGGATAGACTTTATCTTTCACACGGTCGTTGGCTGTGGGAATAGACTCTATCTTTCACACGGTCCGTGGCTGTGGTGTAGACTTTATCTTTCACACGGTCCGCGGCTGTGGGATAGACTTTATCTTTCACACGGTCCGTGGATGTTTCGTAGACTTTATCTTTCACACGCTCCGTGGCTGTGGGCAAGACTTTATCTTTCACACAGTCCGTGCCTGTGGAGTAGACTTTATCTTTCACACGGTCCGTGGTTGTGGGATAGACTTTATCTTTCACACGGTCCATGCCTGTGGGATAGACGTTATCTTTCATACGGTCCCTGGCTGTGGGATAGACTTTATCTTTCACACGGTCCGTGGCTGTGGGGTAAACTTTATCTTTCACACGGTCCGTGGCTGTTTGATAGACTCTATCTTTCACACGGTCTATGTCTGTGGGGTAGACTTTATCCTTCACACGGCCCGTGCCTGTGGGGTAGACTTTATCTTTCACTCGGCCTTTCACTGTGCGGTAGAATTTATCTTTCACATAGTCCGTGGCTCTGGGAATAGAGTTTATCTTTCACACGGTCCGTGGCTGTGGGGTAGACTTTATCTTTCACTCGGCCTTTGACTGTGCGGTAGACTTTATCTTTCACATAGTCCGTGGCTCTGGGAACAGAGTTTATCTTTCACACGGTCCGTGGCTGTGGGATGGACTCTATCTTTCACACGGTCCGTGCCTGTGGGATAGACTATATCTTTCACTCGATCCGTGGATGAGGGAATAGACTTTATCTCTAACACGGTCCATGCCTGTGGGATAGACTCTATCTTTCACATGGTCCGTGGCTGTGGGATAACCTCTATCTTTCACACAGTCCGTGGCTGTGGGAATAGACTCTATCTTTCACACGGTCCATGGCTGTGGGATAGACTTTATCTTTCACACGGTCCGTGGCTGTGAGGTAGACTTTATTTGTCACACGGTCCTTGCCTGTGGGATAGACTTTATCTTTCACATGGTCCGTGGTTGTGGGATAGACTTTATCTTTCACACGGTCCGTGACTGTGGGATAGACTTTATCTTTCGCATGATCCGTCCCTGTGGGATAGACTTTATCTTTCACACGGTCCATGGCTGTGGGATAGACTTTATCTTTCACAAGGTACGTGCCTGTGGGATAGACTTTATCTTTCACATGGTCCGTGCCTCTAGGACAGACTTTATCTTTCACACGGTCCGTGGTTGTGGGATAGACTTTATCTTTCACACGGTCCGTGGCTGTGGGAATAGACTCTATCTTTCACACGGTCCGTGCCTGTGGAATAGACTTTATCTTTCACACGGTCCGTGGCTGTGGGGTAGACTTTATCTTTCACACGGTCCGTGCCTGTGGGATAGACTTTATCTTTCACACGGTCCGTGGCTGTGGGAATAGACTTTATCTTTAACAGAGTCCATGCCTGTGGGATAGACTCTGTTTTTCACATGGTCCGTGGCTGTGGGATAGCCCCTATCTTTCACATGGTCCGTGGCTGTGTGAGTAGACTTTATCTTTCACATGATCCGTGGATGTGGGAACAGACTTTATGTTTCACACAGTCCGTGGCTCTGGAAATAGACTTTTTCTTTCGCACGGTCCCTTCCTGTGGGATAGACTTTATCTTTCACATGGTCCGTGGCTGTGGGGTAGACTTAATCTTTCACACGGTCCGTAGCTGTGGGAACAGTCTCTATCATTCACAGTGTCCGTGGCTGTGGGGTAGACTTTATCTTTCACACGGTCCGTGACTGAGGGATAGACTCTATCTTGCACATGGTCTGTCGCTGTGGGAATAGACTCTATCTTTCACACTGTCCATCGCTGTGGGTTAGACTTTATCTTTCACACGGTCCGCGGCTGTGGGATAGACTTTATCTTTCACACGGTCCGTAGCTGTGGGAACAGTCTCTATCATTCACACTGTCCGTGGCTGTGGGGTAGACTTTATCTTTCACACGGTCCGTGACTGAGGGATAGACTCTATCTTGCACATGGTCTGTCGCTGTGGGAATAGACTCTATCTTTCACACTGTCCATCGCTGTGGGTTAGACTTTATCTTTCACACGGTCCGCGGCTGTGGGATAGACTTTATCTTTCACACGGTCCGTGCCTGTGGGGTAGACTTTATCTTTCACACGGTCCGTGCCTGTGGGATAGACTTTATCTTTCACACGTTCCGTGTCTGTGGGGTAGACTTTATCTTTCACACGGTCCCAGGCTGTGGGAGTAGACTTTATCATTCATACGGTCCATGTCTGTGGGAATAGACTTTATGTTTCACAAGGTCCGTGGCTCTGGGAAGAGACTTTATCTTTCACATTGTCCGTGGCTGTGGGGTAGACTTTATCTTTCACATGGTCCATTGCTGTGGGATAGACTTTATCTTTCACATGGCCCGTGGCTGTGGGATAGCCTCTATCATTCACACAGTCCGTGGCTGTGGGAATAGACTCTTTCACAGGGTCCATGGCTGTGGGATAGACTTTATCTTTCACACGGTCCGTGGCTGTGGGGTAGACTTTATCTTTCACACGGTCCATGGCTGTGGTAGTAGACTTTATCTTTCACACGGTCCGTGGCTGTGGGAATAGACTTTATGTTTCACACAGTCCGTGGCTCTGTGAATAGACTTTATCTTTCACACGGTCCGTGCCTGTGGGGTAGACTTTATCTTTCATATGGTCCGTGCCTGTGGGATAGACTCTATCTTGCACATGGTCTGTCGCTGTGGGAATACACTCTATCTTTCACACGGTCCGTGCCTGTGGGATAAACTTTATCTTTCACACGGTCCGTGGCTGTGGGATAGACTTTATCTTTCACACGGTCCGTGGCTCTTGGAATAGAGTTTATCTTTCTCACAGTCCGTGCCTGTGGGATAGACTTTATCATTCACACGGTCTGTGCCTGTGGGATAGACTCTATCTTTCACACGGTCCGTGGCTGTGGGATTAGACTCTATCTTTCACATGGTCCGTGGCTGTGGGATTAGACTCTATCTTTCACACGGTCCATGGCTGTGGGGTAGACTTTATCTTTCACATGGTCCGTGGCTGTGCGGTAGACTTTATCATTCACATGGTCCGTGCCTGTGGGATAGACTCTATCTTTCACATGGTCCGTGCCTGTGGGATAGACTCTGTCTTTCAAATGGTCCGTTGCTGTGGGATTAGACTCTATCTTTCACACGGTCCATGGCTGTGGGGTGGACTTTATCTTTCACATGGTCCGTGGATGTGGGGTAGACTTTACCTTTCAAATGGCCCGTGGCGGGGGGGTAGACTTTATCTTTCAAATGGCCCGTGGCAGTGGGGTAGACTTTATCTTTCACACGGCCCATGCCTGTGGGATAGACTTTATCTTTCACACGGCCCGTGGCTGTGGGGTAGACTTTATCTTTCATACGGCCCGTTCCTGTGGGATAGTCTTTATCTTTCACACGGTCCTTGCCTATGGGATAGACTTTGTCTTTCACATGGCCCGTGGTTGCGGGGTAGACTCTATCTTTCACACGGCCAGTGGCTGTGGATTAGACTTTATCTTTCACACGTTCTGTGCCCGTGGGCTAGACTTTATCTTTCACACGGTCCGCGCGTGTGGGATAGACTTTATCTTTCATACGGTCCGTGCCTGTGGGATAGACTCTATCATTCACCCGGTCCGTGGCTGTGGGATAGACTTTATCTTTCACATGGTCCATGCCTGTGGGATAGAGTTTTTCCCACAGTCTGTGGCTGTGGGATAGACTTTATCTTTCAGACGATCCGTGGCTGTGGGATAGACTTTATCTTTCACACGGTCCGTGGTTGTGGGGCAGACTTTATCTTTCACACGGTCCGTGGCTGTGGGGCAGACTTTATCTTTCACACGGCCCGTGTCTGTGGGGTAGACTTTATCTTTCACACGGCCCGTGCTGTGGGGTAGACTTTATCCTTCACACGGTCCGTGGCTGTGGGTTAGACTTTATCTTTCACACGGTCCGTGGCTGTTTGATAGACTTTATCTTTCACACGGTCCGTGTCTGTGGAGTAGACTTTATCTTACTCACGGTCCGTGGCTGGGTGTTGACTTTATCTTTCAGACGGTCCGTGGCTGTGGGATAGACTTTATCTTTCGCATGGTCCATGCCTGTGGGATAGACTTTATCATTCACTCGGTCCGTGTCTGTCCGATAGACTTTTTCACACGGTCCGTGGCTGTGGGAATAGACTTTATGTTTCACAAGGTCCGTGGTTCTGGAAATTGAATTTATCTTTCACATGGTCCGTGGCTGTGGGGTAGACTTTATCTTTCATACGGTCCGTGCCTTTGGGATAGACTTTATCTTTCACATGGTCCTTGGCTGTGGTATAGACTTTATCTTTCACACGGTCCGTGGCTGTGGGGTAGACTTTATCTTTCACACGGTCCGTGCCTGTGGGATAGACTTTATCTTTCACACGGTCCGTGCCTGTGGGATAGACTTTATCTTTCACACGGTCCGTGACTGTGGGATAGACTTTATCTTTCACATGGTCCGTGGCTGTGAGATAGACTTTATCTTTCACACTGTCCGTGCCTGTGGGAATAGAATTTATCTTTCACATGGTCTGTGCCTGTGGGATAGACTTTATCTTTCACATGGTCCGTGGCTGTGGGGTAGACTTTATCTTTCACATGGTCCGTGGCTGTGGGAGTAGTCTTTATCTTTCACATTGTCTGTGGCTGTGGGAATAGACTTTATGTTTCACAAGGTCCGTGGCTCTGGGAATTGAATTTAGCTTTCACATGGTCCGTGGCTGTGGGGTAGACTTTATCTTTCATACGGTCCGTGCCTGTGGGATAGACTCTATCTTGCACACGGTCCGTGGCTGTGGGATAGACTTTATCCTTCACGCGGTCCATGCCTGTGGGATAGACTTCTTCACACAGTCCGTGGCTGTGGGATAGACTTTATCTTTCACATGGTCCGTGGCTGTGGAATAGACTTTATCTTTCACATGGTCCGTGGCTGTGGGGTAGACTTTATCTTTCACATGGTCCGTGGCTGTGGAATAGACTTTATCTTTCACATGGTCCGTGGCTGTGGGGTAGACTTTATCTTTCACATGGTCCGTGGCTGTGGAATAGACTTTATCTTTCACATGGTCCGTGGCTGTGGGGTAGACTTTATCTTTCACATGGTCCGTGGCTGTGGGTTAGACTTTATCTTTCACACGGTCCGTGGCTGTGGGAATAGACTATATCTTTCACAGAGTCCATGCCTGTGGGATAGACTCTGTCTTTCACATGGTCCGTGGCTGTGGGATAGCCCCTATCTTTCAAACAGTCCGTGGCTGTGGGAATAGACTCTATCTTTCACATGGTCCGTGGCTGTGGGAGTAGACTTTATCTTTCACATGGTCCGTGGATGTGGGAATAGACTTTATGTTTCACACGGTCCGTGGCTCTGGAAATAGACTTTTTCTTTCGCACGGTCCGTTCCTGTGGGATAGACTTTATCTTTCACATGGTCCGTGGCTGTGGGGTAGACTTAATCTTTCACACGGTCCGTGGCTGTGGGATAAGCTTTATCTTTCACACGGCACGTGCCTGTGGGATAGACTTTATGTTTCACATGGTCCGTGCCTGTGGGATAGACTTTATATTTCACATGGTCCGTGGCTGTTTGATGGACTTTATCTTTCACACGGTCCGTGTCTGTGGGGTAGACTTTATTTTTCATACGTCCCGTTCCTGTGGGATAGACGGTGGGGCCACTGCATGTATGTGTGTATGTGTGAGTGTGTGTTTACATATGTGTACATACATGCATATAAATATATGCATGCAAATAAATATTAACTTTGTCTGCTGAATGGCCCTAGGAGCAAAGATACCTCAGTAGCAATGAACACATGGATCTGTGTTTTTTAATACCATTCCCCACTAAAAGGAAACAGGGCTCCTGAAAAATGGCCAGTTCTTGGGCCAGGGAAGAATAGATTCAAGATGAGCTTGGAATATCTCATAAGGACGTGCTCACAGAAATCGTGAATCCGCGTCACAAAAACATGAGTATCAGCTTGAAGGGGTTCCCCTGGCCAAGTCTGGGGTGAGTGACTATCAAACGTTTACGGACAGTGATGAACTATAAACTATTGAGAGAAAAAAGGAATCTATAAGCTCTTACTATTAATGAGCACATAAAGAAATGAGGGGGAAAGGAGAGATCTATTTACAGCAGAATGTCAAGTGCCAACTGGTAAAGGCAGAATATACTGGAATTTTGTACATTTTGCAACCATCACAGAGAAAATGAGTTCAAGCAAGAATCAGCAACAGATGCTCAATCTAGGAGAAAGTTCAAGGAGGGGCAGAATACTTGCATGATCTCAATGTGTTTCCCACAGATTGCTTATTAGTTGTAAGGAAAAAAAAAAAAGTAACTCTACAGTGAAGACATAGGACAAACACTAGACAGGGTGATGGAAATTAACATCATTAATGTGAGCAAATCAGCATCACTTATGTGATATTCCAGCCAGGAATGCATCACCTAAATCTAATTACTAGGAAACATCAGGCGAACCCCAAAGAAAGGCTATGAAAACGTTCCAGATGAGAGGAGATTAAAGAGACCTGAGCGCACAATGCAACACCCTACCCTAGGCTGGATCCCAGACCCAGAGCCAGGCTGAGGAACGGGAAGGGGGCTAAAAAGGGCGTAGCTGGGTCCACGGACAAGACGAGAATCCAGAGGAAACGCACTGTGTATTCGGGCTTTACCTGCTAAGGGGGCCATGGCGTATGCTACTGACTCGCAGATAAGTCACAAAATACGTGTACTCATGGCCACATACACATAGATACGGGGCTTCCCTGGCAGCTCAGATGGTAAAGAATCCGCCTGCAATGCAGGAGACCCAGCTTCAGTCCCAGGGTGGGGAAGATCCCCTGGAGAAGGAAATGGCAAGCCTCTCCAGTATTCTCATCTGGAGAACCCCAAGGATGGGGGAGCCTGGCGGGCTACATTCTGCGGGGTTGCAGAGTCAGACACGACTTAGCAACTAAACCACCACATGCATTTACACTTGCACACACAGTCTACACACACACAGAGGGTGCCCAAGGAACAAAGCAAGTGGGGTAAAATGTGAATAATGGGTGAGACTGGGACAGGGAAGCGCTCATCTGTACCGTCTGCACTCTGTTTTTTGGCTGCCCTGCGTCCTCCTTGCTGAGGGCGGGCTTCCTCCAGTTCAGTGAGTGGGGCCGCCCCTGTCGTGGCGCGTGACTTCTCATCCCGGCGGTTTCTCCTATTGCAAAGCCCGGACTTCAGAGCACGCGGGCTTCAGTACTTGTGGCGCGAGAGCTGAGTTGCTCTGTGGCTCGTAGGATCTTCGTTTTGTGACCAGGGACAGAACCTATATCCCCTGCATTGGCAAGTGCATTCTTAACCACTGGACCCCCAGGAAAGTCCTACTATTCTTACTGTTTAAACATTTCAGGACACCTAAAATTATTTCCAAATGAAAATTATTTTTTTTTTTAAAAAAAGAGCCTGCTATCAACATAATTTGAGCAAGACAAAAACTAATTGGTTTAGGCTAGCCTCCGAGAGTGTAGGTTAGTAGCTAAATAAGCCAGAAATTCACTTTAATCTAGATCTAAAAAATATTGCAAGCCAATCTTAATCAAATGACTTTGCTATTTAATATTTATAAGGCCATTTGCTGATGCAGTTTTAATACAATAGCTTACAAATTATAGTATAGTCAGTAGAGTAGGGAAATTTAATAAATAGTGATGACTGAGCAACGCGCCGTGGATTAGCTGAGCACCTTCCCGACAGCCTTGAAAGGAAGACCTGCTGAATGATCAGAAAACACTGGGATTCCCGACTAATCGCCTCTATAGATTTGAAATAGATGTTTCCGTTACATTAGTCTTAAAATTAGATCACATTTCTCTTTTGTATTTCAGAATGATGTCTTGGGACTTCCCTGGCGGTCCAGTGGGTAGGAATCTGCCTTCCCAAGCAGGGGACGGGGTGTGATCCCCGGTCAGAGAACCAGGATCCGTGCCGCGGAGCAGCCGGGCTTGGAGCGGCAGCCGCTGGGCCCAGGCGCCCTGGAGCTGGCGCGGGGCCACAGGAGAAGGCTGCAGACTGAACCCGGAGAAACCCGTGTGCCTCAGTGAAGACCTAGCACAGCCAGAGTCTAAATAAAATAATATCTTAAGACCAAATGTAGTATCTTCTGAAGTTCTCGTTTTTAGTGCTTGCCTTTATCTAGATATTAATGTTGAGATTCCTAGGGAAAAGAAGACAGAAGTAAATATTTTGGGCCCTGTAGAAACTTAGCATCCTTTCGTTCACAGAGAGATACAGAGGCTGGCATCAGAACTTCTTTATTTAAATATTTGCTTCCTAAGGACTAATGTAAACAGAATATACCCTATTGCTTTATCTGTATTCAGACAGCTTGTATCCGCTGGCCAGCTATGCCTTTCTCAAGGAGCTGAGGTTGGATCCCAGATGGATCCCAGGGGTTAGTTTGCATAACATGACTCCAGGCTTTATTTTTCTGTATTTGTTTTGTTTTAGTGGAACCTAATTTGTTATAGATCTGAGATAGTGTTACTTCAAAAGCTTCCTGTTAATATACTGGAACAAGAAAGTATAATTTATGAATTATCTACTATTTATAGTTGAATGCAATGAGCTGATTCTTTGCTTGTTTACTTAACAGGCTAAGTCTATATAGTTGTTAGTGGCTATTAGTGAAATAGTATTTGTTGTTTTAAAAAATGTTTTTAATTCCACCCTGCATTTCACATGTATTGGTTTTGTATAAATACATTTCTGATTAGGATAGGACTTTGAAAAGCCAACATTTCACTTCTCATAATTGCCTGCAGAAACACAAGCAAAATTCGATATCAGTATTCTGGGGTAGACATCAAATCATGTCTCACAAACACAATGTACTTGGCTCTATTAGCCTGTGGTGATTTCAACACTGGAAGGCAGACAAGAAGCAGAACTGGAAGCACCGAGGGAAGAAGGAAATGCAGGAGAGAGGAAAAGAACAAGGAGGGAAAAGAGACGAGGAAACAGCAGAGGACGGAGAAACAGAGAGCCAGTGGGAAAGACGGTGGAACAGCGAGGTGGTAAGAAAAGGGAAGAAGGGCTCGGAGGTAAAGAATCCGCCTGCCAACGCAGGAGGCACGGGTCTGACCCCTGGTCAGGGGACGTCCCACCCGCCAAGGAGCAGTTAGCCCGCGCGCCCCAACTGTGAGGCTGCGCTCTAGAAGCCAGGAGCCCCAGCTCCTGACTCTGCTGTGACCTGGAGCTGCGCTGGGCGACTAGAGACGCCCCCACAGTGAGAAGCCCACAGCCCAGCCAGAGAGCCGCTCCTGCGCCCCAGCGGGGAAGAGCCTGCCCAGCAGCCCAGACCCAGCACAGCCAGGATTAACCGCATAAAAATAGCACGGAAATGTTATATCTTCAGAAAAGAGAACAGAAGAAGATAAAACCCTAATTCAAAAAGATACCCGCACCCCCATGCTCACAGCAGCGCTGTTCACAACAGTGAGACGTGGAAGCAATCCAATGTCCATCCACGGACGAAAGGATGCAAAGGTGTGGTGGGAACGTAAATGTGCAGCCACTGTGGAAACGGAAGAGAGGTTCCTCAGAAAACTACAGCTAGAGCTGCCTTAGGGTCCAGAACCCCACTCCTGGACACACGTCCAGATAAAACTGTAACTTGAAAAGGTACTTGCACCCCTATGCTCACCGCAGCACTCTTCACAAAAGCCAAGACATGTCAATGGATGCCCATCAACAGAGGAATGAATAAAGAAGATGCAGGGTGTGTGTGTGTGTGTGTGTGTGTGTGTGTGTGCGCGCGCACGCGCGCGCGTGTGGACACACAGTGGAGTACTACTCAGCCCTAAAAAAGAACGAAATAATGCCACTTGCAGCAACATGGATGGACCTAGAGATGATCGTCCTAAGTGAAGTAAGTCAGACAGAGAAAGATACCACACAATATCACTTACATGTGAAATCTAAAGTTGAACACAAATGCACACACCTACAAAACAGAAATTGACTCACAGACATAGACAAAAAACTGGCGGTTCCCGAGGGGGAGGCATGGTATGGGAGGGACGGATTGGGAGTCTGGGATTAGCAGATGCAAACTGCTATATACAGAATGGACACCGAGATACAGCTGTGTAGCTCAGGGACCTATATTCAATAACCTGTGATAAGCCATAATGAAAAAGAATACCCCAGAAAAGAATGTGTGTGTACATATATATATATATATATAAACACACATATATATGTACACACACATATATGTATAACTGAATCACTTCACTGTACGGCAGAAATTAACACAGCATTGTAAATCAAGTATATTTCAATAAGCTTTCTTTAAAGGAAGAAAGGGAAAAGAACGAGGCAGAGAAGCAAGAGTGGGAGATGAGAATTTCTCTCTTAGCTGGGGTTTATTGAAAAGACCCTGAACTGGAACCTCTTTATTTACATTCTGGTAAAAGGGAATACAGTGTGAGATCTGCAGGGAGAGAGGGTGGTTTCCTATTTGGCCATTGCTCCTGTTTGTTTAACACATATTTGTTTTGTATTAGCTAGAACTTAGCTTGCATGAAGGTATTCCCTTATACTTGTACAAAATGCAAACTTTTTTTAGAGCTAGATGGTAACAACAGTAGATGACTGGGCTGAACTGGGTGATGCAAGCTGCCTGGAACGGTAAGAACCGGCCGCTATTAATGAAGCAGCTTTCTTCTGGTTGTCACTCGGTGCCCTGCTTTGAAGCGTCCTCTGTGGAATGGTTTTAAACAAGCTCAGACAGAACTTGTCACAGTATCATATAACTGCTATTGAACAGTTCTGAGCTTTGAATCAGCCGTGTATCCTCTGTATTAAAAAAAGAAAACGAATCTGTCATAAAAGTGCATGAAAGTTGACAAGACTTTCTCTAATAGCTATATCCTGGGAATACATATTTATGAACATTTTTTTCAACACTAGCTTGGAAAACACATACTACTATGCTCAGATTGTTTAAAATATGAACCCCTGACGTTAACAATCATAACAGCTTACTTTGCAGCTAAACCTGTGGTTTATTCTGACCCTCAAGCTGCCTGTAATGTCCTCCATTAAAGAAAGAGGCTGTGTTTGTATTTCCTTTCAGGGTTTTAAGTTATGATTAAGTATAGACATTATTCAAAATAACTGTCTCAACTTGTCTTAATGTTTATATAATTTCTTTTCAGTATTTTAATTTATGAGTGGATACAGACATTAGTCAAAATAACTGTCTCAATGTGTCTTGTTTGTAAAAATTTCCAAACTATGTCAATTATTCTCTAATATTTTCTCATTAAGGGGTTCCTGGTGGCTCAGATGGTAAAGAATCTGCCTGAAATCCAGGAGACCCATGTTTGATCCCTGGGTTAGGAAGATCTCTAGGAGAAGGGAATGGCTTTCCACTCCAGTATTCTTGCCTGGAGAATTCCATGGACAGAAGAGCCTGGTGGGCTACAGTTCATGGGGCCACAAAGAGTTGGACACAACAAAGTGACTAACACTTTCACTTTCTAGAATAAACTGTATCATTGTTTCATTTATGACAGGGTTTATTTCAGGATTCCCAATATGAGAATACACAGACATCTAGAAAAACACTCCACTATGTTATATCCTTAACAAACAGTTATACAATTCCAAGAGTGGCTTTCACATAAAAGACAACCATCAATGTTACCACTGTCCTTTGTGTTATTTGCATAGCCTTCACAATCACATCTACAGTCTTCTTTGTTTTCCCTCCAAATAACACTATTGCCTTTTAACCAGGGTCATCGGGGCGTCCCAGGTAGGTCAGTGGTGAAGAATCCACCTGCCAATGTAGGAGACTCAAGTTTGATCCCTAGGTCGGGAAGATCTCTTGGAGGAGGAAATGGCAACCCACTCCAGTATTCCTCCCTGGAGAATCCCATGGACAGAGGAGCTTGGCGGGTCACATGGGGTCACAAAGAGTCAGACATGACTTAGTGACTAAACAATAACAACATCTGAGGCAAAATGATCTGAAGATAACTTTGCCATCAATTAAGTTTCACTTCCCTGGTAGCTCAGCTGGTAAAGAATCTGCCTGCAATGCAGGAGACCTCGGTTCAATTCCTGGGTCGGGAAGATCCTCTGGAGAAGGGATAGGCTACCCACTCCAGTATTCTTAGGCTTCCCTGGTGGCTCAGATGCTAAAGAATCCGCCTGCAACACGGGACACCTGGGTTTGATCCCTGGGTTGGGAAAATCCCCTGGAGGAGGGCATGGCAACCCACTCTAGTATTCTTGCCTGGAGAATCCCATGGACAGAGGAGCCTGGCGGGCTATGGTGCATGGGGTCACAAAGGGTCAGACACGACTGAGCAAGTAAGCATACAATCTAAGGTTCACTGTAATTCATGAGTTTCTAATTCTTGTACTTAACACTCTGTTTCCTCCCATCTCTGCTTGTGACATTTATTTCAAATGAGACCTAAATACCAAGATTAGCTTACAAATTAAGACCAGAGTCAAATGTATTAGAACATAAAAACATAGATAAGAAACTAGAGAATTTTTGAGCTGATGAAAATGTTAAAAATAATGTATCCAACATTTTAAAAGAAACCGAAGTCCAAGGATGTGAAAAGACTTTCCAAATCTTGCATAGCTAGTTGGGGCCATGAAGCTAGTTGTGAGAATAAGTAGAAAGCAGGCTAGGTACACTTCATAAGAAAATAAACAAAGTCTTGGCAGAAGCTGAAGCTCCAATCCTTTGGCCACCTGATGCGAAGAGTGGACTCATTGGAAAAGACCCTGATGCTGGGAAAGATTGAAAGCAGGAGGAGAAGGAGATGACAGAGGATGAGATGGTTGGATGGCATCACTGACTCAATGGACATGTGTTTAAGCGAGGTTGGGGAGATGGTGAAGGACAGGGAAGCCTGGCGTGCCGCAGTCCATGGGGTCACAAAGAGCTGAACACAACTGAGTTACTGAACAACAGCAACAGCTTTTCACAGTATTCCCAGGGGGTAGCCTCGTCCAGGGAGCAATGCCCGTGAGATCTTCTAGCACCGTTGTGGGCTGTAATGCCCGCTCAACTGCCAAGGCAGCTCCTTCGCCACAAGCCAGAGCCCACAGGTTGTTTTTTTTTTTTAATTTCAGCATCACTTTGAATATATGATCTGTCCCCAAACTCCACAAACAGCATCTACACGGAACTACTAGAGTTAGAACTACTAGACTCCTAAATGTTTTGTCAACAGAAAATACCAAGCTTCCATCAAATGCATGAAGAAAATGTTTTAAATCACGAAGTCCATTCCCTGGTGTTTCTTTAATGAGTCAGGAAGCAGAAGGGGGAGGAAGGACATGTCAGCGAGAGCACCACCTCTGTGACTAAGAAGAGGGGAAAACCTGCCGGTCAGCAAAGTGAAAATCCCCTTCTATTTTAAGGAACACTCTCTCACTGGAACCAATCACTCCAACGAGTAATTCGGGTTGGATCATATCCTCTTGGGAGTGCTAACTTTCCAAAGAATAAGCCTTTGATGCATCAATGAAAAGCGAAAAATGTTCTCTGATAGCTGAGGGGATCACTTGTTTCCAAATGGCCTATGTGTTCTGCTGGTGCGGTGCCGGGAGCAGACGACCCGGCGCTCAGCCAGCTCCCGGCTCAGCTCGGGGAAAAAGCCTCCAGCACAGCTCTCAGCCCCAGCCTCCTCGGGGACTTTTCCCCCGCTGGCCTCACAAGGCCTCCGCTGGCCTCGTCGTGGGGCAGAGGAGTAGATCCGATGGTGCTCTGAAGACTTGGTCAGCTTTCCGGGTGAAATCATGATGGTGCAGTGAATTCAGGCTGGACCGAGACATTCATGAGTAGTTGCTGTTTGACGGCTCACCCATCTCGAGTGCAAACGACCACAGTCTACACTGCAGACATCCTCATTATCCACTCTGCTGCTATTTTTTGCTACGCTCATCCTCTCCTCCATGTCTCTGAATTTATTCTACCACGTAACCCTACTTATGAAAACTCCTACTTGTTTCTTAAATAATTGTGTTGTATATATTTAAAGAGTTGAACTAAAAAAAATAAACCCTTTTCCCAAGGAATGAGGAGAACAGATCTTCATTTCCATATCCCCAAAGACAGTTATAGAGAAACAAACTAACCATAACATCAAGTGGCAGACAACCTATTCATGAAGCTCCGCTGATGGCTCCGTGGAGACAAAGGGGCCCAGCTTTCCTTGAGAGGAGGGGCAACATCACGTCTATCTGGAGTCTAAAACTAATAATAAAAATGTCCTTATTTATCAAACAGACTCCCAGACTTAGAAAACAAATTTATGGTTACCAAAGGGGAAAGGATGGGGGAGGGCTGAATGAGGAGTCTGGCATTAACAAATACACGCTGCTGTATATGAAACAGACAGTGAGGACCTCCTGCGTAGCGCAGGGAACTCTACTCAATATCCTGTGATAAGCTACATGGGGAAATAACCTGAAAAAGAATGGATGTATGATAAGCATAACTGCTTCACTTTGTTGTACAGCTGAAACTAACACAACATTGTAAATCAGCTATACTCCAATCAAATAAATTTTAAAATAGTGCAAGTGAGGATAGGTTGAGAGCAGGACCCTAGAGAGAGGAATTAAAGTTCCTTGATTAGGGCCTAACTCCCTGCCAGGAGATGACTTAATTCAATTTTCTTGCACCTGGAGGAACACACACACACACACACACACACAAACACAGAGTCCCTCTCTGCATAAAGGAGAAGCCCTTTTCCTGGCCAGAAGCCTTGGGGTCTGCCTCGCGGCAGAGTGGGTCCCTTCCCCACCTCCAGCAGCGGCCTCCCTCGGTGCCCCTGACCAGCACAAACCAGATCCCTTCGAGTTGGCTGTTTCATTTCCTTAATCCTCACCTCCTTGTCTATTAAGTGGGCTCTCACGTTCGTCCTGCCTTCTGGACTTACAGGGAGGAGCCAGAAGCCACAAGACTTGCCATGTGCACATACAGTGAACGTTTGGCAAACAGCTTTCTCTATTATTAAAACAGGGAATGTGGAGGAGAGAGGGAAGTTGGTTTTTATTTTTGAAGGGGTTGGGGGTGGGGAAGAGTGGGTGGTTGTAACCGTGTTGAGTTTGAGCATCTTCTAGACCAGTTTCATTTCTTGTGGAGAGAATTGGAAGTGTTAAGTCTGGACTCCACTGGGGGGTCAGGTCGAAAGGATAAATAAAATGAACCTGGAGCAAAATCAATTATTTTTCTGACAACTGGCAGCTATGAACAGAGAAAGACAGGTGAGCTCAGGGGTCAGGTGGGAACTCATGAATAAAAGTTCATGAACTAAAGCTGAGGTTCTCAAAGTCTAGCATTTACCAGAATTGCCTGCAGGCCTTGCTTAAACAGACTGTGGGGTCCCACCCTGAGATTTTTGAACTGGGTCCCAGATGGAGTGCTTGAGGATTTGCATTTCGAACCAATTCCCAGGTGACGCTGATGCTGGGCCAGAGAATCAAGAATGGAGCTGCTGGTTTTGGTTAGCATCCACAGCAGCTTTTATTATTATTCATTTGTTTGGCCGTGCCTGACTGCATGTGGGATCTTAGTTCCTCAACCAGGGATCGAACCTGTGCCTCCTGCATTGAAAGCACAGAGTCTTAACTACTGGACCACCAGGAAGTCCCAGGGCAGCTTTAAAAGGGGGGAAGAAAATTAATTGTTAAGTACCTACTACGTGCCAGGAGGTTCACAGGCCGCATTTAATCTCATGGGCTCAGCACCCATGAGAAGTGAGAGTTATCACCCAAGTTTTCAGATAGAGAAACTGCAACTCTGGGAGCTGAGGGACTTGCCCAAAGCCACCTGATGAGGAGAGCAGGGCACAGCGCTGATTCAGAGCGGTCGGCTCCAAAGCCTGTGTCCTTTCCAAATGCGTCATGCTCTCAGCTTCTCTTTGCAAGGAAGGTCAGGAGGGTTATAGGAAGCTTGTTTGGTAAGAAAGACCTTATCAAACATAAGGAAGTTTCCAGTGAGGTTGCAATTACCATCTAGATGGTAACAACTCGGGAATCTGTCTTTACAGGCCAGACCTATTTCCTGAAACCGAGAGCTCAGCTGTCCACCCGTCATCTCCGACTGCCTCCCCGGGCGGTCAGCGTTCTCCTGAAAGGGGTGCCCTCCCCAGTTTTGCCTTCGCAAGCCCACGGCCGCTCTATCCTTGCAAACGCTCAGCCATGCATCCTTTAATGCGTGGTCTTTACTGGAGGGTAGGTCGCTTTACAGTCTCGTGTTAGTCACTTCTGTACGGCAGAGCGGATCAGTTGTATGTGCACACGTCCCCTTTTTGCGGGATTTCCTTCCCGTTTAGGTCACTGCAGAGCAAGGAGTAGAGTTCCCTGTGCCGTCCAGTGGGTTCTCACTAATTATCTGTTTTATACATAGTGGTGTCTATGTGTCAATCCCCACCTCCCAGTTCATCCAACATCTTTCACCTCCTTGGTGTCCATATATCTGTTCTCTATGACTCTATTCTGCTCTGCAAGTAGGTTCGTCTGTACCATTTTTCTAGATTCCACATACATGGTATTTGTTAACACATGATATTTGTTTTTCTTTTTCCGACTTATTTCACCCTGTATGACAGTCTCTAGGTCCATCCACGTCTCTACAAATGACCCAGTTTTGCTGCTTTTTATGGCTCAGTAATATTCCATTGTATATATGTCCCACATCTTCTTTATCCATTCCTCTGTTGATGCACAGCTTGTTGCTTCCATGTCCTGGCTACTGTAAACACTAATGCAACAAACACTGAAGCGTGTGTGCGCATGTGTCTGTTAGGTTACGGTTTCCTCAGGGCATACTCCCAGTAGTGGAATCGCTGGGTCAGATGGTAGTTCTGGGCTTCCCTAGTGACTCAGCAGTAAAGAACCCACCTGCTTGTAGGAGACTCGGGAAATGCAGGCTTGATCCCTGGGTGGGGAGATCCCCTGGAGGAGGGCATGGCAACCAACACCGGTATTCTTGCCTGGAGGATCTCATGGACAGAGGAGCCTGGTGGGCAGACACGACAGCACGCGCGCATGGTCGTTCTATTTTTCAGTCTTGTTCCACAATGTTCTCCATAGAGGATGTACCAATTTACATTCCCACCAACAGTGTAGGCAGGTTCCCTTTTCTCCGCACCCTCTCCAGCATTTATTGTTTGTAGATTTTTTGATGATGTTCCTTCTGACCAGTGTGACGTGAATCCTCATTTCTCTAACAATTAGTGATTCTACCTTACTTCTTCCTTGGCTCTTTCTGAGCTGTCCCACATCTAATCTGTCAGCAAATCTGATGGTGCAGTCTTTGCTTTTTTAATTCTATCTGTTTTATTGCACTTCACAGGCACTGTGTTTTTTACACATTGAAGGCCTCTGGCAACACCGCATCAAGCAAGTCTCCTGACACCAGGTTCCAACAACATTTGCTCACTCTGGGTCTCTGCCTCACATTTTGGTAATTCTGGCAATATTTTTTTAATTTAATTTTTATTTTATATTAGAGGATGGTTGATTTACAATGCTGCGTTAGTTTCAGGGATACAGCAAAGTGATTCCATTATGCATGTGCATGTGTCCATTCTTTTTCAGATTCTTTTCCCTATAGGTCATTACAGAGTATTGACTAGAGTTCCCTGTGGTATACAGTAGGTCCTAGTTGGTTATCTATTTTATATAGAGTAGTGTTGGAGAAGACTCTTGAGAGTCCCTTGGACTGCAAGGAGATCCAACCAGTTCATCCTAAAGGAGATCAGTCCTGGGTGTTCATTGGAAGGACTGATGCTGAAGCTGAAACTCCAATACTTTGGCCACCTCATGCGAAGAGTTGACTCATTGGAAAAGACCCTGATGCTGGGAGGGATTGAGGGCAGGAGGCGAAGGGGACGACAGAGGATGAGATGGCGGGATGGCATCACCAACTCGATGGGCATGAGTTTGAGTAAACTCCGGGAGTTGGTTATGGACAGGGAGGCCTGGCGTGCTGCAGTTCATGGGGTCGCAAAGAGTCAGACACGGCTGAGGGACTGAACTGAACTGACTGAACTGAGTGTTCATATGTCAATCCCAAACCTCCACTGCCCCCACCCTGGTGCGGGCCACCAGCATCTCCGTATCCATCCTTGCCTCTCTGGACCTCATTTTCAACTCCACAGCCAGACTAACCGTTTTCAGATATGAGTCAGATCACACCCCTTTCTGCTTGACGCTCTCCCACGACTTCTCCTCGGCCCACAGTGAGACCCCGCTCTGACGTGATGCTTGTCCGTGAGCTCTCCCCTCCGTGCATCCTCATCTCTTCCCCACGTTCCTCTCTTGCTGCCGCCCTACGACCTCCTCGCCAGACCTGTGTTGCCCTGGGCAACCTGCACTGGCTCCTCACCCTCCTGGGAATCCCTTCCCCAGATCTCCTGGGTGACTCCTTTGTGTCTTTGTTCAAATCTCATTTCCTCAAGTTTACCTGTTTCATTGCAACCGCTCTTATTCCCAGGAATTCTGATCCTTCTTATTGTTTTTTCTGTTCTTGTTTTCCCTACTTTCCCCCTCATCACTAAAATACTATCTAATTTGCCTATTTGTTATGTTTATTACATATGCTGTGTATCCCCAGACAGACTGCAATGTAAGTTCTAGGAGAAAAGAATCTTGGAGTTTTGTTCACTGATGAATTAGACGGGCTGGCACTGGGCTGGTCACATAGTAGATGCTCAGTAAATATTTGTGGAATGAATGCAGACCAAATTGAGTTCAAAGGAAATAAGAAAGTGGAAAAGATGCAAAGTTAGAACAACCACGTCAGCTTTTCTTACCACTGTCCTCAGAAAAGAAATAGAAAGGGAAAATTGGAAAATAATTTTTTGAAAGTGTTCAAAGTTTCACAGTAACCTTAAAAACATGTATCCCTTCTCAAGTCAATGTTTCTTTACCTTAAAGAAGGATGACTAGGACCAGCTTCTGTCCTAGGAACCCCTGTCATTTGCTACCATTGGGCTCTTGCACTATTTCTGCTTGGAGCAGACGAGCAACAGGGAGAACTTCCCAGGCAGCAACAGAAGAGGACCCATCCACTCTAAGCGTAATTCCAGGGCCTGGGAACACAGAACTCTGTGTGTGGGCAGTAACAGAAGAACCAACCAAGGGGAGAAAAGGAAATTTATTGGCTTTTGGAACATAAAAGTCCATGGTTGTGTTGGTTTCAGGTCTGGCGTGATCTAGGCCCACAGGGAATGTTATTAAGAATCTGATGTTTTCTAGCAGTAGACTCTGTTTTTCTCTGGCTTGGCATCACTTCTAGACAGGCTTTGCTAAGATAGGACCTGCAGCATTTATGGGTTTACGCTTTGTCATTTTAGCCACCCCATCAGAAAGAGCCTCTTTGGCATCACTTCAAGATACCCTCCAAGCCGATCTCTCTTGGCCTCACTTGTGTCCCTCTCTAAACAAAGGACCACGGCCAGGAGATGCAGTCCTCTAGTGGTCTAGTCCTGGGTCTTGCACATGTCCACTCACGGAGCCAAAAGATGGACCGCACTTTGCATGAATTGACTAAAGAGAGGAATGAGCCTCCAAAAGAAAAACCAAGGCTCTTTTAACAGAAAATGGGAAAAGAATGTTGAGTAAGCGGCAAAAATCTATTAATGGCTCTTTAGGCTTTTACAGGAGAGAACCTTACTGCTTATATAACAGTGATCTCAGGAATGTGAAAGAAGCAAAGGGCAAAAACCATTTCTCTTAATTTAGAAAGTCCATATTTTTGCAAAAGAAGTTATTTTCAGTAACTGCCATGGTTGAGGACAAGCTTCTTTCTTCCCTGTTTAAAAAAAAAAAAATAAAACAACCCTAGACTCTGCTGAGACCTGAATCACTCTTCCTCAGCAGATGTCTGTTATTTCCTAGGTTCAATGTTGTGCTGTGCTGTGCTTACTCACTCAGTCATGTCCGACTCTTTGCAACCCCTTGGACTGTAGCCCCCAGGCTCCTCTGTCCACAGGAATTCTCCAGGCAGGAATACTGGAGTGGATTGCCGTGCCCTCCTCCAGGGGATCTTCCCGACCCAGGGATCGAACCTCAGTCTCCTGCATTGCAGGCAGGTTCTTTACCAGCTGAGCTACCAGAGAAGCCCAGGTTCAAGGCCAGGCACCAGGTGAGCACAGACAGAGCCAAAACGCACTGTCCGGGCCACCACGCCCCTGCCTTTCTCCACCTCCCCAGCTTTCTCTTTTGATCCCATCAAATGGCAGCATCTTGAACCACCTGTCCTGGTCCCAGGCTCTCATAGCTGCCTGTCATCCTGTCCAATCCCACTTTCCAGAAATCTCATCCTTTCTGGGACTTCCCAGGTGGCGCTGGTGGTAAAGAGCCTGCCTGCCAATGCAAGAGACAAGAGACGCAGGTTCAGTCCCTGGGTTGGGAAGATCCCCTTGAGGAGGTAATGGCAGCCCACTCCAGTATTCTTGCCTGGGAAAGTCCATGGGCAGAGAAGCCTGGAAGGCTACAGTCCATGGGCCACAAAGAGTTGGACATGACTGAAGAGCTAACAATTCACTTTTTTTTTTTTTTCAAGGACCAACATTAATGAAAACGTATGTATGTCTGTGTCATGTAGTCATTTTGAGGATGACAATTGACTTTGGCTGACCTTGTCAGATCCAGATGATCATCACTGTTTGTCTGTACCTCCCGAGTTTGTCTGGGAGCAGGAGAAGTGGATTGAGTTCTATTCCTTTCTGGTTTTTTTGGCGGTTTTTGCACAGGATTTAGTCTTCAGTTTCTTGGTAGGAATCTACCTGATCCAGTTGTTTATCTTATAATGGTTCAAGTAGATTTATAATGTATGTGAGCAATTAACAGGGCAACTATAACACACCAATCACATCCTTGGAAACATTCAAATAAGCAAAGATGCCACAGTCAATCCTTCCTTCTAAACATACACAGTTCCTGCTCTTGCCCTAAGACCCCCTCCCAAAGACTGCGGGTAGCACTAAAGGTATCAGGTCACTGTGTTCATCACTGTGCCTACATGCTCAGCTGCTCAGTCCTGTCGACTCATTGTGATCCCAAGGACGGTCGCCCGCCAGGCTCCTCTGTCCATGAGATTCTTAAGGAAAGAATACTGGAGCAGGTTGCCACTTCCTTCGCCAGGGGATCTTCCTGACCCAAGGATCGAGCCCACATCTCTTGCATCTCTTGCATGGGCAAGGGAATTCTTTACCACTGCACCACCTGGGAAGGTGAAAGAAAAGGGGAAGTTCTCACATTTCCTGCCCACGTCCTGGGAAGCCTTCTCTCACTTGCTCTGGGAGTGTGCCCACAGCTGAAGACCCCGAGGCCACCCGCCCTCCGCCCTGCAGACCTGCCCCAGCGGTGGCCAGGCCTCCGGCCCCTTCCTTTCTCCGCTCTGACCTCACGGTCCCGCCGCCTCCCCTTCGCCTTCAGACCCCCGGAGGTTCTCAAGGGGCCCACACCGAGGGGCGGCTCTCCCTTTCTAACTTCAAAATGCACAATTCTGGTGACTTTTCCAGGGCAATGGGGGTGAGGAGGGGGAAAGCAAAGTCTCTGTGACTCGACTGGGAGTCAGCTTTTCAAAGGGTCACTAGACAAAGCCGCAGCCAGAGGGCAAGGATCTGCGTGGAGGGGGTGTCCCTGACGGTAGAGGCAGAGCCCTGCAGGATCTAGGCTGGTGAGAGGAGCCGAGTCCTGCCCGGGTTCTAGAAAAGGATGGTTAGCCTTGCGACGCCAAGGACTGCAGCCCACCAGGCTCCTCTGTCCGTGGGATTCTCCAGGCAAGAACACTGGAGTGGGTTAATACTGGAGAAGATCCCCATGCCCTCCTCCGGGGATCTTCCCGACCCAGGGATGGAATCCACGTCTCATGTCTCCTGCATTGACTGGTGGATTCTTGACCACTAGCACCACCGGGAAGCCCTCAGCTGTTTCTTTACTGTTTTTTACTAAGCAGGGAACTTGGCTTAGATTGTAAACTAGAGGCGGTCCTGCAGTGGCAGCAGGACCTTGTCTCAACCTGGCTTCAGCTCTGGTCCCGTCAAAGCTTTTGGACTCTTTTCCACCTCCTGTCTCCCTGAAGCCCTCAGCCCCCTCTTCATTATTAATAGTCCCTTCTGATTCTGGCACGTTGCAAATCCCCTAAGGTTATCTCATGTGATCCTGCTCACCTCTAGGGAAAAACCTTCATCTTTCTCATCTTTCCTAAATAGCATCACTGACTCGAAGAACTTGAGTCTGAGCATACTCCGGGAAGACAGTGGAGGGCAGGGAAGTCAGGCGTGCTGCAGTCCTCGGGGTCCCAAAGAGTCGTACACGACGGAGTGACTGAACCAAAATCCTCCTTTATTCTGAGATTCTTGATCATTCTTTGCATACTCCAGCTTGCTCTAAACCCCCTCCAAAGGCCACCAACGCTCCTCTCCCCGTTTTTGAGGATATTTCTGTAGTTCTCATAGGGAAATGTATCTTAATTCTGAGTCCAGATGTATGCTTCTCCCGTGTCTTTTTCTGTGGATATCCAGTATTTTGGATTGTCTCACACATGCCTGAGATTTCCTGTTTGTTGTTTCATACTGTACTTTCATACCTTTGTGTACATATGTATGAACAAGAATTATGGAAAAATAAATAAGCAGGGGAAGAATAAAAAATAAAAGTACAAGAAATAACACTTTCAGACATGAAATAAAATATTGAGTGATTTTTACAAGTTAAAAAGGGGTAAGAAGAAAAGTGATAATGTGTAATTTTAGCAAATTTTATCACATGCAAAATGTTGTATGACTCCTACTCTATTTTTCCCTTAACCAAATTTAGGTAACAAATGCTATTTCCACACACTAGTGCCAAAATGGATATGAAATGACACTGTATGCAGATATATATATCCCCATAGAATATACATATGTATATATTCTCTATTTAGCTGTGCATTTAATACATGTATTCTCTATTTAGCTGTATATGTACTATATATATATAGAGAGAATTTATATAGAGTACTTATACAGAGAGAATAGGTAGTCTGTATTTAACTGTGTAGAAAATATACGTATTTTCTGTTTAGTCTAGAAAACTCTACCAATCTACTGCATCATTCTCACAGTCCCATCCCGTGTGTGCCAATGTGCCCCGACACACACATACTGACATAATTGTCGCAAACTGTATTCAGCTAAGAATTTTCATGCAATATTCAGTCTACTCAGGCAGGTAGAATTTCCTCCTTAGACACTTACAGTATCTGTCCTACTGGTGTTCATAAAAATTTTCTTAGGCGCATCTGGTGAGCTACTATTTAACTGTCATCTTTCATGTACCAAGTAAATCATGAGTTATTTTTAAATCTTAAAGTTTGTTTTTTAATATAAACTAAAAAGTTGAATCTGCAAACCCAAGTTGCCAGGTGTATCTGTGCATCACAGTTTGTTCTGAGAATAACAGTTTAAGCCATATCGTTTAGTGGAGTCAATTCTTCCACATCCATCGATTTCTTCCTTAAAACATTCTAAAGAATGAGAGGTTAAAATATTATTTCTGTGCAGATCAAAACTGTACAAAACAATGAGGTATCGCATCACTCCAGTCAGAACGGCCCTCATTAAAAAGTCTACAAATCCCAGATGCTGGAGAGGAGGTGGAGAAAAGGGACCCCTCCTGCACTATTGGTGGGACGGTAAACTGGTGCGGCCACTATGGAGGACAGTTTTAGTTTTCAAAAAACTAAAAATGGAGACTTTCCCTGGTGGTCCAGTGGTTAAGATTCCACGCTCCCAATGCAGGGGATCTGGGTTCCACCCCTGGCCGGGGAACTAGATCCCACATGCTGCAGTTAGGACCCAGCACCACCCCCCCCACAGAAAATGATGTTGCCATATGGTCCTAGAATCCCTATCCTGGGTACATATCCAGACAAAACTGTAATTCAGGAAGATACATGCACCCCTATGTTCATAGCAGTACTATTTACAATAGCCAATATGTGAAAACAACCTAAATGCTCAATGATAGGTGAACAGATAAATAAGATGCGGCACATATATACAATGGAATATCACTCCACCGTGAAAAAGAATGAAATAATAACATTTGCAGCAACGTGGATGGACCTAGAGATTACCATACTAAGTGAAGGAAGTCAGACAGAGAACGACAGATACCATGCGGTGTCACTTATATGTAGAATCTAAAATATGACACAAATGAGCTTAGCTACAAAACAGAGAGAGACTCACAGCTACAGAGAATGAACCTGTGGTTGCCAAGGGGGCGGGGGCTGGGGGGAAGACGAAGCGAGAGTGTGGGACTGGCAGAGGCAAACCGGTGTGCACAGAATGGGTAGGCAAGGACCCACCGTGTAGCACAAGGAGCTCTATTTGATGCCCTGTGATAAACCAAAATGGAAACGAAAAATACATCATTTCTAGATTATTCTAACCAAACAAATGATACATGAAGAATAAAACCTCTTTCAGAGACAGGAGACACTGTTTCATCTGAGCTTCCAGAACTCTTTTCTTCTTCATAGGATATTTCATTAGTCAAGTAAGATGACCGCAAAACTCAGCTTTCAAAGTCTTTGTACCATTTCAAAGGACCCATGCGGTGCGTGTTGTCTGCAGCCCACAGGATCAGCCTGAAGCCCCTCTCAAGCTGAGGCCACAGCCTTGTTACCTCCTTTCCTTACCCCATCCTGCTTCCGTGAGCCCATCCTTCTGGGAACGCTTCCTCTGTGAATCATCCAAACCAGAATCCCATCCCAGGCTGCATGGATCTGTGCGAGCCCTGAGCAAGATATTTCTCAAAAGGAACCATTACGACCAGGTTGACCTGCGTTAAACCTCAGAAACTGATGCTATCCTGCTCAGTGCTTTTTTTTTTTTTTTTTTTTTGCATATTCAATTTACAGCCTTGTCAAATCATTTTTTAATTGAGATATAATTAACATATAACATTATATGAGCTTCAGATGTACACACAGTGGTTTGATATTTGTGTGTTCTGTGAAGTGATCCCCACGGTAAGTCCAGCCATCGCCTTACAGGTACAAGACCCTTGAGTGTGTGTTGAAAGCCTTTGAGGTCTACTCTTTCAGCAGTTTTCAAATCTGCTATACAGTATTATTAATTCTAATCATCATGTTGGACATTACATCCCCTCAACTTGCTCAGGATTTCATATATAACATGCAATATTTATTTAATAACTGTAATATGTACTGCCAATAGTATTATTAAATATCTAAGATATCAGAGAATCTTAATGCAGCAGTGACCTTCTGGAGAAAGCTGTTACTGGCATTTGCAGCAAAATGTGGATGGACCTAGAGAATATTTTGTTTAGGAAATGAAAGTCAGACAGAGAAAGACAAATATTGTATGACGTCATTTATATTGAATCTAAATATATATATATATATATATATATATATATATATATATATATATATATGTAACAAAACAGAAACAGACTCACAGACCCAGAGAACAGACTAGTGGTTCCCAGTGGGGAGGAGGAATGGGGGAGGGGTGAGTTAGGGGCATGGGATTAAGAGACACAAACTCTGTGTATAAAGTAGATAAGCAACAAGGACATACAGTACAGTACAGGGAACTAAAGCCACTATCATTATAATAACTTTAATCAAGTATAATCTGTAAAAATACTGAATCTCTATTCTGTACACTTGAAACTAATATAATATTGTAAATCAACTAAAATTCAATAAAAAAATCAAGTCGCAAAGCTTCCATGCATACATTTAGAAGTGGGCAACTGTGGTGTTGGAGAAGACTCTTGAGAGTCCCCTGGACTGCAAGGAGATCCAACCAGTCCATCCTAAAGGAAATCAGTCCTGAGTATTCACTGGAAGGACTGATGCTGAAGCTGAAGCTCCAATACCTGGGCCACCTGATTCGAAGAACTGACTCATTGGAAAAGACCCTGATGATGGGAAAGATTGAAGGCGGGAGGAGAAGGGGACGACAGAGGATGAGCTAGTTGGATGGCATCACTGACTCAATGGACATGAGTTTGAATAAACTCTGGGAGTTGGTGATGGACAGGGAGCCTTGGCGTGCTGCAGTCCATGGGGTCACAAAGAGTCGGACACGACTAAATGACTGAACTGAAGGTAGAAAGGATGGGCCAATTAAAAATATTCTGCCTTGAGTAGCAATTAGACTGTATACAAGAGCAAGAATTCAGCTGCTGACAGAGGATCAAAAATAAATCTCCACAAATTTGTAGACAACAGTAATGGTTTCCTAGGCTGTTCTTTCAGTCTCCAGTAGCTTCCAGCTGTATGCTAGCTGTACAGAAATGTAGTGATGGTGTCTGGCCAAGCCAGAAAAATCAGGATGATAATTAATCACCTCAACCTGGACTGAATTTTCAATGTTGTTTTAATGGCCCAGCCTTCCTCTGAGCTATCAAATCCTTCTCCAGAAAGAAAGAAATATGTGTAACCAACTCGACTATTCATGTCACAGATGCATACTGAGTTCTGGTTTTGCTGTGCGTATAGCACTTTGCTAGGCGCCCTGCAGAGCCCGAGAAGGGAGTGATGGGGGGAGCCCAAGGGGGTGCAGAGCGAGCGGCGGGCGCTTGGCTGCAGCGCGCCAGGCCCAGGGGACCCCGACCCACACCCACCTGCCAACAGTCGACCTTCTCTGAGTCCCCGTCCCCTTCAGCTCCATGCTGTCTCACACGTTACCTTCTTGTTCATTTGTTTTACCCTCTCTGCCAAATTAGAGAAACGTGGCTTCTTAAAAAGGCAGCCTGAATTCCTGCTTCTGCTTTCATTCTACGCTTCCTCTCCCTGAGACCCCAACCTCTTCTCTTCCTCCTGTGCTCCCCGGGGCACAAGAGAATATAAATAGAAAGCTATTTGGTCGAAAAAGCCACCATGGATTGTCCAGCCAGGGTGAAATGTGCTACGGCCTCGATGCAGTGAAAAATCACCCATCTGCAAGAAAGCCAAACATTTCTTTTTTTAATTTATTTTATTCAAGTCTAATTGATTTAAAATGTGTTAACTTTTGTTATACAGCAAAGTGATGCTAATACACACACACACACACACACACACACACACACACACACATATATTTATATTCTTTTCCATTATGATTTGTCCTGAAAGGGAAGTGAATGTGAAAGTCGCTCAGTCCTGTCTGACTCTTTGCTACCCAGGGACTGTAGCCCGCCAGGCTTCCCTGTCCATGGAACTCTCCAGGCAAGAATCCTGGAGTGGGTAGCTGTTCTCTTCTCCAGGGGATCTTCCCAACCCAGGGATTGAATTTCAGGTCTCCCCGTATTGCTGGCAGATTCTTTACCATCTGAGCCAGCAGGGAAGCCCAAGAATACTTGGGTGGGCAGCCTATTCCTTCTCCAGGGGCTATTCCGAGCCCAGGAGTTGACCAGGGTCTCCTGCGTTGCAGGTGGATTCTTTACCAGTTGAGCTACCAGGGAAGCCCAGGGTCTATCCTAGGACCCTGTGCTGTACAGTATCTCTCATTGTTTAACCGTTTTCTGTGTAGCAGTTTGCATCTACTAATCCCAAACTCCCAATACGCCCCTCCTTTCCCTCTCCCCTTTCAAATGCTTCTTTTTACATCCCTGAACTTGGCAACTGTCAAAGAAGGTTCTAGCTCATTGGCAGAATGAATGAGCCTAGTAATGACCCCTTATATTTACCTAGCGTTACAGAGTTTACAAAATCCTTTCACATACATTACTCTAATTTTCACAACAACCTTAAGAAACTAGCCTGTTCCATCAGAGGAAACTAAGAATCAGAAAGGTTAAGTGTGTCCAAAGTCACCTTGAATCAAGTCTTTCGGCTCCAAGCTTTTCAATTATTCCAGTATCACCTCCCTCAAGCTCGTGAGAACCCTAGATTCCTCTAAGTGTTTTCCCTGCCGCTCCCCTGCTCAACTGCAACCACTACGTAAACCAGTAATCCCTCAGAAAGCTGGTCTCTGGGAAATTACAACACATTCCACCCTCTGTACCACCCTTCTCTAAAAATCAGACAGATAACATATGAACCACCATTGTATACCCAGTACTTACATTAACTGCATACCTTTGTCTCTCCACTTGGTGGGTAATAGTGCTGCAAGACACAATATTTTACTGACCAAAATGGTCTATAGACCACTTCAGAATTGAGAAAACTGATGTAAGGCATACCTTGCTGCTAGGACTCATAAAAGGTTTGTTTTTTAAAAAACTCTCCAGTTAAGAGGGAGGAAAGAATTCCTTGCATAATAAGACATGTTTGGTTCTCTGAGTTATTTTGGTATCTATTATTTTGCTATCTCTTCCAAGACTTAACTGTTTCATTTCTCATATGAAAAATGAAGGGGAAGGAGATTAAAGCTTTCAGCTTGGACCAGACATTGGAATGACATGGACATTTTTTTTAGGACAGAGATTTAAAGTATTCACCCACAAGGAGTTTTGTATATTGCATCAATATTCTTATGCACTATTCACCGATGAACAGTGCTAAACCTACTATTACTGATAACTATTGCCTGTATTCATTAACTCATTAGTTACAGGATGATGATATTCTAACTCTAATCTTCCCTCTAACAGTAGTCAAAAAACTGGAAAACTCTGAAAACCCACACAGAAAAATGGTATACATGAAAAGTACGTGCACGCACACTTGCTCCGTTGCTTAGTCGTGTGTGACTCCGTGACCCCATGGACTGCAGCCCACCAGGCTCCTCTGTCTTTTGAATTCTCCAGGCAAGAATGCTGGAGTGGGTTGCCATTTCCTCCACGAGGTGATCTTCCCCACACAGGGATCAAACCCTCGTCTCCTGCATCTCCTGCATTGGTAGGACGATTCTCTATAGGACATAATTCTTTTCTCAATTTTCAACTTCATGTAAACCGGGGGTGGCCAGCATTTTCTGTAAACAGTCAAATGGCAAATGTTTTAAGCTTTACAGGTCACACAGTCCCTGTTGGAATTACTCAGCTCTTTCACTGCAGCTTGAAAGCAGCCACAGACAATGTGTGCGTGATCAAAGTCCTTTATTGTGTTCTCATGAAACTGTATTCACAGAGAGAGGCAACAGGCTGGATTTCACCTGAGGGCCACAGTTGGCTGGCCCCTGAGATAAGCCAAAACCTGTGCATTTTTGAACACAATTGAAAAATGTTTTACTTTTTCTAGTGGGCAATTTCAATCACATAAAAAAAGTTGGAAAATCAGTATAATGACTTGGTATCCATCACTTAGCTTCATCAGGTATCAACTTAGGATGAATCTTGTTTCATCTGACTCCTTACCCACTTCCTTTTATCTGAACTATTTTGGGGATTTTGTTTTTGTTCTGGCCCCGCTGCACAACTGGCAGGATCTTAGTTCCCCGACCGGAGACTGAACCCACGCCTCCTACAGTGGGAGTGCCGGGTCTTGACCATTCTGCCGCCAGGGACTTCCTTCTCTGAATTATTTCAGAGCATATCCTAATGTCTTATTCAGAAATATTTACATTCATTTCACCCATGAATATTTCAATATCTCTTAAAACACATCCATAGCATTATCTCACTTAAAAAATTAGCTATCTATATTATTTAATGTTTGTGATCGAATTAGGAGCCAACCAAGATCCATTTTTAATCGACTTTGTCTCTTAAGTCCCTTTTATTCTATTGGGTTTCCCCTCTATCTTTACTTCTCCTCCATCTTTACTTCCCCTCCTTCAATATATTTGCTGAAAAAACTGGATTATTTGACCTATGGATATTCTCACAGTCTGGATTTTCATTATCGACTCCTAATCATGTCACTTAGCACATTCCTCTGTGGCTCAGATGGTAAAGAATCCACCTGCAATGCAGGAGACCGGGGTTCGATCCCTGGGTGGGGAAGATCCCCTGGAGAAGGAAATGACAACCCACTCCAATATTCTTGCCTGGAGAATTCCATGGATGGAGGAGCCTGGCGGGCTACAGTCCATGGGGTTGCAAGAGAGTTGGACATGACTGAACAACTAAAGAATGATAACAAACCAGCTGCATTACTGCGGCTTGACACTTGCTCCCGACATCCTGGGCTTGAAATACAAACACAGCACTACTGTACTGTTCACAGTACCGCACATAAAGTACCCTAAAGCACAGCCCCTTAGGGGGGTGCACCCACGTGACCACGTACACCAGATGTGTGAACTTACGTGACTGGGCGTGAGATCACGTGTTCGCCTCTTTGAAAGTTCACAGCTTGGAGGTCCATAAGTAGGAGGCCTTACTGTACGTCCTGTATCCGCGTCATCTTGCTCTGGAAGAGCGGTCCTTTCCTACTTTACAGAGCGTTCATGAAATCAACGATCGTTGCTGGTAACTTGGGGAAAGATGAAAGAGATGTTCACCTTTCGTCAGGGTTTTCACCACCTCTGTGGTCGGGAGATAGAGCCATCCTGAACCAGCCCTTGACTCCGTCTGTTCCACAGAACTTTCCATGGTGATGGACATGTCCTGCTTCCCCTCTAATACAGTCATTATCACCACAGCGGGCTTTGGAGCACTTGCGCTGTGGCCAGTGTGAGTGAGAGATTGATTTAACTTTAATAGAAGCATTTATACTTAAATAGCCATACGTGTCTAGTGGCCACCATCTTTATATTAATTATGACTAATTCTGTAATAGCGCAGCCCTCATCCCTTCCCCGTGGAACCGTGGCATTCTGCCCGCGTCCCAGACTCTCAGTCTCCCTCACGCTTCTTATACCTTTTCAGATCTCTCCTTGACTCACGCTGAGCAGTTTCTTTCTACCATGATGCCTTAGCACCTGAACAGCCAAGACTGGATCTCCGCTCAGACAAAATCCTCAGTCTCTGCACCGCAGACTTGCTGCCTCCGACCTAGGGTTGATAACAGTAACCATCTCATTGATTTACACTGGGAATTAAATGAGCTAATATATATAAAGCGGAAAGCATATCCCAAACAGGCCTAGCATGTGCGTGTCAGTCACTTCAATCATGTCCGACTCCTTGCAACCCCATGGGCTGTAGCCCGCCAGGCTCCTGTGCCCATGGGTTTCCCAGGCAAGAATCCTGGAGTGGGTTGCTATTTCTTCCTCCAGGGGATCTTCCCAACCCAGGAATCAAACGCGCATCTTACAACTCCTGCACTGGTAGGCGGATTCTTTACCACTAGCGCCACCTGGGAAGCCCAGGCCTAGCATAGGACATCCCAAAGAAAGTCATTTTCATATCTGAAATGAATCCGAGAGTAAATGCTTAGAAGTAAAGTTCTCACTTGTCGCATAATTGTAAGCTGCAGTAGCCATCTGGCCACATGTAGCTATCTAAATTTAAGTTAATCAAAACAAACGTTTAGTTCGTTAGTTGTACTAGTCACATTTGAAGTGCTCAGTGGCCAGGTGTGCCTAGAGATTGTCGCCCGTAGGAAAGTTTCATTGGACAGTGACAAAACTTTGGCACTCCACATCCAGGAACTCAGGAGAGAAGACTTGCCACAGTAGGTTAGAAAATCAATTCAATTAGGGAAGGCCAATCAGCAGTAGAGTGATCAATCTCTGTCATTCTTGCTACCAAATCTGTATTCCCTGAAGAACGTTTCATTCTCCCCTTTCACCACTTCCTCACCCATCTCGACAGTACTAATGAAATACACTTACTAAATATCAATAAAATACTGTTGACCTAATTTTCAATGTTATCAAGAACATGTTCTTCAGAATTTATTTTCTTCTAAGGCTTCACAGCAGAGGAGATTATGTCTTTCTTTTTATTGATACTCTGTCATATCTGGTAAAACACAGGGCATAATCCTATTCATTTTCTGCAGTCCTAACATGGCTAGTCACAATAGATGAGTTAATGAACGTTTTTTACTTTGTCCCATTTGCTCATAGGTTGACAGAACCCAATAAGGGAGGCAAGGACCCATTGTGTGTGAGTGTGTGTGAGTGTGTGTGTGTGTGTTTACCCAGTGTTCAGCTCCCTGTATATCTTCTGTCATTAACTGCAGTGGACTGCAGCTTGTCTGGGCAGCTAATGAACATTCTCCCCTTAAGCTGTTATTGTCCTGGGCATTTGTTCCCAAGGGAAGGGAAATGTTATCATTAGTACATGATGGAAACTTTCGTCCCGGTTACAGAAGCTTATCCTAAGAGCACTCCGTATTGCTCTGAAAGCAGTTCTGAGTCTTGACTGCCAGAATACACCTGTCTCGATCTTGGTGGGAGCACAAACAAAGAGACGTGTGCTTTGTAGAGAAAAGTTCACGTGGTCCACCATCCTGAAGAGTATTTAGTTAGTACTTGTTTTCATTAGGAAAATAAAAGTAAGTAAATAAATATTGTTATATATTATTCAATAATGAAAATAAAAGCAACTCATTACTGATCTTCACAACTAAAACTTAACCAAACATTGTGGGTGTCTTATGCACAAATGGAAAAGAATCCAGATTCAAACTTAGGTGGGGTCAGACTCTCGCTCTTTAGCAGGTTTGTGACCCTGGGCAAGCCACTTCTCAGAGCCATTGTTTGCAGACATCACTAAACCCTGGAGTCCAGGCATTTCTTCTCTCTTTGGGGTGAAGAATGTCTCAGGTCCGCTTCCCCAGGAAACAGGCTTTGAGATAGTTTCCCCACCAGGAGTTTTATGGAAGAGTGCCCTTGAGACCACCTGTGGGGACTAAGAAAAGCAGCGTGGGGCAGAGGGAGAGACTGGGTCACAAAGAGTTGCTGCAGAGTCCTCAGCTGACGGGCCAGGAGCTGTGAAATTGGGCTAGCTCTGCAGAGGGGTCCCACAGGGAGGCGGGGAGTCTGGCCTTTGAACTCCCACATCGAACAGGACTGCCGTGAGGGCGGGCCTTTGCTTAATGGTGGTTCCCAGAGAAGGACGTGAGCTGCCAGGCTTCCCAGCCGCTGGGGACGTGGGCGCGTAGGGGGGGGGGTGCATGTGGGTGCGCGGGGGGTGGGGGGGGAGTCGTGCACGTGGGCGCTTGGGCGGGGGGGGGGACGTGAGCGTGAGCGGGGGGCATGGGTGGGCGGGGGGGGACGTGGGCGCTCAGGGGGGTGGGTGCACGTGGGTGCGCGAGGGGGGGGGCGTGGGTGCGCGCGGGGGGGGTCATGTGGGTGCGCGGGGGGGGGGGGGAGCGGAGTCGTGCACGTGGGCGCTCGGGGGGGGGGGGGGGGGACGTGAGCGCGCACGGGGGCAGGGGCGGGGGGCGTGCGGGGGGGACGTGGGCTCTCAGGGGGGTGGGTGCACGTGGGTGCGCGAGGGGGGGGGCGTGCACGTGGGTAGGGGGGGATGTGGGCCCGCAGGGGGGGTGCACGTGGGTGGGGGGGGACGTGGGCCCGCAGGGGGGTGCACGTGGGTGCGCAGGGACGGAGGGGGGGGAGACATGGGTGCGGGGGAGGTGTGGGCGTGCGGGGTGGGGGGGAGATAGACGTGCGGGGGGACCTGGGCGTGTGGGTCCTGGAGGAGACATCTGGGCGACCTTCACTCTCCAAAGGAAAGCCCTTCTCCTTTCCTGCTCCAGCGGTGGTCGTCGCTCTAGTCCGCTGTGCAGCCTGCCCCGCAGTGACCCAGGCAAGGGCCCTGACAAGGATCTGCAATGAACTGCTTGTGTGAGGAGAGGTTCCCTAGAGAAAGACCCTGACATGAAGATTTAAGTGATTTGTTAGGAACTGTTCCCAGAGAGCAGGAAAGGAAGGCCAGCACGGTTAGCAAGCCGTGTCGTGCCCCGCTCACTTTGGCTCAGTTCTGCAGGGGAGCTTGGCTGATAGTAGAGGTACTTCGTCAAAGCTGACCCCTCAATGGGCAAGGAAGGAAGCTGTCATAGCTATACCCTCATACCCATCAGGGAAAACTTAAATTCTTAGGCATCCCAACTCCCCAAGTGCAGGCAAATTGAATTCCAGTCACTGGGGCTTCCCTGGTAGCTCAGTTGGTAAAGAATCCGCCTACAATGCAGGAGACCCTGGTTCGATTCCTGGGCCGGGAAGATCCCCTGGAGAAGGGATAGGCTACCCACTCCAGTATTCTTGGGCTTCCCTGGCGGCTCAGCTGGTAAAGAATTCACCTGCAATGTGGCAATGTGGGAGACCGGGGTTCGATCCAGTCTGCATCTGCTGGGTGGGGAAGATCCCCTGGAGAAGGGAAAGGCTACACACTCCTTTCTGGCCTGGAGAATTCCAGGGACTGTAGAGTCCACGGAGTCACAAAGAGTCAGACACCAGAGTCACAAAGAGTCAGACACGACTGAGCAACTTTCACTTTCACTGGGGCAATCTTTCAGCAAAGATAGTGTTGCTGGTTTTACTGGGAACAAAAGCACGCAGGTAGCTCGTGTCCATTAGCACGGTTAGTGGATGGACGAGGCTGTGCATGGAGAACTCAGAGCCGGAAGTCTGGGTCGGTCAGCCTTTAATAAGCTCACGGGGGACTCACTCAGACTGCAGCTGAACCTGACCGCTTCACTGCTTCATCACCGTCTATCCTTCCGTGTGGGAAGGGGAAGTAATCAAACTGGCTAATCACTCCTTTCTCAGCGTGATGACGCATTCTCTTATAAGCAAATGCTTACAAAAGAACACAGACATTCACCCTTTTCCTGAGGACAAGCAATGATTTTTTTTTGGATCATGACAATCCTAAAGTATCGATAGATGAACAAAACACAGCGTCGTTGTCGTAACGAGAACCAATCCTAGCTTCATCCAACAGTTTTACAGAATGCATCGTCTGAAACACGGCACTTTTAAAACCCACGGATGATGCTATTAGAGAATGTCTCCTAAATCCCATATGCTTATTGGCCCAACATTGGCAAAGTTTCTTTTTAGTTCATCTTGTAAGTGGATGCACTGTAAATGCGTCTCCTCAACGCAATAACTTTATGAATTGCTTTTCAGGGTAATTTTAAAGAGCTTTTACAATGATACCCAATATGAGTATTTGTGGAGTCATACTCCCAGTAATATTAATAGTAATTATTGCAGTGTTAAAAGTATTTATCTTCTTTTAAAATTTTTAGCTTGTTTCATCAGGTGACTCCTGTCAGCATCTAAGGCTCATGTGAAAGAGAATCATTTCAGGCTAACAGCTGATTCCCAAATAGTATTTTTTTGTTTGAAATTTTAAAATTGAGAGCGACCCTCATAATAGGAGAAACACCATTAAGGCCTTGGGTTTTAGGCAATCCCCCCTTTTATGGGCAACAATTTGAGGGTGCAACCCTCCTCTTATAATGGTAAACAAAACAAAAGGAAGCCAAGTTTTATCACACTTAAGTGTTGGTTCCCACACACAGATATGAAGAGGGCGCTGTTAGGCAGACAAATAGCTTTATTACACCTGCTATAAAGAGGCATTCTTCACCTTTTTCTAGGGTCTCCTATAACTTTATTGATCCTGTCTACAAGGATGATACTGAACACATTTCTTTACAAAGGCTAAGGAAAGGGTTTTGTTTTTTGTTTTTTGTTTTTTTTTTTTTAGGAAAGGGTTTATTCTCTTCTACCATATGACCATTTTGAAGAAAGGACTTAGGTTATGATACCAAGTAGCAATGTTGATGTCCCACTGAAAATGAAATGCTCTGTTGATTATTCTCTTTATCCTCGTAATTTACTTGAAAAAGAAGTATCTGTGTATTAAGTGTGCAATGTTCTAAGTGTCTAGATAAGAGATCTACATACTTTTTAAAACATTTACTAAAAAATCATAGACCACTTAAAGGCAATTTATAAAGTATTTTGCAAAGACTGTTTTATGAGGCCATCGGGTTAGAAATTATTGATGAACAAACTGTGGGAAGCATAAGTATATTGACATTTGGTCAGGGACCTAGAGTTTAATAGTATTCAGGGATTTTAAAAAAAAAGTCACATTCTAAATTGGAAAGTATATAGGATTACCTGTAATCTGTGGCGAATTCACTTTTTGCCTTATTTTGCTAACATTCTGTTATTGGAATATTTGCTTTGTTTTGAAATAGCTTATGACTGTTTATAAATTACTATGATGCACAAAAAGCCTCTAATCACTAAAATACTGCAGTGGGCTCAGCAATTTGACCCTGGTATAACTCAAATTTCTTATCTGTGGAAAGAAGAGACACAATGTCTTATCACCTGTGTTTTATCTGATTTTGACTGGGAATTCCAGCTATGTTTCTCATTCTGTTGAAGCATCCTGAAACCAGACAAAGGATCTCAAGGTAAAGAACAGGAAACGGGTATTGATTTCCTTTATCCACCCAGACTTTTGTATCTTTTTGTTTTGTACTATGATGGATTAGAGGAACAGGCCAGCAAATGCTTCACATTTGCTACAGATTGGATGGGCTTTGGGAAAAAAGGATTTGAGGCACGTGCTAGTAAAGAAAATAAACTCTAAAGCAGGTCTGGGTCAGTGTGATAAGTAGTGGGGTATATGTTTCTATGCCAGGAGACTCCCAACCCCTAACCTCTCTCTCAGCGCATTCAGCGTTCTCTCACTATGCATGCGTACACCGGGCAAACATGTACCCTACTGAGATAGACACTGATGCTTTCCTGAATCTACGGTTCCTTTTGGCCATTTTTGTCTTTCCTTCCACTGGAGGGACCACAGTTATCAACATGATGCTTTCTCACAAACATGGTTACCAAAGGGGAAAGGGCTGGGGAATAGATTAGGAGTTTGGAATTAACATATACGTACACTGTGTATGTACTCAGTTGTGTCCAATTCCTTGTGACCCCATGGTTCATCAGGCTTCTCTGACCATGGAATTTTCCAGGCAAGAATACTGGAGTGGGTTGCCATTTCCTTCTCCAGGGGATCTTCCTGACGCAGGGTTCAAACCTGAGTCGTATCTCCTGCGTTGGCAGATGGATTCTTTACCACTGCGCCCCCTGGAAAGCCCTATATACACACTTGTTGATGTTGTTGCTCAGTCGTCCAGCCGTGTCTGACTCTTTGCGACCCCATGGACTGCAGCACGCCAGGCCTCCCTGTCCCTCACCATCTCCCAGAGTTTGCCCCAGTTCATGTTCATTGCATTGGTGTTGCCGTCCAGTCATCTCATCCTCTGACGCCCTCTTCTCCTTCTGCCTTCAATCTTCCCCAGCATCAGGGACTTTTCCAATGAGTCGTCTGTTTGCATCAGATGACCAAACTCCTGGAGCTTCCACTTCAGTATCAGTAACACTGCACTGTATAGAAAATACCCAACAAGGACCTACTGTATAGCACAGGGAACTCTACTCAATATTCAATATTCAATAACCTAAATGGGAACAGAATTTGAAAAAGAATTGGTACATGTTTATGTGTAGCTGAATCACTTTGATGTACACACCTGAAACTAACACGGCATGGTAAATCAACTCCAGTCTAATAGAAAATAAAATTTTTTTAAAAGCTTGCAGATCACTAAAAAAAAAAACAAAGACACTTTCTCATTCTCACCTATAACAGGCCAGGTCAGTGTTTTTCGAAGTATCATCCCCCGAGAAAGTGTATCCAACCATAAAAGGCAGACCCTACATGGGTTGAATCTGCATTTCATCACCAGAGTCTTGTGCACATTTACATTTGATAGCCACGGCTACGGTTTGTTACACAGGATATAAATGCTAAATTAATGACACTGAGGTACAGCCCTTCCCAGAGCTACTGGACACACTCATGAAAAGAAAATAATTACGTCGAGGTGGCAGGCCCGCTCTGGGACCTCTAAGCACCCCAGCCCCCATCTCCCTACCCCTATAAGGACTTTGCATTCTTCTTTCTCAGCAGTAAATTCTTTACAACATAATTAAGCAATTAATCACGTCTGAATGTTTCCGGGCCCCTCACCCTATCCCACCCACCTTTCTGTTTCTCCCTGACCTTCTCCTTCTCATTCCCTTAAAGAGAGTAAGTTCAACAAACGGAAAAAGGAAAGACAAAATAATGCGCATAGAAATGTAGCCATAGAATGAATGACTCTCCAACAGACACCAGCGGGGCAGATATACGGCAGGCAGTCTCTTTTTTTTTTTTTTTTTTTTTTTAATTCATTTTGAAGCTGAGCGACTTGCGTGCGGGCTAGGTCACTTCAGTTGTGTCTGACTTTTGGCGATCCTGTGGACTACAGCCCACGGGGTTCCTCTGTCCATGGGATTCTCCAGGCAAGAATACTGGAGTGGGTTGCCATTTCCTCCTCCAGGGGATCCTCCCAACCCAGGGATGGAACCCGTGTCTCCGGCGTCTCCTGCATTGCAGGCAGATTCTTTACCGCTGAGCCACCGGGGAAGCCCTTTTGACAATACACACCTGTACAAATTTCTCCACACTCAAGATACATATGATGACCCCTCGCCCTCAAAATGTCCCTCCTGTCCCCTTTCAGTTAATTTTACCCCACTCCTGATCTTCCAGTCCCAGGAAACCACTGACCTGCTTTTGGCCACTACAGATAAATTTTGCCTGCTCTAGAGCTTCATAGAAATGGACTTATACCACGAATATTTTTTGTGTCTGGCTTTTTTTTCTCTAAATAGAATGCTTTTGATATTTATTGATGTTATTGCATGTAAGGATATTGCCCTATTGAGGGACTTTTCTGCTGTTTCTACTTTGGAAGTATGATGAAGAAAGTTGCTTTTACTGTGTACAATTTTTCTTGGGTGTATATTTTAATTTGGGGAGGAGGCAGGTAAATACCTTGCTTGCTCCTTGGAAGGAAAGCTGTAACAAACCTAGACAACATATTAAAATCAGAGACATCACTTTGCTGACAAAGGTCCATCTAGTCAAAGCTATGGTTTTTCCAGTAGTCATGTATGGAAGTGAGAGTTGGACCATAAAGAAAGCTGAACGCCTAAGAATTGATGCTTTTGAACTGTGTTATTGGAGAAGACTCTTGAGAGTCCCTTAAACAGTAAGGAGATCCAGCCAGTGCATCCTAAGGGAGATCAGTCCTGAATATTCATTGGAAGGACTGATGCTGAAGCTGAAGCTTCATTACTTTGGCCACCTGATGCGAAGAACTGACTCACTGGAAAAGACCCTGATCATGGGAAGACTGAAGGCAAGAGGAGGAAAGGGCAGCAGAAGATGAGATGGTTCGATAGCATCACCAGTTCAATTGACATGAATCTGAGCAAGCTCCAGGAGACAGCGAGAGACAGTGAAGCCTGGCATGCTGCAGCCCATGAGGTTACAAAGAGTCAGACACGACTTAGTGACTGAACAACAACAAATACTTTGGAATGGAATTACTGTGTTTAATTTTACAAGGAGCTGCTGAACGGCTGTCCTAAGTGGTGGTTTCACTGACATTCCTCCCAGCAATGAATGAGCGTCCCGCTTGTCCCACATCCTCGTACACTCTCTTGCCAGTGTTTTCAGTTTTAGTCGTTTGGATAGGTGTATAGCCATGTCTCATGGTGATCTGATTTTGCATTTCTCTCTTGACTAATGATGATGAGCATTTTTTTGTGTGCTTTTTATTCCCATTCATATAGTTTCTTTTCTGAAGTATCTGCTAAAGTCTTTTGCACATTTTAAATAGGTTATTTGTCTTCTTGGGCTTCCCTGGTAGCTCTGCTGGTAAAGAATGCACCTGCAATGCGGGAGACCCCAGTTGACTCCTGGGTTGGGAAGATCCCCTGGAGAAGGGATAGGCTACCCACTCCAGGGCTCTTGGGGTTCCCTTGTGGCTCAGTTGGTAAAGAATCCGCCTGCAATGTGGGAGACCTGGGTTTGATCCTTGGGTTGGGAAGGGCATGGCAACCCACTCCAGTATTCTTGCCTGAAGAATCTCCAAGGACAGAGGAGCCTGATGGGCTACAGTCCATGGGGTCGCAAAGAGTTGGACATGACTGAGTGACTAACCATGCATTTGTCTTCTTAAACATATGCGTGTGTGTGCGTGCACACACACACACACACACACAATGCTCCTGATACTGAGCTTAAGGGGTCGATTTTGCTGGTAAGGATCAGACTGAGTGGTAAAGGCTGGAGTCTTGTTTGTGTATGGGACATGGACTTTTGTCCCATCGAAGCTGCAAAGTACTGGAACCTAGGATTAACCCTTCCCTTGCTTTGTTTTGGAACAGCACAGAGATTCGGTGGGTAGGCTGGAGTCAAGCCACGTGGGCTCCAGCACTTACTAAATGTATGGCTTTGGACAAGGTGCCAGATTAAGCTGTGACTCAGTTTTCTCTGCTGTTAAATGGGGCAATGCTCACCTCATAGTGTGCTGTGATATTTAAATGAGATTATTTAGAGCCCTCTGAACTGTCCCAGTACAGAGTGAACCCTCAGTAAATATTGGCTATTATCAATCAGGGTGAAGAACCTGAGTAACATCATTAATGTACTCACCCAACCACATTCTTTCCAGAATCCTTATCTATACAGTATCATCTCTGTCCTCCAGACCTCACCTGTGTTTCTACAACTGTTTTCTAGACAAGCAATCTCTGGAGACATTTTCCTTTTGCCTGCAGGTGATTTTCATAAGTGTCGGTAGAGAAGGAGGTAGATTGAAGGTAGGTTTTACCCGATTAGGTTTTAAATTTTATATCAATTTATACCCATTTGCTCCTCGGAAGTCTAATTCTTTTTATAATATTTCAACAAAGACCTGAGATAACTGAAAGTTCAAGAGAGGGAAGAGAAACTAGACTTACCCCAGCAGGAGGCTGGCAGGAACATTTGACAATTAGATTCTTTTATTTCAAGGTAGAAAATTAGTTGCCTCCAAGACAAAGAGAGGAAGTGAAACTTTAACAGCTTTTGGCTTTGAACTTCAGGAAGCCCTAAACATTCCTGATGACACAGAGTAAATGGGGGGAAAAAAGAAAGAATTCTGATGTATTAGATCAATAGAATAAAATGCAAAAACCACATGATCATCTCAATAGACGCAGAAAAAGCATTTGAAAAAAATCCAACATTCCTTCATAACAGAAACTCTGAAACTATGAATAGGACTTCCTCAACCTGATAAAGGACATTATAAAAACCCCACAGCTAACATCACACTTAATGCTAAAATACTGAATGCTTTCCTTCTCCGATCACAAACAAGGCAAGGATGTCTGCTTTTGCCAATGCTATTTAACCTTACACTGGCTTCTATAGTGCAATAAAAATTTTCTTTTTAAGTTAGGGACATCCAGATTGGGAAAAAAAAAGAAGTAAAATTATCTTCATTTGCAGATGGCATGATCCTGTATGAAAATCCAGAACAATCCCCTCAAATTTTACCGGAACTCCTAAAGAACTTTAATAAGATTACAAGAGCAATGAACAAAAATTAATATCTCTATATGCCAGCAATGAAAAATCAGAAATTGAAATTAAGAAAATGATTCCTTCACAATAAAAGCAAAGACAGCAAAATATTTAGGAACAAATTTAACAGAAGAAATGCAAGCCTTGAACCCTGAAAGCTATAAAACATCATTGAAAGAAATTAAAGATCTAAGTAAATAGAGGGCTCCCCTGGTGGGGGTAAGCTCAGACAGTAAAGAATCTGCCTGCAATGCAGGAGACTTGAATTCAATCCCTGGGTCGGGAAGATCCTCTGGAGAAGGAAATGGCAACCTACTCCAGTGTTCTTGCCTGGAGAATTCCATGGACAGAGGAGCCTGGAGGTCTCTAGTCTGGGGGGTCACAAAGAATCAGACACAACTCTTTGACCAATAGTTTCACAAGTAAATGAAAGGGCGTTTCACATTCATGGATTGGAAAGCTAAACACTGTCTGGTCAAGACGGCCGTTCTCCTCCTGCTGAACTGTAACTTCAGCATGCTGCTGCCGCTGCTAAGTCACTTCAGTCGTGTCTGACTCTGTGTGACCCCATGGACGCAGCCCACCAGGCTCCCCCGTCCCTGGGATTCTCCAGGCAAGAACACTGGAGTGGGCTGCCATTGCCTTCTCCAACTTCAGCATAAGCCCTGTCAAAATCCTGCCAGAGAGGACTGCCTGTGAGCTTGGACAAGGGGGCAGATGGCAGTCCACCACCTGCTCTTTTCTCTTTCCATGAAGGGGGTAGGAGGAGCTGTGTGTGTGTGTCTGTGTCTCTGTGCATATCTGAGTGTGAGTGTGTGTGTGTGTGGTGTGTGTCTGTGTGTATGTGTGTGTCTGCCTGTGTGTGTGTGTGTCTGTGTCTCTGTGTATATCTGAGTGTGAGTGTGTGTATGGTGTGTGTCTGTGTGTATGTGAGTGTCTGTGTCTCTGTGTGTGTGGTGTGTGTCTGTGTGTGTCTGTGTGTTTGCCTGTGTGTCTGTGTGTGTGTGTCTGCCTGTGTGTGTGTGTGTGTGGTGTGTGTCTGTGTGTCTGTGTGTGTGTGTCTGCCTGTGTGTGTGTGGTATGTGTCTGCCTGTGTGTCTGTGTGTGTGTCTGCCTGTGTGTCTGTGTGTGTGTGTGTGTGTGTCTGTGTCTCTGTGTATAACTGAGTGTGAGTGAGTGTGTGTGTGGTGTGTGTCTGTGTGTATGTGAGTGTCCGTGTGTCTGTGTCCGCCTGTGTGTCTGTGTGTGTGTGTGTGTGGTGTGTGTGTGTGTGGTGTGTGTCTGCCTGTGTGTCTGTGTGTGTGTCTGCCTGTGTGTGTGTGTGTGTGGTGTGTGTCTGCCTGTGTGTCTGTGTGTGTGTCTGCCTGTGTGTGTGTGTGTGTGTGTCTGTGTCTCTGTGTATATCTGAGTGTGAGTGAGTGTCTGTGTGGTGTGTGTCTGTGTGTATGTGAGTGTCCGTGTGTCTGTGTCCGCCTGTGTGTCTGTGTGTGTGTGTGTGTGGTGTGTGTGTGTGTGGTGTGTGTCTGCCTGTGTGTCTGTGTGTGTGTGTGTCTGCCTGTGTGTGTGTGTGTGTGGTGTGTGTCTGTGAGTGTCCGTGTGTCTGTGTCCGCCTGTGTGTCTGTGTGTGTGTGTGTGTGGTGTGTGTGTGTGTGGTGTGTGTCTGCCTGTGTGTCTGTGTGTGTGTGTGTGTGTGTGTGGTGTGTGTCTGTGAGTGTCCGTGTGTCTGTGTCCGCCTGTGTGTCTGTGTGTGTGTGTGTGAGTCCCAGCCCACGGCTATAACTTCCAACCTTTCCTCTCCTCACCCGTCACAGACAGCTTCCCTTTGGCCACCCCTTCAGCCACTAAAAACAAAATCCCCTTTTAGCAGCACAGAGAATAAACAGCTACAGAGGAGAAGCTCCGTCTGAGCCATTTCAGGAGGAAACGGCTCTGCTCCCTGGAGGCAGCGACATGGGCTCCCAGGCCCTCAGAAGGAGCCAGAGGAGTCCTCTGAGACAGCCCCCCAGATTCTAACACGCAGACACGGCACCGGGGATCCTGTTAGAATGTGGATTTAGGGGTCGCGGGGCAGGCGCGTGGCGCGGCCTCCCTGCCAGCATCCCGGTGACGGCTGCGCCGGGGCCGCGGACCACACTGGGGGTGCCGGAGCCGTACACAGGGGCCCAGGTCACCGGCCCGCCGAGGGCCCGCGGTCAGAACCCACTGCGGCCCGAACAGGAGACACGGCTCGGCGAGCGGCAGGCCGCCCAGGCCCATGGCGCCTTCACCGGCCGCCGGGCAGCTGGTGAGGGCCGACAGGGGGCCAAGGACCGCTGTTTGCGCTGCTAGTTCCTGAGGGGCTCAGAGTCCCCCGCGCACGTTAGATACAAATAAAGAACTGCGGGGCATTGGACGACGAGGAGCTGTCGGCACGTGTGTGTCGATGACACAGCAGAGGTGAGTGACGTCTGGGCAAACCTTGAGGGGTGCACTGGGCTCCGCAGAGAACACAGCGGGAAAGGGGATTCACAACGAAGGGGCTGATGCATCTGTGGTAGACTGCATTTTCCAAAGAAGGCTGCAGCAATATCTCTAGCCTCATAAAACCTTCTAGAAGTTTCCACTCTCCTATCACGATGTGACATTTACTTCCCTTCCCCTTGAACGTGGGTGGATTTATGAATGACTTCCATGAATACAATATGGAGAAATGACACTTAGTGACTTGAGGTTAGATTAAAAACCAGCATTTAGTTTTTGTCTGGTTTTCTTTGGCTGCTTGCTTTCAGAACCAAGCCACGATGCTGTGAGGAAGCTAAGAAGGCCACGGAGACTCTCAGCGGCGCCAAACCGAGGGCCCACCTATGAGTCTTGTTGAGCTCAGAGCCAACAACCAACACCGACTTGCTAGCCACGTGAATGAGGCATCAGGAAAACAAGTGGTCCAGTCTTCAGTCAAATTGCATGGAGCAGAGATAAGCCAATCCCCCAACCCTGGCCAAATTTCAGATTCATGAGCAAAAGAAATGATTTTTGTTGCTTACCAACTTTCAGAGTGGTTTATTTCACAGCAGTACGTTTCAGGAATAACATGCAAAGGTAAAGAAGTGAGAATCATCCTGGTGTTTCAAAACATGACACAAATAAAGGCATGTTTATATATACAACTCAGCTATTAGAAATGGAAACAGAAAAGTATGGGAAATGTTTGGCACGTTGAATTTGTGATGTGGAGGGGGAAAGTTTCATCAACAAAGTGTTAATAGTGTTAGTGTAATACAGTTGTCTTTGCAGTCAGCCACGCTTGGATTAATTATTCATGGCTCTGCCAGAAGATGTTCTGGATGTAAGTGTATTTATCCAACAAATTTTCTTGCTGGTAAAAGCAAATTCTTGTTGAAAAGAAAATAATAATGATCTGCTATTGTGTGTGCTCTGGAGATGAAGCCCAGTGTGACAATTTCAAAAGAAATCAATTTATAGTTTCTACTACTAAAGTGAAAACATGATATTAACATAATTTCAAAAAATTACAATCCTATCTGAAATCTTCTAAGGAGGCTACATCCCCACATTCTTGGGATAAAAGGACATCAGTCCCATTGCTTTTCCTCCTTGCATTTCTAAGATAACCAACCAAGAGTCTCTGAAAGAGGTAAAATGTATCACTGTTCTTTAATGCCAAGAATCTTATTTTCTATAACCCTATGGTGGGTGCATGCTAATTGGAGAGAAAAAGATTTAGAATGTACTGAATTGTTTCCTGGGCTGTGGGTGTCCCGAATTAAAAAAAAAGTTTTAAATTCTTTTGACCCTAATCTAGCGTTTAGTTGAAAAAGCAACATCCTCAAGCATCAGAAGAATTTATACTGAGTGTAGGAGTTTGGAAGTGTAGGAGTGTAGGAGTTTGGATTCCTGGGTTACAAATAGCAGATGACATGTACCTTCCTTCTGCTCTCAGCTAAGCAGCCCCTCCTGGGATACTGGGTTCAGTTCCTGACAATATGTTGCAATAGGAACATAGACAAGTCAGGGTGTGTTGGGAGGAGAGGGACTTAAATGGTGGCGGAACATAAACCTGTGTCACAAGATGAAGAACTGGAGAGAACAGGAATGTTTCCGGGGAGGGGAGAAGACAACTCAGCGGGCACGTCGTGTGCTCAGGCGTGCAGTCATGTTCTACTCTTTCCGACCCCATGGACTGTAGCCCACCAGGCTCCTCTGTCCATGAGGTTTCCCAGGCAAGAATGCTGGATGGGTTGCCATTTCCTTCTCCAGGGGAACTTCCTGACCCAGGAACTGAACCCACGTCTCTTGCAGCTCCTGCATTGGCAGGTAGAGTCTTTCCCGCTGCATCACCTGGGGAGCCCATGGGCATGTTGTTGTTCAGTCCCTATGTCGTGTCTGACTCTTCGCGACCGCGTGAACTGCAGCACGCCAGGCTTCCCTGACCTTCACTGTCTCCTGGAGCTTGCTCAAACCCATGTCCACTGAGCTGGGGATGCCATCCAACCATCGCATCCTCTGTCGCCCCCTTCTCCGCCTGCCCTTTATCTTTCTTAGCATCAGGGTCTTTTCCAGTGAGTCGGCTCTTCACATCAGGTGGTCAAAGTAACGGAACTTCAGCTTCAGCATTAGTCCTTCCAATGAATATTCAGGGTTGATTTCCTTTAAGATGGACTGGTTTGATCTCCTTGCAGTCTAAGGGACTCTCAAGAGTATTCTTCAGCACCACAGTTCAAAAGCATCAATTAGACCCTCAGCCTTCTTTATGGTCTAACTCTCATATTCATATTGATTACTGGAAAAACCATAGGTTTGACTATAGGGACCTTTGTCAGCAAGGTGATACCTCTGCTTTTTAATACTGTCTATGTTTGTTATAGCTCTTCTTCCAAGGAGCAAGCATCTTCTAATTTTATGGCGGCATGTTAGCCACTTTTAAATAATGAAAGAGCTTTCTTGCAGGAGAGCTGGTAGCATAGCTCTATAGTCCCAAAAGCACAAGAGAAAAGAATTGGGGAGCAATTTAGGGGTGAAGAGAGTGAAAACTGTCCAAAGATGAAGTTGGCTATGGGGGAGGTAGGAAGTCCCATCTCTAGAGACATTCAAGTAAATTATTTTGAAAGAATTCTAAGTGAGGTAGGAGTTGGATGGGACATCCTGCAAAATCCTCTCCACCACTGAGACTGAGCTGGACCCTGGGGGCTCCTGGGCTCGGGAGCCTTGCTGTGTCCTCTGTTCCTTGTTTGTAAGGAGTAGACTCCATGGCCTTCCCTGAGTTCCAAAGAGCAGGTTCCAACTAAAGCTAATCAGGGAAAGAAGGTGATGTGGAGACCAGGGAGGCACAGTCAAGAAACAATAGTGCAGCCTTGGGACAGGGCCCTGGTTCCCCTCAAGGGATACGCACAACAGTATCTTTGGGCTCTTTGGAAGAAAAGCTATGACCAACCTAGACTGCATGTTAAAAAGCAGACACATTGCCAACAAAGATCCACATAGTCAAAGCTACTGAAACTCCAAGACTTGGGTCACTTGATGTGAATAACTGACTCACTGGAAAAGACCCTGATGCTGGGAAAGATTGAGGGCAGGAGGAGAAGGGGACGACAGAGGATGAGGTGGTTGGATGGCATCACCAACTCGATGGACATGAGTTTGAACAAGCTCCAGAGGTGGTGATGGACAGGGAGGCCTGGCGCGCTGCGGTCCGTGGGGTTGCAGAGTTAGACATGACTAATCAACTAAGCTGAACTGAACTTGAGCTCTTTACAGAACTAAAACCCCCAACAAATGGAAGAGACCACCTGAGGCCAGATTAAAGGAACCAGAAAAGTGTAACAGGAGGTCACGGAATGCAGGCCCTACACACACCCAGATCCTTATCGGTAACCCCACCCTTGAGCCCTTAAACCACTGCTGTAAAACTCCTCACCAAATCCTCCCAGGTGAGGACACACGGTTTTTCAAGGCAGTAGCCCAGTGTGTCCTCCTTTGCCCGGCAAAGCAATAGAGCCATTCTTTTCTACTTCACCCAAAACTTTGTCTCTGAGATTCGGGTCGGTGTTGGTGCAGAGAGGCTGGGTTTTCAGCATCACTATTGCCACGAGCTTTGAGCTGCTTCAGAAGCCCCATCCCATCCTCTCAGGGCATTATCGGGTATGTTCCCACATGTACTCGTAACAGAACCCATTCTTTCTACTTCTGAATCCTGTCAGTGGGACACTTCCTGACGCCTCAAAGCCTATGAAATCCTGGTGGTAATTGATGGTTTACCCCTGCCAGCTCCATGGAGGCCTCCCTGGGCCACAGCTGCCCACTGTGCCAAGCCATCGTCCCGCTGGTCCCACATCCACTGCTCTGACAACTCCCTCAACATGGCAACACCTCCCTCTCTTGCGTTCCACTGTGCAATGGTTGTCAAGCCAGGGTCCCATAGTGTTGAACAGAGTTTATGGGCAAATAGCTGTTCCTGTTTTCTTCCTCTTGGACTTCACTAATAGTTTCCAGAGACTGAGTTGGGATAATCAGAGAGCAACAGATTTTGGTCTGGCTTAAAACTGCCTTTTCCCAGAGGGATGTTCTCATCATCCTTGAGCAGCATTCTAAGTCTCCAAACCCTTTTTCCTTATGGTCAGGTCTTCTTAGGTTGCTCCTTGGTCCTTCGTAGTAATGTCTTCCCCAAGGGCTTGCTTTACCAGCAGGCACACACCAGACATTCTGAATCCTAGGCTGGGCAAATGAGACTCAAGCTGGGGCCTTGTCTTCTTCCCTTTCCCCTATCTTCCTCTATCCTCTGTGATTCTATGAGGTGTGAGAAGAGAGGAAGAAAAAGATAACGGGAACACATGCTTCATGGTAGGGGAAAGGAGAACTATGCGGTGTGGATGGTGTAATTAGAATTCTTTTCTGTTTATTTATTTATATTTTATATTGGAGTGTAAATTGATTTACAATGTATTAGTTTCAGGTGTACAACAAAGTGAATCTGTTATATATATATACACATATATATACAAATGTCCACTCTTATTTCAGATTCTTTTCCCAAATAGTTTATTACAGAGAATTGAGTAGAGTTCCCTGTGCTATACAGTATGTCCTTGCTGGTTATCTATTTTAATATATAGTAGTGTGTATATATTAATCACAACCTCCCAATTTATCCCTCTACCCCATCTTTTTAAGTGAATTAAAAAAATTTCAGTGTGATGTTTATACTACTAAGTAGTGGGACTAAAAGAAGTCCTCATATAATTTAGCAATTTCAAAGTGATTGGTCAACCTGCACAGAATTTCACTGCAGAAAATCTAGTCTATGTCTCAGGGGGGAAAAATACTCAGAAACTTGCTGATAGCATTTGCAAAACAATTTTTATTACTCATCCAATAGTAATTACAAATTTTGAGAGATCAACTAAGAAAAATTTGTATATGCTCTTTATAAAGATATTTATGTACACATCTGTCTCAACTGATACTCTCTAACTTGTGGGTTAAGATATAGGGTGCTGTGAGTTTTCTTGGAAGAGCTATAGATGGTGGAGAAAGAGGATGTCTGCCATTCACTTTGAACAGGCAGAGGAAGAACTCTATTTAGCTCTTCCAACTGAACCTTCCTTACAGGTGAATAACTCGGTTTTGGTACTTGTCAGAAGGGAAAACAAGCCAATTCTTTGAATTCTTACATATTTCTTCAGAGCATCCTTCAGTAGGTCCTTCTCTCTTATCTTTAAAAAAAGGGATGCATGCACAAATCTGTGTTTTTAACACTGGACTCATGCTGAAGTGTCCTGACACTCATTAACTCTGGAGCCAAAGTGCTGATTGCAAATCCCAGCTCTGCTGTGTGATTGGCCGAGTGACTTCACTCCCTACCCTTCGGTGTTCTCATCTGCACAGGGGGGTGAGTGAATGACACCACCCTTACGGGCTGTTTGTGAGCTAGTATATGTATAAAGTGCTGGAATTTTGCCTGGTACCGGTTAAGAACATGTTGCATGTTAACGTTATTAATGAAGAGATTAGAGTAATGCCTATTACACCAGCAACCGAAAGAGGTCAGTTTCATTCTCTCAACCAGTATTATTGAATATATATAGCAATGACCCCCAGCCAATGAAATCCTTCTTCCCAAAGTGCTTATATGAGGAGGGGAGAGGGACAGAGGAGCAGAGGAGGAGGGGAGGACTAAAAGAAATAAGCAAAAAATATATTATTTCATATATTATTTCAGATTTATTATGATGATCTAAAAAATAAAGCAGCCATATTTAAAATGGATAACCAACAAGAACCTACTGTGAGGCACAGGGAAGCCTGCTCACTGTTGTGTGGCAGCCTGGATGGGGGGAGTTTGGGGGAGCAAAGGATACATCTATATATATGGTTGAGTCCCTTTGCTGTTCACCTCAAAGTATCAGAACATTGGTGGTTAATTGGCTATGCTCCAATACAAAATTTAAAACTTTTTTTTAAAAAGAAAAATAAAGCAGAGAAGGAAGATAATAGATGTTGGAGGAGGAAAGAATACGACAGAGCAAACTCTAAGTCAGATGTCTTGAGGTCGGGTAATGTTTGGTGTGGTCCATATGAGCAAGGAGGCCAGAGTGGCCAGAAGGAGAAAAGAGAGGAGGAAGCCACACTTCATGAGGTCAGAGGGGTTCTGGCTGGGGTGGCAGGGAGATCCTGGGGTGGCTTCAGCCACTGTCGCCATCCGTTGACTGGTTTAGGATAAGAAGCCACTGGAGGTTTTGAGAAGAGGAGAGAAATAACCTCACCTATACGGTAAAGGATCACTAGGACTGTTGGGTCGGCCGTGGGGGCTGGGGTGTGTGGGGAAGTGGGTGGGCGAGTGGAAAGATCAAGTCAGAGGCCGTTATTGAGAGATGCTGGTGGCTTGGACCAGGGAATCAGCTGTGGGGAGGGAGATGGCAAGAAGTGAATACTTCCAGGTATATTTTTGAAGGCAGATCTCACCAGAATCTGCCAAGGAATTGAATGCTGTGTGTAAAGGATAGAAAGGCTCTGAGAGGACAGGTATATTTTTCTCTTTTGTTCAACGTCACGTCCTGATCACCTAGATAGTGCCTGGTGCTCAATAAATATGCCTTGAAATCAATGAAAAGGGTAACTCTGATTTGTATTACGATGCCCTCCTTAAACTCAGCGAATAGTAGAAAGCAGCTAAAACATCTACAGACATTTCTCCAGAGAAGACATGCAGATGGCTAAGAGGCACATGAAAAGATGCTCTACATCAATAATTATTAGCGAAATGTGGATCAAAACTACAATGAGGTATCACCTCCCAGCGGTCCCCTGGAGAAGGGAACGGCTACCCACTCCAGTGTTCTTGCCTGGAGAATTCCAAGGACAGAGGAGTCTGGCGGGCTATAGCCCATGGGGTTGCAAAGAACTGGACACGACTGAGTGACTGACACAGATACACATACTTATACACCAGCGTGTGTAAACACATAGCTGGTGGGAAGCTGCTGCTTAGCACAGGAGCTCAGCTTGGTGCTCTGTGATGGCCAAGAGGGATGGGACAGGGGTGGGGCGTGGGAGGGATACTCAAGTGGGAGGTGTGTATACATACAGCTGATTCACTTCCTCCTACAGCAGAAACCAATAGAACATTGTAAAGCAACTATACCCCAATTAAAAAAACAAACTACAGATAAATGAAGTCCTGTAGTAACTACAGTTTCAGCATTTAAGCAACGAAGCCTCTTCCTTGCTTGAAGTTAGAGGTGGTCACTGCTGCATGCCTGGCCCTCAGCTGCCAATGACCAGGACTGAAAAAGGCTTGAGTAACTTTCTGTAATAGAAGAATACTTTATTACAAAATATTCATTGTGAACAAACAGAAACCAACAGGAAATACACCTTCGAGTATAGGAAAGACTAGCTTATTTGGAGAAAACAGAGAGACCTAGGAAGTGGGGATTCTGTCGTGTATCCTCACTAGACAACTGCAAAACATACTGAAACACAGTCAATAAAATGAGAGCATTAATACCCAAGGATTTCATGAGGTAAAATAAGTTATGTACCACATTTCAGACCATCTATGAAATGCCTTATCTAGGTCATATTCTAAATATTAAAAAATACAATGCATTTTATTTCATCTTTTCCTATTAGTATACTGCAGCATGTGAGAGATAGATGGCTACATAATTGATGATAAGCCCAGGATATGGTGATTTCTAATCCCCCAATATACATTTTAGAGTTTAAGGGTAATCAGGTTTGTTGATGTCCTTGAGTGATACATAGAGTTGGTATACAAGAGCACACCCACGTTTTGCTCTGTAGTGATTCATGGAGACTAGAAGCAATCTTCAGGATATTACAAAGTACCTGTCAGTTCTTAAAGATGACATTTGATAAAAGGGTGTTCCGTTCCAGACCTATGTACAGGGAACCTCGACTTTCTCCTGTCCTTCGAGTCACCCCGCGGGGCTGTCTTCAGGTCTGCTGGGCAGGACACTGTCCACAGACAGCTTCAGGGTCTCTATTCAGGAGATGTTTAGGGGCAGCCAACAGCCGTCAGCCCGGAAGAGGGCCTGCGGCGAAGGTGGAGGTGGGGGAATAGTGTGGAAGCAGAGTTTGCACAGCAGACAGAGGTTTGTGCTTTTCTAATGGTTACTCCCCTGGGTCAGGAAGATCCCCTGGAGAAGGAAGTGGCAGCCCACTCCAGTACTCTTGCCTGGAAAATCCCATGGATGAAGGAGACTGGTAGGCTACAGTCCATGGGGTCGCAAAGAGTCGGACACGACTGAGCAACTTCATTCAATGGTTACTCAGGGGACCCAATGACTTCCGTGTGGCTCAGATGGTAAAGAATCTGCCTGCAGTGCAGGGGGCCTGAGTTCGATCCCCGGGTGGGGACGATCCCCTCGAGGAAGAAATGGCAACGCAGTCCAGTATTGTTGCCTGGAGAATCCCACGGACAGAGGGGCCTGGGGGGCTACAGCCTGTGGGGTCGCAGAGTCGGACACGACTGAGTAACACACAAACACACACGCACACACACTCCGTGTCGTGGGGTCACCCACAGCCCCGCTCCTGTTCCCAAAGCTTCCGCCTGCCCCCACCCGCATGGACCCCCCAGCCCCGGCCCCAGGGGCGGAGGGCCCGCCGCGCCGCAGAGCCGGCCGAGGAGCCCGCCTCAGCCCGGGCCGCTTCGCCGGCCGGCGGGAAGTTTTCCACCCCCGGGCGCGCGTGGGCATCGCGCGTCCGGGGTGAGTGCCCCCGGGTTCGCGCCGCAGCCGCCGGGAGAGAGCTCCGAGCCGGGGCGTCGCCAGGGCGGCAGAGGCAGGCGGTGAAGCGCCGCTCCTGCCTTGCCTCAGGGCGAGCCGCACCCGGCAGCGCGTCCCTTTAACGCGCGCGCCCGTCAAGGTGCCCGCGGCCCTCCCGACCGGCCGGCAGCCTCCCTCCCGCGTCTCGCGGGCCCCGGCGCTCCGTCCCGGGGGGCGCCCCTCGCCCGCCCCCGCCGCCGTCCGCTCGCGGGGCTCGGCTGTCACTTCACTTTCCCTCGGCGCCCCGCGGGCGCGCGCGGCGGGGAGGGGGCGGGGCGGCGCGGGGAGGGGGCGGGGCGGCGCGGGGCTCGCGCTCTCTCCCGGGCGCGCGCGCGCGGACGGCCGGGCGGCGGCGGCGGCGCACGGCGGCGGCGGCGGCGCACGGCGGCGGCGGCGGCGCACGGCGGCGGCGGCGGCGCACGGCGGCGGCGGCGGCGCACGGCGGCGGCGGCGGCGCACGGCGGCGGCGGCGGCGCACGGCGGCGGCGGCGGCGCACGGCGGCGGCGGCTCCGCTTTCCAGGACTCAGGGGCGGCGACAGCGCCAGCCGCGGGCAGCAGGCTGGGCAGCCGGAGCTGGAACGGCCGGGCGCGGCGGCGGCGCCGGGGGTGAGTCCGGCGGGCACAGGCGTGGCCGGGCGGTCCGCTGTGCGGGGCGGGGGTGCAGGTTCGGAGACCGGACGGCCCGCGGGGACGCCGACCCCCGGGGCCTCGTCAGCGCCCCTGCCCCCCGCGTCCCCTCAGCGTTCTGTCCCCGGGCTGGGGCTCGATCCCGCGACCGCGCGGACGGCCTCGCTCAGGTGCCCGAAGCCCCGCGCCCCCCCCCCCTCCCTCCCCCCCCCCCAGCGCCCCCTCCCCCTTCGGACCTCGCGTCCCAGTCTTTCGCCGCCCGCCGCCCCTTCCCTGTCCAGCGCTCCCGGAACCAAGTCTCCGGGAAAGTGCAGGACGAGTGTCACGGGGAAGTGCCGGCCCGGCCGCACGCGGGGTCCCTGCGGATCTGCCCCCCATCATCGCCGCCCGCGGGGTCCCTGCGGGTCCCTCCTCCACCCGCGGCCGGGGGCCGTGCGGCGTCCGCCCTGCGGCGGGCCGTGTGTTGTCCCCGCTTTGTGAAGCCCGCAGTCCGCGGTCCGAGCCCGTTTTCCTGGTCTCGGTCCTCCGCAGCCCCGCTGGCTCGGTTCGAAGCCGGGTTCCACCCCCAGCGCCCCCCTTCCGTCTACTCCCGCCGTATCTCCTCGCTCTCTGGGTTTTCATCCTCTTGCCCTTTACTATTTCTAATGAAGATGAAGCGGAGCTTCTTGTGGCTTCGCCCCCCGCCCCCCCACGACCGACCAGAAATGTCCAATCCATCTTCTCTTAAGGAAATTAAGGCCGCTCTGCAAGGACCCCGTCCTGGCTCGGTGGCTGTTAGACCCATTTGCATGTTGCCCAGATTCACCGTTTTGCATTGTGTATTCTTGAGCGTGTACGCAAATATTTTTTTATTTAAAAGTGCAGAAGGAAATGGTAGGGTTTACCTTAAGAGTATCTTGCCATCTCGCCCTTCAGAAAGATTTTAAATTCTTCTTGGTTGTTGTTTTTTTTTTTTTTTTTTAAATCTTCGATTCTTAAAAAAGTATGCTTCTGAATAGGTGAGAATTCGTTCTGGACCTTGGGAATCTAAAAATTTGTGTTGACTCAGTTTGGATGCCCTTTGGCTCTGGAGAGTTTTGTCTGTGGGCTGATGCCAGTGATGGAGGGTTTGCATATAATGTCATACCCCATTATAGAAAGGTGCTCACCGCCACACCATAGCACCTTTTCCTCAAATCTTGGGTGTTCCACTATTATTTCCTGCATAAATATCCTTGCAGGTGAGTTAAAGGTAATATAAATAATTTAATTTTACATTTTAGAAAAGTTTAGAAACCCGACTGGGAAGGCAAGTGGCAAGAAACAGGACCGAATTAAGCGTTTTCCTGTTGTGAAAGCTCAAAGGAACACTTGCTTCTGCAGTCTTATACTGCGAGTTTTATACAGTTTTATACCGTCTTATCTGGACGGTAATCCGGATTCACGGAGTGACTATAGTTGTTTCTATGTTATCGATAATATTTATCACCAAATCATCTCATTTCTATGGAACATGTGAGTTTATTTTCATATGTTGCTAATTTCCAGGACTGTAATTTACCGTATAGAATACATAGCTAATTCCCTTTTAGATAATTTTTGAGTTGAAGAAAGAACAGTGTTCAGACTTTTAATCTAACACTTCTTTGAGGAAAGTTCAATTTTACTATTTTATGTTTAGAAACTGAGTATTTGAGTGCAAAGTAAAAATCTTAATATCTTTGAAACTATCATGGAAGAGTAGCTCTGTGTTTATAACCCTGGGATTCCAGTTTATCTTCACTCTAGATTAGATAATTGGATCCAATTAGCTATTTAAGAATTCATCTTAAAAGTAAGCGCTGATTTAGAAGATAACATTCACTTCCTGTATTTCTCTTTTGTCTCTGCCCTGCCGCTTGTGGGATCTTAGTTCTCTAACCAGGGATTGAACCTATACCCTCTGTGCTGGGGACGCAGGAGTCCCTTGAAGATAACATTGAGAGAGTTTTAATTCAGGAAATTAAAAAAAAAAAGTGGTTTATTTTTGGCTGTCCTGAGTCTTGGTTTCTGCAGGGGCTTCTCCCTCGTTGCCTCGAGCCCGGGCTGCTCTGCGCTGGTCTTTTCGTCGGTGGCGGAGGAGCCCGCGACTCTAGGGCGCGCAGACTTCAGGAGATGGGGTGCAGGGGCCTAGTTGCTCTGCAGTATGTGGGATCTTCTAGACCAGGGATTGAACCCTGCATGGGCAGGCGGATTCTTTACTATTGAGTCACCAGGGAAGCCCAGAAAGTTTTTTTTTTACTCATTTGTACTTTAAGAGAGACAGAACACCAGTCTTGCAGCTAATTAAAATGTGTATAGACTATTTTTTCTTCATAAAAATTAGTTGCCACCTAAGTAGTGCAGTAATTTTTCCCCACACTGTTTCTGTAATTAGACACTCAAAAACTATTAATAAAACCCACAGAACTTCCCCTTACTCTTAGTATTTGAACAGGATATGAAAACTTTGTTTCTGAAAGCTTCTTTTATAGTGGTTATTTGTGGCCTTAGGTGAATTTATCATCCATAGGTTGATTTGGATGAAATAAGGCTTCTTAGGTCAAAAGTGGAAATTTTTTTTCCTTACTGTGAAACTGTAGAAATTATACATCTATTTGGGTATTTTAATAGTTCCCTAGTGAGACTAATTTTAGTCTTCTGATACTGTGGGGCAGTTTATGAAATGTGGATTTCAGACTGTGGCTTAGATTATATCACTGAGTAGTCTTTTAAGTAATTATATATGCTCATGGCATTATTAGATATTATGTAATTACACATAAATAAGAATATTAAGATGAATATGTAGCTTTATAACTAGTGTAATATGCAACTGAAATTCTAGGCATAGTTTATCAAACTAAAACTGGAGCTTCAGTAAAAAAGAATTTTATTCCATTTAGGTTTTCATGTATTTGTCAACTAATGGATTGCTTCCAGTTTAAGACATATAAAAGGATTTCTCACTCGTTTCACATATCTCAAAATATTGCCAGCAGCGTTTTGCTGCATGTGAGGGCCTTTCTCTAAGAATTACTCTCTTTCTTACTCCCATGCACAGCTGTTCTCACAGGCTCTTATGTACATACTTACAAGGGTTTAAACTCATATATATATATATATGTATATATATATATATTTTTTTTTTTTACTGAAAGAAGTAAGCTGAAAAAAAATTCAGCATTAAATCCAAGGATGAGAATTTTATGTGAAATAAAAATTAAAAAAAAAAAAAGAAAGCAAGAAATACGTTAGGACTGTTTGAGCTGGATGTGGAACATGCTGATATAAAATCTCGGGATTCTGTTAAGTGACTCGAGTGCTCCTAGAAGATGCTCCAGCTGAGGAGACGGTTGTGCTCGTTTACAGGGGAAAGCCATCGCATTCCCCGCTTCAGAGCTGCCTGGGCAGACCTCTCTTTCTTTGGCGTGGAGGAAGGGAGCTGCTGAGGGTGATGGGGCTGTGTCTGGTGATGCCTTGGTGAAGGCACTCAGGATTTCTGCTGGCTCCTCACCGGCTCTGCTTCCCGCGTCCTCACTTCTCCTTCAGGTTTGTCTTAACCTTTCTCATTTCAACCACTTCAAGTTCTGTCTCATGAAATCACTTTGATTTAGAGCAAGCTACAAGTGAAATAGAGCGAGCTATAAGTTAAATCTTCAGTGAGGAAGAATTTTAATTATGGTCAGCTAGCTCTACATTTGGACCAGTTCTGGTAATCAAACAGTGCTTTATTTGAGGTATCTTTCTCTTACATATTAAGTCTTATTTTTGATCCAGCAAATACAGTTTTAACTCTTAATTTGACTAAGAGTTACATAGTATCTTTTTCAAAAGGAATTTGTTCCCATTTATTTGTGGTTCTTAAAGGGGTACTTTGTGGTGTTGATGTCACTCCTTAAAGGTAGTTCTGTGTTTTGAAGAGAGGCGCCCCAGAAGGTAGGTGTACCAGCTCCGGTAGTTATGAGGTGGCAGTAACATGGTGAGAGTGTGGGCATGGGTTTTATCAGTTCGGTTTTGGATTTGTCAGTAAAGTCTAAGCTAGTTGGGTCACAGGGGATGTACTCATGGTAATCAGACTCAGAAATCAATTATGATAGAATGATTGTTAGCAAGAGAGAACTGGAATTTTTTTGTGCATTATCTAGGTTGTAACAGCTTACCCATGTACCAAGATATTGAGAAGATTGAGTTGGTAATCAGAGTTGCTTGTGGAGCAAAGGGACTTTGAAAGCCTCGAGGTATGTTTCATCCAGACCGTGGGGGGAAAGACAGGCCCCTAATGTCTCCATACAGCCTTCATCTCCTGTGGAACCTGGTTGCTTGGTAAATTGTTGGATCAGGGCTGGCACCGTCCTGCAGTTCAGCTTCTATTTAGAATCACGGAGGCCTCTGTGTTCTTCTGTTATCACAAAGGTTACTTAAAACAGTTGACTGACTTAGAGGATTTTAATTGTAGCCCAGCCGGAGGATGTATTCATGTGGTATTGGTGCCAGCATTTGCTCTATCCCTGTGTTCTTTGGCCATTTTTACTGACCTCTGTTACAGCCCCTAGCAAGTAGTCTTACCCACTGAATCAACTTGCTTATCCTAGGACTCAAGAGCCCGGCACAGTGCCTGGTGGGTAGCGCAGTTTTTTTTCTTTTTCGATGATGCTTTATTGACACATAATTCATGTATTGCAAAATTCACTCTTTTAAAATGTATAGCTCAGTGGTTTTTAGAATATTTAGAGCTGTATATCACCATTATCTAATATAAGAACATTTTTATCACCCCACAAGGAAACCTTGCACTTCTTAGCTTTGTACCGTTCCCATTCTTCCCTCACTCCCAGCCCCTGGCAATCACTCACTGACTTTTCTGTCTCTGCGCACTCGCCGATTCTGGACGGTTCGTGCCATTTGCGGCCCTTTGTGCCTGGTGTCTTTCACTGAACATCGTGTTTTCAAAGTTCATCCACGGTGTAGCTTGCACATACTGTACTCCGTTCCTTTATGTGGCTGGATGGCATTCCATTGCTTGGATATCCCACATTTGGTTTATCTGTTCGTTGTCAGCTGGTGGGTATTTGAGTTGTTTCCTCTTTTTGGTTCTGTGAATAGTGTTGCTGTGAACATATTGTGTATATATATTTGTTTTCATTTCTTTTCTCAATACATTTTGAATGGATGAAGGAAAAGTTTTGGCAACTCCCAAAGCTGTTAGGTAAAGTGAGCAAGTCATTCATTCTATAGTGAGTTTTCTTTGGTTCCTGTTAAGATTCACTTTCTCTCTGTTCTCGAGCGACCTTTCTGCAGTCCTTCCCCAACTGAATAAATGATTTTTTTGACTCTTTAATCCAGGATCTAAAATGTCCACTGAGGCACAAAGAGTTGACGACAGTCCGGGCACTAGTGGAGGAAGCTCCGATGGAGACCAGCGTGAGAGTGTCTAGTGGGAACCAGAGAGAGAGCAGGTTCAGCCGAAGAAGAAGGAGGGGAAGATATCCAGCAAAACAGCTGCTAAACTGTCTACTAGTGCTAAAAGGTACCTCAGTTACGGGAACTTCTTTGCTTTTAGTATCAATTTATCACCTTAAGTCTGACTTTCTCTTGCATTTAATCATTTTTCTGGGATATGGACCATGAAGTTCATGGATTTTTTCTTCTTCAAGGTTATTTCTTTTTCATGATCTTAGTTATATGCAATATGAACTTTTTGGTGTTTAAAGTCAGTTAAACAGCATGGCAAAATTATAAACTATGTATCCATAGTGTGTGTATATGTATTGTTAGGTGACTATGAATAGGAAAGTGCATGTAAAAGTGTGATAATTTGTTTTATGGTTCCTTGACCATTACTATTTTATTTTATTGAGCAGCAGAGAATAAAAGTGGGAGTCTATTGAAATAGTTACTGGATGATTATTTACACTCACTGTTAGTAAAGTGAGAAATGTGGGAGTTAATAACAATAGAATGGGAAAGACTAGAGATCTCTTCAAGAAAATTGGTATCTCTTCAAGATACTAAGGGAACATTTCATGCAAAGATGGGCACAATAAAGGACAGAAACAGTACAGACCTAACAGAAGCAGAAGATATTAAGATGAGGTAGCAAGAATGCACAGAAGAGCTATACGAAAAAGATCTTCAGGACCCAGATAACCACGATGGTGTGATCACTCACCTAGAGCCAGACATCCTGGAGTCCAAAGTCAAGTGGGCCTTAGGAAGCATTACTATGACAAAGCTAGTGGAGGTGATGAAATTCCAGCTGAGCTATTTCAAATCCTAAAAGGTGATGCTGTAAAAGTGCTGCACTCAATATGCCAGCAAATTTGGAAACCTCAGCAGTGGCCACAGGACTGGAAAAGATCAGTTTTCATTCCAACCCCAAAGAAAGACAATGCCAAGGAATGCTCAAACTGCTGCACAATAGCACTCATCTCACATTCTAGCAAAGTAATGCTCGAAATTCTCCAAGCCAGGCTTCAACAATACGTGAACCCTGAACTTCTAGATGCTCAAGCTGGATTTAGAAAAGGCAGAGGAACCAGAGATCAAATTGCCAACATCTGTTGGATTATAGAAAAAGCAGGAGAATTCCAGAAAAACACCTACTTCTGCTCCATTGACTACGCTAAAGCCTTTGACTGTAGATAACAACAAACTGTGGAAAGTTCTTAAACAGATGGGAATACAGACCTCCTTACCTGCTTCCTGAGAAATCTGTATGCAGGTTAAGAAGCAACAGTTAGAACTGGACATGGAACAACAGATGGATTCACATGGAACAATAACTGATTCCAAATAGGGAAAGGAGTACGTCAAGGCTGTATATTGTCACCCTGCTTATTTAACTTTTATGCAGACTACATCATGAGAAATGCTGGGCTGGTTGAAGCACAAGCTGGAATCAAGATTGCCAGGAGAAATATCAATAACCTCACATCTGCAGATGACACCACCCTTTCAGCAGAAAGCGAAGAATAACTAAAGAGCCTCTTGATGAGGGTGAAAGAGGAGAGTGAAAAAGTTGGCTTAAAACTTAACATTAAAAAAACTAAGATCATGGCTTCTGGTCCCATCACTTCATGGCAAACAGATGGGGAAACGATGGAAACAGTGACAGACTTTATTTTGGGGGCTCCAAAATCACTGGAGATGGTGATTGCAGCCCTGAAATTAAAAGACGCCTGCTCCTTGGAAGAAAAGCTATGACCCACCTAGATAGCATATTAAAAAGCAGAGATATTACTTTCCCAGCAAAGGTCCGAGTCAAAGCTATGGTTTTCCAGTGGTCATGTATGGATGTGAGAGTTGGACCATAAAGAAGACTGAGCACTGAAGAATTGATGCTTTTGAACTGTGGTGTTGGAGAAGACTATTGAGAGTCCCTTGGACTGCAAGGAGATCCAACCAGTCAACCCTAAAGTAAATCAGTCCTGAGTATTCATTGGAAGGACTGATGCTGAAGCTCCAATACCTTGGCCACCTGATGGGAAGAACTGACTCATTGGAAAAGACCCTGATGCTGGGAAAGATTGAAGGTGGGAGAAGGGGACAACAGAGGATGAGATGGTTGGAAGGCATCACTGACTCAATGGACATGAGTTTGAGCAAACTCCGGGAGCTGGTAATGGCTAGGGAAGCCTGGTGTGCTGCAGTCCATGGGGTCACCAAGAGTCAGACACAACTGAGCGACTGAGCTGAACTGAAGAACAGATGCATGTCGTTTTCATTATATCAGGCAGTGGTTTAGTCTTGATAACAGATTTTCTTTTCCTCCAGAGAACAGGTAGATCTGGAAGCAGGATATTTTGGGTGATTCTTTGCTGCCACATCAGTTGCTTAGGGTGATTGGCATGTCATTGGACTCAGCAGAGGGAATATACACTTTAATACTGTTACATTATAGAATATCTCTTGGTAAATAATCTAAAGGTGAATTGAATCTAGTAGTCTTTCCTGGCCCTGTGATGTACTGTCTGAGAATTTGGGGCCTTGTGGACTGACCGTTGAGTGACAGCTTCATCCTTTACTGTTGGTGTGGATGAGGGAACCCATCCCAGAGGTCGTACCCGTGTGGGCTGGAGGAGCTTGCTTCTCTCTGGTCGAGTCAGTCCACAGGTTGGGAAGACCTCTGTCAGGCCCCCTGCAGGCCGTGCCTTTCTGGGGAGAGTTGTTAGAGTGCGCCGTCCATTCTAAGGGCCTCGGGTAGCCAGCTTCCCTGTCCTGGAAGCGGGTTGCGGATGCCCGCCCTCTGCTGAAGGAGCCGTGAGAAAGTGAGACGGCCTGGGACTTGAGGCCTTCTAACCTCTGTATTGGACGGCGGGGAGGGCCCCATGCGCTCCTGCGGGCACAGCGCAGCTCCAGGGGCCTCGGCTCAGGGCCCGGCCAGCTGCCCGGTCACAGCGCAGAACGACCGGCTGCAGGGAATGCCGTGGACTAGGGTGGAACGGAGCGGGGATGGAGAAACAGGACGTTTAGAGGAAGGAAGGGAGGTGCGTGGGTGTGCGTGGGCAGGAGATCCTCAGGTACAGACTGCGGCCCGCCTGACTGAGGGCGTCCCTGTGGCTCAGACAGGAAAGAATCCGCCTGCAAAGCGCGGACTCGGGTCGGGGAGATCCCCTGGAGGAGGGTGAGGCAGCCCACTCCAGTGTTCTTGCCTGCAGAATCCCATGGACAGAGGAGCCTGTGGGGTCGCCAAGAGTGGGACACGGCTGAGCGACTAGGCGCACACAGCCCCTGAGAGTGAGGGTGCTGTGGGGGCCGGGGAGGACGATCGTCTGGGAGTGCTCCCCACCGGCGGGCGCCCCGTGGAGCGCGGCCGGGCATCGTGCCGGCGTCGGAGCAAGGCCCGCAGTCTGCCGGGGGAGTGGAAACTGGGCCATGTGTGAAAGCTGGGATTGGGTGAGGCTTGTTCGGTAACAGTCATTCTTTACTTCGTTTTCCCACAGTGTGTACAAAGTTGAGATTACGTATTCAAACCTAGTTTTCCTTTTCCCCACTCTTTAAATTGGGGATAAAGTTTATTTCTGAGTGTGTGTGTGTGAAGAATCCAGGACAGTGTCTGATGGGCACATGATAGGAATTAGTAGTACGGCATTGGGGAAAGTAAGAAATGCCTTTTAAGTTGCTTCCTGGCTGAAAAAAAGTCACTCCGTTGGCAAATTTATTCTTGTGAATCTGTGATTTTCAGACTGTGACTGATGACTTTCCTCTACACAGTTTCTGGGTGGCTTATGGTTGAGTGTCTGAGGGGGTTTAGGCATTTACTATTTTTTTGAATATAAAATGCTGCTTCACGGCAAATTTTCAGGTAAAAGACAAAAACCCAATACTAAAAAGTTGAACTCTGTTCCTTTCCTTCTCCCCAGTCTAGTTGATAGTGGAAGTTGATTTTGTCCCCCATCTCTGCTTTAGGTTCCTTTCTTTTTTTAAGTAGGTGTCTGTTTTGGCTGCACCAGGCCTGAGTTGTGCATGCGGGATCTCTGTAGTCACAGCAGGTGGGTCTGGTTCCCTGACCAGGGGTGGAACCCAGGCTCCCTGTTGGGAGTGTGGAGTCTTAGCCACCGGGCCGCCAGGGAAGTCCCTCTGTCTGAGCTCTAACAACTGAGGAAAAACATTGGGAATCTTGATGACAGGGACTCAAAACATAGTTTTAATTCACCATGTGCCTTGCATAGTAGGGTCGTATTTATTGACTGATTGCCTTAGAACCTAGGGTTTGTTGTGAGGCTTGGATCTTCCCCAGAGATTAGAATCCTAGTACTGATATGTTCAGAAGATCAAAGGTGGAGGTAGTTTCACAATAAAATTCTCACTTATTATTATTGATAATTGATTTTTATGCAGATGAGACATCTTTTCCAAATAGTGTCATTTTGTGGGAGAGTTAATCAGCAGTGCAGAGCTTGCACTGGAGAGACAGAATCTGGGTTAGACCTAATGCTAGGTCCTGGCATTTAGTTGCTCTGTGATATTAGAAACATAGTTTAACATTTCCAAGCTTCACCTTTCTCATCTGTGAAATGGAGACAGAAATAGTCCCATCTTCGCAGGGCCAGCGTGAGGATGGAAAGTGATCAAGCTGTTATTTGGCACACAGAAAGGTTTCATACACTGATGCTGTCGTTCTTAGACTTTGTGCCAGTTAAAGCCTACAATAGTATTTTACTAAGTCCATGTGATAAATTTTAGAAAAATGAAGTTTGTGTTAATGCTATGAGGACTTAGTGCTTTTTGTTAAAATAGTAAAGCTCAGATGCTGTAATTATATATACATTTTATAGTAACTCAAGAAAAGTACTTTGCACATAGGTGTTCAGTTGCATAAAATATGCTGTAATTGTAGAATTAATCATTAGGTGTAGAAATGTGTTTTCTTGCAAAAAAAATCTCAGTTTTCAGGTGTTATGGCAAAGTAATATTGGATACAGAAAATATTAAATTGGAATTTTATTTAAACAATGGTATAAATTAATTTTTGTCTGTTTCAGAGTTAAGAGGGAGATTACAGTTACTTCTTGATGCATTTTTGCTCTTCTTTGGCATGAAATTATTTCTTAAAAAATCGGAATGCTTTTAGCATGGTCTGTTCTCTTCATAATTTGATGTGATTTTATTGGATACAATATAATACTGTCCTAGAAATGATATTTGGTTTTAGACTCTAAATTGTTGTTAGGTTGGGAGGTTGATTTCAGTATATTTGACTGTGATATTTTGTTATATGGGCTAATCTGTTTCTTTTCCACATGAGAATGAAGTACTCTTTATAGATAATCTTTTGTAATTATTGTATTTTATTGATTCTGAATGTTCATTTAAGTTTTTAATGTTCCTGAAATCAGGATGCAGTTTACAGTTGATGTGCAGAATCATTAATTTAGGTTGTCTTAAAAATCGAGCAGTTGTTTGGAGTCATAGGTGCACAGTATGTAGCACCACTCAGAATTAAACTCTGGATTTATTACTTGCAGTGGCCCTGTGTTTTCTAAGTTAATTCAGAGATTACTTTGAGATTTAAGAAATTTTAGTAACTAGTTACATGATGTTTTCTTTTGAGAATGAGTTCATTTTGGAAGGTTTTGAGGAATGCAGACCATAGGGGAATGTAGAAAGTCATCTAAGTGGATGAAGTTTTTTTTTTAAATAACTGTTAAGAAAATACCTTTGTGAATCCCCAAGTCCATATATTCATGTTCTACTTGGCCCTGAGTGAGTTACTGAATTTTCTTTAAGCTTGAATATGTGTTTGTGTTTGAGACACGTCGGTATATATACTGCTTCATTTTTCTGAACCATTAATCCAGTATGTTAGTATTAAAACGAGTGCTTCATGTCTTCTCCACTTGGGTTCAGTTTTGTCGCTGTGGTCTTCAGTTCAGTCTGAATGAGTCATAATTATCTCCCCTTCCCCGCCCCCCACTCCTCTTTCTTTTTAGCAGATGACAGTCACATGTAAACTCCTACCGTTCCTGGAACATTTAAGGTTTCAGGTGAAGTCGTACAAACTGAAATTTAGTCTGCATTTTGCTTCTGACTTGTTTCAGTAACCATGTGCAGTTGCTGACTTATGTATCATGACAACCAAGGAAGTGGCACTACTGGACAGAAATTGGAGATATAGACAGTTGTCTAGTGGATTTGTTTCTAAAGAAATAATTTTGTCTTAAAAGTTCTCATAAGAGAGAGGAGATGTTGTTTTGTTTGTTTGACTTAGCAAGATAATTGCTTGTCTTTTCACCTTAACAGCATGCAGTTACTAGCCTGAGTTTCCTAAATGGGAACTGATAAAATGGTAGTACTTAAAGAATTCTGTGAGATTTATTTAATTCACTTTTAATAGCCTAAGATCATCATGTAAAAGGTGCATTGTAAGTGTAAATTACTGATACTTTTTCATTTTTCCTCACCCTAAGGGACAGTGCCTGAAATAGCTGCCTTCCTTATTACCCCACATGTCAAGACTGAGAAACTTAATACATACCATGATCACAACTTTTGAGATAGAATTGAATTGCTGTCATTGAAAACAGCAGGACATCTTGCAACCGTTTAAATAGCAATTCTTAGTATAATCTTTTCTGTCAAGAGAAATACAGCCATTCTTTGGTAGCAGTGGCTCAAAATATATTGTAATGCACTGACTCACTGCTCCAAATTGTCAAGTTTATCAGTAAATTGCTTTTTGTATTGAATAATTAGATTTAGAATGATAGACATCTAGAGGGGTTTCAAGTTCCATTACAGAATTCTGTGACAAAATTATGACATCAATTTTTTAAACCAAAGGGACAGTATAAGCATAAAGCAAGATGAATTATTTGAAAATGCCTAGGAAGTTCTTTTACAGTAAAATTGTTTTCTTTGACACTGTGAGCATACTGTTTTGAATCCCTGTTCTTTTGGTTTTCTGAGTTTAAAAACAAGAGTATGTGTATGTATACACACACAAATATACACACACATATTCAGATACATATATCTGAATCACTTTTCTGTATACTTGAAACTAGCACAATATTGTAAATCACCTATGCTTAAATAAAAAAATGTTTATAAAAGTTTTTCATGTTCCCGCTGGCAAATTAAACAGCACAGAGACATTTTGATTACAAAGTAGCAGTTTTCTGTTGAGATACTTTCCCTGTGGCAGTTCCTGTTAGCTGACTCTACCTGACCTTAAGTAATAGACTTATACCTACTTGTTGAATTGTTAAATAATACCTTTTGTCTTCTTGCTGTGAATTTTGAGGATGTTCACCAGCTTGTTCACCTGTTTTCTTTTCCCGCCTCCCAGTTAATGATATTCATATTTTTTAAAAAGTACTGGAGGGATGGGATGGGGAGGGAGGTGGGAGGGGGGTTCAGGGTGGGGGACACATGTACACCTGTGGCTGATTCATGTCAATGTATGGCGAAAACCACCACAATATTGGAAAGTAACTAGCCTCCAACTAAAACAAATACTTAAAAAAAGAGTGTTGGCTGTCTTTCTAAATGAAGTAGTATATTTAAGCCACTGTTGCTCGTTGCTTCACGTTTCAGCAATACTCGTTGGTTCCTTACTTTGTAAAATGAGGGTATTAATACCTTTGTTCTTCCTTCCATCTACTCACACCCCCCCCCACCATCCACTTTTAGTTGGTTTCTATTAGCTACACTTGATTTTACATCTTCATGGTTAGTAGTATTTCCATTTTGTAGTGTGCAACTACAACTTGTTATCTGTGCTTTATCTGTAATAAAAGGCCAATAAACTCTGTATAAGTTTACCTGTTTAGTGCCAGACCAGACGGGGTGTTAGGATTAGATTTCCTATAGGTCCAGTGTTAGGATCTCTCAGTGATCAATGCAAAGCAGTAGAGGAAAACAATAGAATGGGAAAGACTACAGATCTCTTTCAAGAAAATTAGAGATACCAAGGGAACATTTCATGCAAAGATGGGCTCAATAAAGGACAGAAATGGTATGGACCTAACAGAAGCAGAAGGTATTAAGAAGAGGTAGCAAGAATACACAGAAGAACTATACAAAAAAGATCTTCAGGACCCAGATAACCATGATGGTGTGATCACTCACCTAGAGCCAGACATCCTGGAATGCTAAGTCAAGTGGGCCTTAGGAAGCATCACTACGAACAAAGCTAGTGGAGGTGATGAAATTCCAGTTAGCTATTTCAAATCTTAAAAGATGATGCTGTGAAAGTGCTGCACTCAATATGCCAGCAAATTTGGAAGACTGAGCAGTGGCCACAGGACTGGAAAAGATCAGTTTTCATTCCAGTCCTAAAGGCAATGCCAAAGAATGTTCAAACTACCTCACAATTGTACTCATCTCACATGCTAGCAAAGTAATGCTCAAAATTTTCCAAGCCTGGCTTCAACAGTACATGAACCATGAACTTCCAGATGTTCAAGCTGGATTTAGAAAAGGCAGAGGAACCAGAGATCAAATTGCCAACATCCATTGTATTATTGAAAAAGCAAGAGAGTTCCAGAAAAACATCTATTCCTGCTTTATTGACTATGCCAAAGCCTTTGACTTTGTGGATCACAACAGACTATTGAAAATTCTGAAAGAGATGGGAGTACCAGACCACCTGACCTGCCTCCTGAGAAATCTTTATGCAGGTCAAGAAGCAACAGTTAGAACTGGACATGGAACAACAGACTGGTTCCAAATTGAGAAAGGAGTACGTCAAGGCTGTATATTGTCACCCTGCTTGTTTAACTTATATGCAGAGTGCATGATGAGAAACGCTGGGCTGGAGGAAGCACAAGCTGGAATCAAGATTGCCAGGAGAAATATCAGTGACCTCAGATACACAGATGACACCATCCTTATGGCAGAAAGCAAAGATGAACTAAAAAGCCTCTTGATGAAAGTGAAAGAGGAGAGTGAAAAAGTTGGCTTAAAGCTCAACATTCAGAAAACTAAGATCATGGCATCTGGTCCCATCACTTCATGGGAAATAGGTGGGGAAACAGTGGCAACAGAGACTTATTTTTTGGGCTCCAGAATCACTGCAGATGGTGACTACAGCCCTGAAATTAAAAGATGCTTGCTCCTTGGAAGAAAAGCCATGACCAACCTAGACAGCATATTGAAAAACAGAGACGTTACTTTGCCGACAAAGGTCTGTCTAGTCAAAGCTATGATTTTTCCAGTTGTCATGTGTGGATGTGAGAGTTGGACCGTAAAGAAAGCTGAGCGCCGAAGAATTGATGCTTTTGAACTGTGGTGTTGGAGAAGACTCTTCAGAATCCCTTGGACTGCAAGGAGATCCAACCAGTCCATCCTAAAGGAAATCAATCCTGGATATTCATTGGAAGGACTGATGCGGAAGTTGAAACACCAATATTTTGGCTACCTGATGTGAAGAACTGACTCATTGGAAAAGACCCTGATGATGTGAAAGGTTGAAGGCAGGAGGAGAAGGGGACGACAGAGGATGAGATGGTTGGATGGCATCACTGACTCGATGGACATGAGTTTGAGCAAGCTCTGGGAGTTGGTGGTGGACAGGAAGCCTGACGTGCTGCAGTCCATGGGGTCCAAAGAGTCGGACACGACTGAGTGACTGAACTAGGATCTTAAAGCTACGCAATGAATCATAGCATTTAGGCAAAATGCCTCCTTTTTATCCCTTAATATCTGTTACTGGATTGAAAGTATTTTATGTTTTAGTTTCGTGCCTGTTCTATCTGTGATTTTCTTACAGAGTTGTTTCTCTTGTGGGATTTGTGACTGTTTTTCTCCCTTGAGTGGTGTATCTTTATTACACCCTATATGCTCTGTGCCCTCTGGAGCGTCTCAACCTGTTTGATTCACAGCATGTACTTTGTCTTCCAAATAGAGTGGAATTCCTCTGCCAGTGGTGACCACCCCTGTCTCTGTCCTTGATCCCTTTCTGCCCTCTGTGTGTGTGCCCCGCCATCACCTGGGGCGCTGATGGGGTGGAGGGGGAGTGTGTGCTCTCAGCTCACTGCCTTTAACCTGGACGTGACGCGTTGTGCCTCACAGTGCCTGTTTTATTTACACTTTTGTGTGGAATCCACAAAGGGTGTTCTCTATCAGATATTTGAGACTTCTCTTGTTTAGTTATGTGCCATATGTACTTTAAATGCACATGAACACACTATAGAATCTAAGAAGTCTCAGTGGGACAGCTGAATTAATAGGTTTTTTATTTTTGGCTTTAGATTTGTTAGTCTTGGTCTGTGTATTGATGTGAGAATTGGATGGTAAAGAAAGGTGGATGGTAAAGAAGGATGAGCGCCGAAGAGTTGATGCTTTTTGAACTGTGGTGCTGGTGAATACTCTGGAGAGTCCCTTGGACTGCAAGGAGGTCAAACCAGTCAATCATCAAGGAAATCAATCCTGAATATTCATTGGAAGGACTGATGCTGAAGCTCCAATACTTTGGCCACCTGATGCGAAGAGCCCGCTTATTGGAAAAGACCCTGATGCTGGGAAAGATTGAAGGCGGGAGGAGAAGGGGACGACAGAGGATGAGATGGTTGGATGGCATCACTGACTCGATGGACATGAGTTTGACCAAGCTCCGGGAGATAGAGGACAGGGAAGCCTGGTGTGCTGCTGTCTGTGGGGTCGAAAAGAGTCAGACAGGACTTGACCAGTGAACAACAAACACCCATTTCATAACGTCTTCCCCACCTTGAGTCACACGACTTAGAGAAGTGATAGTTGTATCTGTATCAGACATTTCATTCGGGGCAGGATACTGAAGTGGGTTGCCGTTTCCTTTACGGGATTTTCCTAGCCCAGAATGAAATCCACGTCTCCTGCATTGGCAGGTGGCTTCTTTACCACTGAGCCACCAGGGAAGCCCATATAGGGGGTTAGGTGAAGTAAAACATAAAAGATGAAAATAACACATGAGGGTAAAAACAGGTTTTTAAAATAAAAATTCTTTTTTCCCCCTTTGCAGAAGGCATATGTGTGCTTAGCGTTAGCAGTGGTTTGAGTTTCCCTGGTGGCTCAGCTGGTATAGAATCCGCCTGCAATGCAGGAGACCCTGGTTCCATTCCTTGGTTGGAAAGATCCCCTGGAGGAGGGAGTGGCCCCCCACTCCAGTATTCTTGCCTGGAGAATCCCATGGACAGAGGAACCTGGGGGCTACAGTCTCTGGGGTTGCAAAGAGTTGCCTGAGTGACTAAGCACAGCACAGCAGTGGCTTAAAGTTTTGATTTAAGTTGTGCTGTTGGTGAGAGATGGAGGCACAGATAGCGGCCGGTCTCCTCTTTGTAGATGCACTGTGGAAACTGTGGCAGAAATTGCTACTTTGTTGGTACTGTGTATGATGATTTATACAGTGATAGTATTTCAAATTAAAAGTGCACAAATAGGAAAGATTAGTGTAAAAGTGTAAAATTTAATGGAATATTAAAAGAGTAAAGACATTTTAATGTAACTTTCTTTGTCTTTATTTTCAAGAATTCAGAAGGAACTTGCAGAAATTACGTTGGGCCCACCCCCCAACTGTAGGTAAGTACTTAATGGATTTTTATTTGTATCTTTTGCAGAAGGTGTAATCGAACTATTGCTGTGATGTCTCAACTATTGTTGTTGGAGCCTGATTAATTAGCGAAAACATGGTTCTGTTTTGGACTTAAGTGACTGTGAAGACAGTGGTTGTGGTGGTCTCCATGCAGAAATGGAATCTTCATGAATCTGTTTGTAATGGTAGATGGAGTTGCCAAAAAAAGAGTAATGCAATAACAGTAAGATAATGGAATTATAGGGTAACACATACAATGATCTTTTAGTGGAAGAGGTGTTGGAGTTTTAAATGATTTCTTTCATGATAGAGTAATACTGTGGCTAAAATATTTGCTGTTTGATAATTTATTTAGTTGTTATCTTGCTGAAAATTGATTTTTAGAAGTGCTGGAACATTAAACAGTGTTTCTTCATGGTTTACATTATTTCTTATAGTCCTAGGTTGTGGTGATTGGAGGCGGTGAGGTTAAGTTTGAAACACTCTCTCCATTATGACCACATACCCTCAATCTGGTCTGAGTTTACTGATGGGAAGTTAAAGTGCTTGCTTGGAGTTGATTAATGATATATGTAGAGTAGAAGGAGGGAAGTTAGCTTCTGCTGTATCTTGGATCTGGTACAGTAGTCGGAAGATGGCTGTTTGACTCCTTGAAGAAGTTTGTGTTTTGATGTCAGTTCAGTGTTGGAACCAAGCCACTGCGGAGTTGTGTAGTTTAAATGGTAGCGCTGTGCGTCAGAGGCGAGAGGACGCGCTTCAGTATTGAGTACATTGTTGGTGTGATTTCTGATTTAACTGAGCTTGTTTTAATATGAAAGCAAAGATAACAGCTCTAGGTATTAATGGAAGTGAAAAACCTGTAGGTGGCTAAATGGCTAATTGACAGCCATTTTTGTGTAGGAAAGATTCTAATAAGACTTAATGTTTGTAGTGAATTTATTGTAGTTCTTTACACGGGAGTCACATTTATAAACTTGTAGTAATAATGTTCGAAGAATATTTCACTCAACTAGAACAAATCACTTCTTGGTTAGGAGAAGCTGTTGGGTAGTCAGGTGTTTTTGTCACACTTAGGCTGTGTTACCTTAGAGCTGTTTCAGACGTCACATCTTTGTTTAAGCTTTGGTGGCCAATTCGTGTAAATGGATTGATTTGTGGAAAAACTTCAGTTTGAATTAAACTCTCTTGTTTCGTAGGGTAGTATTTGTTTTAATGTTTGAATCTTTTTTTTTTTTTAATAAACTGTGTTTACCACATATATTATTCCTGTTACCTTTCTTTACAAACAACTGAAATGGTACAATATATGAACTTAGTTTATATACTTTGAAAACTTTGTTTAAACTTTGAAAACAGATTATTGGCAAAATAAATTAATTGCTTTGTTTTAATGAGCTTGTTTAGGGCTCCTTTTTGATGAATGTAATCCCTGTATAATATGTGATGATTAGAGTTTGCAGTTTTGCTATCAGATATATTATTTCCTGGTGCATTACTCTAATTTAGTTTTGACTTATTACAGATAATAATTTAACTTAGATTAAACCAATATATTATAAATGTGCATGGAAACTGAAAATTCTGAGGAAGAAAATTACATGATGTTTATTCCTTAAATAAACTAAAATGGTTAAATCATAGTTCTGTTTAATGTAAAAAAGAAATGTTTTAACTATGGAAATTTGGGGGTTTACTTTTTCATTGAGCCTTAGTTAAAGTGTACTGGTTGTGCAAGCAAAATATTTCTAATAGTTTTTCATTTAAAAAATGTAGATGTCACATATAATTAGCTCCTCAGTTTCAAGAAAGAAACCTACTCAGTTGTATTTTTTCCCCCCAGTTTTATTGAGATACTGACATATAACATTGCAGAAAGATAGCTTGTTCGGTGGATTTGCTGGCTTATGGAAACTTCCACTGTAATCCTTTTAACCATGTGAAGATTGGATAGCTCACATTGCTTCAGAACAAGGCCTACGGGTGCAGCTTCTTTGATCCCTAGATAGCTGATGGACTGATCAGGCAGGGACGAAGGTCGTGCCCACCTTCATGTTCGTGGCTCCCCTGTTGCATAGGGTCTTCTTTGCTGCGCTGGTGTAAGTGGGGGTTCCTGCCGCCCCCTGCGGGCCCTGCCCCTCACGTCAACACCCGCTGCGGGCCCTGCCCCTCACGTCGACGGCCATGTGGGCCCTGCCCCTCACGTCGATGCTCACCGCGAGCCCTGCCCCTCACGTCGATGGCCATGCGCTTGCTAAGGGGTTTACCGTAGGCCTTGGATTTTCTGTGGGTGTGTCGGGTTAGAGATGGGACCTCGGAACTTGAGTGCATCTCTTTTAAGATGCCCGCTAAGCGACTCTTGGGTTCATATTACAGGGACAAGCATGTGTTTGTCTTCTACTGTAGTATTGTTGAAGGTCTCCCCTGCCCCCCCCCCCCAGGTTTTCAACAGACTTAAATCTTTTAAGAGTATGCGCAAAATATTTTGATGATCAGTTAAATTATTTCTTTGTATAGGTAATATCTGCCTATACAGTTTCTAGGTATCTTTTCACTTTTTTGGGTCATTGTTGTCTTTGAGGTAAAAGTGCAGTAATCTTTTTTTCTTTTTAGGCTGGATTAAGTTAATTCTTTTATAACATTAGAATTAATATTTAAAACCAAAACTTTATGATTTATCTAAGAAAAAAGTTTCTATTCCCAGAATGGTAGGGTCTGTGGGATCATAGGCATAGGAAAGTGCACATGATCTGGGTGGGATTCGGTTATATACATCGAGTATTCTCTGTGGATAGTAGAGGTGCTTTGCTGAGTCTCGGTGTGCGGTGAGAACGTAACTGGCCCGTGGCGTTTGAAGGGCTCTCTCCGAGGCCTCTGCAGGGGCCCGCGTGTCGGTCCCGCTCTGAGCTGGAGGTGCTGCCAGTGGCCGCAGCTGCTCACTGCCTCAGTGACCTGCACGCCAGCTTAGCTTCTAGACGACTATGCTGCGGCTTTGGGGACTCCGCAGAGCCGTCAAAAATGCAGACTCAAAATCTGTAAATGTGCTGGTGTGCTCATTCCTATTTCCTCAATGTCAGTGGGAAACTGGCAGCTAGCTGGAAAAATTTCTGAATTAAGATACAAGTTTCTGTCATCCTGAGGATAACCTGTGTCTCTGATTGCACAGAAGCTAGATTCAAATTCTGTTATGGTCTGATACTGCCCAAATTTATATTAGCTTTATAAGCATGGAAATGACAGAGATCCTTGCTACTTTTTAAAAGTAGAGACTGTGGTAAAATGATTTGCTTGGATTTTGATTTTTGATTTACTATTTGAGCAAATGAAAGGAGAAAATACTTAAGAGGATGTAGTTCAGTTATATTAGCAGTTTTTACTTTTATTGCTATGTTTCAATTATCTACTCGTTGAACACAGACTCTGCTTTATTTTTTAATTGTAACAGCTTTATTGAGATGTAATTTGAAGTGTAAATTTCAGTGACTTTTAGTGTCTTCACTGCTTTATATCTGTCATAATCAATTTTGCATTCAGATCACCCCAAAAGATACACCATACCTTTTAGCAATCCTTTCCCATTTCCTCCCAATTTCACAACCATACAGCCCTGGGCAACCATCGGTCTACTTTTGTCTCTATAGATTTGCCTTCAGGACATTTTGTACAAATGGAATCATACAATATGTAGTCTTTTGTGACTGGCTTCTTTCATGAAGCATAATGTTTGCAAGATTCATCCATGTTGTAGCATTCATCAGTACTTTATTTTTGTCTCTGAATAATATTCCATTGTGTGGCTATAGTACATCCTATTTATCTGTTCATCAGCTGATGGAAGTTTGGGTTGTTTCCACTTTGTGGTTATTGTGAATAATGCAGCCATGAACATTTGTGTACAAGGTTTTGTGTGGACATTTGTTTTCATTTCTCTTGGGTATAGATAGACCTAGGAGTAGAATTGCTGGGTCAAACACTAACTGTGTTTAACCTTTTGGGGAACTGCCGGACTATATTCCAGAGTGGCTGCACCATTTTACCTTCCTGACATCAGTGTATCAGAGTTCCAGTTTCTCCACTGCCTTAGCAACTGTTATTGTCTGTCTTTTAATGATGGCCCTCCTTGTCGGTGTGAAGTACTGTGTCACTGTGGTCTGGATATTTCTTACCCTGCTGTATAACAATCTTGATGACTATCTTTTCATATGCTTATTGGACATTTTTGTATCTTGTTTAGAGAAATGTCTATTCAAATTCTTTGACAGTTTTTAAGTTGTTTTGTCTTTTTTGTTGTTGAGTTGTAAGTACTATTTATTTATTTTGACTACAAGTCCCATATCAGATATATGGTTTGCAAATATTTTCTTTCATTCTGTGGATAGTGTTTTCACTTTCTTGATAGTTCCTTTTAAAGCATAAAAGTTTTAAATTTTGATGAAGTCCAGTTTATCTATTTTTTTGTTACTTTACACACTTGCTGTTATTTCTGCAAAACCATTGCCTATTCCAAGATTAAGAAGATTTTTGCCTACATTTTTCTAATAAGACTTTTTTAGTTTTAGCTTTTATATTTTGGTGTCTGATCCATTTAGTATATGGTGTGAGCTACAGGTCCAACTTCATGCTTTTCTTGTAGATACCCAGTTATCTCAGCACCACTGCTACAAAGACCCTTTTCCCCAGTGAATTATCTTCATATCCTGTTGAAAAATCAATAGATCATAAATGTGAAGGTCTATTTCTGAACTCTCAGTATTATTCCATTGATCTATGTCTGTTGTTAGGCCAGTACCACAGTCTTGATTTTTGTTGTTGAGTCACTAAGTCGTGTGTGACTCATTGCAACCCCATGGACTATAGCCCACCAGGCTCCTCTGTCCATGGGATTTCCCAGGCAGGGATACTGGAGTGGGCTGCCATTTCCATGCCCAGGGGGTCTTCCCAACCCAGAGATGGAACTCGTGTCTCCTGCATTGGCAGGAGATGCTTTACCACTGAGCCCCCTGGAGCTCTGTGGTAAGTTTTGAGTCAGAAACTTTGGTGTGTAAGTCCTGTAACTGATTCACTTTTCACTGTTCTAACTCATTAGTTAAGGCATCATCGGAATGGATGAGACTGGGACTGGGCGTACGCCTTACCACTGTTTCCTCCTCCTGTTGTTGAGAGCCACTGACCAGAGGAGGGTCTGTTTGCCAGACCCTAGTAACTGAGACAGTGTGTGGGGAAAAAGTGTGTGAGTTAATGCTTTCCAAACTGTATCATAGAACAGGAAGGCATTGAGATAGAAACTAGGGATTGTGTCTGTATAGGTGTGATTTCTACAGAGAGCCAACAATGTAAAAATCTGTTGTCGTTAATTATTTTCCTTTTATTGGCCATTATAATAATATTTGTGCAGCATTTTGTAGCTTTTAAAGGATTTTTATGTATGATGCAGTTTAGTCTTTTTCTGTGAGACTCCTGGAATTAAGTAACTTGCTCAGGATTGCATGACTAGAAATGGTTGATTTGCATTTAAACCCAGGTTTTCTGATCATTCATCCTTTATTTTTCCAAATGTGTGAGTAGATAGAGAAATACGTTAAACATTACATTTGTGGCTAGGTACATGTGGTTTAGTTAAGGAGAAAAAAAAAAGAAAAAATCAACATGCAAGGCAATCCAATATATTGTAGGTACTATGCTTGATTTAAATTTCTGAATTCCATGAAACAATAGTTAGTTGGAACACTCTGAAAAGTAATTATTTGAGTAGTGTGATTTCTGTGACACTTTTCTGTCGTGTGTGTGTTTGTATGGGTGTATATGTTCGTGTTATGTTGTTACTGGCACTGAGCCAGGTAAAGGATATTTTTTTACATTTGGCAGTTTGCAGTTCCATGTCTGCACTTTTAATGCCAAATTGTTTTTCCCTGTTCCTCAGCCTGATTCTCCGTCATGGTCCCCTACACCTCAGTATTCACTGAGGGCTTCCTGTGTTAGATCTGTGGTAGGAAAAGTGTAGGTTGCAAGAAGGTAATCAGATGTAGTTCCTAATCCTGTAGATACGGTTAAAACTAACTGAGAGAGAAAACATAAAATGCTTTAGGACCAAGACCAGGGAAATGATGGTGCTGTTGGCAGAGACTGCCGGTATCTGTAGACTGCGGGTCTTAAAAGGGATCTGCTTCCCTCTTTACCCTGTGACCCTAAAGCCGATGGCCTTGTGTATTCTTCAGCATTAGTAATTAGCTGCCTTTTTTTTTCATTTATTTTTATTAGTTGGAGGCTAATTACAATATTGTTGTGGTTTTTGCCATACATTGACATGAATCAGCCATGGATTTTCATGTGTTCCCCATCCTGATAATTAGCTGCATTTTGTAGAAACCTGACCTCTGGTTCTGTTTTATTTTCTTACTCTTTTTCTCCACCGTGTGTCTTCTCAACACTTTGTACTCTTATACTGTGTAAGTTTTTTTCAAAGCCACCTCAGTCTTTGGAGCAAGGCAGATTATTAGTAAATAAACACTGGATAACTGAAAGGTGATGTGAACACCTTTTTGTTAGCAGAATGCTGGAGTGCCTCTTCTGAGGAGTCAGTCGTGTCCAACTCTTTGTGACCCCGTGGGCTGTAGGCCGCCAAGCTCCTCTGTCCATGGGATTCTCCAGGCAGGAATACTGGAGTGGGTTACCATGCCCTCCTCCAGGGGATCTTCCCAACCCAGGGATCGAACCCAGGTCTCCCACATAGCAGGCGGATTCTTTACCGTCTGAGCCACCAGGGAAGTCCAGGGAAGCAGAATGCTGGAGTGCCTCTTATGAGGAGTCATTAACATTGACAAAATTTAAGTATATGTTGAGGCCCTGTGATGCTGAATTTTTCATATGCATGTCTCCTTTCTTCAGTAGAGATAATAGAAGCATATTTTTCATTCACTCCTTTGAGTTCTGGACTCCATGGCTGCAGTGTTGCGTGGTTTTGCATAGACTCTCCGAGGACAAAAGTCTTTGCTGACATCTGGGTTGCTGGAAGTGCAACCCTGGAGCGCGTGCGGGGGCCTGGGCCGGGGGCCGAGGGGGCATGGACGGCGCTGCAGCCCTGGGGAGCATGGTCGGCCCGGACCTTGCCCTGGCAGAGCTGTGTCGGGAGCCTCACGCCTGTTTGTATTCTTGCTTCTGTACCTTCTTTGACATTCGTGGTGTGCGCTTTCATTACCACGGACAGTGCACGTGTGCTTCTCTTTTTGCTTCACCTCAAAGCTGACTTTTCACCGGACACAGCCAACACCGCCGCGAGGGGCCCTTGCTGCAGACATCGTGGTCCAGGCGCAGTCGTTTGCTGCCAGCACCTTTACTTTAAAACTGAGCTTGGGGAAGACGTCACTGTCTCAATAAGACCCTGGAGAGATTCCTTCCTTTCTTACTCCAAGATGTTACTTCTTAGCATCTGCCTTTAACCATAGATTTTTAAAGTATTTATTTCATAATAAGGGAAAATGTTGAGTGATAGAGTTTTGTACCCATTATTTGTGACTTCTGATTTTCTTTTTATTTTTTTCTAATCTTTGCTGCTTTAAGAACAGTATAAGAATGTCTGAAAAAAACATGCATTAACTGATCACAAAGGGATTATACTTTATAACAGCAATAGAACATTTTATCATTTATTTTAGTTTGCCTGGTTTTATAACTGGTTATTATTTCAGATTTATTACTTAAGTACTTTTGATAGAAAGTGTCATGTTACTGTCTAGCAGGTAATATTTTAGTTCACATAGCTGTTCTGTCTTTAAGATGTCCTGAAAGCTATTCTTTAGTGTGCCCAAAGCATTTTCTTTACAGTGATTATTACTGTTCATTGGCTTCAATATCTTTTATCAACTAAGCATTATTGCAAATAGCAAGTCAAGCAATATTTATTAGCATTTTTTATTTTAAGAGCAGTGTAAGTTTTGATTTTTTAAATTTAATGTTACCACCGTTAGCTTTCTGACTATGCTTTTTGTAAATGTTCATTTAGAACTGTTTACTTAGAATGTCTGTGTATTTTAAGTTAGGGACTTAATAGGATCCTTTAAAGGTATAACGAATTCCATACTTGGGTGAAGTGAAGTGAAGTGAAGTGAAAGTCGCTCAGTTGTATCCACCTCTTTGCGACCCCATGGACCATACAGTCCATGGAGTTCTCCAGGCCAGAATACTGGAGTGGGTAGCCTTTCCCTTCTCCAGGGGACCTTCCCAACCCAGGGATCAAACTGGGGTCTTCCTGCATTCCTGGCAGATTCTTTACCAACTGAGCCGTCAGGGAAGCCCTTATTTGGGTAGAAGCAGCATATTATTCTGGTGGCTCAGCCGTTAGAGCATCTGCCTGTAATGCAGGAGACGCAGGAAACATGGGTTTGATCCCTGGGTCAGGAAGAGCCCCGGAGGAGGAAATGGCAAACTCATTCCAGTATTTTCGCCTGGAGAATACCACGGACAGCGAGCTTGCCAGCCTACAGTCCGTGAGGTCACAAAGAGTCAGACACGACTGAAGCAACCGAGCCCACACGTGCACCGACTCGCTTCTCCCTCTCTGCACGTGAAGAGGAGGCCTGGTGGTGATTCCGAACCTTCCGGGGCAGAGGTGGGCCCTGGTGCCCGGGCCAAGTCCCTGGCTTGCTTCCACCCTCGAGGGGTCCAGCCCCCTGCCTCCCTCAGCCCCCTGCTCTCAGGTCTCCCGATGGTATGACTCCTTTGTCTGACCTGCCCAGTTGGGTGAGAGTTCTTTCTTTAATCTCTGTACTTCAGATCTTGGCACTCATCTGACGTTTGGTGGACCGCGAGGGCACGGATACACTTGCTGTCCTGGGAAGCTGGCATCTCTGGATGCTGCCAGTGTTTGCGGCGGTGTGCCGAGGCCTGTCATTCAGCAGTGTTGTCCCATGAGGGAGGCAGTGGTTGTGGATGGTGTTATAGGTGGGAAGACAGGCTCAGACAGGTGAGCCCACTTGTTCAAGGTTGCAGAGCCGACGGCGCAGAACTGGGATTTCAGGCTTTGGAGCCCAGGTGATTGGAGCCTCTGCCGCGCTGCCTGCCTTTTGCGGAGTGGACACAGGAGAGCGGTCTAGAATGGCGCTGACCCGCAGGACTTCCTGGTAGGACGGAAGTGGTCTGCATCTGGCATCCTGCGCAGTAGCTGCTTAGCACTCGAAAGATAGCTAATCTGAGTAAATTAATTTATAATTTGACTAAAATTTAATTTAAATTTAGGTGACCATATGTGACTAGGAGCTACTGTGTCCCATAGTACAGACTTAGAAAAATGAACATTTCTCAAGCTTAAATTTATGCTTTAACGTCAGGTGAGACTAAGCTAGCAGGTGATTTTGAGTTTTTAAGGGGTACTTACAGTTATGCATTTGTCTTTCCCCACCCTTCCTACCAACCACCGTTATTTTCTAAGAGCCAGCGACCGCTAACGTATTTTTTAGAGCATCACACAAAATGCCCTTAATTATGTAAAAGACCCATATAAATGTTAATATTATATAGTATGGTTAAAGGTGTTTCATTTCTTTTTAACAAAGTGAAAGTGGCATTGAAAGCATTGTTTTTATGGACTCAGGATTTTGAAACGGGAAAGCGTGTGGTCTGGCCTCCCTCCAACCAGAGAGAAGCCCGCGCGTGGACAGGGACACGCAGTTTCATGACGAAGCCCAGGCCAGCATTCAGTTCTGAGAGTCGATGTGTCGCTGATTTCATCGACAGAATGGATGTGTTTTATACACTTAGGAAATGTAGATACCGTTAATATAAACAAGGAAGATTGGAAGTCTTCTCTGAGATCAGAAAGGACATTGGAAAGGAACTGGAGTTACCTTGTCTGGGGGAGTGAGGGGGCACCATGGCTGTGTTTAACTGTTTTCAGAGCCAGAAAACGGAAGAGAGATTCACCTTACTCCATGGGATGTCAGGGTGTAGAACTAGCACTGCCGTATTAAATTAGAAGGAAACCATTGCCTTCTTGATACAAAGTCTTCGTCTTCGTCCAGAGCTGTCCAGAGAAATAATGGACAACTCGGGAGGTAGGTAGTGTGTGCCCCTTCTCTGGAGGAATTAAAAATGACTCTGTTTGCTTATTTCAGAGGAGTGTTCAGGTCTCAGCTGCATGGTCGTGCTGGTGGACGTGTTTCCCGGCCGCTGGACTCGGCTTCGTCTTCTCCTCTGTGGGTTGCGAGTCAGTTTCTCTCTCTCTCCTTTGCCTTCTTGGAGCCTGTGGTTCATAATTTGTATAGTTTATTGGCCTAGCTGGTTTATTTAAAACAGATAGTTTATTTGTTGTAAGTTCTGTATATGAATTAGTAAATGAGGCTTTTATTTGTCTATTTATAACTTTCAAATTTATAAGAAAAGGATGATACATGAAGAATATTTGTGTAGCAGACCTATTCCATTAATTACATGAATTAAATGGGAAATTAATAATTTCCTGTGTCAATCTAAGGTGAAAATACACCATTTAAGAACCATGGAGTATGGATTATAGATAGTATTTGCAATAATGTATAAAATGTTTTAAGTAATAAATTCAGGGTAGCCTCCCCAAATATGCAAATATGGGTGTGGTGACTGTCTAAACAAGTGGTAGCTGTCTAATTGATTCTTTCTCCTTTTTCAAATTACATACAAGCCAGATGTGTCTAACTTTAAAGCAAGGAGAAATCGTTGAACAGTTCTTCCCGGTTTTGAGCTTGCCAGAGGTGTGTGTGGGTGGACTGGTCACTGACAGAGAAGTAAAGCTGTGTGTGGTTTCTGACGTCATCACTCTCCATTCTCAGAATCTTCTGTCACTCCCCTGTCTGCCATCGTTTTAGGAAGTAGGGGTTTGCCTGGAGACATGACCAGATTTCGTGTAGCTTTGTAATCAGTCAACTGGGGACTCCTGACAGTGGATTTTGGAGATGGTAAACTTAGGTTGAGCAGGTTTTTACTCTTCTGTGTGGAAGGTAGTCAGAGATGGATGTTCAGTTGGACACATAGATGTAAGTGCACCCAGTGACCTTCCGTTCCTCCGTGGTCAGAGCCCATGAGCTGGGAGGTCCAGCTGGGGAGTTTTGACTAGTCTACAAAGCAGAGATTGAATCTGAGTCAGCACGCTTGCCTAGGTAGGAGATCAGGCAGGCTCACATGGATGTTTGTGTGCTTGCAACATTCACTTCATAGGTGGGCGTAGTCAAGGACTGGCATGTTGCTGCCCTGTGGTCTGCTGGAGGCTTGGGAAAGAGGGGGTCTCCTCACACCCTGATCCCTGCAGCTTCAGATAAGTGCTTATTGACATGCACATTGCCGTGTTGTTAAAGAGTAAGAGTTTGTCACAGGGATAAGAATAACCTTCATGTTTGATAAAGCACCCGGCCAGAGATTAACAGGCAAGCCTTTGAATAGGCCCAGAATGGTATCGGTGCCTAGAAACAGCAAAATAAAATTATGTTCCTGAATAAGAGTGTGTAAGGTGCTGTTGTATTCCAAAAATAGCTGTTATTAGGTTAAGTGAGTAATAGAATAAGCTGAGTAGGGTGTATTTTGAAATTAACAGTCGTTTGAGTGCCAAGTTGCTCAGTTGTCTCCGACTCTTTGCCGCCCGGTGGACTGCAGCCCGCCAGGCTCGTCTGTCCACGGGATTCTCCAGGCAAGCATCCTGGAGAGGGTTGCCGAGCCTCCCCCAGGAATAGTCGTTTAACGCCAAACAGATGTTTTCTAAGAGCCCGTTGTGTGGTCAGCACCGTGCTGGGGCTGCAGTTCGTCCCAACAAGACGCAGGGGTGTGCAGCCCGTGTGGCGCTCGCGCGTTGCTGCGAAGGCAGCCAGGGACGTCGCTGCAGAAGTCCAGGCCTGCTCGGGAGGGGGCAGTGGGCAGATGAGCCGCGCGCGGGGCGGGGCTCAGTGTGGGGCCTGCCTGTCCTCTGGGCTCGGAAGGCCTTTCTGAGGAGGTGGCGTCTAAACCCAGGACGGGAGGGGACGCGGTGTGAGTTCCCGAGGTGAGCAGGCCCCTGGCCGCGGTGCTGTCGCAGAGGTGCCGCTCTGCCTTTGGGGGAGCGGGCGGGGGTCCCCGGGCGCTGAGGAGCCTGCCTGGGATGGGGGGGCCCAAGGTGCGAGTGCAAAGTGAGGCTGGCGAGTTGAGCCGGGTTGGTTCTCATGAGGCTTCTGGGCTGGAGGCCGGCTGCTCATCGCTGGGGAGGCAGGACGGCGTTCTGGACGGGCTGGACTGGGCCGCTTCTTGCAGGAGAAGTGGCGGACTTGGGGGGTGATGGCAGAGGCGGGGATGTGGGAGGCATCGGTTTGGGATTGAGTCTGTTGGGGAGAGGGAGGCACCTGTTCCTGGGAGGACGGTGGAGGGAGCGGGCTCGGAGGCTTCTTCTGGCCTTGCTAACTGGGAGCGGCTTAGCACTTCCAGGTGGAGACGTCAGACAGGCGGCCAGACATGAGGTGGAGTCCGCGGAGAGCTGGAAATACCAGTTCAAAGTTGTCATCGTAAAGATATTTAAATCCATGGAAGTGGAGGCCTCTGTGTATGGCAAGGGTGTGGGGAAAGAAGGGGACCCAAGGCCAGGCCGTCTGGAACCACGGGTGTGGAGTCGGGAGCTGGCCCGCAGGGAGCCGGGTGCAGGGGGAGGTGTGTCAGGCCGGGGCAGGGCGGGCTCAGTTCCTGGTGGTCCTGGGGGCTTCCCAGTGGTCAGGATGCCACGTCCATTGCCAGGGGCACGGCTTTGGTCCTCGGTCCTGGAACTAGGATCCTACAGGTGACTCAGCCATAGGGAAAAAATTAAATTGATGATGAATGAAAATTTTAAGTGAATGAAAAGTGGAGTAACACTGGGCTTCCCTGATGGCTCAGAGGTAAAGAACCCTCCTGCCAGTGCGGGAGACACAGGAGACACAGGTTCGACCGCTGGGTCGACAGGATCCCCTGCAGAAGAAAATGGTAACCCACTCCAGTATTTTTGCCTGGAAAATTCCATGGACAGAGGAGCCTGGTGGGCTGCAGTCCATGGGATCACAGAAGAGTCTGACAGGACTTAGTGACTAAATAGCAACAATGAAAATTGTAATTACTTTTCCCACCAGGAAAGTAATAAGGGAATAAAGACTATCAAGTTGCATTGAGATTTCCAGAGGAATTCTTTTATAATTTTCCAAGATGATTCGCATCACCTTTTCACGCAGAGTCCATAATTGGGCTCAAGAAGGCATGCCTTTTCCCTTTGGGGGTGCAAGGTCCTGCCCATCTGAACGCTGGCCGGTCAGGCTCAGGGACCATTTAATTAGGAAGCCATTGCTGGCGGCCTCTGAGTCTGCATGTGGCTGGCGCCCATGCTCTGGGAGCACAGAGGGAGCGTGGTCAGCACGCCCTGGCCCTCGCTTCCGTCGCCGAGAAAGAGCCGTCAGGGCTGCTGTCCGAGGGGATCGGCACGGGCGGCTCCTGGAGCGCGGGTGGCGGAGCCGGCCTCACGACGCTTCCTGTGGGTGTGCGCTGGCCTGGCCGGTGGCCGCCGCTGCCTGCGCCCGGGTGAGCAGGACAGCCGTTCCCGCCCCGGCGCCCGGCGCGGCCTTTTCCCACGTCTTCTCCCTGGACCTCGGGGCCTCGCTCAGATGTCCCTTCGTTCGCTGACTCTCCGCCCTCCGCACGCCCGCAGCACGCGCTGCGTCCGGTCAGAGAGGCATGCTGCGCAGCCCTTTCTGCCGCAGGGACTGCCTGGGTTTATAGAGTCGTCCTCTCGGTGCAGTTACGTGGCTTCCCTCGGTTCCCTTACCTGTAAAACGCCCTGAGTCTGGGAGGATTGTGTGAGTTGTGTGTGTAAAGGACTCAAGAGTAGGACCCGGCTCATAGGGCTCAGGAGTTGTTAGCTGTTGTGCAGTTATCATTATTTATAAGGGTTTTATGCATTTACTGTCCTCATTTGTTTTGAGGATGGTGAAGGCTTATGACATGTAATTCACTATCTTCTCAACATGGTATACTGTGTGTAAGAGACACTCAATATTTTTTGCAGTAGTAAATTATTAAGGCAGAGAACTGAATGTGTTGTTTTTGTCTAGAATACTAGGCATACACACGGATGTCTTATGTGTGACCCTGAATACTTGGTGGTCAGTATCTCTTCCATGCAGTGCAGTTAATAAACAGAATTTAATGCATTTGTTAAAAATATATATATATACATACACACAATTTTTATAATATGAACCTGAGCTTGGTTTTAAGCACTCATACAGGTTCCTGTGAGGAGAGGGGAAATCTTTTTTTAAGATAAAAATTTTTCAGTGTTTTCCAGTTTGTTTTTTCTCATGATAAGCTCAGCAGCCGTGTCTGTATGACTAAATTCGGTGTACACAGGCAGCTTGGCATTTTAATCACCTCATCTCCACGGGGTCAGTGCACTGGGGATGTGGAATTCTTCACTTTCAGAGATTAGAATCTTAATTGTTGAAATAAGACCGACTCACTTGAAATAGAGAAAAATATCAAATGGTATACAAAGGAAGTGTGATGTTATTAAAATAGTAAGATAATTCATCTAGCAGTCTTGTTTGTTGTTCACCAAAAGCCTTTTGAGCATCTCTTTCTCACTGGATTCAGAACCTCTGAATTTTAGCCCAAGATCTGCCACTGAGAAGTTGAACAAGTTCTTTGTCTTTACTTGGTCTACTTACGCACAGGACGATAAAAAGATCAAATATGATGATGTGTATGAGCGCTCTTAGAACACTGAAGCATTGTGCAAATATGAAGAGTTGTATAGTGTTAAATTGTCAGAGGCAGACCATATGTATGGTGACAGTTAAAAGAAATACCAATGACTGTTGGGATAGTCAGGGTGAACCTTAGGGGTGGGTCTGATTGTCCCCAGAAAGCATCAGGGGAGAGACTGTTTTTAAAAGCCAGTACCCTGGTGGGAGGGGACATGGGTAATGGCTGATTCATGTTGATATTTGGTAGAAACCAACATAATACTGTAAAGCAATTAATCTGTCAATTACAAATAAATAAATTTTAAAAAGCCAGCACCTGGAATTGGTGAAGTAGTTGGGAAGAGAAGAGCACGTTGGGAAATTGTCCAGCTGTGTTTCATTGAACATGGAGTGAACTGCCTGACTGAATTCGTTGAGCAACTGGAATAACCTTTCACATTATCAATTTTCTAAAGTGGATTTTGCATTTTCCTCCTCTCCAAAACAGGATATAACGAGTTTAATATTTTCTTATTCATTTAGGGCCTTCCTCTGCCATGCAGGGGTTGGTGAAGAACTGGAGTCAGGGCCTTCCTCTGCCGTGCAGGGATTGGTGAAGAGCTGGAGTCAGGGCCTTCCTCTGCCATGCAGGGATTGGTGAAGAGCTGGAGTCAGGGCCTTCCTCTGCCGTGCAGGGATTGGTGAAGAGCTGGAGTCAGGGCCTTCCTCTGCCGTGCAGGGATTGGTGAAGAGCTGGAGCCAGGGCCTTCCTCTGCCGTGCAGGGGTTGGTGAAGAGCTGGAGTTAGTGAGGTGTGTTTGGCTTTTACCTCATGCCTTCAAAGGATCTCTGGAGACTATCTTTTACTAAATTGACATATGCACCCTTTTGGAGAGTGTAATCCAGTAGTTTAGTGTATTCATGGACTTGGGCAGCCTCAGCCCTTAGACTACTCCCAGAGTGTTTTCATCACCCACAAGAAACCCGAGTCCCGAGAACCGACATTCCCAATCCTCCCGCCGCCAGGCCTGGCAACCACTGACTGACTTTGTCTGTGGCTTCTCTGCCTCGGACATTTCACCCACATGGGATCCTACAAGGTGTGGCCTTTTGTGTCTGGCTTCTTTCACTGAAAACATTCAGATTTAGAATAAAAAAATGCTAGTCAAATTGATTGAGTGGAGTTGGAAGGAAATTTTAGAGAGCCCGTGAGAGGAGGAAGGTGAACCAGGAGGAAAAAGGACGAGACCAGAGGAAGTCCAGATTCTCTGAAGTGTCTGTGAGCTTGGCACTGGGCTGAGTTACTGGGCGGTAAAGCAGAGGCGGTTCTGAAAGGTGTGCTGACACTTCCTCCCTGGTTGGTGATAATTGGATTTTGAAGAAAGAAGTAATATCCTCTTAATGTGTAGAAGTGCTAAATGAACCCTTTGGAAAGGAGTTGGATAACAGATTATTACTACAGTCAACCTTTGATTAGTATGATTTCAGCTTTTATTCCTCTTTTTTTTTTTCATTTATTTTTATTAGTTGGAGGCTAATTACTTTACAATATTGTAGTGGTTTTTGTCATACATTGACATGAATCAGCCATGGTTTTACATGTATTCCCCATCCCGACCCCCCCTCCCACCTCCCTCTCTACCCGCTCCCTCTGGGTCTTCCCAATGCACCAGGCCCGAGCACTTGTCTCATGCATCCAACCTGGGCTGGTGATCTGTTTCATCCTAGATAATATACATGTTTCGATGCTGTTCTCTCGAAACATCCCACCCTCGTCTTATTCCTCTTTTAAAGTATAATTCCCGCTTCTTCCCAGTTTCCATTTCTTGAGGTATATAGAGTTCTTGCTCCATGATGCCAGCCTTATCCTTGGTTTATATGTGTGTGTGTGTGTGTGTGTGTGTGTGTGTATAAATTAATGGTAGAGCAACCAGTTAAATTTTTCAAATACTGACTGGGAGAGTAGACATCTCAGTAATTTCCCTTTATACTTTATTGCTTAATATTTAAGGTTAGGATAATTGGCTAAACATCCATATTTTATTAATTGGTGAAAGTGAAAGTCGCTCAGTTGTGTCCAACTCTTTGCTACCCCATCGACTGTAACCCACCAGGCTCCTCTGTCCATGGAATTCTCCAGGCCAGAATACTGGAGTGGGTAGCTGTTCCTTTCTCCAGGGGATCTTCCCAACTCAGGGGTCAGACCCAGAGCTCCTGCATTGCAGGTAGATTCTTTACCAGCTGAGCCAGCAGGGAAGCCCAAGAATATAGAGTGCCCACTCCAGCCTATCCTGTCTCCAGGGAATCTTCCTGACTCAGGAATTGAACCGGGGTCCCCTGCATTGCAAGCAGATTCTTTACTGGCTGAGCCACCAGGGAAGCCCTTATTAATGGATAATTCCCATTTTTCATTTACTTCATTGACAGTCTTATCTCTCCCCATGTCAGTTAACTTAGTGATTCTTACAGGGTTTGATTGTTTGTTTTGTTTTAAAGTTGTGCAAATGCATTAGCCTTTATAACCAAAAAAAATCTTGTCAGGTAAACGGCTAACTTGGGTAATGCTTGAATATGGCAGTGTGTGTAGCTGCATAGCAATATTCTTATTTGACATCAATACTCAGTTCTGATTGTACCATGTTATCCTTAATCAACAGGCATGATCCAGTTACTTTGTTGAGGGAGGAAACCTGTCATTAAATCGTTTTGTTTCTTTGCTGCACAATAGCACTGTTTACGACGCCGTTAGAAATCTGCAAGGCTCACTGTGTCTGCAGTGAAAGATACGGACAAAGCCCGACAGGGTCTTTGGGCATTTCCACCTCTAAGCATTATACATCTGCTCCAGGGCCAAATTAAGCCTTCTGTATTGTTGAGCTGTGATTATTAAAGCTGACTGGATAGCCTTAGTATTTTCTCTGTTTGCCCACATTCACTTTTCATGTAACCTTTATTGATGGAGCATTACTTGGATATATTAAATGAAGATTAGTAATAGTGAAAATTTATTATATTGATTAGTCAAGTTGATGTTAACAGTTAAGATTTAATCTTGTTTAAAATTTATTTTTGTTTAGCTGCCTCTAAAATAAGCTCTATCACTTAAATTTTAACCTCTATGTCTAGCTGCCTGTTCAGCGTTCCATTTGAATATTTCTTAGTTACATCAAAAGAGGAACAGGTCCAAAACTGAACCCCTCTTTTCCAGTCCAAGTCCAGTTCACCCACAGTCTTCATCTCAGTTAACAGCAGCTCACCATTCCAGTTAGCAGAAAACCCTAGAGTCATCCTAGATTTCTCTTCTCTCTCTGTCTGCATTCGTCCTGTCCGCACATTCTTTTAGCCCTGCCTTCAGAATGAACATACCTAGAGTCTAACCACTGCTCCCTTCCTCGTCGTCCGAGCCATCTCCGTCTCTTGCTTGAATCAATTGCCATGATTTCCCACCAGCTCTCCCCACTTCTCTCCTCCCGCGCAGTCTGTTCTTGGTACGAGAGAGCAATCCTTTTAAGGTGGAAGTCAGACGCTCTCCTGCTGGGACTCCCATCACAGGGGCCTGTGAAATGCTAAGTGGTCAGGGCCCACTCCTCTCCCTGACCTCACCGACTCTCGCCTCCTGTGGTCCTTTTGCAGGGGCTCTTTCCTGTCCTTCAGACGGGCCAGGCGTGCGCCCCCCGGGTCTCTGCGAGCCTCTGTCCTTGGCCTGGATGGCTCTTCTTTCAAAAGCTGCCTGACTGGCCCCCTGATCTTCGTTCTTTCTCAGCTGCCGCACGGAGCTGCTCTGACCACGGCCTCAGCTCACCCAGCCTCCTTCACTCTGTCCGACACTGGCGTCTGTGGTGTGACTGTGATCCCTGGTCTCCCATCAGCGTGTTCGCGTCCTGAAGGCCCTGATGGTTTACGTGTTCAGGAAAGTGTATGATGTTGGCAGCAGGACATTACTGGTACCCTAGGAGCCGCCCCTGTTTCCCCTTCCGTCACTCTGCTCCCCAAGTCTGATAGCCTTTAACATTGTTTTTAGTTCATTGGAGGTCGTCTCCCACGAATAAAGGTCAGCTGCCGATGAGAAGTTTCTGCGCAGAGCCTTGCCCCTCAGTGAGGCCGGAGTGACACTTGCTCCACCTTGCCTTTTCCGGTGTCTCCTGAGCAGTCCACAGAGCTGAGACGCCCTTTGCAGCACCAAGATTGTGTTTAGAGTTTATGGAAGTGCGTTTGCAGTCCTCTTTGCTTATGAATGCAAATGTCACAGGGACAGCAGCCTTTGCCACTTTGCTAGATCTCTGTGATTTAGATGAAGATAATTTTATTCTGTTGACAGTGTGGAGCACGTTGCAGGTGAATATCAAGGTTAATTGTCATATTGAAAAGTGAAGCAGTACATTCTACATCTTTCTGTTGAGAAAAATGGAATTGTTACCATTAAAGTGATTTTAGGTTAATAAGTTGGTTAATAAAAGCAATTAAAACCTGATTTTCTTACAACTTGCCATAAGTGCTTTGCTTGAAAATAGTTATCACTGAATGGATCTATAAAAAAGATCAAATGACTGGTGAAATGAAAAAAAGAGAACTGCAAGGAAAACCTTTAATGGACAGTATTTTGATTTGGGCATTTGGTGAACAAAATTATTCTTCATGTGCTGCACAAGATCCAGTAATATGAACAAACAATTTAGTATTATCATTTGTTGAGCACTTATTATGTATTGGTTCTCATGCTTTTTTATGCTTCCAACAGTTTTATAATGGCAGATACTACAATTTCACTTTTCTAAATATGTTTTATTCAACTTCCAAGCCTCAGTTTTCTTATCAGACCTCAAATACTGGGCTCCTTATCCTACATCCTGTTTCCCCTCCCCCAGCTTCTACCTGACTCTTTATTTTGTATTTCCTCTGAATTTCCTCTAAAGAGCAGCATATACTCATTTTGAAGTTAATGGCGTTTTTTAAGGAAATAGTTTATTTACTGTTAATTTTAACATCCTTCTCTGCCTCAGCAAAAACATTATTCTGCTGTTCAGGCATAATTATTGTGGCAAGTTTATGGCATCTTTTCAAGCCTTGGTTAGGCTAATTGAACGTCTGAATACCTTTATGGTATTAAATTTTTTTCTGGTTCTCTATAACTGGGTTTCTTTTTCTTGGCCCTTAAGGCTTTCTTGGAGCTTCCCAGGTGACACTAGCAGCAAAAGAACCCACCTGCCAGTGCAGGAGACGTAAGAGAGTCGAGTTTGATCCCTGTGTCAGGAAGATCCCCTGCAGGAGGAGATGGCCCCCCCAGTCCAGGATCCTTGCCTGGAGAACCCCGTGGACAGAGGAGCCTGGCGGGCCGCGGTCCTGGGATCACAGAGAGCCGGGCTGAAGCGACTCAGCGCAGCACAGCACGGCTTTCTTCCCGATAGTTCTCTTCAGAATACTTAAGTGTGATAAGATGCAGCAGATTTCCTTCCACCTAATGCCAGTTTAGAGAATATTTGCGTTTTTATGAGAACTGTGTTGCTCCGGACTTTTCTTTAGGCCCGTTTGTTCGTTTTCACTTGCTGGTTTAGACGCCGCTGTGTGTCTGGCGCAGCCCTGACGGCATTTCCCTGCTCTGGCCAGGCTTTTTCTTTCAACTCGTGCAGTTTTCAATCTCGTTATTCTTGTGTTTATTAAGGGCAATTTCATAGAAAACATATACTCTCAGTTTTATATGGAAAACAAAGTATATTGTTACAGGGAAAAATGTTAAATATGCCTAAGTTTGATTTTTGATTTTTTGGAGACATACCTAGGAGAAACTTAAGATGAGTATGCCTTATGCAGAAACTTTAACTAAGAAAGATTAAATGATCTTTAGTAATGGATTCTCACCATATGTTGACAGGTTCATATTTGCATATTTGTATAATCTGTCCTGATTTCAGATACTCCTCCTTATTTTCTCTTTATTAAAGACATTTATAAATGAAAATACTCTTTGGGCCTACTTATGGTCTAGTAATGTGCTTAGCCAATATTTAAGGCACTGTGGGGATACTCACAAAGGAGGTTAAGATAGTGAAAGATACTGAGATCACAGTTCTATTTACATGAGAATCGAGGGTCCTAAATGAAAAAAAAAAAAAAAAACCTACTGAGTATTTGCTGTCTGGTAAAAGAGGATATATAACTGGTAGTGATAAATAGTTTATACATTGTTCTGTTTTTAGCTTTGTGGAAATTTTATTTTCTCATATACGTTCTCCCTTTTAACAAGTCACATGACTGTGTAGTCTACTTTCTCAGAATTAGTGTTCATTAGCCTCCTTAATGAAGATTTTTACAGTCAGAGTGGAAGAGGGCCAACTTTTTATTGTTAGTGCACAGCATAATTAACCATACAAGGTTTGTTTATTATAGCCGAGAACTAGAACAATGCTTCAAAGAGGAAAACACACAGAAGATTAGTGAAGAACAGCAGCGTGTGAGGCTGGCCAATTGTAATAATACCTTCAGTGGGTAGTTGGTAAATTTGTAAGCACATGCTTACATTTTCCAGATAATAGGAACTAAAATGTCTGATTTTAATTGCCATTTCTGTTACACTGTTGCAAGGAAATAATGGAAATTTTGCTTGGAGAAATGATTGTATTGGAGAAGTGTTATGTATAGTTTGATTCTGAAAGCCTGAGCTCTTTACAAATGGGTAATGTTACAAAAGTAATGAAATTCACTCTAAGGCACAGTTTTTTTTGGGGGGGAGTGGTTTCTGATTTTATTGAATTAGACCTAAAGAAAAATGATATATTCCAATAACTAAATAATAAATTTGCAATAGATAGTGTGCAGAGAATTTAGGGTTTTGTTCAGCCTATGTTTTCTGGGGAAGTCCTGATTTCAGATACTCCCCCTCATTTTCTCTTTATTAAATACATTTATAAATGAAAATACCCTTTGGGCCTACTTATTATGGTCTAGTAAATGTGCTTAGCCAATATCCCGACAAGGCACTGTGGGGATACATAGAAAGAAAGTTAAGATAGTGAAAGATACTGAGATCACAGTTCTATTTACAGGAGAATGGAGGGTCCTAAATGAAAAAAATAACAAAAAACCCTACAGAGTATTTACTGTCTGGTAACAGAGGAAATATAACCGGTAATGATAAATAGGTTGTACACTGTCCTAAAACGGGTACACGGGAAACCCTGAGTTCTCACATGTGAGTACGCAGAATACCGTGTTCTCCCTCAGATAATCTGCACAGCGTCTGTCTCGGGGGTGTCTGCACCCTGTCATTTTGTTGTGGAGACTGAGTTCCGGAGAGCTTACGTTGTGGAAGCGCACACGAAGCCAGAATTCAGATCCTAACTTTAAATCCCATTTTCTTTCCACTAAACCCGAATAAATGGCTAGATACCCTCAAGGGACAGAATTTCTTCAAACTTGAGTCGGTCGGCACGGTGTTGGATGTCATCAGTGAAATGCTCAGACTGAACTCATCAAAGAAGGAATCGGCTAGGCCTTACCTGGCTCCTGACAGTACCAATCCAGGTGAGGAAGGGACTCTTGATATTCATAATAATAGCATGAGGGATTAAAGTCGTCAGAGTAAGCAAGTAGTTCTGTTCAGAAATAATATATTGAATTAGAAAGGCACTTTATAGTTTTAAAGGACACTTCCATATCTGTTACTTGAGCACCTTAAACCTTTCATTAGATCTGCCGAATGATTGGTTTTGTTCCCTCTTGAACCTTTCTCAGGTAAAGAAGAACCATGCCTCTTTAAGTCCAGAAATTGTCTTTGCGAATTAACATACATGGATCTTGTTGGGCAGTTATGGATAAATGGACGGCTGAATGAATAAACAAAAGGACAGGACTCAAAAGGAGTAACAAGATGCTTCCAGTTGTTTAAAATAGACAATAAAATATATTTTGAGCATAGACTACCTGGTTATATAATCAGTTAAAAATGAGGCACTTCATGAAATCTTCTGAAACCGTAGTGGCACACATCCTCGCCAAGAATTACACGGGAGGGCGTGACAGCGCGCCTGGGTCGTGGCCCGGCGCTTAGAGCGTTCAGTCACTGCTGTTAAGTGAGGAGGTGACCACAGGGGAGACTTCTAGTCTTACTCCTTTTTCCATTTCTCAAAAAGCCGCTTCCCAAAGAATACAAAAAAAAAAAAAAAAAGAATCTTTTAATTGCCGAAATATTATACAACTAGACTAGTTTTACACGTTATTGTTCTGGTGCTGTATTATCTTGTTCTTTATTGTCTGATGTTTAAATCAGAAAATAACCTGGTTATGTATTACTTATATCTAAGAGTCTATCATCTTTTAGGCAGAGATGTTTGGGCCTGAAGAGGAAGAATTCTTCCAGGGTCTTGGAAAGGCATCTTCACGACAGTGAGTTGAACATAGAGGTTCCTTTGCAAAGGCACTTCCCGTCTCAGCTCTCTCCCAGAAATTAGCTTGTAAAACAATTCTGCTGACATTTACTCCTTCTCCCTCCTCTCCCCGCTTTAGGAAGAGAAACAATAACTTGTGAAAAGTCACTAGTAAATTCAGTTTGGTTTTCCATTGTGCCCAAATAGCGACCCTAAAACTGTAAGTTGTAAACGTCTTAGTGTTGGATTTAAAAGAATAGTATTGCTGTGCAAAACGTTTGATTAACGTAAAGCTTCAGAAGAGCCCATTGTGTGTGCCAGGCAAGTGTATTTTGTCTCCGGTTCCCAGTTCTTACAGATTTTGTTCTTACTTCTCTCTATTGCAGAAGCATAGATCATGTTGCTGTTGTGTGTGTGTGTGTGGTTAAATACATTTTCTTCCATTAGCAGAGCGATCATTGATTGACCTGATATGGCCTGGCCTCACACATTTCTGTAGATGATTCCATTAGGTGACGGCCTTAATGACAGGGATCTGATTCCATTTTTAGACATGGGAATACTCACCAGGCAGCGTGGTCCGAATTGCCGCACATCCTTACTGGCGTTCCTCTCACTTTTATAGAAAGGAAAGGAATTTCTGTGGAATTTCCTTGAGACTTCAGCTTAGTTTTATACTATAATCCCTGACTGAAGGAAGGGTTAAGGGGGCCAGGTGAAATTTGAAATTGTTCTTCAGAATTTGAATTCTGTCAGCTAAGTGGAATATTGAAAGTTTAGAACATTCAGCACAAAAACATCTGACCAGTTTGTATATGGAAATCTAAAAAAAAAAAAAAAGTGCCACATTATATGGCTAAGTTAGAAATGTTGAAATTGTATGGCATCCGAACTATTGATGCTTTTAGAATTTTTAGTGCAAACATTGTCTCACATCATTGTGTCTTATTTAACTTTTGTCAATCCAAGTGTTCATCCTTAATCTCCCTTGAAGAAAAGAGAGCGTGCTTGAGGGAAGGGTTGTTTAAGGAGACGAGGTGAGCGTGTGGGGCCTCTGCTGCCTCCTCGTCAGCGCGTGTGTGTCCCTCAGTGAGAGACGAGAGACGCTCTTCCCTTCATCCGTTCGCAGCAGGACGAGCCGTGAGCCCAGCAGCACTCAGGAACACGGGCTCTGCCGGCCCAATGGGAGGACGTCACTTTACCGGCTGGTGTAAGGAGGTGGTGGTTGTTTAGTTGCTCAGTTCTGTCTGACTCTCTGCGACCCCATGAACTGTATAGCCCACCAGGCTCCTCTGTCCATGGGATTTTCCAGGCAAGAATACTGGAGTGGGTTGCCATTTCTTTCTGGTTTAAGGAGGTACTCAGAGGTAATTTTTTGACTGTGTGCAATTTTTTCCTTTTATGATGACTTTAGAATCTAATTCTGGAGTAAGGTGTGATTTTGCTGTAATTTTATGTGCATTAAAGATTAACTCTACCAACAGAGCTGAAGCCAAATGGAGGCATTTGAGAACAAATGGTTTTGAAAAATCCTGGACATTCGGTGAGATACTCATAGAGAAGTAAGTCTTTAATAAATCTGTTTTCATTAAAAACTGCTTAGTATATTTTCCCTGATGCTAGGAAAGATTGAAGACAGGAGGAGAAGGGGACGACAGAGGATGAGATGGTTGGATGGCATCATCGACTCAAGGGACGTGAGTTTGAGCAAGCTCCAGGAGTTGGTGATGGACAGGGAAGCCTGGCATGCTGCAGTTCCTGGGGTTGCAAAAAGTTGGACATGACTGAGCGACTGAACTGAACTGAGTAGGTTTTCCAACTCCTTAAAACTTTGACCAGAGAGAAAAAGTGGGAAGCAAGAGATTGATTCAGGATAGATAGAGATAAATTAGCTACGATTAGGGATTGTAGTGACCTTAACAGTAAATGTATACATTAAGTAAAAATCAGACCATTTAAATTAAATCTGCCTTAAGTTAAAACGGCTTCTATAGTAACCTAAAGTTTTAAATATATGTATTCTTTTTTTAATGTAAAGTATTAATTTGTTTTCAGTTTTTAATTATTTTTTCACCAACATAACATTTCTAAACCATTTCAGACTTACGGTCCATATTTATACTAAATCTACAGCCTGTCATGTTAAATAAGTTGTAAATATATATATATATATATATATATATATATATTCTTGAAGGATTATTTAATAGCTGATAAGAAACAAATGTCAGACCCTGCCAACCCTGTCTAATCTTCACAGTTCTGAGTGGGTCAAGAGACCCTTTTCAGGAGCTTGTATGTATTAACTTATTTCTCAGCAGCTCTGTTGAGAGTGAAAATAGTTGTTATTACAAGCTTGTAGATGAGAACCTACAGTGTAATCACAGGTAGAAAGTCACACAGCTGTTAGGTACGTGATCGAGGGTCCCACATTCAGACTGGCTCCATTTCCTGCACTCTTAACACGTCTTCTGTGCTGACTCTTGATTGTTATTTTTGTGTCATTTGTAAAGGTCTCAAATGCCCACTTCACTGTGGGCAGTGCCTACTTTAGGGGTCTAGACTAGGCCTTATTGCTGTTGTTCAGCCCCTCAGCCGTGTCTGACTCTTTGTGACCCCATGAGCTGCAGCACGCCAGGCCTCTCTGTCCTTCACCATCTCCTGGAGCTTGCTCAAACTCAGGACCACTGAATCAGAGATGCCATCCAACCATCTCATCCTCTGTCGTCCCCATTCTCCTCTCGCCTTCAATCTTTCCCAGCATCAGGGTCTTTTCCAGTGAGTCAGCTCTTCACATGAGGTGGCCAAAGTATTGGGGTTTCAGCTTCAGCATCAGTCCTTCCAATGAACACCCAGGACTGATCTCCTTTAGGATGGACTGGCTGGATCGCCTTACAGTCCAAGGGACTCTCAAGAGTCTTGACAACATCACAGTTCAAAAACATCGATTCTTCGGTGCTCAGCTTTCTTCACAGTCCAACTGTCACATCCATACATGACTATTGGAAAAACCATAGCTTTAACTATACAGACCTTTGTTGGCAAAGTAATGTCTCTGCTTTTTAATATGCTGTCTAGACTAGGTCCAGACTCTGAAAATTTTCTCATTTTGTATCAGAAGCTCTAATGAACATGAGGCTGAAGAGTGGTGACATCACCTCATTTCTACCTTATGTCAAACTAGATTATCAGAAAGCTGGTTAGGTCTATATTTTAGTACCGTTCCCTAATATCTTACCAGTCTTTCTAAATGCAGTTGTATGGTAAATACTTCTTCGTCTGTGTCTCCCGTGACACGGTCTGTTCAGGTGTTCGGCCGTCCTTTTGTAAGAATTCACATAGCAGATTCTTCAAGGATTTGGTTTCAAAGGAAAGTTCTCTTACAGACGGGCACATCTCCTCCTGTCAGCCGCTGACAATTACTTAGCCTGTTGTGCTTTCTATTAATATTTGCTTTGGCTGCAAGGGAGCTTGGGGTTATAGTTCATTTTAATTACAGTAACTTTCTTAACCTAGGCTTTTGATGGGGTAAATTTCTCCTCTGGCTCACTGTGGCTGGAGGTTTTAAGCTGTCCTCTGTGTATCAGCTTCAGGGAGTTCATGAACCCCTTTGAAATGATAGGAAAAATTATTTGTATGTTCAGCTGGGAACCTGGGGGAGTTTCCTTGGTGTTTATCAAAATTTCAGTGACCTCCACCTGCTCCCCAAAAGTGAGGAACCATTGTTCTCTGGACTGGCTATTCATTTTATATTTTAATGGTCTCACAAACTCTCTTGTTATAATCTGCTTATAACCTTTTTGGCAATAGGTTGATTGTAAATCATACCTATACATTCAAATCATTATCCTGTTTCTCAATTTTGTCAGAAAATTCTCTGACAAGTAAGTTAATTTTATCAACCGGTTCTCTGTAATTTTAAAAGACACTCAGTCTTAGGAGCTTAAAGAATAGTTGATGTATTCATGCATATCATGTACCTACTACATTTATTTTCTTTTAAAGGAGCTTTTCCCTCTTAATTTATTGCCTTAAATGTTGTTGTTCAGTAGCCCAGTCATGTCCAACTCTTTGTGACCCCATGGACTGCAGCACACCAGGCCTCCCTGTCCCTTACCATCTTCTGAAGTTTGCCCGAGTTCGTGTCCATTGCATCGGTGATGACATCCAGCCATCTCATCCTCTGACACCCTCTTTTCCTTCTGCCCTCCGTCTTTCCCAGCATCAGGAACTTTTCCAGTGAGTCGGCTCTTCACATCAAATGACCAAAATACTGGAGCTTCAGCTTTAGCATCAGTCTTTCCAACAACTATTCAGGGGTAATTTCCCTTAAGACTGCCTGGTGTGATCTCCTTGATTCAAGGGACTCTCGGGAGTCTTCTCCAGCCCCACGGTTTGAAGGCATCGGTTCTTTGGCATCCCGCCTTCTTTACTGTCCAGCTCTCACCACTGTAGGTGACCACTGGGAAGACCAGAGCCGTAACTGTATGGATCTTTGTCGGCAGAGTTTTTTGCTTTTCAACACACTGTCTAGGTTTGTCATCGCTTTCCTGCCAAGAAGCAGTCATCTTGTGATTCCATGGTTGCCGTCACCATCTGCAGTGATTCTGAGCCCAAGAAGAGGAGCTCTGTCACTGCTTCCACCTTTTCCCCCTTTATTTGCCATGAAGTGATGGAGCCGATGCCATGATCTTAGTTTTTTTTAACACTCAGTTTTAAGCCGGCTCTTTCACTCTCCTCCTTCACCCTCATCAAGAGGCTCTTTAGCTCCTCTTCACTTCCTGTCGTCAGAGTGGCATCACCTGCGCTTCTGAGGTGGTTGATGCTTCCCCTGCCTCTCTTGACTCCAGCTTGTCACTCACCCAGCCCGGCATTTCTCATGCTGTGCTCAGCGCACAGGTTAAACAGACAGGGTGGCAGCAGACAGCCCTGCCGTACTCCTTTACCATGCCCTTAAACAGCGAATAGTAAAGTATTTGTAAAACGATGAATTAATTTATATTTTGAATTAACATTTTAAGCAATTACATGTACAGCCAAAATCTATACATGTAAACAATATTCCTTCATCTTCTTCCTTTGTTTTGTGGGTAAACAGAAAAGATTCTAGCCATTCTAATCATTTTTCTGGACTGTTTCTATTTTAGGAGAAACAACTCCCAAAATACATAGGGTAGAGTTACCAGCCATTTTTAGCTAGACCTGTGCATTGATAGGTAACAGTCATACCCATTGGAGGAAAATAAAGCCTGCGCTGCCAACCTCACTACTCAGATTAGTTTCCACAGCTGTCGTCTTAAGTGTTTTTTATAGTTTTTCAAATGCAAATTGTACTGACAGGTACTCTACAGAATTGTGCTATAATCCAAGGGGGCACGTGTATTATGTTTTTGATTATAGAGGCTTTTTGGTCTAATTGAGTGTTCTTTTGCAACAAAATAAAATTACAGTTACTCAAGTTGGAAAAAGGGAGTAAAGCCATCTGCTTTTCACTAGGCGATGTCTTGGTTGTTTAAATCTATAAGTTGTATGTAAATACATATTTTTCTCCTGAAGAGTTGATGACTGACAAAAAGAAATACTACTACCAAAGTGTCATTATAATAAAAGCGATTGTGTCTGTGAATTATATAGCAGTGTGAGTTATGGTGTGGGTTATAATAAATGACTCAATAGTTCTTCACTCCCTGGTTATAGAACCCTGTGAGTAACAGAGATCCAAGGTTGAAGACTGAGGAAAATGAATCCCACACTACCATCCAGCTTGCTACTCTGCAGGCTTGGTATGTGGAAAAAGAATTTGTATGACTTAACCACACTTAACCACACACATTAAAATTTGGTGTGCCAACAAAAACAGATTTCCTTAAATGATATGATTTATATTCCCACAATAGAGAGAGCAGATCTGCGGCATTGTCTTGTCCCTCATTATAAAGTGTATTCTGCTGTTTTATTCATATTGTATTCATATATTCTATATATAGCCTATAAAGACACTGGTAAGGTTATAATAATGGGTAATATTTTCTACATTTTATCTCTTAATGAGGAATATTTGAACATTTATTGAATGTGAATGGCATGTGAATGGTTCTGAAGTAGGTTTGTGGGAGCTGGCAGAGACGACACCTACTTCTTACCACTGTATAAATGAAAAAAGCTTAGAGGAAGATGTAGCTCTAACTGAAAACATGTTGGTTGTGCTTCAGCAGCAAGAGAAATGTTCATAACCTTTGATTCAGTAATTTAACATAAGGGACCCTCGCTTATGGAAAATAATTAAAAATAAGGACTGGGATGTGTAATAATGAAATGTGAAAGTAAACAATGTTATGTGACGAGAAACGGCTAAAGTTAATCCTTCGGATGGTTATGTATCCAGTGAAAACAAATGGGCAAACTATATAACAATATGAAAAGATGCATGTAAGAAGGAGTAGATGATACTATATATCATAAATGATAAGTTTATAAAATGTACATATTTTAAATATTTGAAAGGAAAAGAAGAAAATTTAATTTCTAATAAATTAATTAATCTGGGTTCAAGTAATGAGGTTACAGATGCTCTCCTTTCCTCCCTTCTGGCCTCTCTGAAATAGTATTATACTAATTTAAAAAATTAAATGTAGATTTACATTTTTAAGACAGTCTAGTTCTTGTTCTCGAGGAACTGCTAGTCTAGTGGGTTAGAACTACAATAAAAAGAAATAAGTTATTGGCATGAGAGAAACTTAAGTGCTCTGCGAAGACTCTTGAAATTCAGTTTTCTACATACTGGATTCTTGTAAAGTCAAAGGAACCTTAAAAGTTAATATTTCTTAATGAAATAAACTTAATTTTTAAAGGCACTGAAAATGTCTAAGAATCTAAAACTATCAATGAGATGCTGTTTCTTCTATTCACATCTTGATGGTAGAACCATTAATTTGCATCCGGTACTATTGTGCTGGGAATAGTCAGCTAGGTATTTATTTAAATACACTTGTGGCATGCTTATAAACCCTCCTAGGCATGTATCTGGGGGTGAGGATGAATGAAGAATGTGGTCCCAGCTCCATGGGAGCTTTGTATCTGATTAGGCCCTGCTTTCAGTCACACTTTATTAAATGCTTCCTCCAGTGTTTACATTAAGAATGACTTGAAACCATGGGAAAGAGGGAATTTTGACTGAGGGATGCAGGGAAGACTTCCCAAAGGTTATATAACAGGCTGTGAGCCTTGGAGGATGATGAAAGGTCACGAAATAAGCAGTATTTTTTTCATGGATCCTTGGAAGGCAGCAGAGGATCCATGAAATAAATAAAAGGAAGGAACATGGAATAAAATGAGTAAAGGCACAGAAATATCCTGGGTTTAAGGGACATCCAGGTTGCCGCGTGTTTCTGGAGTTGTAAATAAGTAGGTGCGCGGGGCCAATGAAAGGAGGGTTGGTGGCCAGTGTTTGAGAAGCTGGCCCCTGCTGGTTTGTGCGGATGCCTTAGTGAACAGACGTGAAGGTGGCTCTGTTCTCAGGGAACATGTAGTCCAGTATGGGGAACGAGAATTAACTAAAAATCCAGTGTATTGGTTTAAATTTGTTCATGAAGATTTTGGGGGGCTTTATTAAAATTCCTTTCACGAAATCCCGATTCCAGACAGTGTGGTGCTTTTTGTTCTAAAGGAAACCATCAGATGTTGTAGGACTACAGCGGGGGAAGGGGGCTCTGATTCTGCCTGGGAAGGCGGCTGGAATAGTGACCCGGGAGGACTTGCTATAGGAGGCTGTAAGTGAGCCTGGCTTGAGGGGTGAGTGGCAGTTAGCGGGCAGGTGGGAGTGAGGAGAAGAGCAGTCTGAAAAGGCAGGTGTAGCCCGGTTATTAAAGGGATGCAGGTGGCTCTGTTGGCTTCTTTAAGGCATTTTTGCATGTGCATCATATGTCAGTAAATGAATCACCACGTTTAAAAGAAGTTTGATGATGAGAGGGTTAAGCCAGTGCTGCCTAGGTGGTCTGTGATCTCACATGACTTGGCCAGCTTCGACACATCTAGAACAGTTTGTTGGGAGACAGTAAGGACAATTTAAGCTGTGGCTTTTATTTAATTTTAAAACAGCACAGTTTAAAAGGTAAAAGTTTCCTATTTATTAATGATATGCTATATGAGCAGAAAGCAAGAATTCAGGAATTCAGGGAGGCAGCTAAAGAGAGTTGAGAAATACAGATATAGAAGGAGCTACAGTAGGGAGAAGTGACGTTCCCAAGGAATGGATACGTTCCCAAGGAATGGTCTTGGTGGGAAGTGGTGGGTAGGTCTAGGAGCTCTCCTTTTTCTGTCTCACAGAAGATGAGCTTCTGAATCCTTTGCTTTTTTTTTTATTACAAATAGGGTCTTTGTTATCATTTTCAGCAGATTTAGCTTCTTTTAATCTAAACTGTTTTCAGTGTTGGGTAAATTTCCCAGTAGCTGCGGTTGAGATACTAAAGCACAGTGGCTTTTGAGAGAGTACTGGTCACTAAACTTACTTTCCCAGGCCAGGCTTTGAAGTTAATTCAGGAAAAGTCAGAGACACTGCCCATCCTTATCCTGTGAGGCAGCCATGGAGGTCCTTCTGTTTGTCTGCTCTTAGGAACAAAACTGGCATGGGGATCATGCCACCTGACTTTGCCTTTGTTCTTATACATTTCAGATTACAGAGTTCCGTTCGCATACGTGTACTTGCAGTGTGTATGCTAAGTGAAGTGAAAGGCGCTCAGTCGTGTCCGACTGTTTGCGACCCCATGGACTGTACAGTCCACGGAATTCCCCAGGCCAGAACACTGGAGTGGGGAGCCTTTCCCTTCTCCAGGGGATCTTCCCAACCCAGGGATCGAACCCAGGTCTCTGCATTGCAGGAGGATTTTTTACCAGCTGAGCCACAAGGGAAGCCCAAGTATGGTAAATACTTTGCTAAAATGAATAGGATTGCATCTATAATCATTTCTAATTAATATAATAGTTTATTTTAGCTATTTAAATATCTCATGTTGAATGCTTGGAGACTTATATTACTGTTTTTATTAGTCTTTTATTTTAAAAGATGTTCCATAACTGGATGTATGTGCCTCTGTGCATTTTTATTAGTAATATACACTAAAATAACTTCTTGGACAAGAAACAAGTTAGTTTAAACTATATTCCTGAAGGATATGTTATTTTATCCAAGAGCATTTTAGTTCTTAGTTACAAACTCCGAAAAGTGAGGAAAGTATGATTTATTGAGGTTAACGTCAATTTCTTTTAAAGCAGTTAATAAACTCCTTTTGGAGTTAGTGGTGTATGTAAATTCTTCATAATAATGTTATTACTAAATTAGGTCAGTGCCTGGCTGCCTGTTTTGATCTGAGTTCTTTCTGCTTTTTAATGCAGTGCATTAGATATTGCTTTGATATTTAGTTGTTTACTTAGAATCTTTATATACTTGTTCTAAGGCTCCTACATGTAAACGCGCACACACACACTCTCAGACTCTGACACCACCCCAGAATCACTTTCTCCGTATTATGGTCCACGTCCACTTTATTCCTCCAGAGGTTGCTAGCATGGCATCTGGTCTAGCCTGAGTAATATGCAGTTTGTTTCAGTTCTGCTAACGCATCTGCATGTTTTGATAGAACATCAGGCACTTAGAAAAGAGTAAAAATCTATCTGTCTGCCCGTTGTGACTCAAGCAGAAAGTGGCAGCGAGTTATTTCTCCGTTTCCCTCGGTGTTTGGGCGATGGTTTGGATGGGCCTTTCCTTCAGGTGGACGCGGCCGTGGGAAAGCTGTCGGTGAGTCTGAGCCACGGCGCCTCTGTGGGTCTCCACCTTCCAGGAGAGGCCGGGCCAGAGCTCTCCTGGCCCCAGTGTCATCTCAGGGGGGCGGACGCGGTGATGGTCCTGCACCCGGCTCCGGCCAAGGCCCGTCTCGGTGACCGTGCCCACCAGCTCTTCTGTGTCGGCGCCGGCCGCCCTGCACCCTGCCCCGGCAGTGAGCGGCCCGAGCCCAGCGCCAGTGCGCCCGCTCCGGTCTGAGGGCCCGGCTCCTGAGGGCGGTTCTGGACGGCACAGCGCTGCTGCTTTGCTGCACGCCTTGCCCCGCTAAAGGGAAGGAAAGTTTCATGTGTTAGGACTCTTCTGGCTTCTTACTTTTTCTTTTTAGCTTCAAGGTACATTTGGAACCAAAAAATACTCAGTGTCTAGTACTAAACATGTCACCGTCACTTTCGTCTCTCTGTTTTTAATTTGGAGAAAGTATCAGTATTTTGTAGAAAATGTGCAGTATACAGACTGGCATTCACCTCATCTTTCTTCATCCTCCAGGACTGCAGGTTAATAATCATAAAGAAATCTACCCCTGATGTAACTCCTATGTTCTGTGTTTTTGCTTTTCTTTATTCAGATCTGCTTCTCATGTGTTCAGCCACTGCCATGAAAAACAAATCCCTTCCTAGGAGAAATGAGTGTTAGAAATGGATCTAAAAAGAAAAGGTTAATGAGGAGAGCTGACAGTGCACATAACCGTGTGATTGCTCAGTAAATCATGCGTTAATTACACGATGAAGGAGGCCAAGCCGGCACCGGACGGATGGGGTGTCAGCAGGGCGGGGCAAGCGGACGCCCTGGAGATATGGCGGGCCGACGCGTGGATGGGAGGCGGAGGCGCATCAGGGAGCGGAGACCGTGACTGCGGGACGGAAGCGGGAGATGTCACCAAGGGTAGACTGGAGCACGAGAGGGGATGAGTCGTGGCCCTGGGAATGGTCTTGCTGAGAGAGGGGTGAGCAGTGATAGTAAAAAGGAGAAAAACGGCTTAAGCTGATTCATGGTCTATCGAAAAAAGTCACCTATTAATGTACTGCTTTTGAATGGCCACTTTAAAAGAGCTTTGCCTTTCTACAGTATTCTTTATTAATAATGACAGTAAAGCTACGGAAACCCAGATCCTTATGTTGATTTTAACAATCACATTTCTTTTGGTGGTGGTCTTCTAAACATGGCTCTAACTTCTGGTAAGAATAAGGTATTTACCATGATATTTTGACTTAAACGCAGTAAAAGACTTATCCTGAAATACGGAGAATCTTTGGCAACTTTAAGGTACCATTTTAATACAAGTGAAGTCTGGGGTGGTGTTTGGTACCTGCAAATTATTTTTTGAATGCGCCTTATTTTTAGAGCAGTTTTAGCGGAGATCTCCGTGTACTCCCACACTGGCAGACCGTGGCTGGGGGTCCCGTTGTCACAGCTGACACACACTTCCTCTCCGAGCCCGGGGTCCACTGCGGGGGGCTCGCTCAGGTCCTGGGGCGGAGGCGCGTGTCTCCGGAATGGTTTGTTCGGAGTGCGTTTCCCTGAGGCCGGCATCGGGGAGGCGGAGGCGGAGGCGGCCGGACGGCCACACGCGCCCTCTCTCCCGGCGGGCGTGCCCCGCTGCCCCCTCTGCAGAGTCCGGCCAGGACGGCCGCCGCGCTCCGCGGGGCTGTGTGTGCGGGCACCTGCCACGCAGCCTCGTGTGAGACTAGGTGTACAGTTCTATCATGGAATGGTCAGTTAGAAAGACACGTTTATTTTAAACAAAGTAGCTTGGTTGAGTCTAAGGCCAGAGGTGAATGGCTTTAGTGGTGGAGGGGGCTCGTGACACGGCTGCCCTGCGGCCGCCAGCGCTGGGCGTCGGGCGCTCCGCCGCCAGGGAGGCTCTGGGCCGGGGCCGGGGCGCCCTGGAGGCCGGGAAGGGCTGCGGGGCCAGCGTGTCTTCACGGCCTTGCAGGACTTCTGACATCTGTGTTTCGTTTTTTAATGAATGAATTTATTTTAATTGGAAGACGATCCCCGGAGAGTATTGTGGAGGCCTCTGACTTACATCCGCGTGACCCCTCCCTCCTGAACCCCTCCCCACCCGGCCCTGCAGCTTGCCAGGGAGCACCTGCCCTGCGCTCCTTGCGGGTACGTCACACTCCCATGGCTGCTACTGTACCTGTGGCAACACACATGTTCCAGCGCTCTCCTCTCCAGTCGTCCCGCCGTCTCATCCAGCCGTGTCCTAGAGACTGTTCTTACATCTGTGTCTCCTTTGCTGCCCTGTTTGGACATAGGATCGTTGGTACCGCCTTTCTAGATCCCATATATGTGTGTTAATATGTGATATTTGTCTTTCTCTTTCTGATTTACTTCACTCTGTATAATAGGCGCTGGGTTCATCCGCCTCATTAGAACTGACTCAGATGCGTTCCTTTTTATAGCTGAGTAATAGTCCATTGTGTATGTGTACCGCGACTTCCTTATCCATTCATCTGCTGAAGGACATCAGGGTTGCTTCCATGTCCTAGCTATTGTTTGTAAACTATTTGATGATGGCCATTCTGCCCAGTGTGAGATGATACCTCATTGTAGTTTTGATTTGCATTTGACATCTGTTTTTAAAATGAGTGTTGCAGTGGGCAGAAAGTCATGAAAAGGTACTTTAGATTATGGGAAATATGTAGAACATGAATGTTATCAACCAGTACCTCTGTGGGGTTTTATGAGTGATGGCTGGCCCACTGAACGGCTGTCTCCTCTCTCCTGAAAACACAAGGCTCTAGATCACTAGATCACTGTCTGTGGGATCTGTGTGTGTGTGTGTGTGTGTGTGTGTGTTGGGGGGGGTGGCTTGCACACATGCATGTGCACACACTACTTGTTAATATTTGTAAGTATGTGTGTGTATTCACTTATGATCCCAAGATCTGCTAATTTTTGTAAAGTAATATTTAAGTTATTTTGGAGGCATGGTTTTCTAAGATATTAGTTTTTTTCCCTTTTCTCTAAATAGTTAGTGAAAATGTTGCATTGTTACTGTATTATTTCTTCTCACGAAAGAACAGTATTATTTAAAAAAAATCACTCAAATGCTGAAATGTTTTTTTAGAGTAGAATTTGATGACCAAAGCTTATTGCATGTGTATGATTGCATGTAGAAAAATTACCTTACATCATAGCTACCCTGTGGAAATTGCTTGTTGAATGATTTAGCATATTTGAAGAGATTCATGGTGATCCAGTTCCTTATAGGGAAGATTTCTGTGAAAGATTTCAGGATAAAGTTATGTAGAGAACTTTCCCAATTCAGAAATAAAATTCACTGATTTTGTTTACCTTTTTCTGCTTTATAGTATCAACAAGAGTTACAGGTAGAAAATATATGGAACTAGGTGGATAGATTGCAAAATCCATCTTACATTCATTAAAGATAATACTTGCTTTGAATTCTCTTTTCTTTCAAAAGTATTCCCTAGACTTCTTTTTGTAGAAACAAGTTGTCAAACGGAGAAGAGAACTAGGGCCCAGAGGACACAGAGATTGAAGGAGAATTTAAATTTCTTTATGAAAAGCAATTCACTGTTGCACAAAAGTAAAAAAAAAATTTTTTAATTAAAATGTTATTCTTTCCTTGATATCATTTAGAATAGAATCTGTGTCCTTGAAAACATCTGAGTTATGAAAGTGGTTTCTGCTCTGCTACTCCTGTTTTGTTGGAAGCCCTTGTTTTGTTTAATGAATCATTATACATATGGTAAGCTCAATGGGTATGTTATAAAATTTGAAGACACTATTATTAATCCACATATTATGTATGTTTATAATGCTCTTTTTTTTTAAGAATTAGAAAACAAAAAAGATTTAGAAAACAGTTGTAAATTGTAAGCCTGTACCAAATTGTTGTCTGTGGCAACAATTTCATAGTGTAGTTTTAATTTAAAAAACAATATCCCCAACTCGGTGGTTTGCCTTAACTTCTACATAGACAGAAGTCTTTTCTAATATCATACTTTAAAAGGGACTTTCAATGATAATTTCTAAAGTTTTTAAAGGATTCTACAACACCCTTACATTGCTTACTAGTAACCAAATACTGAGTTCCTGTAAATTGTAGCAATTTATCACATATGAAATATGATCTTTTTTTTAAAAAGTCAGTTCTTATACATGATGATGAAAGAACTCATTTTCACATCTTTAGAAAACCACCAGGATGGTCATACTGTTTAAACCTTAGCGTAGTCTCAAGTTTCAGTTTATAAAGTCTTTAGTCTCAGAAAGACATAAAACTCTTAAGAGTTGTGCTAGTTTGTTTTCTAAGTGTGCAGAGGACAAGAACTTCCTTCTGATGAGTAAAAGCAGGTGTGACGTAGGTGTTGTGAAACAGAGATCTACCTCCTGGATTAGTGTCCCCCCTTCCGTGATGAGGATGGGAGCAGAAACAGTTGGCTTGCAGGGGAGAGGACACGTGTGGCTGGGATGCAGCGGTCTGTTGGCGCCTCACATCCTGAGCCATTGGGACAGCTGGGGTGTTCCGACAGCCAATTGAGTTAGGTGAGCAAACCATGGTTTTCCATCTTTCCATCTTTTACTCATTTTCCTCAGGCATTAGTTCATAAAGTCAGAAAGATACCATTTACACAAAGATCTTTAATGTGTTTAAGTTCAGCTTCTTAAGTAAATGAGTTAACATGTGGAATAGAATTTCTGAGGAGCATCTGCCAGTTACCGTGTGGTATTGGCTTTGGGATAATTGATATTTGGCTGCTCTGACAGTAATAGGCTACCAGATCAGCTGCTTCTTGAGTCTCTCTTTGGAACATGCTAATAGGGTCATCTCAACAGAGTGGAGGATGCTTATCTTTTAAAGCGTTTATAGTTGGGTGGGGTCTTTTGTTTAAGAGCTGTAATGATATGTGAGTCAACTTAAAAGGAGCACTCAAAGACCTGACTTTATACTAATATTTATACTAATATTATAAATTTTGGTCTAGATATTTAGGACTCAGGGTAAGCTTTTTAAAACATATACATATTTTATAAAATACATCATTATATCTAAACAATACCAAAGTAGTGTTGTATTTAATCCTTTTTTATTAAAGTTTTGGTGAAACAGCATAGATCCATAATAACTTAGAACAGATAGGCTTAAACCTCCCACCTCCCTGTTTTGTCTGTTTTCTTCTTCAGTAACAAACCTCGAGATTGGGCACGCCAGACTGCAGTTTATTTGTGCGTCTGTGCTCCTGTCTCCGCACAGAGGGTTTGCGGTGAGTGATGATAGCCACAGCACCAGCAGCGACAGCATAGTTAGCATTTGTCGGGTGCTCCCTGTGATCTAGGTGCGTGTTTCTTACACCAGCCGTAGGAGGTGGGGACTGCTCTTACCTGTGTTGTGCACTTGAGAAAGTGATGCTTACAGGAATTGAGTAACTTGCCGACATTTAACATTCTGGGAGATGGAGGTAGAATGCTAGCCTCAGAAGTCTAACCTTTGCTCCCAACCTCTACAGAATCAGTAGGGGTAGAGGAACAAGACGGAAACATTGAATATTCGTGTCTTCAAGTCCCACAATTCTTGGGACTCAACCATGAATTTGACTCTAAATTTCCTATAGCAAAAGAAAAAAAAAAGTGGGAAGGGTGAATGGGGTTTGGGAGAATACCATTTAAAATCTTTTTCTTAGGACTTAATCCTCAAATAGAGCCCCCTTGTGGGTGCCTCCAAAGGAGACTCACTGGGATCAGATGCTGGAAATGATTTCTTCATAACACTGCCTATAGTATATGGGTGATGGGTTTAATAGGATTTTTTTTTTAATCCCACAACAAACCATAAGGCCAGAATGCCCAAGCATGATCTGGGCAGTGAGATGCCAGAGAGCTCAGCTGGTAGAGAATCTGCCTGCAATGCAGGAGACCCCCCGGTTCAATTCCTAGGTCAGGAAGATCCCCTGGAGAAGGGATAGACTACCCACTCCAGTATTCTTGGGCTTCCCTTGTGGCTCAGGTGGTAAAGAATCGGCCTGCAATGGGGGAGACCGGGCTTTGATCCATGGGTTGGGAAGATCCCCAGGAGAAGGGAAAGGCTACCCACTGGAGTATTCTGGCCTGGAGAATTCCATGGACTGTATAGTCCATAGGGTCACAAAGAGTCAGACATGACTGAGCATGCATGGAGTGGCTTGATCCATTTGTAAGATCTAGCCTACTCCCTCAGAATGGAAGCAGATACTTGCAAACAAAGCAACAGATAAGGGATTAATCTCCAGAATATACAAACAACTCATGCAGCTCAGTATCAAAGAAACACACAACCCAATCAAAAATTGGTGAAAGATCTAAATAGACATTTCTCCAAAGAAGACATGCGTATGGCCAAAAAAACATGGAAAGATGTTCAACATCATTAATTATTGTGTACATGCATGCTCAGTTATGTCCAACTCTTTGAGACCCCATGGATTGTACCTGCCAGGTTCCTCTGTCCATAGAATTTTCCAGGCAAGAATACTGGAGTGGGTTGCCGTTTCCTACTCTGGGGAATCTTCCCAACCCAGGGATTGAACCTGCGTTTCCTGCATTGGCAGATGGATTCTTTACCACTGTGCCAGCTGGGAAGCCCTAATTATTAGAGAAATACAAATCAAAGTACAGTGAGGTATTACCAATTAGAATGACCATCATCAAAAACTCTACAAACGATAAATGCTAGAGAGGGTATGGAGAAAAGAGAACCTTCCTTCACTGTTGGTGGGAATGTAAATTGGTATAGACACTATTGTGAACAGTATGGAGATTCCTTGAAAAGCTAAAATAGAGCTATTACATGATCCCACTCCTGAGCATATAGCCTGAAAAAACTATAATTTGAAAGGATGTATGCTAGCCACATTATTTACAGTAGCTGGGACATGGAAGCAACCTAAATATTTATTGGCTGAGGAAGGGACCAAGAAGAAGTGGTATGCATATACAGTGGAGTGTTACTCAGCCGTAGAAAGGATGGAATAATGCCATTAGCAGTGACGTGGATGGATCTGCAGATTGTGATACAGAGTGAAGTATGTCAGACAGAGAGAAATACCATATAACGTTGCTTATACATGGAGCCTAGAGAATTGGTACAAGTGAACTTACCTGCAAAGCAGAAATAGTCACGGACGTAGGGAACAAACTTCTGGTTCCCGTGGGGAGGAGGGGGTGGGCTGAATCGGGAGGTTGGGATTGACGCACAGACACTGCTGATGCGCTGTGTGAAGTAGGCAAGTGATGAGGACCCGCCACGCAGCCAGGGAACCCTGCCCGGTGCTCCGGGATGACCCGGATGGGAAGGAGGTCTACAGCAGAGGGGACGTGTGTGTGTGTGTGTGTGTGTGTTACTGACTCACTCTGCTGGGCAAGAGAAAGTAACACAGCGTTGTAAGGCACCTGGAGTTCAGGAAATTTTTTTTTTTTTTTAAATCCGGAATACTGAGAGGAATGACATAGATGGCTGCACATTTGCCACTTAATCCGGGTCTTTGTGTCTACTTCAGAAGCACCAAAGTATACTTTGTGTATACTTCAAATGAGCAGATCCTGGCTGACATCTCTGTTTTGAAAATTGAGAAGGGTAAACAAGAAACGGTGACAGTTGTTCATTTTATTAAGCTCACAATTGAGTGGGTAATTATCCCAGGCAGGGGGACTGTCATGGAAGCCAAGAAGTTGAATTTCCAGTAAGAAAGCGTTTTTTCAGGTCTGTGGAGTGCGCAGAGAAGTGCCAGGTCAGAGAGGACTTTAGTGTCCACTGCGTGGCCACAGGCCCCGGGTGCCTCAGCAGGGGCAGCGTCGGAGGAGTAGTCACCCTCGGTGCTCTGGGCTGGGGAGGAGTGCAGGGCGCAACCGGAGCTCCTTGTGTAGCCTGCGCCCGTGGGTGCATGCAGTCCTGGGGAGGAGAGGCCCGGTTGAAGGACTTTTGTATAAGGAACGGAGGAGGCCTCAGGCCGTTTGCACGTCTAGGGGAGGAAACCAGTGAGGAGGGAGAGGGAAGGTGAAACGCAGAGCCCGACGGGGGTTGCACCTGGGCATCTGGGGCGCGGGTGACGGGGCTTAGAGATGCTGGGGCTCAGGTCGCGGCCGCAAACGGTGGCCAACCGATCAGCCGTCAGAGAGGTGCTCTCCCCCACCACTGCCTGCCCTCCGCTGTCAGGCAGCGCCGCGCACATGCGGATGAGGTCTAGGACAGGGGGGTGAAGGCTGGGGGCCAGTCACGAGTGGTGACCCGCCTGGAAAGGTGACTGGGCCAGCAGCGGCGCTCCCCTGACCCTGGAGATGGAGCTGTCATGGGAGTGGGAGTTAGGCGAGCCAGCGGGGAAGGCGGAATAGGCTGGAGGGCGACGCAGAAGCGGGCACCCTGGTGAAAACCCGCGTGCTTCCTCCACTCTCCTCCCGGCGGCTGACTCTGCTGTTGCCCTGGGCGGCTCCGGGTGCCCCGGTGCTTCCTCACCCAAGGGGACGCGTGTGCAGGGGGCCGGGAGCCTCCCGAGGAAGCTGCGTGCTCCGCTGGTCTTAGAGGGCGCTGGTGTCGGATGGCCATGCCCGGGAAGCCCACCTAAGGTTGGCAGGGAGAGTTAAAAGTAAAAGACCAAAGGCCTTGGGGCTTAGGGGCCTTGTGTTTTGAAGGAGTCTTTAGTCATTGTAAACAAAAACAGAATAGAAAAATCTCTCAGGATATTATCATGGGATACTATTTTACATTGTGAGCATTTATATTTTTGTTGGTCTTTATTTCTAATCGTGACTGTGATTCCGGGATTATTTCATTATATAAACATCGATAAAGAAAAAGTTAATCATGGTATTAATATTGTTACAGAATAATTTTTTGTATTGACCTAAGGAAGAAATAAAGAAGTTTTGTTCTTTTAAAATTCTTTTCAAAACAAAGCAAAATAAGGCTAAGCTACTTTAAGCGGTTGCAGTGTCCTGGGAAAACAAAAGCTTTGGTGCATATGCTTTTGATAGTAGACACTGTGACCGTATTATGTGCGCTTTCCTAATAATGTCTGATGTTATCAAATTGATTAACTCAACATGGGGACTCATCAGATTTAACTGTGGTTGGCAGCTGTACACTAGAAGAATAGTAATACAGAAGGGGAATGAAATTAGCTTTTTAATCAGCTGCGTTAAATACAGAACTAAAAAATGTATCCAATGTGTTCATTGTTTCACAGCAACGTGTGCGACTGTAGAATTCACAACAGTAGCCTTTCCATTATCCTTCCCAATAAAATCCTGACTGGTATTTTCAAAGATTGGCTACTGCCAAAAGCTGGACGTGCTAATTAGATTTTCATCTGATAATTGATAGTGTGGGTTTCAAGCATTTATGATTTCCTGTGGGCTTCAAAAGTCAGCATTTGTATCCATAGATTATATTTACTGTGTAAACCTCAGACTAGTCAACTCATCTAAGAACTAGAACCTGAACCACTGATGACTCCTCCTCGGAGCAACATAAATATTTCTCTGAGAAATTAGTCATTGCAAAAATAATTATTTTCCTTTTTGCTTTTAAAGATACAAGCATGAAAAGTTAATAAATGATACCTAAGGAGGAGCCCTCAGTTAAGGGGTCAGGGTTGATTCTGACTCTGCCCGTAACTGTAGCTTGAGCCGCGGAGTGCTGTAGACAGTGACTGCCTGCTTTGCGCAGGTCGCTCAGGGCGCTACCGTTCTGACAAGAACAGCAAAGACACCAGCTTCCTTGGAAACACCGTTTGGATGTCCTGAGAATCTCTCTTGAGGGCAACAGTCATTAGTTAAGCTTTAAGGACTAATTTTCAACTGTTGAGAAATAAGCGTGACAAAACTAGCCTGAATCTCTAGATTGTGTAGCATGAAGTGTGTGCAGAGAATTTCCTCTTCCGCTAGGTGTGACACCCAGCTTTTAGTCTGTGTTCTAAAGCTGTTGAGCTAGTAAAAATGTGAGTATTCAGATATTCCCCAGTCAAATGTTATCATCTGGAATTAAGATAACAAAATAGCTGATAAGTGACTGAAAAGATATGCAGATTATGTGGGACAATTTTCACCTCTGGGTTAGAGATCAGTTTTCCAAAAAAAAAAAAAATACATTAAAGTGTTCTTAGATGCGTTGTATGTTAACACATAATCATGTTAAATGCATGTATGAGGAGTAGTGTATATTAAATTTCTCATGTCGCTTCAGATTTGTAACTTAATTAGTACAGTGTCATGACTAGTTTTAATTCAGAGAGTTAAATATATTTAATTTAGGGGGAAAAAGCAATATTTGTCATTTAAAGAAGATACAGTATCCCCAATAGGTCCCCATTGTGAGAGAATGTAAATTTTACAGGTTTGATAAGTCCCTGAATATGTTCGGTTAGATAGATAACTTACTCAAATGTAATCTTAACTATAATCTTGCAGGTGAGAGAGTATAAATATTTCAGGTTCAAGAGGGATTATTTTGAGGAGTTTTAATTGCCAGTGAGCAGGAGTTTATTGTGATCCATACAGTCAAAGGCTTTGGAACAGTCAATAAAGCAGAAATAGATGTTTTTCTGGAACTCTCTTGATTTTTTGATGATCCAGCAGATGTTGGCAATTTGGTTCCTCTGCCTTTTCTAAAACCAGCTTGAACATCTGGAAGTTCACGGTTCGTGTATTGCCGAAGCCTGGCTTGGAGAATCTTGAGCATTATTTTACTAGCGTGTGAGATGAGTGCAGTTGTGCAGTAGTTTGAGCATTCTTTGGGATTGCCTTTCTTTGGGATTGGAGTGGAAAATTCTGAAAGAGATGGGAATACCAGACCACCTGACCTGCCTCTTGAGAAATCTATATGCAGGTCAGGAAGCAACAGTTAGAACTGGACATAGAACAACAGACTGGCTCCAAATAGGAAAAGGAGTACGTCAAGGCTGTATATTGTCACCTTGCTTATTTAACTTATATGCAGAATACATCATGAGAAACACAGCTGGAAGAAGCACAAGCTGGAATTTAGATTGCCAGGAAAAATATCAATAACCTCAGATATGCAGATGACACCACCCTTATGGCAGAAAGTGAAGAGGAACTAAAGAGCCCCTTGATGAAAGTGAAAGAGGAGGTGAAAAAGTTGGCTTAAAGCTCAACATTCAGAAAACTAAGATCATGGCATCTGGTCCCATCACTTTCATGGGAAATAGATGGGGAAGCAGTGGAAACAGCGGCAGACTTATTTTTTTGGGCTCCAGAATCACTGCAGATGGTGATTGCAGCCATGAAATTAAAAGACGCTGACTCCTTGGAAGGAAAGTTATGACCAACCTAGATAGCATATTAAAAAGCAGAGACAGTACTTTGCCAACAAAGGTCCGTCTAGTCACGGCTGTGGTTTTTCCAGTGGTCATGGGTGGATTTGAGAGTTGGACGGTGAAGAAAGCTGAGCACCTAAGAATTGATGCTTTTGAACTCTGGTGTTGGAAAAGACTCTTGAGAGTTCCTTGGACTGCAAGGAGATCCAACCAGTCCATCCTAAAGGACATACATTAAAATATGTACGTCCTGGGTGTTCATTGTAAGGACTGATGCTGAAGCTGAAACTCCAGTACTTTGCCACCTGATGCGAAGAGTTGACTCATTGGAAAAGACCCTGATGCTGGGAGGGATTGGGGGCAGGAGGAGAAGGGGACGACAAAGGATGAGATGGCTGGATGGCATCACCGACTCAATGGGCATGTGTTTGTGATGGACAGGGAGGCCCGGCCTGCTGCAATTCATGGGATCGCAACGAGTCGGACACGACTGAGTGACTAAACTGACTGACTGAGGTTGGTCATAACTTTCCTTCCAAGGAGTAAGCGTCTTTTAATTTCATGGCTGCAATCACCATCTGCAGTGATTTTGGAGCCCCCCAAAATAAAGTCTGACACTGTTTCCACTGTTTCCCCATCTATTTCCCATGAAGTGATGGGACCACATGCCATGATCTTAGTTTTCTGAATACTGAGCTTTAAGCCAACTTTTTCCCTCTCCTCTTTCACTTTCATCAAGGGGCTCTTTAGTTCCTCTTCACTTTCTGCCATAAGGGTGGTGTCATCTGCATATCTGAGGTTATTGATATTTCTCCCGGCAATCTTGATTCCAGCTTGTGCTTCTTCCAGCCCAGCGTTTCTCATGATGTACTCTACATATAAGTTAAATAAGCAGGGTGACAATATACAGCCTTGACGTACTCCTTTTCCTATTTGGAACCAGTCTGTTGTTCCATGTCCAGTTCTAACTGTTGCTTCCTGACCTGCATACAGGTTTCTCAAGAGGCAGGTCAGGTGGTCTGGTATTCCCATCTCTTTCAGAATTTTCCACAGTTTATTGTGATCCACACAGTCAAAGGCTTTGGCATAGTCAATAAAGCAGAAATAGATGTTTTTCTGGAACTCTCTTAGCCCTGCTGCGTCCAGGGAATGAAACCCACCCTTGGCCCCGCCCCACCATGACGCAGGCGCACGTGACGCGCGCCGGCGCGCGCTGTTTCCGGAAGTCGCCCCCGCGGTCTCTGCCGTGGCTGCCAGCGCTGTCGCCGCGGAACTTCGGGAGTGGAACGGTCGAGGCGGGCCCGGGCGAGGCCGGAGGCCTGGCCACTCCGCAGAATGGAGATAATCAGGAGCAGTGCGTGTCCGCTGTACACCTCCCTGCGTCCTCGGGGCACTTCCTCACCCGGCCTGCTAGGCCCTCACCGCGGCAGGTCTACTTGACCCGGCCTGGGGCAGAGGCAGTCCCCTCAGGGGTTTGCTCCCCTTTTGCGCTTCTTGGGGCCTTGTTCGCCTTTGGCCCGTGCACCCCTCGGGGCTTATATCCCTCCGGTCTGTGCACCCCTTAGGGACTTGTCCTCTCATCCCAGGATCCTTGGCAGCTCCCCTTCCCTCCTTCCCTATCCCCCTAGTAACCCGTGGGCAGAAAGCCAGGCCACCAGTTCTGAGCCTCTTCTCGGTTTCTCCGCAGATTTTCAGAGTAATCTCCACAAAGTGTACCAGGCTATAGAGGAGGCCGACTTCTTCGCCATCGATGGGGAGTTTTCAGGTATCCCTCGCTTGCAAGCTCGAGGCTGGCACCCTGCAGTGCATAGCCAAGCCTCCTCCTGCCCGCCACCCCCACCCCCCACCCCCGCGCCCTCCTGACCCCTGGCCTGGGCTTATACCTGCTGGTCGCTCCTCCCTGTTTGAGTTTTCTGGGTCAGGTTGCATGAGTCTCCACGTTTCCTCTTAAACGTTTCAAAAGCACGAAAGAGGTGCGGTGGGTTTCCTGATTGGGTTTGTGGTTGTTCGAACTCTGAGGGTTGCAGATAAGAGACTACGCTTTTGATGCTGCTTAAAAACAGCTGGACAGGTGTGGGACAGCGCTGGAGAGTTAGGGTCAGGCCTTTTTTGATGTGTGGTGAAATACACATAGCATAAAATGTATCCTTTTAACCATTTTTAAGTGGTTTTAAAGTTAAGTGAGACTGTAACACTGGAGTGCCACCATCCCCACCGTCCATCTCCACAGAACTTTTTCATCTTCCAGGACTGAAACTCTACACATTGAACAGTAATTCCCAGCTCCTCCCTCCCCTCTGCCTCTAGCAATCATTGTTTCTGTCTCTATGAATTTGACTAGTTTAGACATTTGCTCTAAGAGGGCTCATACAAGATTTGTGCTTTGTGGCTGACTTTAGGGTTGGACTTCTGCAAATAAATGAGGGTATTCCTTTAGGCATTAGTGAACGTGTTCACTGCCTGCCTTGGCGTGGGTGTACACATGTATCTAGTACTTAGATTAGTGTAACTAACAGTTATAATTGCAAGGTTCTTTTTTTTCTTTTGGATCAGAGATATCCAATTTTTGGTAAAGATAGCCGTTTTTGCTACAAGTTGTGCTTGTTTCAAAGACTTCAGCTCTTTCTAAAGGAATCCATGCTGGGCATAACTTTGTTTTTACTGGGCATAATCCATTACTGGATTATAATTGCTTAATTATATACATATAGTTATATAAATAATGGTATAGAATTATAATTACTGAATTATGATCAACCAATTATGTCAGTTTCAAGTGTATAACACTGATTTGGTATTTTTATACATTATGGATTGATTACCTCGCTAAGTCTAGTTACCATTTGTTACCATACAAAGTTCTTGTCAGCTATATTATTGGCTATATTCTCTGTGCTGTGACTGACTTATTTTATAAGTGAAAGTTTGTACCTCTTAAACTCCTTTACCTATTTGCCCCCCCCCCCAAACTCCCCTCCTTCACTCTGGCAACCATCAGTTTACTCTCTGTATCAATAAGTCTCTTTCTGTTTCTTTTCTTTTCTTTTTTTTTTAAGATTTTATCAGTAAATGAAATCATCAGTATTTGCCTTTCTTTGTCTGACTTATTTCACTCACTTAGCATAGTACCTTCTAGGTCCATCCATATTACAAGGTTGTTTTTTTTTTTTTTCTTTTTTATGGTTGAATAATATTTCTTTACACAAATTCTTTGCAATCCCATGGACTGGAGCCCGTCAGGCTCCTCTATCCGTGGAATCCTCTAAGCAAGAATACTGGAGTGGGTAGCGATTCCCTTCTCCAGGGGATCTTCTCAACCCCTGGTCTGCCACATTGCAGGCAGATTCTTTACCATCTGAGCCATCAGGGAAGCCCCATGTATGCATATATATGCATGTATACACACACACGCACACATACTCACACACATTTATAGCATCTTTACATATGTATAGAATCTTTATCTTTTCATTTATCCTTGGACACTTAAGTTACTTCTATCTTTGCTATTTTAAGTAATGCTGTAGTGACCTAGGGATGTATATATCTTTTTCAGTTAGAATTATTGAAGAAAAAATAATTTTTGTTTTCTTCTGATGAATATCCAGAAGTGGAATTGCTGGATCATATGTTAGTTCTATTTTTAATATTTCGAGGAAGCTTTATACTGTTTTCTATAGTGCCTGCACCAATTGACATTCCCGCCAACAGTACATGATAGTTTTCTTTTCTCCACATCCTTGCCAACATTTGTTATTTCTTGTGTTTTTGAGAATGGCCATTCTGACAGATGTGAGGTGGTATCTCAAGATTGCTGTGGTTGTTCGGGGTCTTTTGTGGTTCTATACAAATTTTAGGATTATTTGTTTAGTTCTGTGAAAAATGCCGTAGGTATTTTGATAGAGATTGCATTGAATCTATAGATTGTTTTGGGTAATATGGGCATTTTAACAGTATTAATTCCTCCAGTTCATGAGCATTTCTGTTTTTCATGTTTTCTTCAATTGCTTTCACCAGTGTCTTATAATTCTCAGAGGACAGGTCTTTCACCTTGGTTAAATATAGTCCTAGGTGTTTTATTCTTTTTGATGCAATTGTCAGTGGGATCGTTTTTATAATTTCTCTTTTTGATGGTTTGTTATTAGTGTATAGAAATTTACAGTGGATTTCTGAATATTAATTTTGTATCCTGCAACTCTGCTGAATTCATTTATTAGTTCTAATAATTTTTTGGTGAGATATCTATAGGGTTTTCTTTATTTGAAATCTGTTTTAGATACTGAAACTGTCCATTCTCAAATTGAAACATTTGTATCTCTGAATTCTCTATTACAGGGTTTGGCTTGTTAGCCTGCGAAATTCATGCTAATTTTGAAAAAGTGAAATAAAGAGCACTTCCAGTTAGTTTTAATTCATAAAAATAAGAAATTATAGAGCCATTGAATAGTTGACTGACATTTTCTGTTAGCATTTACGAATAGGTTAAAATTTTTTTTCTTAAAATCTAGGAATCAGCGATGGACCTTCAGTCACCGCATTAACAAATGGTTTTGACACTGCAGAAGAAAGGTATCAGAAGCTTAAAAAGGTAAGTGGGTGTGCTAGAAAATCTCATTTTTTTTTCCCATGTTGGTCTTGCATATGTTAAATTATAGAGGAATAAAATTGTCAAGCTTGCTTATTAACTTCTCAACCCCAGCTATGAATTGATATTTAGTGGTATTTAAAACAACAGCAAAAATAATTGTTTGCTGGAAAACATTTTGGGGAAGGTTTAGTATTTTCATTGTTAATTTCATTTACAGGAAATATGATGTGGTTATTTTAATCATTTGGAAATAGGTTTACTATGATGCTCTGGATGATGCATAAGTGCTTAGTTGGGGAAAATAGTAAGAAATATTCATAAATTAATAATGCTCCTGATAGATAGTCTATAATCGGTTTGGATCAGAAGTATTCTGCCAAAGTCAAGTAGAATAATCAGAAAACCTACCTGATTGCAAATACTGTTGCTCATGTCGACTATACAGCATTGTTTTGACAGATATTTTATTTCCCTTTTCCAGCATTCCATGGACTTTTTGCTGTTTCAGTTTGGCCTTTGCACTTTTAAGTATGACTACACAGATTCAAAGTAGGTTGTTTTAACAAGTGGTGGGAATTCTTTTGTCATGGCATAATATAACACCCTAAGTCTCCTTTTATCTTATTTTCCCCAGGTATATAACGAAGTCTTTTAACTTCTATGTTTTCCCGAAACCCTTCAATAGATCCTCACCAGATGTCAAATTTGTTTGTCAGGTTAGTAGTATAACTGAGTTGTTGTTCCTTTTTTTTCTGTTACGAATCCCTGATGAAGCTGTGTGGAAACGTGGAATCAGAATTCTCTTTAAAATTTGGTTCTATGACCAACTTTGCACTTCGGGCAAATCACTTTACCTCACTGACCTTCAGTTTTTGGATTATAAATAAATTATACTCTCATCTTTCCTTTGACCTGAGAGTGAGTTAAGGAATAAGATGTAAGAGACAGGCAGAGGGACATGGGAACATGAACTTTATTATAAGTAGAGCTGAATTTGAGACCATGACTTCGTACTGTGGCTCTTTGGGGGATGTTTTTTATTGTCTTACCCCTGAACTGAACCTACAGATTAGGACCTGCAGGTTTTTTTCCCAACCCCATTTTCACTGCACGCCTCTTCAAGGGTAGACCTTTATTTTCTGGAGGAGCAGAGTATGTGTGTATGCTCTTTGAAAAGAGCAAACCTAAAAGAGAAAGTGAAAGTATAGTCACTCAATTGTGTCTGACTCTTTGCAACCCCATGAACATAGCTCCCAGGGTCCTTAGTCCATGGGATTCTTCAGACAAGAATACTGGAGTGGGTTGCTGTGCCCTCCTCCAGGGGATCTTCCCAACCCAGGGATCGATCCCAGGTCTCCTGCATCGCAGGCAGATTCTTTACTGTCTGAGCCACTAGGGAACCCAGAAGGGGCTAAGTTACATGTGCTCGGTTTCTTTTCCCAAGCTTACCAGTTAGGAAAGAGGGTAGAAAAAGACCACTGGTGCCTCCTGAGGAGGAAAGGGCTGACTTTATGAGCCAAGGTGAGGATTCAGGGAGGGTCCCCTTTAGAACAGCCAGTTCAGAGTTGTAGCTGATCTGGTGGACATTCGGTGAATGTCAGCTTCCCCTTTCTGCTCTCTTAATAATCTGATTAACGAATAAGGAGATCATTGATCTCTATTGATAAGGACAGTGTGAATTAGTGTCTATCATATGGATATGTGATGAAACCTGAGTTTTGGTCTTCTCTTCCTTATAATCTTATGTCTGAGCTTCTCTCCCTGGAGTAACATTAGTTCCTTTGAGTCTTCCCATCTGTCCCTTTTCCTGCATCTAAGTAGTACTGCAGTTAAGAAAGCCTGGAGGGTAGGCTTCTGAGTGATTGAGTCATGTCAGATTCTCTCTGTAATAAGGCAGGATGTAAACAAATGAAGCAGCATTCATTGTATGTCAGGAGCTGGAGAGAAGGTAATTTTACTCTTGTATCCAGTATTTTTCTTAAATTAGCAGATAAACCATAGTTGATATTTCTTTACTTTGCAATAAGCTCAGTTCAGTTGCTCAGTCATGTCTGACTCTTTGCAACCCCATGGACTGCCACACGTGAGGCCTCCCTGTCTATCACCAACTCCTGGAGTTTACTGAAACTCATGTCCATTGAGTCGGTGATGCCATCCAACCGTCTCATCCTCATTTAACAGCTATTTACCAGTCACATGAGTATAGAATACTTCATTAAATGGTATTTGTAAATTTTCTCTGAGAAAGATAGGTTCAGTTTGGACATTTGTATGGATGTAGTTTTCCAGTGGTAGCAGGAAAAGACAGTTCCTTAAAGTGGATTCCATGGTTTTAGCCAGGAATTAATCAAATGCACACAGTGGCAGTGAGACATCTTAGGGATGACAGTATGTTCTAAAAGACCAACACAAACACAACTGGAGACAGGTCGGAAGAACCCTACCCATCACACAAAATCATCCTGTGACTACACCTGGAACACTTCATGCAGTCCTGATAGCCAGCCACTCCTTAAAAAAAGGAAAAACATCATAGACTTGAAGACAGGCCAGAGATTAATGGGCTCAAATGGTGCAGTTCTCTGTTCTGGAAAAACAAAGGCAGGGAAGAGGTTGAGACTCAGTAAGTAAACTTGGCAATTGTATGGATAAGGTAAATGATAGTATCTTTGGATTTTTTTCTGGTCCTCCATCTAAGGTGGATTTTGTCTTGTTTAAAAATCTATGCCTGCAGCAGAGTCGCGTCTTTAAAGGAACTTAGCTTCTAGAGTCGGCGAGTAGGGTGAAGATTGTGTCTAGTGAAAAATTGATCTTGAAAAGCTTTTATTATCCTTAAAGCAGGGAAAATTGGGGGGCAAGACAACTTTCTGTGCTGTGTGAAAACTAAGTATCTGTACACACAGTGAGCCACGCACACTAGGCAGGATGTGGAGGAATGACGCCCTGAGAGCCATGCACACGCCTGCAGCGCGTGCCCGTCCAGGTGAATTGCAAGGCGTCTTCATTGTCTTCACTTCCTGTTTCTTCTGTTCTTCTTTTTTCTGCCTGAACATCTGTAGTGGAGTTCATGGAAGAAAATACATACATGGCCGTGAAAAGTCAAAACACTGCTGCTGTCTATAGAGTAAAAAATGTTGTTTTTAAATCCCCTCTTCCCCCATGCCACTTCTTTCCCCATTTCACTCCTTTTGTGCCATATATACATATGCTCCTGTGTTTACATATATATACACACACACACACACACACAAACACAGTTTTAGTTTTTTGCTTTAATATACACAGAATCATAACATTCATATTTTAAATAACTTGCATTTTCCATTTAACACAATGTCTTCATATTTCATAATACAGGTGTATTATAATTTATCTAATTGGAATTGGAAAGTTTTCCAGTGGCTCCCTATTTTAAACAGTGCTATAGTCAGTGTCCATGTGCATGTGTCTTGGTTGTATATAGGAAATTTTTTTTTTTTTGCCGAATCAACATATGTTTTTAAGCTATTTTTTAAATTTATTTTTAATCGGACGATAGTTGCTTTACAATGCTGTGTTGGTTTCTGCCGTACAATAACATGAATTAGTCATAAGTGTATATATGTCCCCTCACTCTTGCACCTCCCTCCCCTTCCTCCCCCACCCCATCCCACCTCTCCAGGTTGTCACAGACTAAGTTTCAAGTTGAACTCCAGGAATGTTTTATAGGATAGCTTTCCTATGAGGGGAATTGATGAGTCATAGAACTTATAGATTTAAAATTTTGATAGATGCCTCAAATTGTCCTCTCTAATATCTATGCTCATCTTTTGAATCCTGAAAATGGTACATTTAGAACAAACCAAAGATAGTGTTTAGTATATTATAAATAAAGTTTGTTGGTTTGAAGTGTTTTCTCTTTATTATGGTAAAAAAAAAATCCATAACCTAAAATTTACCATTTTAAGAGGCTTTAAATTCAGGGGCATAGAGTACATTTTTTTTTTTGCAGTCTAAAGAGTATTATTTGAGTAGAAAATAAATAGCTTGAAAAAGGGGATGCATGATCTCTGACTCTGATTTTTAAAGAAGAAAGTTAGGATGGAGTCTAGTGATAGGAGGGGTAAAAACGCCTTTCCATAAGCCATCTTTTGTTGTCTCTGTCAGTGATGGGTATTAGGGGAGCAGAGTTAAGAGTACTCAGGCATGGAAGGTAGAGGGGCTTGTGGCCCAAGTCAGAAGGCACTGGGTCTTATTTCAGAACAGGATGAACAAGGAAGATATAGGGGAAATGGTTGCTTATTTCACATCACAGAAAACCTGGACATGATAGAAAATGATGTGTCTGTATCTGTGTGTGTGTGTGCATGCATGCACATACCCATGTATATTTGACTAGGTTGCTCATAGTTTAAAAGAACTGGTGTCAAGTAATAAAGATACATAAAGTACATAAAAGTATATATAATATATAAAACCTTTTAACCTAAGATTAAAAATAAGTAAGTGAAAAATTGGAAGAAAAGAAAAATGAGGGTGTGATTACTGTGTTATGATTAGAACACAGAATTCATGCCAAAGAAAGTCTTACCTGCTTGTCTCTGAGCTTCCTACCAGCCAAGACAAGGGGGAAACACACGGTCAGTTCTGTGGTCCAAAGGATCAAAATGGACCAGGACTTAGGACCAGTTCAGCTTTCCTCAGATTAGAGACCCCAAGACATTTCCCTTTCTGTTATCATGGTATTTGTCGCTCAGTCATGTCTGACTCTTTGTGACCCCATGGACTGTAGCCTGCCAGACTCCATGGAATTCTCCAGGCAAGAATACTGGAGTGGGTAGCCATTCCCTTTTCCAGGGGATCTTCCTGACCCAGGGATTGAACCCAGGTCTCCTTAATTGCAGGCAGATTCTTTATCATCTGAGCCACCAGGGAAGCCCTCTGTGTAGACGACGTTGTCTTCAGCAGCATCTCTAAAGTGGATATGGTAATGAGCTTATTGGAACTGGCAGAGCATCCTCAGTCTAGACTGATGGTGTAACATCAAGTGCGACTGAGGAAGGGCTGCTCTATAAAGGGTCAGATTTAACTGTTCTACCTTCAGTTACTTCAGGAATGTCCAACTCTTTGAGACCCCATCGACTGCAGCATGCCAGGCTTCCCTGTCCATCACCAACTCATGGAGCTTGCTCAAACTCATGTCCATCGAGTCGTGATGCCATCCAGCCATCTCATCCTCTGTTGTCCCCTTCTCTTCCTGTCTTCAATCTTTCCCAGCATCAGGGTCTTTTCCAGTGAGTCAGTTCTTCGTATCAGGTGGCCAAAGCATTGGAGTTTCAGCTTCAGCATTAGTCCTTCCAGTGAATATTCAGGACTGAATTCCTTTCAAATGGACTGGTTGGATCTCCCTTGGACTTGCTGTTCAAGGGACTCTCAAGAGTCTTCTCCAGCACCACAGTTCAAAAGCATCAATTCTTTGGCACTCAGCTTTCTTTGTAGTCCAATTCTTACATCCATACCTGACTACTGGAAAAACCATAGCTTTGAATAGATGGAACTTTGTTGGCAAAGTAACGTCTCTGTCTTTTATTTTATTTATTTATTTATTTTACATCTCTGCCTTTTAATATGCTGTCTAAATTAGCCATAACTTTTCTTCCAAGGAGCAAGTGTCTTTTAATTGGCTGCAGTTATCATCTACAGTGATTTTGGAGTCCAAAATCATGGGACTGGATGCCATGATCTTCGTTTTTTGAATGTTGAGTTTTAAGCCAGCTTTTTCACTTCTCTCTTTCACTTTCATCAGGAGGCTCTTTAGTTTCTTTTTAGTATGTTAAAAAGCAGAGATATTACTTTGCCAACAAAGGTCCGTCTGGTCAAAGCTGTGGTTTTTCCAGTAGTCATGTATGTTTGTGAGAGTTGGTCTATAAAGAAAGCTGAGCACTGAAGAATTGATGCTTTAGAACTGTAGTGTTGGATAAGACTCTTGAGAACCCCTTGGACAGCAAGGAGATCCAGCCAGTCCATCCGAAAGGAAATCAGTCCTGAATATTCATTGGAAGGACTGATGCTGAAGTTGAAACTTGAATACTTTGGCCACCTGAAGTGAAGAACTGACTTATTGGAAAAGACCCTGATTCTGGGAAAGATAGAAGCGGGGAGGAGAAGGGGATGACAGAGGATGAGATGGTTGGATGGTATTGCTGACTCAATGGACACGAGTTTGAGTAAACCCCAGGAGTTGTTGCTGGACAGGGTGGCCTGGTGTCCTGCAGTCCATGGGGCTGCAAAGTCGGATATGACTGAGTGACAGAACTGAATTGAACTGAACACAGTCAAAGGCTTTGGTGTTATCAATAAAGCAGAAGTAGATGTTTTTCTGGAATTCTCTTGCTTTTTAGATGATCCAACAGATGTTGGCTATTTGATCTCTGGTTCTGCTGCCTTTTCTAAGTCCGGCTTGAACATCTGGAAGTTCATGGTTCACATACTGTTGAAGCCTGGCTTGGAGAATTTTGAGCATTACTTTGCTAGCGTGTGAGATGAGTGCAATTGTGCGGTAGTTTGAATATTCTTTGGTATTGTCCTTCTTTGGGATCGGAATGAAAACTGACCTTTTCCAGTCCTGTGGTCACTGCTGAGTTTTCCAAATTTGCTGGCATAATGAGTGCAGCACTTTCACACATAATCTTTTAGGATTTGAACTAGCTCAACTGGAATTCCATCACCTCCACTAGCTTTGTTCGTAGTGATGCTTCCTGAGGACCACTTGACATCACGAATTCTAGGATGTTTGGCTCTAGGTGTGTGATCACACCATCGTGGTTATCTGGGTCATGAAGATATTTTTTGTATAGTTCTTCTGTGTATTTTTGCCACCTCTTTTTAATATCTTCTGCTTCTGTTAGGTCTGTACCATTTCTGTCTTTTACTGTGCCCATCATTGAATGAAATATTCCCTTGGTATCTCTAATTTTCTTGAAGAGATCTCTAGTCTTTACCATTCTATTGTTTTCCTCTATTTCTTTGCATTGATCACTGAGGAAGGCTTTCTTATCTCTCCTTCCTATTCTTTGGAACTCTGCATTCAAATGGGAATATCTTTCCTTTTCTCCTTTACCTTTAGCTTCTCTTCTTTTCTCAGCTATCTGTAAGACCTCCTCAGACAACCATTTTGCCTTTTTGCATTTCTTTTTCTTGGGGATGGTCTTGATCACTGTCTTCTGTACATGTTACAAACCTCTGTCCATAGTTCTTCAGGCTTTCTGTCTGTCAGATCTAATCCCTTGAATCTATTTGTCACTTCTAGTGTATAATCGTAAGGGATTTGATTTAGGTCATACATGAATGGTCTAGTGGTTTTCCCTACTTTCTTCAATTTAAGTCTGAATTTGGCAATAAGGAGTTCATGATCTGAGCCACAGTTGGTTCCTGGTCTTGTTTTTGGTGACTGTTATAGAGCCTCTCCTGGGCTTGCCGGTGGCTCAGTAAAGTGTCTGCCTGCAGTGTGGGAGACCCGGGTTCGATCCCTGGGTTGGGAAGATCCCCTGGAGAAGGAAATGGCAACCCATTCCAGTACTCTTGCCTGGAAAATTCCATGGACTGAGAAGCCTGGTGGGCTACAGTCCATTGGGTTGCAAAGAGTCAGACACAACTGAGCGACTTCGCTTTCACTTTCTTTCATAGATCCTCTCCATCTTTGGCTGCAAAGAATATAATCAGTGTGATTTTGCTGTTGACCATCTGGTGATGTCCGTGTGTAGAGTCTTCTCTTGTGTTGTTGGAAGAGGGTATTTGCTATGACCAGTGTGTTCTCTTGGCAAAACTCTATTAGCCTTTGCCCTGCTTCATTTTGTACTCCAAGGCCAAATTTGCCTGTTACTCGAGGTTTCTCTTGACTTCCTACTTTTGCATTCCAGTCCCCTATGATGAAAAGGACATCTTTTTTGAGTGTTAGTTCTAGAATGTCTTGTAGGTCTTTATAGAACCATTCAACTTCAGCTTCTTCAGCATTACTGGCATAGATTGGATTATTGTGTTATTGAATGGTTTTCTTTGGAAATGAACAGAGATCATTCTGTCGTTTTTGAGATTGCACTCAAGTACTGCATTTCAGACTCTTGTTGACAGTGAGGGCTACTCCATGTCTTCTAAGGGATTCTTGCCCACAGTAGTATATATAATTGTCATCTGAATTAAATTCACCCATTCCAGTCTGTTTTAGTTCACTGATTACTAAAATGTCACTGTTCCCTCTTGCCATCTCCTGTTTGACCACTTGTAATTTACCTTGATTCATGGACCTAACAGTCCAGATTCCTATGCAGTATTGCTCTTTATAGCATCAGACTTTACTTCCATCACCAGACACATCCACAACTGGGCATTGTTTTCTCTTTGGCTCAGTCTCTTCATTCTTTCTGAAGTTATTTCTCCACTTCTCTCCAGTAGCATATTGGACACCTACCGACCTGGGAATTTCATTTTTCAGTGTCATGTATCTTTTTCTGTTTTCATACTGTCCATGGGGTTCTCAAGGCAAGAAATTAGAGTGGTTTGCCATTCCCTTCAGTGGACCACGTTTTGTCAGAACGCTCCACCATGACCCTTGCGTCTTGGGTGGCCCTGCACAGAGTGGCTCATGGTTTCATTGAGTTAGACAAGGCGGTTCTGACTTAAAACGAAAATAAAATTAGAGAAGCTCAGTGAAGTTTCCCACCTTCAGTCAGTTGAGTAAGGACTTTGTGAAAATGTTCCCATTCTTGTGTATAATTACTTACTTGATATTTTTTCTACATTTACGTATATATTTTGACTTTGAGATATGTGTTTAGTAAGTCTCTTTACTGGGAATTTTTCTGTACTATGATGTTGAATGTAAAGAACATCCAGTTAAGATTTTGGGCTTCCAGAATCTAAGTTGAAGTGAATATTGATACCTTATAATTTGCACATTTTTTCCCTTAAATTTGAACCTGGGGTGAGATAATAGAAATACATTTAATTTTTATTCAGCAGTTTCCTGCCTCTTGGGAGAATATATGTTCACCAAGTAAGATTTTCTTAAATGTTGGGTAACAAAGGATATTTGTCTTACAAACTATAAGGGAAAAGCCCAGATAGTTGAAGTGAATGAATGGACAGTTCAGCAGCCGTGGAGTAGAAGCCCCTTGTTCTCTCACCCGTGGCATGCTACCCCCTTGCCTGGTTGCCTTCGTTTACTCCCCAGAGTTCTTTCTCTGCTTATGTTCACACACCTGCCATGAACATCACTGAAATGCATGTTCTATTTATCTTGTTTCAGAGCTCAAGCATTGACTTTCTAGCAAGCCAAGGATTTGATTTTAATAAGGTTTTTCGCAACGGTAAGATTACACGTGACCTCTCTTCAGAGCTTGTAAATCTGGACTCGGTTGAGAATTATCTCTCTGTGCGTACTGTCTGAGACAGGGTCTCGGATTTCCATTCCAGCCTGTGCAGCCGTTAGAGTTTTTATTGTGCCCCGCTGTTGAAGGCCTGGTCCAGCATGAGTGGCACAGGAGAGGCGCTGCTGCCTCCTTTAGCTCTGATGAGGCCTCTCGAGCCCCCAGAGTCGTTGGGTGGGGCTTGTGCTGTCACTGGTGTGACTCAGTCGCCTGGCAGACTCCCTGTGGGGTATGTGTCCCTGTTGTCTTCCACTGAGACAAGTGGTCCAGTGTCGCATTTTCATAATCGGCCATGTTTCAGTAATACTGCGATGGTCTTTGGAAGAAAAAATTCAGTTCTGATGGCTAACTTGCTGGGTGATGTGCTGACCAGCAACCTGGTGGGGTGGGGGGACCAAGTCCGAGTCCTTGTCCCCAGCGTAGGGCATGATCCCTCAGAGAGGTGATTGTTAAATATTTAATTAATGAACACTGGACGTTCAAGCACATCAGAGTGGTTTTTTTTTTCCTCCATTCATTTACTTCCCTAAAAGTGCCTGGGAAAGCCTCTGTCGTTCCCAGCAGTATTAAGTGCCTGCTGCTCTAAGGTCAGTAGCTACTTTTCACTTAATTATTCTTGTAAACTGCTTTCTTTCCCATGGTGGATGTGTTACTGAGTGAGGTAGGGAAGGAGATATTTCTCAGCAAAGGTTCCAGAACATAGACTTCAGCTACAATCTCTTTCCCTCAGCATGATCTCCTTGTAGGGTCTTTAGGACCATGTCATGTTGGTTGTTTAATTGCTTCAGTGGTGCTGCATCCTCATATCTACTGGTGCTTTTGATATTTGGAAATGCTAAAAAAATTTTTGAATCCAAACTGCTTAACCTAGTGGGTAAACCTGCTGGGTAACACAATTTGGGTATAACAAAGTAATTTTATTTCCTGTGGCTCATGCTTGACTCTAAAAGCCACTATAAAATACAAATTCCACATATAGTTAGAGTACTATGATGGAATGTGTGCAGTTTTTTTTTTTTTTTTTTTTTGGCATGTGGGATCTTAGTTCCCTGACCAAGGATCGAACTCGTGCCCCCTGCATTGGAAGCATGGAGTCTTAACCGCTGGACCATCTGGGAAGTCTTATTGCAGAAATGTTTTGAAGGAACTACTTTAACCAGATTCCTATGAATGTGTAATTTCCAGCCTGATGGTTTTATTTTCATAGAAGGAGAGAAACAGCTTCATGAAGGATGCTTCATTTTCTAGTTTTGTAGTCAGACCTTGAAGTATTTTAGTCACAACTGCATCAGGGCTCCCAGGCCATCTGTTATTACTGAGACTCTTATCCCTGTGCTTTAAATCTGACCCGGACCTTTATTCCTCTTCCTTATTAAATCTTTGCACTCTAGGGTTTGCACATGCTAGACCCTTTCCTCCTGGCAGCCTCCTTGGACATACCTCTGACTTCCTTGTCTGAAGTGGAACCAGGTGACTGCCGTCACCATTCTCCCAAGCACAGATGGTTTCAGCTGTCTATGCAGCCGGGCGGTAGGCCTTCCACCTCAGTCCAGCTGAGTTCTTCTCAGGAGCCACGGCTCTTCCCAGGGCTGTGTAACCAGCTCTGCCGTCCCCCTTCTGCTGACGTCCTGGGTGTGATAGAACTGGGATTCTAGTGCAGGCTGTCTAACACCTGAATTTATGCTCTTTAACCTCCAGGTGGAATCTGCATTCCTGCAAATGTTCCCCTCTCTTCACCCCAGCCTCAATTATTTTAGGTTCTGTTTGCAAGGACACCAGAAGCCTAGACTTTGGCTCATCTTTCTCTCTATTCCTACCTCTCTCCTCCTTCTGGGTTACTCCAGCATCCACATGGAGCACCTGCAAAAGCTCTGTCGTGTCTACTCCCAGGGGGTCAGCAGTCCTCGCTTCTGCCTCCCCTTAGCTGTCCACTCCCTTAGTGGCATCATGGGTCTTATCAGGAGGAACTGTGCCCACCTCCATCATTTCTCCTTGACAGCGCCTCCTCTCGTCCTTCACATCCACTTGGCTACCTCATTTCAGCAGTTGGTTGATCTCCATTGCTTTCTCACTGTCAGTTACCTCCTACTGTCTGGTCTTAACTTCGCTCCTTGTCCGCCTGGTCCATTATTATCCTTTCTTCTTCCTCTTGCTCCTCTCCACATATTGAACTCGTCTAGCTAAGTCCCAGCCTTAGTTGGTTCTGATCACTCACTTTCTCTCTTCCTGAGCATCTGAGTATTGCAGTAAAATGGAACATACCTGAGCTCATTTGTCACTTTAAATGCATGAGCACAAGCATCAAGTAAGGACTCCATCATGCTCAGAAATCCTACTTTTCTGACTTAGAAATTCCCTTTCTGACTTTCTACGATATCAGTATTTTTACTTTCTCTCTCCAGGCCTCCCTCTCAGCTGCTGGTCATGACTCAATGAAAATAGAAGCCAGCAGGCAAGAGCCAGTTTGTGTTCTTACCACCAGACCCACAGGTCTCCCCGCCGAGCCTGGGCCCAGCCTTTTCACAGGTGTTCCTTAGAAGGCTAGTCCCTCCCTCTGTGTCAGGCACTGGCCCTTCCAGTTTGCCCTTCTGTCTGCTGGATGTTTTCCCTTCTCTGCTGATCATTCCATCAACCTTTGTAAACATTCTTTTAGTGTTGCTGCTGCTGCTGCTAAGTCACTTCAGTCGTGTCTGACTCTGTGTGACCCCATAGATGGCAGCCCAACAGGCTGCCCCATCCCTGGGATTCTCCAGGCAAGAACACTGGAGTGGGTTGCCGTTTCCTTCTCCAATGCATGGAAGTGAAAAGTGAAAGTGAAGTTGCTCAGTCATGTCCGACTCTTTGCGACCCCATGGACTGCAGCCTACCAGGCTCCTCCATCCATGGGATTTTCCAGGCAAGAGTACTGGAGTGGGGTGCCATTGCGTTCTTCGTCTTTTAGTGCAGAGCTCCTTAATCTAGTCCAGAGGCTGCTTTCCTGCTATAGAGTGAGTTCTGGAGTCTGAATCTGGGGAAGGTGGTGATGAGTTGACATCTATATTTTGTCTAACCTTGAACTGAATTTGTTCATTTCTTCTGTTAGGAATGTAGGCAACAACCCAGCCACCTTAGCAGTAGCAGGAAGTTTGTCCTCAGTGAAATCCTAGGTATCTTCAAGTGGCATTTTTGTTGTGGCAGATATCTTGAATATTGTTTACCTTCGCCAGTACTTTGAAATTACCATCATTAATTCACCTGCCAGTAGGTCTTTTAAAAAAAATATTTATGTATTTAATTTACTTATTTGGCTGCACCAGGTCTTAGTTGCAGCGCTTGGAATCTTCGATCTTTGTTGCAGCATGTGAACTCTCAGTTATGGCATGCCAGATCTAGTTCCCTGACTAAGGATTGAACCCGGGCCCCCTACATTGGAAGCGCAGAGTCTTAGGACCAGTGGGGAAGTGCCTGCCGTTAGGTCTTCTTATTTAATGTGTTGACCAGGAAGCTGGTATCTTACATTACTATATCATAGATATAAAAAAAGTTCTTGGTAACTATTTCAGTATAATTACTTTCCTTTATAATCTTGTGTATTTTATTTTATGCATTTGAAAACGTCATTTTGAGGTGGGGCCTGTAGATTTCACCCGACCACCAAAGGAGTAGGTGGCACGTGAAGATGAATCACGCCCGTGGGGATCTGTCTGTCTCAGAATAACACTGACCAAGCACACCCGCCCCTCACTTGGTTCCACATCCCCAGCGCCACTTCTGGCCTGCGATGCTCCCACTCAGAGGAAAGCATCTTGAATGAGGGGCTTGCGCTTGCCATTCCTGCCTCTTCCCCTCTAGTTTTCTCTTTACCCACCTGAGCCCGTTTGCTGTCCGCAGCCCTCCTTGGACTTGAGGTCGGGTCAGACTGCCAGGATCTCACACCTTGTGGATCCTTCTTTGTCCTCACTCCGCCTTTGGCGGAATTTGACTGGGTCAATTGCTCCCTCCTCCCCTGGACACTCTCCCCTGGCTTTTAGACTCTTCGTTCTGTGCTTTTCCTCCTGCCTCCCTCTGGACTTCTCCCCATTCTGACTGTTTCGTCTCCTCTGGCTTCAATGTTAGTCTCATATATTCCATGGTTTTATTTACTTTTTATTATTAAATTCTTATTTTGAAATAATCTCAGACTTTATAAATGTTGCCAAAATACCTCAGAGAATTCCTGGTACCTGCCCTCCAGTTTCCTGAATGTTGGCATTATACTGTTTGCCTTGTCATCCTTTCTCTCATTACATGCTTGTGTATAATTTTTTCCCCCCAAACCATTTTAGAGTAAGTTCCAAACATGACATTTCTTTATTCTAACTACTTCAGTGTGCATTTTCCTAAAAACAAGTACCTTCTCTTACACAGTACAGTAATCCAAATTAGGAAATGGATGTTGCTCTAGTACTGTTACCTCATTTACAAACCTAATGTATATAAGTTTTGCTACTTAGAGTAAAAGAGAAAAACAACTTCTCCCCATCCAGATTCACTCTGGGCTCACACACTGCATTTAAGCTGTCATATCTCTTTGCTCTTTTACAATCCAGAACAATTTCTCAGTCTGTCTTTGATTTGAGTACCTTGACAGTATTTTGTAGCGGAGGCTAGTTTGTGGCATGCCCCTCGATTGGGACTTTTTTGATGTTTCCTCAGCCAAGTCCAGTACTCTTGCCTGGAGAATCCCATGGACGGAGGAGTCTGGTAGGCTACAGTCCATGGGGTCGCTAAGAGTTGGACATGACCGAGCGACTTCACTTTGACTTTTCACTTCCATGCATTGGAGAAGGAAATGGCAACCCACTCCAGTGTTCTTGCCTGGAGAATCCCAGGGACGGGAGAGCCTGGTGGGCTGCCGTCTATGGGGACGCACAGAGTCGGACACGACTGAAGCGACTTAGCAGCAGCAGCCAAGTCCAGAGGCATCGATTCGTCTCGGGCAGAGACACTGCAGATGCGTGCTGCTCAGTACATCATATCAGGAGAACGTGACACCAGTGAGCCGAGTTACTGATGATTATCGCTCTTCTGTTTACTTTTAGAAAAACACACGTACAGTACGTCATCTGTTAACCAATTCTAAGTATACAGTTGGCTGGTATTAAGTACATGCATATTGTTGTGCAGCTTTTGGTGTTTGGAATGTTGATCAGACTTCTTCAATTAGGTTTAGCATCCACTGATGAGTCTTGCTTGAGACAGTTATTACTGCTGACAAATGATGATTTTCTAACTTCATCATTGGTTCCACAGTTTGTTAACTGTCCCATGACTTGTAATGCCCCCCTTTATCCTGATGACACCTGAATTTGTATCTCAGCACCTTTCTCCTAAGCTTTAGCCTTTTATTTGTAGCTCTTCATTTATATGTACATCCCTAGATGATTTAATATGTCCAGGAGGTAGCTTTTGGCTTTATTGGGACAACTGTGTCCATTTATTTTACTCACTGTGTGTGGCTGTTTTCATGTTACAAAGATGTTGAGATCTCATGTTGCCATAGAGATCTCCATATGGCCCATAAGCCTAAAATGTTTCTTGTTTGTCTCTTTAAGGAAAGGTGTACTGATCTCTGATCTAAGCGGTTATCTCCTGCCTGGACAACCACAGTGAACAGTTCCTTCTGGCTGACCTCCCTACTTCAGTTCTCATAGAAGTCCAGATGGTCTTTTAAAAACATGGAGCAGGGCTTCCGTGCTGGTCTAGTGGTTAAGAATCTGTCTTGCAATGCACATGGGTTTGATCCCTGGTCCAGGAAGATTCCATATGCAGTAGGGCAGCTAGCCCGTACATCACAGCTACTGAACCTGAGTGAGCTCTAGAGCCTGTGCCCGCCATAGCTAGAGAGTAGCCCCTGCTGTCTGCAACTGGAGAAAGCCCGTGCGCAGCAGCAAAGACCCAGTGCAGCCAAAAATAAATAAGTAAATAATTTTTAAAAAGTACATGAAAATAACGGAGCAGATAATGTGATTATTGTGCTTAAAGCCTTGCAACAGCATCCCGTTGTCCTTAGAATAAGTAAATTCTTACCGTGGCCTCTAAGGGCCCGTGTAATCCTGCCCCATCCTCTGCAGCCTGACATTATTCCGTTCTCCTGCTTACAGCTTCCTTCTCTGGAACTGTTTCTGGAACAGTCCAAGCCATTTCTGTCCTCTGGGCATTTATGTCTGTTCCCTGCCTGAAATACTCTTCCCCCAGTTCCTGCGTGTCTGATCCATGCTCACCTTTTGGGTCCTCCTGCCTGGTGGCCTTCTTTGGTCGTCCTAAGGTTGTTCCCTTCACTACAGAGCAGGACGCATCTACCTTGTTCATCATTAGCTCACCGGCACCTGGTATGGTGCCTGGCACAGTGTACATGCCAAATTACAATTTATTGAGAGATGAATGAACGAATGAGCACATGGAGTGAATGAAATAAGACACATACATTTCAAAATCACTTGCTGTTTCCATTGATTTTTTTTTTTTTTTGAGCTGTAGTCAAATATGGTCTTTCCCAAGTATTTTAGACTCTGTGGTTTGTTACAAAATTTTTTATGATAAACAGTGACTTCTGCTAATACACACTTTTAAAAATTCTGTTCAGGAATTCCGTACTTAAATCAGGAAGAAGAAAGACAGTTAAGAGAGCAGTATGATGAGAAGCGTTTGCAGTCCAACGGCGCAGGTGCTCTGTCCTACACGTCTCCTAACACTTCAAAGTGTCCCGTGACAATTCCTGACGATCAGAAGAAGTTTATTGACCAAGTAGTGTAAGTTCCTAAACTGAAAGCAGACGTGCGATGAGACGTGTGTCTTGGGGCAGGATCGATGCCTGTATCTCAGGCTTGTGATACCCACACACAGCGCACACAGAGGGTGATGTGAGGGCAGGATTTAATTGTGGCATACCTGAGTTTGTGTTATATGTTGTTCAATCGCTGAGTTGTGTCCGTCTCTTTGCGACCCCATGGACTGCAGCATGCCAGGCTTTTCTGTCTTTCACTGTCTCCTGAAGTTTGCTCAGACTCATGTCCATTGAGTTGGTGATGCCATCCAACCATCTGCTGTCAATTGTAAATGGAGTTTTGTGTACTGTGCGCAGAATTGCCATGTGTCACCAGGCCTGAGACTGCCTTGGCAAGGGGGCAGACCTCTTGTGTGGACCACAGGCCTGACAGCCACTGTTCCCCCAGAGGCAGAGGCCCATCCAGATATTGCAACATATCTGTGTTTTTTTTTTTTTTTCTGTTGTGGTGAAGTTCTGACAAGCAAATGTGCCACGGGAGGAGCGTCTGGTTTTGCTTAGTTTAGTTATCAGTATAACTGCTGACTCATTGGAAAAGACCCTGATGTTGGGAAAGATTAAAGGTAGAAGGAGAAGAGGGTGACAGAGGATGAGATGGTTGAATGGCATTACTGATTCAATGGACATGAACTTGGGCAAACTCTGAGAGATGGTGAGGGAGAGGGAAGCCTGGCATGCTGCAGTCCATGTTGTTGAGACGTGGACATAACCTGGCGACTGAACAACAGACTACTTGGCAACTGAATAACAAAACTACTTGACTAGGAAAGTAAAAATGTAAATCACTTGTATCAATGAATCCTTGAGAAGTTGTCACTGACTCATTAATAACAATGACAAAAAGAATCTGCCAAAGTAAAGTATTTTAAGCCTTACTGAACTAAAAAGTTATGATTTGGTAAAATTACATTGTCATATGTTACTGCTTTTGAGTATGGTGGTTCTTTTGATTGATGACTTCGTTCCTTAATGATGCTGATGGTCATATTTTTATTCTAATTCTTCAGAAAGAAAATAGAAGATTTATTACAAAGTGAAGAGGACAAGAACTTGGATTTAGAGCCATGTACTGGGTCAGTTGCCTTGAATATTTTCACTTGTTCTTTTTTGGGAAAGGTAGATGATTTCTGGCATGTGCTCTTCTTGGTCTCTTAAAAACATTCATAAATAGTCTTTTTATTATAGGTATGTTCCCAAGATTTCAGCACTAACTTTAGTGTTAACGCAGTGGGGAGCATGGTATATTGAGACACTGAATGAGTGCTTTGTCCTGTCCTGGAGGGAAGAAAACTGTTATGCACCTCTGCTTTAAGACATGCTCAAGAGTGCGTAATTATTGTAGCCTTGATGTGTGCTTCATACAGAAAGACTTCAGAAGAGCCAGAGTCCATTGTTAGGCTATTTCTGTCCTTTTCATTTCTCTCTGCAGTAAAAAGCATCGGTGTTTCAGAGTCAGTAATTGAAACAGCCTGCTTTCCTTCCTTCTCCTTTGTGACTAGCTTCAACAGAAGTGTTTTAATGCATCTGTCTACTTAAAATTCTGTTCATACAGCCACAGGAGGTAATATTTTGGTTTGATAAGGACTTCTGCCTCTTTTATAAAGGCAGTATAATAATAGCAGTGATAAAGAGCATTTTCAATTCATTAGTTCTCTTGGAGAAGGGAATGGCTACTTCAGTATTCTGGCCTGGAGAATTCCATGAACTGTTCCATGGGGTCGCAAAGAGTTGGACATGACGGAGCGACTTTCACTTTCACGTTCAGTTCATTGATTCGGCTGTGTCGGGACACAGTTGTGGCACACGGGCTTGTCTCGCAGCTTGTGTGGTGTGTGGACTGAGTTGCCCCTTGGCATATAGGATCTTAGTTCCCCGACTAGGGATCAAACCCGAGTCCTGTCCATTGAAAAGTGGATTCTTAACCACTGGACCACCAGGGAAGTCCCAGTAAAGAGCATTTTGATGAAGAAAGGTGGTGAGGAATCCTCCCACCTCAAGCATCCTCTCTGTTCTTTTTTGCATGTTAACTGTCACTTCTAATGAAGCCTCTTTTAAAACTTATGTGGTCTTTCCCAACCAGTGCTTGGTCAGTTTGAATTTTGCTTCAATGATTGCAAATTAATACCTTTTCATTTGTTTTCGTAGGTTCCAAAGAAAACTGATTTATCAGACTTTGAGCTGGAAGTAAGTGTTTATATTATACATGAGGGCTCTGTGAGGGACCCAGGATTAAAAAATTAAAAGCAGTTTTTTAGCCTTTATTTCATTTTTGATGTTCTGCTGGTTTTGGTGACTTGACCATACTGTGTTCTTGGGCAGTGCTTCATTTTGTTACTGTTTTCCCCCCAATTTCTTAAGTTAAATACCCGCTTAATTTATTTGCTCTTGCTTCTTAGTAGCTGCTGTAAAGGCTTTACAGTTTTCTTTTAATGATCGATTTGGCATATCCTAAATTGAAGTATTATTTGAAGGTATATGAAGGTATGTGTAGTACCTTTGAAGGTATATAATAAAGTTTGGCTTTAAGACCTGGGAAATACTCAGGTGAATGGTCTTTGTTTTTCTTTTTTGAAACAGGATAATTTTTACTTAGATTCTTGTCATTTAATTTATGCAGCTTAAAATATTTAATTATATTAGGCTGCCTTCTTTACTATATTTCAGTAGCATTGTACACAAAATTTTTAATTTCATACTTTTGCTGTTTATAAGAAATACTGAAATAAAGTAGATTAAATGAAAGGTGAATGCTTTTTCTAAAGCAGGGATTAGACCATGGGTGGGTTTCAGGAGGCCTGTGAATCTCCTGAAATAATGTCCAAAATTTTGTATGTGTTTTTTTCCGGAGGTGTTTCCATTAGTTTAGTTATATTTTCAAGTAAATCTCTTAACTTAGCAGTTGAAGGTCAGGATTGGAGAGATGGATGTTTGCACTTGACTTTGTTTGGGGTTCTTGTTCTTTCGTTAGAATCTGCCAGTGAATTTACTTTGACCAGACCAGGAAAAGGGCCATTATTATTTGATCAGGCTCCTTTCTTCTCATGTTATCCTTGCAACATACTCCCTATGGATTCCAGATTCCTCTCCTTGGCAGATGCCAACTACTGTGCAAGCTTACCACAGAGTTACTCATCTCAAACCTCCCCTGTGTGTGCCCCAAACCATCTAAAGAGACCTTCAAAATTTCACTTAGGAAGTAAGCATTGTGACATTTAGAAGCAAGATTTGACTGTGAAGTAATGTGTTGACTGTATTATATGATGCCTGACATTTCAGAAACTGTCTAAGTCCTAAAAACTTAATTTGAAATGAGATACATTGCTGTATTCTAAGAGCAGAGATAGGGAAACATTTGGAAACTGAAATATTATGGAATAGGCTTACTCTACAGTCTTCCTGTAGTGATATTTATTGCATACTTAATAAAACTGATGTAATGAAATTATAGCTATATAGTTGTTTTAAAAGTACTTTAGGGTCTTAGCTGTCATTATCTCATCTGTTGATAAGCACGTTTTCTTTCTTTTCTTTAGGTATCCCAAAGGCATTCATGTTGAGACTTTAGAAACTGAAAAGGTAACCCCAAGGCTTATCCAGGGCCAACATTAAATGCACTGAACCAGTGCCATAGTAATCAAATACAAAGTGCAGTCAGATCAGGAAGTTGAAAATCAGAGTTGACTCCCATACGCATGAGCTGGGCGACATTGGACAAGTCATTTCCCCGCTGCCAGCCTCAGTTTCCTCATTTGTAAATCCACTCATGAGCATGGTGATGATGAGCTCTACTGTCTCACGGCTTTTTAAAAAGTAGTGGATGGAACTGAACTTTGTAAACTTGAGAGCATGCAAATGTTAGTACGTGTTCTCATCATCACAGAAAGCTGGTATGCATGGTACTCCTGGAGTAATTGCTTCTTGTTACATGGGCCACTAAAATTAGGTTTTAGAATCTGGGGCATAAGCATGCTGTCATCATGTATTCCCAGAGAGCAGTGATAGAACCGAAATGGGTAATGGTGGGCTGATGGTGGGTTCCTTTGACGGAACTATAGAATTTTAGAATTTATTTCATTTCTGTAACAGTTGATATCTGGCTGTCCTTTTTATAATGCAGAGTGAGAACTTTTCCTACCGTGTCTGATAAATGTTGTCCACGTTCCATTGCCAAGAATGTGTTGTCCAAAATGCCTGTTTAGTTTTTAAAGATGGAACTCCACCCTTTGCTTGGTTTTAAGTATGTATGGAATGTTATGATAGGAATAGTAGTAGTGGTGGTCAGACAGATGGAAATGGTGCGGAGACAAAAATATACATGTGAAATAAACTCAGTATTTTGAAAAAAAAAAAAAAAGAATTTGGTTCTTGTTCTTAAGTGAGATGTATAATTAAGAGATTATGTATTAAATCTTGCTAGAAGATAAATCTCAAACTTTGACACAGGAGATTTTGTGGTGTTTGATTGATCCAGAATGCAGTGTGAGAAAGAAGATGCTAGTTACCCGACAAGTTACTGGAAAATCCAGGATTTTTCTCTTATGTTAATAAGATACAATACAGAAATTTTTTAAATTGAGGTAGGGTTGACTTACAGTATTAGTTTTAGGTATATAATATAATGATTTAAATTTATATGGGTTACATAGAATTTTTATTTTAAAACCAACTATTTTGAAATCCATGTTCAAGTACAACATCTTAGTGTCCATTATGGAGTGTCTTACTCTCACAGTCTCTTGATATTTATAATTGACTCTGTTGGGGTGAATTAATAAATCATAGGAAAATGTCATGGAAACATGGAGATGAGTTCTAGTTTGTAAAGCAACAACTCAACTTTGGTGGCATTTCAAGATACTTTGAATGTGTTTTTCCCCTGAAAGACTGTGCACTGATAAAAAATTATAACTTCTAATGGTGGCAGAACCTGAATTTCAAGAGGGTGAGGCGGGTCGGGTAGCTTCCAGAAAATTGAATATCTGCCTTATGTCTTTTAGAAAGAGCGATACATTGTTATCAGCAAAGTAGATGAAGAAGAACGCAGAAGAGAGCAGCAGAAACACGCTAAGGAACAGGTGACTGAACTACACTCATTTCCTTTGGGTGAGAAATGCCAAGAGAATTGTAGAGCTTTTGTTAGATTCAATTTAGTGAATCATTTTCTACCATAGAAGAGTTGAATTCATAGCAAAACCTGAAAGAGAATGAGGGTAGGTATTTAGATGTAGCCAGCAAAGTGAGGGTGGCATTGTGGTGGACTGTCTTCACCTCCGTGAAGCCATCTCAGAGCAAGAGTTAGTGGCTATCATTCAGACTTTGTGTCACTGAGCATCTCAGCCCATTAAGTGATCTCACCGTGGCTAAATTCAGGCCCGGTTAACTAGTTTTCCTAAAACAAAGTTGAGACGATATGGGCCTACAGATGCATGCTCATAGTTAACGTTGGAACCTCACTCTAGTTGTCCTCTGGAGAATGGTTTCGAGCAGGAAGACTAGTTAAGCTGAAGAGTAACCAGCTAAGAGACACCAGTGGCCTTAAACAGGAGAAAGTGAAGTGGAAGTGTTAAATGGTCTTTCATGTCCAACTCTTTGCGACCTGATGGACTGTAGCCCACCAGGTTCCTCTGTCCATGGAATTCTCCAGGCAAGAATACTGGAGTGGGTTGCCATGCCCTCCTCTAGAGGGGCTTAGCTTTGAGAACAGGTTTTTTTTTTTTTTTCTTTTAAAAAAAATATTGTCTTAAAAAATTTAATTCTGGTAAAATATGTAACATGAAATTTACCATCTTTGCCATTTTGAAGTGTTCAGTTCTGTACTGTTAAGTACATTCACATTGTCCTACAACCATCACCACCATCCATCTCCAGACTATTTTTATCCTGCAAAATTGAAACGCTATACCCATTAACTAGTAACTTCCCACTCCTCCCATCCCCCAGCCTCTGGTACCCACCGGTCTACCTTCTGTCTGTGAATTTGACTCCTCTCAATGCCTCACATAAGTGGAATTGGATAGTATTTGTCTTTCTGTTACTGGCTTTGTTCATTTAGCGTAATGGCATTTTGGGTTCATCTTTATTGTAGCATGCATCACAATTTCCTTTCTTTTTGAAGTCTGAATAATATTCTATATACCACATTATGTTTGTCCATTTACCTGTTTATGGACTCTTGTGTTGCTTCTGTCTTTCGGTTCTTGTGACTAATGCTGCTCTGAACATGGTTGTCAAGGACTCTCTTGAGTCCTTGCTTTCAATTCTTTGGGGCATATACCCAGGAGTGGAATTGCTGGATCATATGATAATTCTATTTTTAATTTTTTGAGGGACTACCATGCTATTTCCCACGTGACTGTACCACTTTTCATTCCCACCAACAAAGTACAAGTGTTCCAATTTCTCCACAAAACCACCAGTGCTTTTCAGACTCAAGAGTAGTTTAAGGAGGTAAACAATTTCAGTGAGGGTGAAGTGGGAGAGCAGGGGGCTTGCAGGTTCCTGGGAATTAAACTGGACCTAGTGAATTTTTTTTGTTTTAATTTAAATTTTTGACCATGCCACACAGCATGCAGGATCTTAGTTCCCTGACCAGGAGTAGAACCCATGCCCGTTGCAATGGAAGCACAGTCTTAACCCCTGGACCAGGGACATCCCAGGAGAAGAGTCATTAAGTAATTTAGCTGTGAAGAGATAAGGAGAAGGAGAATGGTTCTCTAGAGTTTAGAGTTAAGGAAGGGATTTCAAGATAGGAAAGAAATTGAGTCTGTTTAAGCACCGTCATGAAGAAGACAGGAGAGAAGAAGCTGAGTGGGAATGCGTCTCAGTGTGATGCTATAAAAATTTTGTAAAAATGCATTTGACCAGGAAAAAAGACAGCGGGGTGGTGGGGGGGGGCTTCCCTGGGGGCTCAGTTAGTAAAGAATCCTTCTGTAGCGCAGGAGGATCCTTGGGTTGGGACAATCCCCTAGAGAAGAGAATGGCAACCCACTCCTGTATTCAGTATTCTTGCCTGGAGAATTCCATGGACAGAGGAGCCTGGTGGGCTACAGTTCATGGGGTCAAAAAGAGTCTGACACGACTGAGCAACTAAGCACTCACTCAGGAAAAAAAAAAAATCAGAGAATTCTTGATTAACAGATGGTCTGAGTGGTTCTCCTCAGAATGGAATGCAGTATTGATTTGGCCAGCAGGTGGCAGCTTTTAAAAGTCCCTGTTTATAAGACAACTTCTCGTTTAGTCCTTAAGTTGTATCAGACTCTGCAACCCTATGGACTGTAGCCCACCAGGTTCCTCTGTCCATGGGATTACCCAGGCAAGAATACTGGAATGGGTTGCCATTTCTTCCTCTAGGGGATCTTTCTGACCCAGGGATTGAACCCATGTCTCCTGCATTGGCAGATGGATTCTTTACTGCTGAGCCACCAGGAAGCCCCTCAAGGCAGCTTGAGGGATATGGAAATTTCAACAGTTGATTGGAAGTGATGGGTATACCCTAGCACTGTTATCTTAGTAACTAGTGAATAGTTTGCCACTTGCTCAGCCCTCTCTCTGAAACAGAAAAATGGTACATGCAGAAATCATTTCCAACACACTTGTTTGGGGGTGATGGACTCAAAGCAAACAAAAGTCATCTAACTGGATATAAAATTTCAGTCTCTGGTTTTTTTTTTTTTTTTTTTTTTGCTTAGATTCAATAAAGAACTCATTCAAATAAGGAACATATATATTTCAATAGTTGGTGTTTTGTTTTGTTTTTAAATTAGGAAGAACTGAATGATGCCGTGGGATTTTCTAGAGTCATTCATGCCATTGCTAATTCGGTAAGTGAAACACACTTTGTAATTAATTTCCTGGACATAACATTTACTGTGAAATGCCAAGTTATCATTGCAAATCCATCATCTGGTCACATTGATGTTAGAATGTTTTCCTGGTCTGGAGGGAGAAGTTAGAACTTCATAAAGATAGCTTGTTGTCATAATGTGCTCAGTGTGACATTGTAATTGCTGAATTACATCCAAACCATTTTTTCAGAAAGCATTTCTATTAAAATGCAGAAGAGGATTATACTGTGATGGCCTTATGTGGCTCCATGAAACTGATATTTATTATTCTCAAAACCAACAAGAAGCAGAATAGCAAACTAAAGAATATGAGGAGAAATAATCCAGTGTTTGAAACCTTGTATTCCTTCATTAAAAGAAATCTAGAGGATAAAAATAATTGTGTTGAATTCTTCCACTTAATTGAATCTTGTATCTTTGTTTTTAAAATAATCTTATTTATTTATTTATTTTGGCTGTGCTGGGTCTTTGTTGCCGTGAGGGCTTTTCTCTAGTTTCAGCGAATAGGGGCTACTCTCTAGTTGCGATGCGCGGGCGTCTCATTGCGGTGACTTCTCTTGTTGTGGAGCACAGGCTCCAGACCACGTGGGCCTCAGTAGACATGGCACATGGGCTCAGTAGTTGTGTCTCCTGGGCTCTAGAGCACAGGCTTGATGGTTGTGGCACACGGGCTTAGTTGCTCCCCAGCATGTGGGATCTTCCCGGGCCAGGGATTGAACCTGTGTCTCCTGTATTGGCAGGCAGATTCTTTACCACTACCCCAGAGAAGCCCTGAATTAATTATATCTTGATAACATTTGATGCATTTAAAAAATGTGTCAACTGTTTATGTAAATGTGCTGGAGGATTCTGTGATAGATATAGTAGATATTTTCCCTTGTTTCTTACATCCTTTAAGAAAAGAAGCACACCCATCTTGCAGAGAGAAACTGGGTCTTGCTGCTGGTTGTTCTGTTGAGTTACCCATCCAAGTCACACTGCTTGCCTGATGCTAAACTTCCTGGAGTCCGAGACTTCCTTGTCCTTGAGTAGCTGGCCTAGGGAGAAGGATTTGTCTCCCTGGAGGAGTCATCTTGTCCCTTAAATGCTGAGCCCTGCATCGGGGAAGCTTGAGGGCAGTGCTTCAGGAGTCCGTGGTTGTCTCAACAGTAGGTGCAGCCTTGTCACACAGGAGCACTTTTGGGGAGGCAGCCACTGGCCCTGGGAAGGGGTAAACAGAACTTAGACCTTGAGAGAGAGAAGGGCTGGCTCCTCAGGAGCTCTTTCAAGTAAATGATATTACTGGAACAGAATAGAACCAGGGATGAGCCTGGAGAAAAACAAAGGTGTGGGTCTCTTGAGAAGTAGCCAAAAAGCTAGTTTAGAACTCAACATTTCAAAAAACTAAGATCATGGCATCTGGTCCCATCACTTCATGGCAAATAGATGGGGAAACAATGGAAACAATGACAGACTTTTTCTTGGGCTCCAAAATCACTACAGGTGGTGACTGCAGCCATGAAATTAAAAGACACTTGCTCCTTGAAAGAAATGCTGTGACAAACCTAGATAGCGTATTAAAAAGCAGAGACATCACTTTGCCAACAAAGATCCATATAGTCAAAGTTACGGTTTTTCTAGTAGTCATGTATGGATGTGAGAGTTGGACCGTAAAAAATGCTGAGCACTGAAGAATTGATGCTTTTGAACTGTGGTGTTGGAGAGAAGACTCTTGTGAGTGCCTTGGACTGCAAGGAGATCAAAGCAGTCAGTCCTAAACTAAAGGAAATCAGTCCTGAATATTCAGGGTCTGAAAAGACCCTGATGCTGGGAAAGATTTAAGGCAGAAGGAGAAGAGGGTGACAGAGGATGAGATGGTCAGATGGCATCACTGATTCAATGGACATTAACTTGGGTAAACTCCACAAGATGGTGGGGGACAGGGAAGCCTGATGTGCTGCAGTCCAAAGAGTCAGGATATGACTGATCAACAGCAACAAGATTGTGTGTATCCAGAGAAGCAGAGAGGGCTTCCCTGGTGGCTCAGTGGTGAAGAATCTGCCTGTAATGCAAAAGTCTTGGGTTTGATCCCTGGATTAGAAAGATCTCTTGGAGAAGGGAATGGCAACCCACTCCAGTATTCTTGCCTGGTATATTCCATGGACAGAGGAGCCTGGTGGGCTACAGTCTATGAGGCCACAAAGAGTTGGACATGACCGAGAGGCACACACACCCACACAGAAGTAGAGGGGAGTTTCTGGTTGTGTTTGCTTACATTATACACACTTAACCAGCCGTTTTCAGAGCAGTGGTGGATTGACTGAAGCTGTCCCTGAAACAGATGTGGGGCAGCAGTTGGCTTTGAGCTCCCATAACCAGCATGATGGTTTAGGGGGCTTTTCCAAGATGGGGGCATTTGTTTGCCTTGTACAAACAATTCAGATCCTTGAGCCAGCTGTGCCTCTATTTTTCCTCTCTGTGGTCCCTCTTCTGCAGAGTGATTCATGGCAAGTTGTGGACCATTCGTAGTGCGTGTCACAGAGCATACCGTGATAAAAATTTAGCCCTGTTTATTAGTGATCCAGACATTTAAAATTTAAGTCACATACTTTACAACTACTAACATAGTTGAGCTCTGTATAGCCAGTGAACAAGTAAACACTCTGTATTAGACCAGATTCTTTCCCCGTCATTCTTAGTAAGGAATCTGTTTTCTCTAGTTTTAAAAAAAATTCGTATTAATTTTTCACCCACAGAAAAACTGGTAGAGGATTTCTATACGCCCGTCACCTGGTGACACCTGATGTTACTGTCTTGTATAACCACACAGTTGCAAAACCATGAAATTAGCCTTGGTACAATATTATGAGCTAACTTGAATTTAACCTGTTTTTCCTCTAAGTCCTTTTTCTATTGATGGTTCTATCTAGGATCCCACATTGAGTTTACTTGTTATTTCTCCTTACTCTTCTGCAGTCTGTAGTTTACTTTGTCTTTTATAACCTTGATGTTTTTAAAGAGTATTGATTGATTGTAATTGTGTCAGGTGTCCCTTGGTTTGGATTTGTTTGATCTTTTCTCACGTAGGATTGAAGACACAGTTTTGGCAGGCAGACCACAGAAATGATGGTTCATGACGTTGACCCCCATCACTCAGTTCAGGTGGTGTCTGCTGGGTCTATGCACTGTAGAGTTACTGTTTTCCCTTTTGTAGTTAATAAATATATTGGGGGCGATATTTTGAGATGCTGAAAACCCTGTTTTTTCTTGAGCTTTTGCCAGTGACAGCATCTGTCGGTGGATCTTGCCTGCAGCCGTCATTACTGTGGTATTCTAGTGGCGAGTTTGTGTTTCCCTCTTTCTCCATTTGTTTCTGGAAATCTTCTAGAAGAGCCGCCCCTGCTCCCCTTCTGTTAATCCTTTTTTTTTTTTTTTTTTTGGACTCAGAGAAACTTATTTCATTCTACATATCTTTAAACAATTTGTTTATTTGGCTGCAGCAGGTCTTAGTTGCAGCGTGCAGGCTCTCTAGTTGTGGCACACAGGCTTAGTAGTTGGGGCTTGCGGGATGAGTTGCTCCAAGGCATGTAGGATCTTAGTTCCCTGATTAGAGATCGAACTGACATCCCCTGCAGTAGAAGGTGGATCCTTAACCACTTGACCACCAGGGAAGTCCCCATTGTATAGATTTATCTCTTAATTTAAAAACATTATTTATTTATTTATTTGTTTCTGGCTGTGCTGTCTTCATTGCCGCCTGTGGGCTTTAGTTGCAGTGGAGCAGGGGCTACTTTTCTCTGGTTGCGGTGCACGGCTTCCCGGTGCAGTGGCTTCTCTTGTTGTGGAGCATGGGCCCTAGAGATGCAGGCTTCTGACGCTGTGGCACACGGGGTAGCTGCCCCATAGCCTGTGGGGTCTTCCTGGACCAGCGATCGAACCGTGTCCCCTGCATTGACAGGTGGATTCCTAAGCCCTGGACCATGAGGGAGGTCCCTCTACAGATTTTAATCTAGTGTTCTTATCATTTATTTTGTTGCTCGGATGGTACCACATGGGCCATTGGTGCTTCTTCAGGCTGGCTCGCCTGTAACAAGCCCCTTCCTTTTCTGAGCACCTCCTTACTTTCTGACGTCACAAGATATTCCACACTCATCTTGTATCTTCCTTTCCTCAGCTCTAGAATCAATGACTTCTCCAAGGAGCCCGGGTTCCTTTTAGAAACCAAGTTCTGGTGCTGGGCTGCTGTGGTGTTACTACTACTAGTTCCCCTCCCTGCACAGAGCTGAGAATGATACATGTGTGTGGCCACGCATGTTTACACACGTTGATATTTCCGTGTCTGACTTACATGCATATTTTAAAAAATGAATTTATACTGATACACGACAGATTCTAGTCCAGTACCACAGGGTTTACTTTTAACCTACTCTCTCTTCTTTGTAACTTTTTTCCCTCCAACACTGGGAATTGCAGTTCTTGTTATCTGCTGTGTTGATGTTACTTCTGTTCTTCCCAGCCACCTTCAGTATGGTCGAGGGCTTCATTTATAATACAGTTAGGTTTATCTTTTAGGGCTTCCATTTTGGGTTTCTTCCTTCTCTGTGGTTTCGATCAATACTTGGTATCTTAGCACTGTGTAGATATTCAGAATGAGAGGATAGCTCATCTGTTGGATTTGGGAGATTTTGTATAGAATTATTTATTTCAGAGGATTATGCTTACCTTTGTGAGTCAAGGAGTATTGCTCTGAAGGTCCACTGGGACATAGAGAAAAGCTCCAGATGCTTTATGTTAAAAATGCTGTCACCTGGCTAGCTAAATCTAAATTGATGTTCCATTTTTGCAGTTTAATTTTTATCAAAATGGACTAATTTATTGCACATATATTGTACCTCGTTGGTTGAAGAGCAGTGAATTTCATTGGAAACAATATTTCGAAACAAGCCCTGTGGAATTTGGCATACATGATGAAGGAAATGGAAACATTCTATTTAATAAAGTTACTTATTTTTTACCTTCTAGCATTGTTATAAGTGTGTCTTTTGAAAATAAGTGAGTTGTTTTGAAGAATACATTTCTGAAATAGATATTTGGAGTTTGTTCACAAATTATTTGACAGTTCAAGGTATCTAGCATTTTCAGTTACATTTTTGAGCTCTTTAATAAAAATTTTGCTACTTCTGATTCTTGTGTTAGTAAAAATTTTACTACTTCTGATTCTTTTGGGTAGAAAATGAATAAAATCAGAGAAAAAGATCAATGAAATCAAAGTCATTTGGAGCTTTTACTTTGCATTCTGGATTTTACACCAGAAGAGGAATGAAGCCAGCCCAAATTTCTTTATTTGCATATCTTTATACATTTTTTTTCCCCTTAGTGTCAAAAAGTAAGTTTAGTACAAAATCCTCATGGAACCAAGCCATACATTTCAAGATACTTAGCATTTTCTGTTTTTTTGAGCTCTTCAATAAAAAGCCCTGATAAAATTTTGCACCAAGGAGTCTTTCCTAACCTTGACTTTTTTCAGGGGAAGCTTGTCATTGGACACAACATGCTCTTGGATGTCATGCACACGTTCATCAGTTCTACTGCCCTCTGCCCGTGGTGAGTGACCTGTCAGCCTGTGTTAAAAATTCTCATCTTCAATACTGAGAAAGTGTTCTTTGTGGGGTGCCGTTCCCTTGTCTGCACCTGTCCCCGAGGGACAGTCTCCTGCACTTGGTTGAATGTTTTTGAAGAGATTTTAAAGGATCTTCGGACATCTGCCATTGCTGGAGCGAGGTTAAACATTTGTTTCGTCTTGATGCCGGAGGTTTGTTTGCTCAGTTAGTGCTGAGCAGGGGTTGCTGAGCCGCAGATGTGGTCTCCGGGTTTGATACTGCTAACGTGAGCCACAGCAGGGCGCTGAAGCAGGGGTGGCTGGGGTAGGGGTGGGGGGCGGGGGTGGGTGGTGGTGCTAGAGGTCTGTAGACTGGGTCAGGTTGTGTAAAAGTCTTGGTTGCTTCTTGCAAGGTAACCCTTAGATTCTCTGTGGACCGTGGTGTTTTGGGACTCTTGGAGCCGTGCGGTCTCAGGGCATCAAAGCACAGAGTCCGGGAGAAGGGCTTCTCTCTGTCTCCTCCTCTTCGCTCCCTGACTGCCTAGGGCCTCATCTTACTGCTGCTCATCACTGCAGTGCCTTGCCTTCATTTACTCCCCCTGTTTTCTGTCCTTCAGTGACCTCACCCGCCTTCTAGAACTTCAGTTGGAGACACCGACATCTTCCTCTCCAGCTGGCATCTCTCCTCAGATCCGGTCACAGTTTACGCTGACCCCGCACGTCTCTACCTGGGTAGCTTTCAGAATGAGTGGGGTTTAAAATTCATGTGTCGCAAACAGGGTGTGCAACTTAACGTAACCTTTCTCTCCTTCTGTCTCCAAACCCGTTCTTCCTCCTGATTGCTTTACTGTAAATGATACCCAGTCACCAACATGGTTTTTAACATCCATTTTGGCTCTCCCTCTGTCCCCCAGATCTGGCCAGTTAGAAAATCCTGGCAGTTTTGTCTCCAGGCTGTCTCTCACATCTGGATTCTTTCCATTTCAAGTAGCAAGTAGCCTTATTCCTCATCTGAAGATGGCAAACTCCAGGCAGGATTCCCTGCCTCACTTTAACCTTCAGCCCATCCTTTAAACAGAGGTTGGCAAACTTTTTCTATAAAGGGTCAGATAGTCAAATATTTGGGGCTTTCCGGGCTGCCTAGTCTTTGTCAGGACTCTTAAGATGGTCATTGTCACCTGAAAACTGCTGTAGAATGCAGTGTGTCAACAAATGGGTATGACTTTGTCCCAGAAAAATTTTATTTAAAAATAGGTGATAGGCCAGATTTGGCCTGCAGACCGTGGTTTCCAGCCTCTGCTTTAAACTATCATACCGCCAGATTTTTTTTTTAATTGGAAGATAATTGCTTTTCAATATTGTGTTGGTTTCTGCCATACAACAACTCGAATCAGCTATAATTATATATATATCCCCTCCCTCTTGAGCTCTCTTCCCTCCCCCGACCCTATCCCTCTAGGTCATCACAGAGCACCAGGCTGGGCTCCCTGTGTTACACAGCAGCTTCCCACTAGCTAGCTGTTTTGCGCATGGTGGTGTATATATGTCAGCGCTACCCAATTCATCCTACCCTCTGCTTCCCCCGCCCTGTCCGCAAGTCCATTCTCTACTGCTGTGTCTGCGTATACCACCAGATTCACCTTTTATGGCTTCTGGATTGGATGATACCTACTTTAGAGTTCAGTGTCGTTTATACATCTGCAAAGCCTCAGTTACTTCACGTTTCTCACAATGCGTCGTTCCTTCAGCATCTTGATTACTTTTCTTTGGAAAATTCCAACACTGAGTACCGCAGGTCTATTGGGAAGCCTGTTCCTATTTCTGCAGCCTTAAGATTGTCGTTGCTTTTCATAAAAACTGCATCACCCTCAGGGACTCAAAGGCATCATAGTTGTGAGCCTCAAAACAAACATGATGGGTGTGAATTTGCATTGTGTAAATCTAAAGGGCTAATGTTAATTTCAGAGCTGTCACTCCTTATTGACTGAATAGTAGTAGCCTTTCTCACGGCTTTTTGACCTTCAGAGCAGTGAAGTTATCTGTAAGGAAAGTGTATTTAATGCTGTGTTTATAGGTGTTTCAGACACCAAACAGAGCTTGGCTTGTAACAGGCATTAAGTACTGATTTAACAAATGAGTGTCTTCCAACTGTGTCAGCTTTGTAATCTCCTGATGTATGGCTCTGCCCACATCACTGACCCTGAGTTAAATTCTGAGTTAATCCCATGTTCTTTGTTTTTCTATACAGTTGATTCTTTTTAGCCTGGCATTATCAAGCCTTCTGTGATCTGGCCCAACCTTCTTGTGTAGTCTGGACCCGTTTTTGTCCTTCCTCCCAGCCAGACTGGCTCATTTTTCAACCCCCAGAAAACGTGTGCTTTTGCATGTCTGTAATTTTTGGTATATGAAATCCTTCAACTTGAATTTCCTCTGGCTTTTCTCAGTGTTTGCTATTTACGGCTTTACCCATCTTACCCAGGTCCAGTGTGTGCCTCTTTGGGTGTACACCTTTTCCCTGCTTGCTGCCTTGCCCAAGAGTGATCTTTCCTTTCTCTGAACTGCCAGAGAACCGTGTACCTCTTCTGTTGCATAAATGTTGCCTTTACATCTTATTCCACTTTTCTCTCTAAGTGATTCCCTCCTTGGACAGGGAGTGTGACCTTTTTATTATCTGTGTCTAAATGCCTAGCATAGCCTTTGTATGTAAGGACTAAATAAATGTTATCTTGCATGTAGCTAGTTTTCAATCAAATTCTACTGGAAAGAGAATATGACTTATTGCAAAGTAGAAGGTGGGTTAGGGTAAGTGGTTTTTTTTTTTTTTTTAAATCTGGTTACATGCTTTATTTTTTTATTTTTTTTAATTTTTTTATTAGTTGGAGGCTAATTACTTCACAACATTTCAGTGGGTTTTGTCATACATTGATATGAATCAGCCATAGATTTACACTTATTCCCCATCCCGATCCCCCCTCCCACCTCCCTCTTCACCCGACTCCTCTGGGTCTTCCCAGTGCACCAGGCCCGAGCACTTGTCTCATGCATCCCACCTGGGCTGGTGATCTGTTTCACCATAGATAGTATACATGCTGTTCTTTTGAAACATCCCACCCTCACATTCTCCCACAGAGTTCAAAAGTCTGTTCTGTATTTCTGTGTCTCTTTTTCTGTTTTGCATATAGGGTTATCATTACCATCTTTCTAAATTCCATATATATGTGTTAGTATGCTGTAATGTTCTTTATCTTTCTGGCTTACTTCACTCTGTATAATGGGCTCCAGTTTCATCCATCTCATTAGGACTGATTCAAATGAATTCTTTTTGACAGCTGAGTAATATTCCATGGTGTATATGTACCACAGCTTCCTTATCCATTCATCTGCTGATGGGCATCTAGGTTGCTTCCATGTCCTGGCTATTATAAACAGTGCTGCAATGAACATTGGGGTGCACGTGTCTCTTTCAGATCTGGTTTCCTCAGTGTGTATGCCCAAAAGTGGGATTGCTGGGTCATATGGCAGTTCTATTTCCAGTTTTTTAAGGAATCTCCACACTGTTTTCCATAGTGGCTGTACTAGTTTGCATTCCCACCAACAGTGTAAGAGGGTTCCCTTTTCTCCACACCCTCTCCAGCATTTATTGCTTGTAGTCTTTTGGATAGCAGCCATCCTGACTGGCGTGTAATGGTACCTCATTGTGGTTTTGATTTGCATTTCTCTAATAATGAGTGATGTTGAGCACCTTTTCATGTGTTTGTTAGCCATCTGTATGTCTTCTTTGGAGAAATGTCTGTTTAGTTCTTTGGCCCATTTTTTGATTGGGTCATTTATTTTTCTGGAATTGAGCTTCAGGAGTTGCTTGTATATTTTTGAGATTAATCCTTTGTCTGTTTCTTCATTTGCTATTATTTTCTCCCAATCTGACGGCTGTCTTTTCACCTTACTTATAGTTTCCTTTGTAGTGCAAAAGCTTTTAAGTTTCATTAGATCCCATTTGTTTAGTTTTGCTTTTATTTCCAATATTCTGGGAGGTGGGTCATAGAGGATCTTGCTGTGATTTATGTCAGAGAGTGTTTTGCCTATGTTCTCCTCTAGGAGTTTTATAGTTTCTGGTCTTACATTTAGATCTTTAATCCATTTTGAGTTTATTTTTGTGTATGGTGTTAGAAAGTGTTCTAGTTTCATTCTTTTACAAGTGGTTGACCAGTTTTCCCAGCACCACTTGTTAAAGAGGTTGTCTTTTTTCCATTGTATATCCTTGCCTCCTTTGTCAAAGATAAGGTGTCCATAGGTTCGTGGATTTATCTCTGGGCTTTCTATTCTGTTCCATTGATCTATATTTCTGTCTTTGTGCCAGTACCATACTGTCTTGATGACTGTGGCTTTGTAGTAGAGTCTGAAGTCAGGCAGGTTGATTCCTCCAGTTCCATTCTTCTTTCTCAAGATTACTTTGGCTATTCGAGGTTTTTTGTATTTCCATACAAATTGTGAAATTCTTTGGTCTAGTTCTGTGACAAATACCGTTGGTAGCTTGATAGGGATTGCATTGAATCTATAGATTGCTTTGGGTAGAATAGCCATTTTGACAATATTGATTCTTCCAATCCATGAACACGGTATGTTTCTCCATCTGTTTGTGTCCTCTTTGATTTCTTTCATCAGTGTTTTATAGTTTTCTATGTATAGGTCTTTTGTTTCTTTAGGTAGATATACTCCTAAGTATTTTATTCTTTTTGTTGCAATGGTGAATGGTATTGTTTCCTTAATTTCTCTTTCTGTTTTTTCATTGTTAGTATATAGGAATGCAAGGGATTTCTGTGTGTTAATTTTATATCCTGCAACTTTACTATATTCATTGATTAGTTCTAGTAATTTTCTGGTAGAGTCTTTAGGGTTTTCTATGTAGAGGATCATGTCATCTGCAAACAGTGAGAGTTTCACTTCTTCTTTTCCTATCTGGATTCCTTTTACTTCTTTTTCTGCTCTGATTGCTGTGGCCAAAACTTCCAACACTATGTTGAACAGTAGTGGTGACAGTGGGCACCCTTGTCTTGTTCCTGATTTCAGGGGGAATGCTTTCAATTTTTCACCATTGAGGGTGATGCTTGCTGTGGGTTTGTCATATATGGCTTTTATAATGTTGAGGTATGTTCCTTCTATTCCTGCTTTTTGGAGAGTTTTAATCATAAATGAGTGTTGAATTTTGTCAAAGGCTTTCTCTGCATCTATTGAGATAATCATATGGTTTTTATCTTTCAATTTGTTAATGTGGTGTATTACGTTGATTGATTTGCGGATATTGAAGAATCCTTGCATTCCTGGGATAAAGCCCACTTGGTCGTGGTGTATGATTTTTTTAATATGTTGTTGGATTCTGTTTGCTAGAATTTTGTTAAGGATTTTTGCATCTATGTTCATCAGTGATATTGGCCTGTAGTTTTCTTTTTTTGTGGCATCTTTGTCTGGTTTTGGAATTAGGGTGATGGTGGCCTCATAGAATGAGTTTGGAAGTTTACCTTCTTCTGCAATTTTCTGGAAGAGTTTGAGTAAGGTAGGTGTTAGCTCTTCTCTAAATTTTTGGTAGAATTCAGCTGTGAAGCCATCTGGTCCTGGGCTTTTGTTTGCTGGAAGATTTTTGATTACACTTTCGATTTCCTTGCCTGTGATGGGTCTGTTAAGATCTTCTATTTCTTCCTGGTTCAGTTTTGGAAAGTTATACTTTTCTAAGAATTTGTCCATTTCATCCAAGTTGTCCATTTTATTGGCATAGAGCTGCTGGTAGTAGTCTCTTATGATCCTTTGTATTTCAGTGTTGTCTGTTGTGATCTCTCCATTTTCATTTCTAATTTTGTTAATTTGGTTCTTCTCTCTTTGCTTCTTAATGAGTCTTGCTAATGGTTTGTCAATTTTGTTTATTTTTTCAAAAAACCAGCTTTTAGCTTTGTTGATTTTTGCTATGGTCTCTTTAGTTTCTTTTGCATTTATTTCTGCCCTGATTTTTAAGATTTCTTTCCTTCTGCTAACCCTGGGGTTCTTCATTTCTTCCTTCTCTAATTGCTTTAGGTGTAGAGTTAGGTTATTTATTTGGCTTTTTTCTTGTTTCTTGATGTAAGCCTGTAATGCTATGAACTTTCCCCTTAGCACTGCTTTTACAGTGTCCCATAGGTTTTGGGTTGTTGTGTTTTCATTTTCATTCATTTCTATACATATTTTGATTTCTTTTTTGATTTCTTCTATGATTTGTTGGTTATTCAGAAGTGTGTTATTTAGCCTCCATGTGTTTGAATTTTTAACAATTTTTTTCCTGTAATTGAGATCTAATCTTACTGCACTGTGGTCAGAAAAGATGACTGGAATGATTTCAATTTTTTTGAATTTTCCAAGACCAGATTTATGGCCCAGGATGTGATCTATTCTGGAGAAGGTTCCGTGTGCACTTGAGAAAAAGGTGAAGTTGATTGTTTTGGGGTGAAATGTCCTATAGATATCAAATAGGTCTAGCTGGTCCATTGTGTCATTTAAAGTTTGTGTTTCCTTGTTAATTTTCTGTGTAGTTGATCTATCCATAGTTGTGAGTGGGGTATTAAAGTCTCCCACTATTATTGTGTTACTATTAATTTCCTCTTTCATACTTGTTAGTGTTTGCCGTACATATTGCGGTGCTCCTATGTTGGGTGCATATATATTTATAATTGTTATATCTTCTTCTTGGATTGATCCTTTGATCATTATGTAGTGTCCTTCTTTGTCTCTTTTCACAGCTTTTATTTGAAAGTCTATTTTATCTGATATGAGTATTGCGACTCCTGCTTTCTTTTGGTCTCCGTTTGCATGAAATATTTTTTTCCAGCCCTTCACTTTCAGTCTGTATGTGTCTCTTGTTTTGAGGTGGGTCTCTTGTAGACAGCATATATAGGGGTCTTGTTTTTGTATCCATTCAGCCAATCTTTGTCTTTTGGTTGGGGCATTCAACCCATTTACATTTAAGGTAATTATTGATAGGTGTGGTCCCGTTGCCATTTACTTTGTTGTTTTGGGTTCACGTTTATACAACCTTTCTGCATTTCCTGTCTAGAGAAGATCCTTTAGCATTTGTTGAAGAGCTGGTTTGGTAGTGCTGAATTCTCTCAGCTTTTGCTTATCTGTAAAGCTTTTGAGTTCTCCTTCATATCTGAATGAGATCCTTGCTGGATACAGTAATCTAGGTTGTAGGTTATTCTCTTTCATTACTTTCAGGACGTCCTGCCATTCCCTTCTGGCCTGGAGGGTTTCTATTGATAGATCAGCTGTTATCCTTATGGGAATCCCTTTGTGTGTTATTTGTTGTTTTTCCCTTGCTGCTTTTAATATTTGTTCTTTGTGTTTGATCTTTGTTAGTTTGATTAATATGTGTCTTGGGGTGTTTCGCCTTGGGTTTATCCTGTTTGGAACTCTCTGGGTTTCTTGGACTTGGGTGGCTATTTCCTTCCCCATTTTAGGGAAGTTTTCAGCTATTATCTCCTCGAGTATTTTCTCATGGCCTTTCTTTTTGTCTTCTTCTTCTGGAACTCCTATGATTCGAATGTTGGGGCGTTTCACATTGTCCCAGAGGTCCCTGAGGTTGTCCTCATTTCTTTTGATCCTTTTTTCTTTTTTCCTCTCTGCTTCATTTATTTCCACCATTTTATCTTCTATCTCACTTATCCTATCTTCTGCCTCCGTTATTCTACTCTTGGTTCCCTCCAAAGTGTTTTTGATCTCATTCATTGCATTATTCATTTTTAATTGACTCTTTTTTATTTCTTCTAGGTCTTTATTAAACAATTCTTGTATCTTTTCAATCTTTGTTTCCAGGCTATTTATCTGTAACTCCATTTTGTTTTCAAGATTTTGGATCATTTTTATTATCATTATTCTAAATTCTTTTTCAGGTAGATTCCCTATCTCCTCCTCTTTTGTTTGACTTGGTGGGCATTTTTCTTGTTCCTTTACCTGTTGGGTATTTCTTTGCCTTTTCATCTTGTTTAGATTGCTGTGTCTGGAGTGGACTTTCTGTATTCTGGAGGTCTGTGGTTCCTTTTTATTGTGGAGGATTTACCCAGTGGGTGGGGTTGGACGTTTGGCTTGTCAAGGTTTCCTGGTTAGGGAAGCTTGCGTCAGTGTACTGGTGCGTGGAACTTGATTTCTTCTCTTTGGAGAGCAATGGAGTGCCCAGTAATGAGTTTTGAGTTGGGTCTATGTGTTAGGTGTGACCTTGGGTAGCCTGTATGTTGACATTCAGGGCTATGTTCCTGTGTTGCTGGAGAATTTGCGTGGTATGTCTTGCTCTAAAACTTATTGGCTCTTGGGTGGTGGTTGGTTTCAGTGTAGGTATGGAGGCTTTTGGACGGTCACTTATCACTTCAAGTTCCATGTAGTCAGGAGTTTTCTGGTGTTCTCAGGTTTTGGGCTTAAGTTTCCTGCCTCTGGATTTCAGTTTTATTCTTCCTGTAGTCTCAGGACTTCTCCAACTATACAGCTCTGATAATTAAACTTCTAGGTTAATGGCGAAAAGATTCTCCCCCGTTAGGGACACCCAGAGAGGTTCACAGAGTTACATGAACAGGAGAAAAGGGAGGAGGGAGATAGAGATGAGTAGGAGGAGAAAAAGGGGGACTCAAGAGGAGAGAGACAGATCTACGCAGCTGTCTGTTCCCAGAGTGTTCTCGTATCTCAGACACCTACAAGGATTCACAGAATTGGATGGGGAAGAGAAGGGGAAAAGAGGAAATAGAGGTGTTCTGAGGTAGAAAACAGAGAGTCAAGATTGGGAGGGAATAATCTTCGGTTTTAAGATAGGGCTTCTCTTTTTTTTTTTTTTTTTGTAAGGTTATAGTGTAGTGAAGATGAAAATGAAGAGTAGTAGAGGAGTACTAGAGGACTTTAAAAGAAATAAGAGAAAAAGAAAAATAGAAAATAGAAGAGAAAAAGGAAAGAAAAAAAAAAGAAGAAAAAGGAGAAGAAAAAAAAAGAAAAAGAAAAAAAAAAAAAAAGAAAGAAAAAAAAAAAATTTTTTTTTCCCCTAATTAAAAAAATCGTAAAAATCTATGAAAATGAAAGTTAAGGAGTAATGGGGGAGTAATAGGGAATTTTAAAGGAAAATAAAAGAGAAAAAATAAAAAAAAATATATAAAAAGAAAAAAAAATTTTTTTTTTTTTCCTTACTTAGAAAAAACAGAAAAATAAAAAAAAAAGTAAAAATATGTCTAGGAATTTCTCTGGAGCTGTTGCGGTCAGTGTGGGTTCGGCTCAGTTTCAGATAGCTCCTCGTTCCAGCTTGCACTTCTCGATATCTACAGGGCCCTTCCAGTGAAGTCGGTGTTTTCTTCAGGGATTTTAATCTGTTGCACCAGTCCCTTCTGAAGCGGTTCCCTTTGTTTATTTGGCTTCTGTTTGCCGGTCTCTTCAGAGGCTCATTTCCGCCCTGACACAGGCGGCCGGAGGCGGACTCTTATTCAGGTAGCTAGTTCCGTTGCGCTGCTGGGAGGGGCTGACGCTGCGGGGCGGGGCTGGCGCTGCGGGGCGGGGCTGACGCTGCGGGGAGGGGCTGGCCCTGCGGGGGCGGGGCTGACGCTGCGGGGAGGGGCTGGCCCTGCGGGGGCGGGGCTGACGCTGCGGGGAGGGGCTGGCCCTGCGGGGGCGGGCTGGCGCTGCCGGAAGGGGCTGACGCTGCTTTCTCCGTCTGCGCTGCTCAGGCTCCCGGCTGTTCTATATGGAGCGCGCCCCGCGCTGCGCGAGGTTCCAGCCCTCGGGTGTTACACAAAAGCGCGGAAGGAAAAGCTGCGCCTGCTCTCTGTGCCTTCCCCGTCAGAGCGGTCCAGGCAGCCAGGGGCTTGGTGGGCGCGCTATCCCCAGGTGTGGCGCACCCACTCCCTTCCGCGGACCCAGTCTCAGTTTCCGCTGGCGCCAGGCGGGTGCGCGCGCCTTCCGCCCTCCGCGTCCCCAGCCCCAGTCCCCGCCCCGCGCTGGTCGGGTGCCTGCGCCCTGTGTCTCGCCGCGACCTTCCCCTCCCCCCTGCCTCCTGCCTCCGGCGGGGCTGGGCCGGTCCGCAGCCTGCGAGCTCTTCTCGGGACTTTCCCCGTCCCTTTGTTCTGCGAACGGCCGGCAGTGTGTTCCGGCCGGTCAATTTTCTCTCTCTCCTTTGGTCTCCCACAGTTCAAGTTGGCACCTCACAGAAGCTCCCCCCGATTGTCCTCAGGGCACTCAGGCCCGGACCCTAGCCCAAGCAAGGCCGCCTAAGACTCCCTTCCCGGGACGGGTCTCCGTCCTTAGCTCTTTTGTCTCACTTTTTATCTTTTATATTTTGTCCTACCTCCTTTCGAAGACAATGGTCTGCTTTTCTGGGCGCCTGATGACCTCAGCTAGCGATCAGAAGTTGTTTTGTGAAGTTTGCTCTGCATTCGGTTATTCTTTTGATGAATTTGTAGGAGAGAAAGTGGTCTCCCGGTCCTACTCCTCCGCCATCTTGGCTCCTCCCCCCGGTAAGTGGTTTTATCCCTTGCTTTATTACTAAGGCCCGAGTATGTTATATAACTTCTTTGTGTTCTGTCATTGTCAGAAGGAGAAAATGGTTTTCTTCCATCCACCTTTGGAAGAAGTGATGACAGGAAAGGAACAAGCCTAATTAAAATGATAGAACTTTTACATACACTGTTACCAATGTTGTATTTAAAAGTGCACTAAAGAATCTATATTTGGGGGCAGGTTTTTAGGGGAAGAGTCTTTTCTTAAAAGTCTTGCTACTTCATTCAGCATGACCTTTTAGAAGGCATTGGTCTACCTTGCTATATGCTGACCCTGGAACTGGCCATAATTCTAATTTTTTTCTTGCTTGTGAGACTTTCTAAACTGAGAGATTACACTCTTTATTGTCTTTTTGTTTGACTTAGCACTGAAACCGCTTATTCGTGTATTGTTCATTAATTTAACGATAGCCATTGAAAAGCTGGTAAATACTTCAAGCTAGCTAAATACAGACTGTATTTACAGGCTCGAAAAGCTAATGGGAAATGGCAGTTTCCTGTGAAGCATGAATAACGCTGAAGAGAACTGTAGTCACAGTGGGTCAGGAGTATGAGTAGGCAGTGCAGTATGGCAATTATGTATATAAATAAGTTAATTCAAAATGAGAGCAATCTCATTCCAGCTCTAGACTTCCTGATCAAATAAACTTGGGAAATGAATTGCCTAATTTAGGCATTTGCTATTGGTGCCACTTAAGCAATTTTCCAAGTAGTTAAAGTAAGAATCATGTGTATTGGAAAGTCTCTGTTTTAGTGGCCATTTTAACCAATATTTCAGTGGTGTTTCCATTAAAAGTATGATCCAATTTACAGTATGTCCATTTCCTGCATGAACCACTTTATTTTTTTAAGAGTTTTATTGAAGTACAGTTGATTTGTAGTGTGTTCATTTCTGCTGTACAGCGAAGTGACTCAGTTAAACATAAATATTCCTTTTCACATTCTTGTCCATTATGCTTTATCACAAGATACTGTGAACCATTTTATTTAAATAACTCTACATGTCTCACTTTACGGTGAGTTGTGTAAGAGAAGTATTACTGATAGTTTTCTACATATAATAGAAACCCTTTTCCCGAACTCTTCTGTTTCAGCCATAAAATGCTCACATATCTATTTTGTTTATGCAGAATTTTAGTATCAGGTCATATGATTCCCAATCAGTGAGGAATTGCCCAAATTTTTAGATATTAGTGAGAAATGGGCCTGACAGTTTAGCTTCAGGGGCCTGTGTTGGTATCATGGTTTGAGAAGAGAACCATGGGACCTGAAATATTTGTTTTAAATATTGCAAATATACCAGTAAAATCATGACAGGTCACGTTCTTGTTTTTTAGGACTTAAATGAATTTAAGGAGGTGACAACATGTGTTTTCCCCAGGTAAGCTTTCCTTGAGGATTTGCCTTTGGTTTAAAACAGCCATCTGGGCATCCATAATTACACAAAGGTATACAGTAATTTATTAAAACCATTAGATCATGGTCACAATTCAGTTTTCATAAGCTGGAAAATGGCTTAATAGCTCCACCTTGCTGATGGTTTGCTTTTATAAATGTTGATGATGTTTGTTGTTAAAATGTAAAAATCAGAATTTGACCCAAGGATGAAAATGGACAGCAGCTGCTTTTTTTCTCATCCTGCCTCCCACTGTCTGAGGGACCTGTGAGGTCTGCTTGAGTTGGCGCTTACCTGCCTTGTCTGTTGGGTGAACCTTGTCACAGTGAAGCATCCAGTTGAGGGTATTCAGTTGAGTATTGAAGACGGTTGAATATATAGTTGGATAGAGTTGGATATGTTGAGAGTAGTATTCTGTCATCGGTCAAAAACTGTCTGGCTAGAGAACTTTTTCTCAACTTTGTCAGTGCCTTAGCCTGTTGGTGTTGTCCATGGTTAGTATGGTGTGTTCTGATAGATCCCACGTCAGCCGCATGGAGCCCTCAGAGCAAGAGTCTGTATCCGAGGACCTGTCTGCAGAGGACTTGGAGCAGTTGCTCTTTCAGCCAGACTGTTTCTGCCCAATTATCTGCAGTTACTCATATTTATGTGAGAGGAAATAGTATTTTCATACGAGTGTGTGTGTGTGTGTCTCTTTTTTTTTCTATTGCAATCTCTGAAGCAGAGTAGTGAGAAATAACAGTTGTGTGAGACTGCAAATGCAGGTTTTGACCCTCTAGGATACTATATGGTACAGATCTGGATAGTGGTAGGAGAGGATGAGAGCTTGGGAGCATCAGCCCTGCAGCAGTGTTTGAGCCACGTGCAAACACATGAGGATGTTTGACTTACCCCGATGTCAGTGTGAGCCCGCGCCCTCTGGAACTTCTGTTCCAGAAGTGGCTGTGGGCTTCCCCGCAGCCTTGTGATGAAGTGCCCGGATGAGGGGACCTCATCCACAGTCCGACGTGGTGGAGATGCGGATGACTGATGTGCCTAATGCCCCCGTCCACTATTACTCATTGGAGTAAAGTACATTTTGAACATTGCTGTCCATTGTTTACCTTTTTAAAAAATTCTTCTGTTTTTAGGCTCTTGGATACAAAATTGATGGCCAGCACACAACCTTTTAAGGTATTTTAAAAATCAGAATTATTATTGATAAATTACAGTTTGAAATTTTCCAGATTGCTGCTTACAGCTTTAGAATTCTGGTCAATTAATGAATGTCATTTTCCAATACACCTTCCCCTTAACCACCTTTTGTTCTCTGAAAAAACAAAAAAGATAAAAAAGAAATTGAGGAAAAGACTAGAAATAAATACATCAAATGTCAATAGCAGTTGTCTTTGGGTAGTGGAATTGTGAGGGTTTTTTCCTTCTGAATGTAAATTTTTAATGTTAAAACATATAATGAATTTTTGAATAGATTACAGATGCATACACTCTTTCCTTTTCCTTATTTTACATATTTTGGGTATATAGTCTAATCAAGAGAATTCAGGTAAAAATATAATCATTTGCTTCTTTCTGAAGTGACTTTATATGGCTGAGTGAAATGAATGCCAGAACAGTATAGCTTTCTGGCCAAAGGTCTGTAGATACTTAACACATCTATAAAAACTTTTCATGTGGCTGTACTTTCCATATGGTGGAAATTAAACTTGTGGTTTCTCTCTTATATTGAGAAGAAGGACTCCTGTGTTTCTTTAAAGAACACAAGGGGGCAGTACTAGGTACTTTTTTTTTTTTTTTTTGGTCCTGATTGTTCATGAATCTCTAGTAAATGTTGCTCTGAGACGATGACAGCTCCTCCCTGTGTTTCCTGGTTTGCAGGATATCATTAACAACACATCCCTTGCAGAATTGGAAAAGCGGTTAAAAGAGACACCTTTCAACCCTCCTAAAGTTGGTAAGAATATAAATGATCGTAGAAAGCTCCACACTCTCAATGATAATTATGGATGTCTATTATGGAAGAAAGGTAAAACTATTCTAGAAACTAAATAAATTGTACATTTATAAATTTTGGCTGAATTAACTTGCTCATACCCTTGGTTGAGTTGCTGTTTTCTAAATAAAGATGGTCTTCTAATCCTAACTCTACCTTGCACGGGTAGGATTGGGTAGCCTGTTTATTAAGAAGTTTAGCAATGGCATCTTCAGGACTTTTTGTTTCTTAATCTTGGAATTGTCCCCAGACTTTATGGGTCTTCCTTTTGGTTTAAGCGAAGACAAAGAGCTGGTGATTAATTGTCAGGGGTAGAGTGAAAATATACTTTTTGTCTCAGGAAAGCCCAAGAACTGGGTTTACAGATGAGGAAGGAGGGGGCTTCACCTCTGCCTCTTTCAGAGGTAGCTTAGGCACTGGACAGCAGTGGTGAGGAAAACCAGAGAAGGGAGGGACGTTTCTCCGGGGTGGAAATGTTTGCCCTATCTGGCCATGGTTCCACCCATGTGTTTTGGTGAAACTTCCAGGTGTTAGTTACTTCCTTGGTTCCTGTTGATCTTAGTCATGCTGCTGGTATTGTAATTAACATCCCATTAGATGTAGCCTGCAGCTTCCTGAGAAATTGATAACAGGGCTAATGGCTCAGAAATTGACAATGGAAGGTCCTAAAGCAGCCAGGAATACAGTTATTTGCTTCCCTTTCTGGAATAGTCCAAAAAAGGAATTAAGAAAAGGGTGGGGGGAGAAAACCTAGACCTTTCCTCTAATAATATAATGGGCAGTATAATGGAAATAATTGATTTTGGAAATAAGTGTCTCAGCTGGTAGTAGAATAGAGGCCATGACTTAGTTGGCTATCACATTAAAAGAGTTTTTTTTTTTTAAGCTTAAAATCTAATATTCGATACTTACTGAGGTTAAAGAATTCTTGCTTAAAGAGCATTGTATTGATATAAAAACAATTATAGCTTTTTCATTGTTAATTTCCACTCATGCTTTTGATTCTGTTGTAACATTTTTGATACTCACTTACAAAATGGTTCTAGGAAATAACTATTTATGAATTACCATTTTATCCCGTTATTTCTACATAATATTCCAGTAAGGAGAGTTTAGTCTAAAGCAGGTTCAGCAAACCTCATTCTCTCAGCATCTGTGAATATCATTGTGACCAGAGAGGCATGTCATAAAACTGTCTCTCCCATGAAGATGTGCCGTGTTTGCAAGGGCAGCATTACAGCAAATTCTGATCTGTTTTTGGACTTGGTTGTGCTTTCCATCTTTGTATCTGTGAGCTCGGAGACATAGTGAAGGACACTATTGACTTGAACTGCCAACCTTGATGGGAATCTTTGGCTTTTGGGGAGGGTGAGCTGGAGTATTGTCAGATAACAATTACAGAGTGTTTACCATGTACCAAACGTGGCATGAGAGCTTTACTTAAGTGAGCTCATTTGATCCTCACAAAAGCCTCACAAGGGGGCTCTGATTGTCATTGCCCTTCTACCATGGTAGAGGCCCGGAGGGGGCAACGTGTCCCAAGATCACACAGCAGCTAAGTGATAGAGCAGAGATTCAAACTCAGACGGTGGACACTGGGGGCCATGCTCTTAGCCATTGCTCTGAGGTCCCCAGCCTCCAGGATCTAATGCCTGATGACCTGGGGTGGTGCTGATTTAATAATAATAGAAATAAAGTGCACAATAAATGTAACATGCCTGAATCATCCCCAAACCACCTTCACCCCCATGGAAAATTTGTCTTTCACAAAACTGGTCCCTGGTGCCAAAAAGATTGGGGACAACTGCTCTGAAATACCCCTTGCGTCCCAATCAGAGGAGGAGTCATGGTCACAAGAGTGAGTTATGCATGGTTGTAAATAGCATCCAACAGCATGCAGTTGGGAGGCCTGGGGCTGAGTCTTTGATAATGTAACCAAGACACTTCTCTAGTCCAGACCAAAGCCCTCATTTTCAGTGACTCTGTTATCTCAAGGTCTTGTGTGGAGAGAATTAAGAAGGAGATAGCTTTCTTTCTGCTTATTTAGGGTGTTTCTGCCGCACAGACATCTGGGTTTGGCAGGGCAGCATGCTTACCAGTCTTCATGATTTGTGATGACCTTGGGAAGACTGTGTTTTCTTTTTTCTCTTTAGAAAGTGCAGAAGGCTTTCCGAGTTACGACACGGCTTCTGAGCAGCTCCACGAGGCCGGCTATGATGCTTATATTACAGGACTGTGTTTCATCTCCATGGCCAACTACCTAGGTACACGCTGTACCTGCCTCTGTCAACACACCATGGTCCGGAGGGGACTCTTCCCTGTCTACCCTTTCCCTGGGATCCACTCAACCAATAGAAAGTGGGAGGGTTTTGAGGGAGGAGGGGGAGGGGGCTGGGTGGGGGTTGGGGAGTGCACAGGAGGAACCATCAAATGCTTACCTGGGGTTGTGGTACTCGGTCCACATGAGCACTTATTTTACCCTTGCGGAACCGTACTGTTGATTTCAAGATATTTTTTTCCTTTTTCTTTTCAAGATATTTTTTTCAGGCTTTGTCTCCTTGACTGTTTGTGATACTCTGTTTCTTTTCTTCATTAGGTTCTTTTCTTGGTCCTCCAAAGAGTCATGTATCTGCCAGATCAAAACTCATCGAACCTTTTTTTAACAAGTAAGTAATCAGAGTCCCAGGGCCCCAGCCTCCTCTCTTGGTGGAAAAGCCCAGTATCTGGGATGTTGGTGAGGGGTGACTGGGAGCTCTTGGGCATTTTTAGATAAGATATTCCTCATCTCTGGTGACTCAGATGTTTTTTGAAAAATAGAAGTTGACCTTTTCAAAAAGAATGTATTCAATATATTGGCTAAAAAAAATTAGAAAACATTATGAAAGGTAGCACATCTCTTCCAAGACAAAGGACTGACGGCTTCAGAGTTTAAATGTCCCACGAGGGAGACTCTGTGTATGTGTCTGTGTACACAGTCAGACCTATCTAACCCCAACAGGCTTTACAAGTGAGATTATTCTTCATGCTTACATTATTACCTAACTAAATAACGTCCTTTCTGTGAAGATGTTGGTTACACAAATGACTTCTGAGATAACCTGTGGAGCAGTTTTGATGGTCATTGCATCCCAAACCCTCATCTGAATGGATCCGGTGAAGTTGCACCTTCACCGTCGGAGGAAGTCAGTGTGATTGTAGGGAAACGTCTGCTTTCAGAGCATTTCCAAAGAATCTCTAGATTGTCACTTCAAAGCGAGGCTGGCGCTTTCTTGGCACAGTTGAGACTAAAGTTGTGAATGTGATCATCAAGCTGGCCACAGCCTGGCTTTGTGCCAGGGCCCCAGGCCTTCGTCTCTACCCCGGCTCTCTCCGCAGGGCTGGTTCTGGGAGGCTTAGGTGAGCCAGACAGAAGTGGGCAGCCCACATCACTCACCATTTCTGAGAGAGCCATTTCAGGGTCGGCTTGGTGACGTCATTTCCTTATATTGTGTGCGGCATTTTACATGTCTATTAGTGCTTTCCCAAGTAAGAATGCCGTCTCCTCCGGAGTTTATAAATTCTGGTATCACAGTGCTTGTTCATAGGTGCCATGCTGCAGAGTCAGAAGTTAATTCCAAACATCTGGATTCCTACAGGTTTGGAATTTTTGTAGTCTGAGTTAGTGAATTCTGTCATCCTGTGGCTTCTTCCTTTTTAAATCTTTGTTCTTTTCTGTGGAAGTTCAGAGGTAGATGTGTTTGATTTTTCAAAAACATCTTTCACTTCAAAAAAAGTCTTTCAAAGAGGATTGGGTAACAATGTAGTATATATTGAAAATTAAGTTGAATTTTTCTGCATGGAAAAGTAGTTCTGCCACCAGTTAAGTTCTTGCTATCTATCCAGTTCACAGTGGGATTTTCTAACCCCTTAACTCTAAATTGGGGGCAGTGTTTATCTTTGTAAATCTTAGGCCCGCTTATGGCATCAACCGTGGAACCTGTGAGTGACACTAAATACATTTGGATTGTGGCCTTTCTGGCATTTTTATGCATGTGATGTTAAGTTTGTCATTCAGCAGTATTTTGCAACTGGGGAGATGTTTACTTCCATTTAAATATTTAAAACAACAATCCTGCTTCTGCACTAAAATCAGCTCCTAATAAAGTCAGGTGATGGTTGCAAATGGGGGTAGATAGAGGATGTCTCTTGTTTATCAGTTATCTGTGTGGCCAAAATGAAGAGCAGTCAAAGTAGGCTTTGGTTTATAAGTTTAAGTGAAGTGAAAGTTGCTTAGTCATGTCTGACTCTTTGCAACCTCGTGGACTGTAAAGTCCATGGAATTCTCCAGACCAGAATACTGTAGTGGGTAGATGTTCCCTTCTCCAGGGGATCTTCCCAACCCAAGGATCGAACCCAGGTCTCCTGCATTGCAGGAGGATTCTTTACCAGCTGAGCCACAAGGGAAGCCCTTTAAAAGTTTAAATAAGACTTTATATATTTCTAGATCAATTTAGTATTGCTAATTATGGGCAAAGATATTACTCAGAAGAACTGGGCAGTAAACACATAACTTAACTTTAAAATGGAACTGGTGTCCATTCAGATTATTTTTTGGCTAAAACCTAGATGCATACCAAAAATAGTTGAGATTTAGGAATCTTCCTGTGATATTGCACTGAAAATTCTTGCCCAATTTGATTTTTTTCTCTATTTTTCCCTATCTGTGAAGGAAGAATTGTTTCTTTATCTTTGAAGGGAAAAAGATCCTAGCAGGATTTAAAGTGCAAAATAAGGACTATTTTTATTCTATATTGGACTAGCTTGGTTAAGTATAGCCACCCATTCTGAACCTGTTAAGAAAGTGGGAAAAGCAGTTGCTTTTGATGTTGTGAGTGGACGCATGTTCAGTTGCTCAGACGTGTCCAACTCTCTGTGACCCCTTCGACTGTAGCCCACCAGGCTTCTCTGGCCATAAGATTTCCCAGGCAAGAATACTAGAGTGGGATTCCATTTTCTCCTCCAGTGGTTCTTCCCGACCCAGGGATCAAACACGCATCTCCTGCATCAGCATGTACATTCTTTACCACTGCACCACCTAGGAAACCAATATTGACCTCATTCTTACTTAAAGGCAGGTTTCATTTATGATATTAAACCTTGATTTTGTTACTTTTCTTCAAAATTGCTCTTGTAAAAAGCTGTGCAACAATTGCTATCAGTGTTATCTCAAGCAGTTGATTTTAGAAGAATCTAAATCTTTCTGAGGGTTTATTTGTTTTTGTTGTTATTCAGTCACTAAGTCGTGTTGGACTGTTTGCAACCCCATGGAGCACAGCATGCCTCGCTTTCCTGTCGTTACCTCCCAGGGTTTACTCAGACTCATGTCCACTGAATCAGTGATGCCATCCAACCATCTCATCCTCTGTCACACTCTTCCTCCTGTCTTCAGTCTTTCCTAGCATCAGTCTTTTCCAATGAGTCGGCTCTTTGCATTAAGTGGCCAAAGTATTGGAGCTTCAGCTTTAGTTTCAGTCCTTCCAGTGAGTATTCAGGGTTGATTTCTTTAGGGATGACTGGTTTGATCTCCTTGCTATCCAAGGGACTCTCAAGAGTCTTCTCCAGCACTGCAGTTTGAAAGCATCAATTCTTTGGCGCTCAGCCTTCTTTTTGGCACCTGGCTTTTCTCAATGTAAGCTTAACCAAACACACATATCCCTAATAAGAATTTGGGTGGACATGAGATGACTTACACGTGTAAATAATATTTTGCTTTGCTCTCACAAGGTTTATGTTTAAAAAGTAGACCTTGAGTGGAGATAAACCCAGCCTATTTCTGCATTATTTTAAATTAGCATCTGACTGTGTTCGGTGTGCCTTTTGGGGAAGCTTTACCGAGTCAGCTATTGAGAAGATCCCAAGACAGTTGGTGCTTGAGCAGATTGCAGAGATGGAGTGTAGTACAGGGCACTTTCTAAGCCCGATTTGTCCAGGGAAATGTCCCGGCAGGACTTTGCAGGGTACCATTTGTCTCTTTCCTTTCCTGGGCTCCTTGTGTGTTTCTCCCTTCTTTTTTGGACTCAGAATGAAAGTCCTAAGATTGCTGAACGATGGAAAGCGGGATGAGACCACTGCTAATGACAGGCTGTGTGCAGCGTGCTCTTCCTCTATGTTGCAGGCTCTCTGCTCAGGAAATGGTTTACCTTCTTTTATGACCTTGGTCAGTTTTCATCAATGCATAGAAAACCAGACTTAGAGAAGATCCTTTGGTCAAATCCTTTTAGGCCCGGAAGGAGCTAAAAATACTTTCTGCTTATACTTTTTATTGCACGACAGAAAGCACATAATCAGACTTCAGTGTTATGTTTTATTAACAGCCATCTGTTTCTGCAAGACACCTTGAGCGCTCTTGTATTAATAGATAACCTTTTATGAAGGGTTTTGGGGAAAGGTTATTTTCGATTTTTCTCAGTTCTTAGAAGGAGGAAGGAAATGAACATGTATCTTATTTTGGCCAGTCTCTAAGTAGTGGGATTAAAAAGGAAGAGGTGCCTGCACTCTACTGTAAAGGACAGCTGCGTCATGCTTGGCACAAGTGTTCTGATTTTTTTTTAATTTTCTTTTAGAAGTCTCTTGAATTTGTTACAGTATTGCTTCTGTTGTTTATGTTCTGGCTTCTTGGTGATGAGGCATGTGGGATCTTAGCCCTGGACCAGGGATCGAACTCACACCGCCTGCTTCAAAAGGCAGATTCTTAACCACTGGACCACCAGGGAAGTCCCACAGCATTCTGAATTTCAACGGGAGTCTTCCTAGGATGACAGGGCCATGTGTTCCATCTAAGCTGAAGATAAGACAATTCATTTCCTCCTCTGTAAAAACAGGACTGGAACTACCCCCCTCCCATGTAAGTTATAGAAGTCACATGAGATGCTAAAGGACTTTGATAGTTCCTCAGACTTAGTAGGTGGCCAGGGTCTATTATTTTCCTTTCCTGAAGTACAAGAGAATTTGACATGCTGGGAAATTCAAAACAGTAGATAATGGTAGCAGCATGTGTTTTTGTTTTAAGTTTCATGATAGAGAAGAAAATGGATTGAAGTGCTGATTTAAAACTGGAGCAAATGTGAGGCATCCACTTTCCCTGTACTCACCTTTTAGTGTTTGCTTAGGAAAAATCAGAGGACAATGAAGTCTGTCAGATTGGTACATAATAGAAGCAAGATTGCTTTGATTTGAAGCATTTTAGAAAGTTTTGTTATGCAGATGAATCCAGCAATTTATGGAAGGTTGTATAGCTACACAACACAATGATAAGTGGCGAGTAGGAGGAATGATTACGGCGCCTGAGATAAAGCACACTGATGTCTTCTCCCTTTTCCTCCATGGAGAGCAGTCATGTGCGGGCAGTAAGTTCTTTCTGCTAATATGCCTGTGCTTCACCTTTAATATCAGAGAGATTTTTTAAACTGAAGGGTTGTAGAAAAACAAAATACTTCAGATCCGTGCGAAACCTCCTTTCACTGGTGCTGGACGGAACCACGCTTATTGTCTCAGTTACCAGCAGCCACCCTTCACGTTGAACCATGTCGTTCACTGGTGACCCACGTGTCCGGAAGTGCAGATCCTGCTTGTCTTTCATGAGAGCAGTACTTGGCCCCTGCAGGGCGGCTCTCACCTTACCCTCTGCGGTCCTGCCGGCCTCTTCTCATACAGAGGAGTGAGAGGCGCTGGAGCAACAGGAGGGCGAGGCCGGTCTGCCCTGCGCGCGTGCTCAGGCACTCAGCCTGAGTGTCTGACTCTGTCACGCCGCTGACTGTAGCCCGCCAGGCTCCTCTGCCTGTGGGTTTTCAGGCAAGAATACCGGAGGAGGCTGCCAGTTCCTCCTGCAGTGGATCTTCCTGACTCAGAGGTCAAACCCGTGTCTCTTACATCTACATTGGCAGGTGGATTCTTTATTAATGTGCCATCTGGGAAGCCTCCCAGCAATTGCTGTTGGGTTTTAGCATCCTGGGTGAGGGAGCCAATATGTCTTCATTGAGATCCTGGTAATGTTGGGTATCAAGTCCATTGTGGTTCTTTTTTTTTTTAATAATTTAATTTGTCTATTTTTGGCAGTGCTGGGTCTTCGTTCCTGCTCTGGCTTTCTCTAGTTGGGGTGTGTGGGGGCTACTCTGGTTGCAGTGCTCGGGCTTCTCATTGCAGTGGCTTCTCTTATTGCGGAGCATGGGCTCTAGGGTGCTTGGGCTTAGTAACTGTGACTTGTGGGCTCAGTAGTTGCGTTGCATGGGTTTAGTTGCTCCGCGGCACGTGGATCTTCCCAGATCAGGGATGAAACCCTTATCTCCTGCATTGGCAGGTGGATTCTTTACCACAGAGTCACCAGTGAAGCCCATGAGTCCATTGTTTTAAGTGTTAGAGTAATTTCCCTCAAGAGCTTTCCAGCTTTACAACATAAGTGAGAGGTGCAATACAGTTTGTGCTGTTGGGAAGGCCTACCTGTGACTGTCACAGTGCTCAGCATAATGGGTTTCCATATGCGTTTCATGTGTTAAAATCATTTGGTTAATTTCTCCAGTAGAACTGCCTCACTTCAGGGTCCTGTGTAGTAGAGAGCAGCTGTGGTCTGTGGGATCAGGTACCTGGATTTGAATCCCAGCCCTGCTCCTTATACCTGGACCCCCTTGAGCAAGTTACCCTCTGTGTGCCTCAGCTTCCTCATCTGTAGTTGAGAACGATGGTGCCCATTGGATAGGGTTGCTGTCAGAGTGCCACGGGAGAATGTGTATAAAATGCACAGTGCCTGACATGTCATAGGCCTCAGTCAGCTTGTCACTGCTTTGGGGACATTTATACTTTGAAGACTTCTGTTGACCAAATGCTGGGAACAAATGGAGAGCTTTTCATTTTTAAAGAAAATACCATATAATCATATCTTTAGTACTGTAGGCCTCTTATAAGGTGGGCTTTGTATTCAGTTATGAGCCTTGATCAGAAAAAAGAGGGATAGCGGGATAAAGCATGCTTGTAACTCAGTGGTGCTCAGGAAGATTTGCATGTATGTCTTTTTGCTTTTTATTTCCCCCTTTGAGGCATATGGTTAAATCTCAGTCTGGGCTGGGCAGCATTTCTAGTTGTAGGTTTTTATTGGGAGAGGAAAGTAAAGAAGTAGCATTTACTAAGTGACCCTTTGAAAGTGGTTTCTTTTTTTTTTTTTTTTTAACAGCTTTATTGGGATATAAATTTGCACGCCATGCAATTCACCCATTTAAAGTGTACAATTCAGTGGTTTGGGGTATGTGACATTATGCATTTTTTAAAAAAAATTATGGTAAACTATATGTAACATACAAGTTGCCATTTTAACGATTTTTAAGCGTACAATTCAGTGGCAGTAAGTACATCCACAGTGTTGCACAGTTGCCACCACTATCTGTTTCCAGAACTTTTTCCTCACCCCAAACAAACTCTGTGGTCATTAGGCAGTAATTCCCCATCCCCCTGCTCCCCTCAGCCCCAGGTAAACCTCTCACCTGCTTTTCTGTCGATGCATTTGTCCTTTTGTGAGCTGTTTCTTCTTGAGCAACTCATTGCTTCAGTGAGATCTTAATCTATTGAAACAGTACCTTGGGTTTCCCAAATCAGTAGGATGGAAATAATCTCCAAGCATTGGCTTGGTTTGATTGCCCTGAAAGTGACGCCCTGATTCTCATGAAGGTGAAGGACAAGGTGAGCCTGCCTTGAGCGTGGGGCTTCTTAAGGCTGGAAACTAGTGCTTGTTTGCAAACTAGTCGTTGAGTTCTCCCAGCAAGGGGTGCTTGCCTCAGACTGATACTGCCTTACCTAATTTCTGCCGTGCAACCTTATTTTCCCAAGATTGATCAGGCAAGCTGCTTCTGTGGCTTTATCATAAGGCCACTTTCTAGAGACACCTTAAGGGAAACCCACGCCACACACCTCTGCTCGGCGTGCTAGCCCCGTGGGCCCCTTCTGCCCTTGTATTGGCTCTGGTTGCTTTAAAGTATGTGTCTCTCTAGCTTAATAACTTGTTTATCATTACAATTTGTAGAGGTTAGAAAAAATCAGTCCCTGGATATATGTTTAAGCAGCTTGCCTCCTTCTTAGCAGGATATCATTTTAGTTTCCTGTGATTCCTATTTGAATCTCCACAAGCGTGGTAGGTGACCTGAAACAACAGACATTTATTCTTTCACAGTTCTGGAGGCCAGAAGTTTGAAGTTAAGGTATAGGTGTGGCTGTGCTTCTCCCACAGGCTCTGGGAAGGATCTGTTCCTTGCCTCTCTAGCGCCTGGGGATGCTGACACTCCCTGGCTAGTCACCATGTCACTCCAGTCTCTGCCTCCCCCTCTGTGTGTATCCTGTCTCCCTCTTTCTTTTGTAAGGACAGTTGTGATGGTATTTAGGGTTCACTTGGATAGTTTAAGATATGTCCTCATGTAAGGTCCTTAACCTAATTTCTAGTTCCATCTGCTAAGATCCTTTTTTCAAATAAGGCAGCATTCAGAGGCTTTGGGAGTTAGGCTGTGGACCTCGCTTTCTGGAGGCCTGTTTATAGGCATGTTGGTAGTAAAGCCCGTGTTCTTAGGTAGTCCTTGCCTTGCCTTGGCCCTGGCTGTAAGCAGATAGGTCATGGTTATTTCCAAGTCTGTTTCACAGTTAATTTATATGAGTCAGAGGTTAGCAATTTACCCTAAGAAATTTGCAAGAAAAGAAGTGAAGAGAGGTGAAGTTGCTTAGTCCTGTCCGACTCTTTGCAACCCCATGAACTGTAGCCCGCCAGACTCTTCTATCCATGGGATTTTTCAGGCAAGAATACTGGAGTGGGTTGCCATTTCCTTCTCCAGGGGATCTTCCCAACCCAGGGATCAAACCCAGGTCTCCTGCATTGTAAGCAGACTCCTTACTGGTTGAGCCACGAAGGAGTTTAGACTAGCTGCCAAATATCTTCTCCACTGAACATCTTCCATGGTTCAGAGTGTTTCACCCACAGCGACTATAATTTCTGACAGCATCCCTGAGGAGGTAGGTAATAAGGTCCCCCATTTGCAAGCTGAGGCCATCTGCCGCGGGCCCCAGAAACAGTTGAGTCAGGGACAACCCAGGTCTGTCCTCAGCTGGGGATAGTATTCTTCCTCCAAAGCATCATTCTCTAAAAGAGACAGCTCAACAGTTAGTAGGACATTTTCTTAAGAGACAATGCTAGTATCGCTGAAAGATTTCTTTCTCTGCATGTTTGGTTTGGGCAGTGATTCTAAAAGATGTTGACTTGGACCACCGGATCGAGTGCGACCAGTTTCCTCTGACATTTTGCAATCTGCTGTTTTATAGGTCCAGCAGACGTTGCCTTTGTACAATGTTTAGTTTAACACTTTTATTTGATGTAATTTGATATGGTTCATTTGATGGAGACTGTTTAAACATGCTGCTGACTTTCTTTCCTTTTGCCTTTCTTCCCCGCACTGTCCCCCCTCCCCCCCCACACACACTTGTTTCTTGCATTACATCTCTGAGAAGGGACATGAGTTGGCTTTGGGACAAATGTTGGGTAACTCTCTATTTGTCAAGATATCAAGTGACTAGATTGGAAATTGCACGTGCACCCCTCTTCCCCCCACCCTGAGTGAAATGAAAATAACTGGTGCCACAAGGACTCTCCTCTACCCAGTGGTTGCCCTCTTATTTTACACAAGAGCTTTAGTGAGCAAAATAAGTGAGCTTATTTTGTGAGAGATGTCTGCATGCTTCCTATCCTGGATGATAAAATTAGTTTTTTATGGCGCATAAATATGTATAATGATGAGCCTTTGCATACACGGTTCTCATGAAGTGCTTTTTACTGCTGTGCCCTGAAGGAAATACCGAGACCATTTGCAAGAACAGTAGAGCTGGCAGTCGTTAAAGGTTTCAATTTTCCTCTGGAAGGCTTGGGACTTGGAGTTAGGTGCAAATTAATTCACCACTCAAATCGTGTTGAGATGAGATTGTACTCAGCATCTCCGTATTCCGGTCTGTAGTGGCATAAGAGGAGTACAGTTTTGCTTGGAAATCTGTTCTTTGAGGTAGAGCTTTTTAGGAAGAGATATGTAGTCTTGAAGAAATGCGCATGTTTACTCATTAAATGAAACACTGAGTTTCTAGGTGGAAGAATGAAAAGTTTGGGGCCTGGAGGGTTTTCCTTTTGCTCAGGCAGAACCAGAGTAAACACTGTCCTCTCTTATGAAGACAGGCTGTGACATCAGAAATCCTAGATCATCCAGGCCTGTGTGTGTGTGTACAGATCTGACCTTACAGGAAATAAAGGTCCTGTATTCAGACACCATTATCTCACTCACCCCTAGGATGGGCCGATTCACAGGGTTTCCCTGATGGTGATCTTGGTGTGTGGGGGGCAGGTGTGACCGTGAGGCCGGAGGCCTGGGAGCAGCTGGTTCTGCGCTGCAGACGTGGGAAGGTTGTCCTCTGACCTGTAGCAGCATGGCTCTCTTCTCTGCTCCTTCATCCTGGTTGCTTTCCTCAGTCCACCCAAAGCTCTTCTCAGAGAGCAGCCTCATTTCTTATATCTGGACTCTGCCCCGTTGCACGAAGCTATAATTTAATCAGCCCTTAGAGCATTGCCAAAAAAGCCAACAAAAGCCTATATCTGAGATCTTACATCCCGAGTTCTTGCACTAGAGGTGGTTGAGGACGCGAGTCCTCATTTGTCCCTTAGAGGCTCCTGCGGGGACTGTAGGCTCAGTTTCACATGAGGCTGTGGGAAGAGCTCAGGTTAAAAGCCGATGTGAAGGGGGTATGGGCTTCCCAGGTGACATCAGTGGTAAAGAACCCGCCTGCCTGCCAGTGCAGGAGATGTAAGAGACGTGGGTTCAATCTCTGGGTCAAGAAGATCCCCCGGAGGAAGAAATGGCAAGTCGCTCCAATATTCTCGCCTGGAGAATTCCACGGACAGAGGAGCCCAGCGAGGTTGCACAGTTGGACACGACTGAAGTGACTTAGCTCACACGCACGTGAGGGGGTACCTGGCAAAGAGATGGTGAGGCCCTTAGTGTAAGACTGGTAATGGGGAAACTTTGGGTCTGAATCTGTCTCTACTCCCATGCTGGCCAAGGGTAAGCCGCCGGAGTAGGAAAAAGCTGCTTCCTCATTCCCTGTGTGATAGGACTCGGTGCCTGTCCTCTAGACGCCAGAGGATCAGAGGAGGCTGAGTGCGCCGTAACAAACACTTATTTTAGTCAGGAACCTTGTCCTTTTAAAAAATAGTATATTTTTATCCTGATTGAAACACAAATTACCCACTTGTAATTCTACCAGCCAAAACGAAAAAAAAAAAAAAAAGCTGTCATTTGGTGTGTTTCCTGCTAATTTTCTATCTCTATTTCATTTGCTAATTGAGATTGTACTGGTTTATGATTTGGTAACTTAAAAAAATTCAATAAAGGATTTTTCCAAAGACGTTAAAACCGGTGGTCAGCAGCATCGCATTGCTGGTCTTCAGTGGTTTGTCAGGTGGGACATCCTGGTCCTCTTATAACCTGACCTGTGTGTCGGGCCTTCTGTCAGGTGCACAGGTATTACTGGTTTCTTGCCAGTTGTCTCTTTTCTTTCTTCTCTTCTTTTAAATTTATTTATTTGGCTGTGCCGGGTCTTCGTTGCGGCATTCGGGATCCTTAGTTGCGGCATTCGAACTCCTGTGGGATCATGACTCGCAGCATGTGGGATCTAGTTCCCTGACCAGGTATTGAACCCAGGGCCCCCTGCACCGGGAGTGCAGAGTCTTAGACACTAGACTACCAGGGAAGTCCTGCCGATTGCTTCTTTAAGTGGCCCTGAGTACAAGTCACTGATCCACAGTCTTTTTCTGCCATCACTTAGCAGCAGTGGAAACCATGCTGCTGCAGGAGCTAAATGAACTGTTTCCTTTCATTTCTGAATAGAATTACTGGCTTTACACGTAGACTCGGTCATGCGGAATTTTAACGAACTGTAATGATCTCTTTGGTTCCCAGAGGTTTGAGCCTCGGTGCAAAATATTCCTGAATCACCTTCAGGACTTCCTGTCTGCATTTTTGAATGTTACCTTTGCCCTTCTTGTTTTCTTGAGCACAGCTGCATAAAACAGGTTAATACCAGCACTGTTTTGCCATCCTTTTTCACATTGGACAACTGCAAATGATTCAGATCAGCCACAGTCCAAGACACGCTCTTGTGTCATCAAAGAATACCCTCTGATCTTAGTGTACCTCTTTTGAGCTGCTCATTGTGTCTCATGCTTGCCAGAATTGGGGTCTGAAGCGTGTTGGTAAGGTCGGAGAATTTTGACAAGTTTGGAGATTCAGTGTGTGTGTGTGTGTGTGCCAGCCTTGGAGGCCGTATTATTGACTAAAGCTTGTGATGCGGAGGGGCTGCTTTGTTGCCAAGTTACAGAAAGGGTTGGACTTCTGCCAGTGAATTGCCAAGAGAGTAGTTTACGCCATCTTTTTTTACATTCTTCTTCAAAATGAGGGAAACAGTGGTCAGCAATTGTTTCCCCCAGTTGACATCTTGCAGAGAACCTAGTTGTTTGCCACAGTTGACCTCCTGGTTTCAGGGAATGGTGGAAGCCTTGTTATTGCTGCCTGGATGTTGAGGTAGTCCTTGGTGTTTGTTTTAATAGTTTTGTGTTTCTCTTAAGTCAAAATGATTTACTGCAAACAAATCATTGAGACTAATACCTTTTTGGAGAAGTTGAGACAAGTCATTATTACCCAGCTGATCAGTGAATCATCATTCGTGGAAATTAACACAGTCTTGAACATACTTTTTTTCTGTGAACCCAGTGATTTTCAGTTCCCAGGTTCTGAGTCAGTGGGGCTTAAGTGGGTGGGGCCCAGGAATTTGCATTTCTATCAAGATGCCTATCTGGGGAAACACATTTTGATAAGTGCTCAAGCTTCTAGGCTCCTAAGAAGCTTTATGTCTGAAATGAAATTCTCCTGTGACTACAAGCCTTCTAACATAGTCTGGATCAGTGTCACACTGCCATGGTCAGAAAAGAATGTCAGCAGATGACTTTCCATGAGTGCCATGCAGCATATGGGCAGCAGAGCCGGGTGGCTGTTTTGGACATAAAGACATTGTCCACAGCCTGTTCTGTGGAGCCGATTAAGAGGCTGAGCTGAAGTCATCCAGTCTGCTGAGTGAATGACCCCGGAGTGTACTGTGCTCCACCCTTGGATCTGTTGGGATGTTTGAAAGCCGCGCTAAACAACATCGCCAGTGTCATCACAGAACATTAAAAAACTGACAGATGCCCCAAAGGGTAGAATTTATTTTATAGCATCTAGAATGTGAACATGAGTCATGTAGTGTACTGGGATAGAATCCCAGTGTACGATTGGCCCTTGTATCAGATGGGAACTTTAATTTTAGTCTTTGACAGAATCATTGTCAGTCCTTCAGAGAATAAGTGCAAAAATAGTGTTTCATCAGGAAGCTTGCAGGAACGTGGCCAGGGCCCCACACAGTCTTGTGTGTCTCTACCAAATTATAGCCACCCTGAATCTTCACTGAAATAAAAATAACATTTCCTGCAAGCAATGGTCCGAGTGTGTTTCCAATATCTGCAGATGAAAGGCCTTCTGGGAGAGACTGTTCTTCAATGCAGTTCACAGGGAAGGAGCATCCTTTCATGTGCTTGTCAGTATTTCTGCTCGCCTAGTGCATTTCTCTTACGTTAAAATGAAAACTGTTCGGTCAGATGAGCCACACATGAGGTATTTTATCAGATCATCCCAGGGTGTCAGTGTAGGCCATCTGACAGCCAGTCAGTATGAGGCATGCATGCAATGAAATGTTTTAATTTTCCCTCAAAAGGGCAGGCGGGGATGCTTCCAGAGCAGTGGCCTGCAAACTGTCTGGCCTAAAAGGAGAGGGAGGCCCTCGGCGAGTTGACTTTGGTTCTGTTCCACAGATGCTCAGCTCCAGTTTTAGAATTGGTTTCCCAGTTGCATGGGGTGCAGTCAGCCAAGTCATACACAGATTGGTTTGCGTGTTCTTCCAGGGTTTGGGGTGATTTGCTTCTCTGTAAAGCCCAAACATGAAGCTGGAGGGATGAGTGAGAAGGGCTATTAATATAATTCATTTGGAAGGGGTTTCTATTTAGTTAAAGTATTGAGTAAGCAAACAAGGTAGTGTAGGATTAACTAACTTAAGAAAAATCTTTTGAGTGTTTCTGCTGAGAATAAATTTTTACTGAGTTTGAACAGAAATGATACTTATAATCGAGATGAAATATTAAAGGACAAACAGCCAGTGTAATGCTTGACAAAATGTATCTTTAAAATTAAGAAAATATATATTTACATGGTGAGAGAATTGGGGAAATCTGCTTTTTAAATGTCACCCTTGTTTGTATTTATACATTAGATTTTCTAAACTTGTTGAGGCCACATGACCTTAAGAGGAAAACAGTATTTTTAAAAGAAATAAAGCAGCTGAACACTCAAACTTGTGATTTTTCTTTATATTTGTCTCCCCACAGCAGGTGGGGTAGTGCACAGGATATACGGATTGATTCTACTGGTGTTTTCAGTTGAACTTTCTCTAAGGAAATCTCTAGTTATTACCCCTGGGGCTCGCAGTTCTGGTAGCCTCTGTTTTAAGTTTAAAAAATAATCATAAAAGGATTTTTGAAAAACAAAACTCAGTTTCCCAGAACCATTGGCTGCTTTTTTTCAGAGCAGGGAGTGGGGAGTATTTTTTATTTTTGGTTTAATGATACCAGTGTTTTACAAAGCTGTCACAATAGTATAAAATTTTGTGCTTTTTTTAAATTAAAAATTGCCCTACAAGTTACTGATGTTTTGAATTTTTTGAAAGTTATCTTGAAATTAATTCTGTTGGAATGATGAACTGTAATTTACCCACGCACATAGGTTGTTGAATCTGGAGGTTGATTTTGATTACTGGTGCCTTTGAAGGTATAGCAGTGAACATCTTGTTGATTCAGTTTTTATTCTTCTGTTGAAATTTGGGTACACAATTTATTTTTATAGTGGTTGATATGTTTCTTCAACTTTTACTGAAAATTGTTTTGGTTTTTTTTTTTTGTATTTTTGGTTTAGAGTTGGGAGCCATCTCTCAATTTACTAAATGGAGAATTGAGAATTACGTGAACCATAAAATTATTGATCCTTCTAACTCAGGACTAACTCATCAGGTTCTGGTTGTCAGTAGTAATAACAACCACTTTCGAGGGGAATCTATGCTTTTATATGTCTCATTGTTTTCTGGCGTTGCAGGCGGTATCGATTAAACTGGGTGAACCAGCTACCAGATCCAGAATAGTACACTTGAGCCTAAATTAGTGAACTAAAAATAAATTTGGTTTCTTAGCCATAGGATTTGGTTTATTAAATTGTAGGCTAGGCAACAAGTCCTCAAACCGCAGAGTACCAGGACTTTTTTTTTTTCTGGCGTTCACAGAACAGTGGTATTCATGCTGATGGTTCCATTTGTAAACTGGATCATGCCCTGCCTGGCTTTTGAATGCCTGGTAATAATGTGCCTTAATTGCAGGTCAGTGAAGCCAAACTAATTGCTTGTTGGGCACTTGGATTGCCTTTTTAATTTGCTGTATAATGCAGTCCCTACCAGAAATGCACAATATGCCGTTATCTAAATAAAACTCATTAAAATCATCTTACAGACAACAGAATGCCTGATATTTTGCCCACAATCGTGCAAATAAAAGCAAATTGAATGGCATTATGGAGAGCTGTAATTTAGAAGCACTCTTTTAAAAAGTGCCTTTGTATCCATTTTAAAAGTATACATAAATGACTGCTATGGTTTCTATCAGTGTGTTAGGTTTTTTGTTTGTTTTTACCAAGGATTATTTTGCTTCATGCTTTTAATATGTTTTAAATGGGAGTAATGACAGTTCACCCAGTAAGATCAGTACTCATCCAATGATGGCATTTCACTTTAAAAAAAGAAGAAAAGAAAGACATTGGTGACACATTCCTAGCTCACAAAACACCAGTCCATAGGGATTACCTTTACAATTTGTGGGGACAGTTGTTCACGGGGGTTAAGATGGTCAGTACACTGTAGGACTTGTTTTCTCTCAGTTTCTCTGGACTAACAGGGCAGCTCAGCAGAGGACTTTGTTTTGACTCTTTGATGACTAATTTTATTCATCTAGCTAATATTTATTGAGTAGCTCCTGAACTACTCCAGGAACAGCTCCAGGAACTGTTGTAGGTGTTGGGGATACCAGTTTTTGTTTTCTATTTGTAATAAATATTTCAGACTCAAGAAGTGTGCTCAGTCATGTCTGACTAATATTTAGCTCTAGAGAAAAATGTGAAGTGGATCTTAAGACTCTTCAAAATGATTTTAGAAATAAGGTAATGTAATTAAGGAGCTTCTACAAAAGAATTTTCTAGATGTTTATATCAGCTGGTTTTTTTTTTTTTTTTTAAATAGAAGTTAGTCCATTATCCATTTTCCTTTTCTTTTGGTAGGTTATTTCTTATGAGAGTCATGGATATCCCCTATCTAAACTTGGAAGGACCAGACTGTAAGTGAATTTTTTATTTTCTCATTGCATCTGCACATTTAAGTGTGTGGTCTGGAAAGGAGAACAGGAACAGAATTACTGAAGAAAGAGCTTTATTCACTTAAAAATAGCCAGTGATTTTGTGGTTGATATGAATAGTACGCTTAAGTTAATGTTACCCTTGGGCCTTGATTAACCCATCTCTTTACTTACATTTTCCAGTTTATACATGAGTTGAATTTAAAAAAATATATATCTTCTCATCATTACTTCATTTTCACTCAGCACTCTGAGTTCATGATTTTCTGTAAAAAAAATTGTATATGTAATAGATTTCAAGATGTACTAGCTGTGTCAATAACAGTACATTTTCTGTTTTCCAGTTATTTGAGTATGTATATATTTAAGTTTTGTGGTTAGGTTTTTTTTTTTTCTTTTTGAAGACCTCAGACAACCAGGCTGTTTGAGAGGTAGTTGTTGCTTCTTCCGATTGTTCTTTTCCATTGCTGTTTTTGTAGCCTTGGTAAATTGCCTTAATATATGCCATAGGCATATAGAAACAGAGGAATTACGCTTTATACACGGTGATAATAATCACTGCAGTAGAAGTTTGAGGACATCGTCCTAGTTTTAATGCTCAAACCTGTCGTCCTCGCAGCAGTTCTGTGAGCTGAGTCTCGTCGTCCCCAGTCTGTAACCACGAGTGGCTTGAGTAGTTAGGTCTCTTGCTCTGTGTCGCAGTCACGTGGTGGGTGTGGGATTAGAAATCAAGATTGTGACAGGACCGCATCTGTTCAAGCACATCCATTCAGTTTGGACAGTGCATTTCTTTTTTTAAGTTGGATACACATGAACGTTAGGGCTCATTTGGTAATTGCAAGGCTCTCATAATCATTCTCCAAGTTAGCTTGGCCTCAGTTTCATTGACGAACCACTGGTCAGCTGTCCGCTTTTCAGCCATCAACCTTTCATCAAAAATTTGTTTTGTAGTGCAGCCTAAACGTGATCACGTCCTCCATGTGACATTCCCCAAAGAATGGAAAACCAGCGACCTTTACCAGCTTTTCAGTGCCTTTGGTAAGTCAAGCATAAGTATAGATGTCCTTTCAGGGTCCTGCTCTTCTTACGGTCTAGGTGGTCAAAGTATATAGATGGCTTTAGCTTGGACATAAAAGAGGATTAATATGCAAAGTTTTCATCTCACTCGGAGAGTTTTTGGAGCTTGGTATGCTGCTTTCTTATGCCAATATGACCTGAGGACCTTTTGCTAGCATCCCACAGTAGAGCACTGTTATTCATCTATATCCATGGAAATCAAGAACAGTTAGCCCCTTACGACCCATGGGGAAGAAGTCTAGGCTAAATAATTGTTAAGGTGAAATTGAAAGAGAATACCTGTTTCATAAGGGCAGGCAGTTGCTGCTTGATATCAAATAGCCCAGCAGATAAGCACAGATGTTTGAGAGGACCAAGTATGAGGTAGGTTCTTTTGTTACCTTTTTTATCAGGTCAGGCCATTAGATTCAATTGAACAGTCTTCTGATTAGGGTTTATAAAGGCCATTCTGATTGTAAGTCTTCAGCAGTGTCTCTTAATTTTAACAAAGTATTTAAACTGTCATCTCTGGAAATTTGTGATTAAAATGGAAACAGCAAAGACTTGATTGTCCAATAATAAGCATGTTTAGTGAATGTTAATGTGTCCCCAACAGCTTAGCATGTAGCCGTTTTAGAAAGAGTTGAAGTTTGTTAAAAGATGGTAAGGTGTTTATATTTTAGCATCTATGGTAAAAAGCAGATACAAAGTAGAATTCCTATATAACTAACATCATTTTTGTTGAACTTAGAAATCAAACTGAAAGGATGCACCATGCTCTTATCACTGAATATTTTAGATAGGATTTTTTCTTCCTCTTTGTGCTTTTCAGTATTTCTTAAAATAAGCATATATTAGCTTTTATAAGTACAAAACATCGTGCAATTTTTAGGAACGTAAATGAACACAAGTGTGTTTCTAGCAAGTTATCCTCATCTTTGCAGATAGTCTAAATGACTTCTGAAATTCTGGTCCTGCTTTTTAATTTAAATGCAGTTAGATTTCACAGCACATTCCTTTGGTAAGCTTTTGATGTTGTTTCCCATCTTGTGTTGCTCTTACCCCTATTTACTCAAGCTTTAATTGGCTAAATTCAGCAGGACGCTCTGAGTAGAATATTTTTCATTTTAATTAAAGAAAGGTTAGCTGTGTGATATTGAACAGGTAACCTCTCTGTATTTGTGTTTCCTCCTTGGACATGATGATGGTGATAATGGTACTGCCTATTTAATAGGCTTGTCAGGATGATCAAATCAGCTGATCCATGGAACGCATTCAGAAGTATGTGGCCTAGAGTAATTACTTAAGAAACGCTAAATATTGTTGTTGAGTCACTAAGTCGTGTGCAACTCTTTGTAACCCCATGGACTGTGGCCCACCAGGCTCCTCTGTCCCTGGGATTTCTCAGGCAAGAATACTGGAGTGGGTTGCCATTTCCTCCTCCAGGGAATCTTTCCAACCTAGGGATTGAATCCACATCTCCTGCATTGGTAGGTGAATTCTTTTCCACTGAGCCACCTGGGAAGCCCCCAAATATTATTTGTCTAAAAAAAACACACAGGGTAGAGAGCTAAGGAAGTCATGGTTGTGACTTTTGTAATTGAGAAAGTCCTGGCACCCCATGGTGCAGCAGGAAGTAAAAGTTCTTTCCTGTGAAGGAGAAGCAAAGCAGTTTTCAAGTGTTCCGAAGCCTTCAAAAATTTTAATAGATAATAAGACATTTTTTCATCACTAAGTTCTGGTGATGTTTAGCCATTTAAAAAAAATTCCAGTCTCCTGTGTTTTTTCAGGAAGAGGGTAGTGGGTAGATGTCTGCTTGCCCTGGGTTTTCTCCAGCTCCCAGCCCTCTGCTCCTCTCCTGCCTCTGTCTGCTCTCCTGCATTCCACTCTTTGCGTTTCGCCTTTGCAGAGGACTTGTCTCTGTATGTGAAAGTCATTTTGTGCCACTATACTGCTTTCTGTCCCTCCGTGTTTTTCTTTTCTGTATTGGTCTGTCTTGGTTTCCTCTCTCTGATGCCTTCTTTTCCTCATCCTCTATCCTCTACCTGTTTTTCTTTATTTGAGTTCTTTCCCTGGCCTTGAGATCAACAGTGAATTTTTCTTATTTCTTACACACATGGTCTCTGGTTTTTACTAGTGATCTTTTAAAAAATATACCAGGCTCATGGACTTTTTAGTCTTTTAGTACATGAACCTGGCATATTCCTTCATTTATTTAAGTCTTCATTAGTTTTCATTTGTTTGTTTATTTTAAATCCTGACCCCAGCAGTGAAAGTGCCGAATCCTAATGACTAGACCACCAGGGAACTCCCTTCTCCTGATCTTGATTGGAAAAAAGTCTCTAACCCTGGCAGGAGATTGGGTTGAATGATAAACTGCCTCAGGATTTAATCCAGAAGGATCTTTTTTTGTTTGTTTTTAAAACAAACTTTTAAAGATTCTTCTGGTTGTCCTGGTTTATCTGCTTTCTTGAAGTTTTAACTGTAGTAGCTACTGTGATAGATTTAAGTTTTATTTCTCTTTAGTGCTGAGATTTTGATCATCTTTTAAACTAACACCTCATCTCTCTTTAAATTGATGGATGTTCCGAAATATATCAGATATACAAATGGAATCTGATAGCTATCTTAATGGCTAAATGCTTACTTTGCTTTTAATTCAATATTGCAGGTAACATTGAGATATCCTGGATTGATGACACGTCAGCATTTGTTTCTCTCAGCCAGCCTGAACAGGTACCAATTGGTAAGTGTGTTGGGCCTTTGTCTTGTGTGTTAACTAAAAGGTGGGAGCTTGCCCACTTCCCAGTCTAGATGCTGTGGTGTTCAGTCAGCTGGTTCACAAGCATTGTTGCCTGGTTTGTTTTGAGCTTGTCTCTAAAATAAAGGAAGTAGTTAGTAAGTATTGCACGTAGATGAGAAAAGAAGACAAATGTACTGATTCTTTAGAGATACTCTATCATATATTTTTCACTTTTCTGTTCCTTTCTTATAGCCCTTTTTCTAAAATGATTTGTATGTTTACTTGGAAGGATAAAAAGAGCAAATTGAGAGGAATGGGGGACACCAGATGGTGATTCCTATATTGACCTGTTTGCCTCTGTACTTTTTCCCATTTATTTTATAACTTTTTGTGATTCACTTATTCCATTAAACTGGTATCAAATACTTGTTTTACAAACAAATAAACTGAAAGATACTTCAGTTGCTTCTAAATTAGGGTTGTAAAAAGGTCGAATACCAACTCTCTTATTGTTGGACCCTAAATAGTTTTGATATTAACCATCACAAAACATCCCGTTTTCTTAGGATGCAAAGCTATTGAAGAATATATGTATTGTTCAGCTATTTCTTCACATAGATTTCAAGTTCCCTGGTGTTAATAATAAAAACACGTGAAAATGTTAAGTATGCTGATTAACGTTTTCTTCTTATTAAACGAAGTGCCACAGACTAACAGTATATAATTCTGATGACGTATGAGGAGAATATAAGCAGCTCTATATGAAAATTTCTACAAACACAAATTCAGGTCAAATTTTTTTTGGTATTTAAAAAAAAAAGTATATAACCATCACAGGAATATATGCCATGTTATAGAAATGGAAAGTTTAGGCTCTGGAATCATATTGCTATAGTTGTGTGACCTTGGGCAGATTCTTTGATAAGCTTCTGCTTATCTTTATAAACTGAGGACTGTGTTACGGATTTTCTAGGATTGTTGTGAGGATTACATGAAATGATTATGTATATAAAGCTGGCATTGCTTTGAACTTTTATGATGGTTGTTTCGAAGTAGATTTCAATATGAAAGGCACCGCAGGAGCTCATGACACCAGGAACAGTACTGGATACAGGGTGTGAATGATACTGCTGTTAATAGTGACATGTTTTCACATTTGCTTATTTGTGACCCATGCCCCCACAATCCTTAGAAAGACAGTTTACATGGAATCCAAAGGGAATGGATTATTAGAAACCGAAGGATGACTTCAGGTGTGGGGGCAGGGCCCCTGAGATTAAGACGGTCCTGAGACTTCAGCATGGTTGAGAGAGCACTGATGGGAACTCCCCACCCCAAATCTTTTTCTTCCCCCATGTATCTCTCTCATTTGTTTCTGGCTGTGCTGGGTCTGCCTGCCGTGCGTGGGCCTCCTCTAGTTGTGGCGCTCGGGGGCTGCTCTTCCTTGTGGCGCGTGGGCTTCCCATTGCAGTGGCTTCTCTTCTTGCGGAGCTCGGGCTCTCGGCGTGTGGGCTCAGTAGGTGCAGCACCGGACTCGAGAGCACAGTCTCAGGAGTTGTGTTGCAGGGACTTTAGTTGTCCCGAAGCCCGTGGGATCTTCCTAGATCAGGGATCGAACCCATGTCTCCTGCATTGGCAGATGGATTCTTAACCCACTGTACCAACAGGGAAGTCCTCCACCCTAAATCTCGTCACATCTTTACTCATTCATTGTTGCCCTTCACCTCCCTCGCTCTGGTCACTGAGCTTAAAAGCTACTGTACTATTGAAAGACGCAAAAATGAGTTAAGGGGATAATCATTACGGGACATCAAATATGGTTTAACAGGAACATTAAAAGAAGCCTTGATACCTCTTACCCGTAAACAAGGAATTATGCCGTGCAATGGGAGCGAAGGGGATGCAAAGGCTTTAAAGTCACACTGACATGGGACCTAACCTGCCTCTGCCACCTGTCAGCCACGCACCTCGAGGCCTGTTACATAAACTCTTAAGCCACAGGTTCCTCACTGAGAGATGGAGATGATGATAGTTACTTTGTAAGATGAGATCACACACTGTCTGTCCGTCTGTTTAATTTGGCTGCTCTGGGTCTCAGTTGTGGCACTCAGGATCTTTGATCTTTGTTGTGGCATGCAGGATCTTTAGTTGCAGCATGTGAACTCTTTGCAGCTTGTGGGATATAGTTCTCCAACCAGGGGCTCTCCAGCCCCTGCATTGGGAGCTCGGAGTCTTAGCCCCTGGACCACCAGGGAAGCCCCACAATCACAGATTTTAAGTTCCCAGCAAAGAGTCTGGCACTCCACCAGCAGTGCCTGATAATTGGTAGTAATTATTATGATACTGCTTGGCCTCCCTCGCTGTGAACAGTAAACATAAGTGTGTGTAAATCTGGAATCTGTAAGACACTAGTGAGTAGTATTTACTTGAAAATGCAAACATAATTCCTTGTTTATGGGTAAGAGGTGTCAAAGCTTCTTTTAATGTTCCTGTTATACTGTATTTGATGTCCTGTAATGATTGTTCCCTTACTTATTTTTGCATCTTTCAATAGTACAGTAGCTTTTAAGCTCTATTTTATTCAGCGATACCTGAAATCAGGGAGCTAGATTTCAGAATCACGTAGCCACAGAAGTCCTCTGATTTGTTCATTTGGCCGTCTTATTCACCACTGGGGGCTTCCCTGGTGGCCCAGATGATGAAGAATCTGCCTGCAATGCAGGAGACCTAGGTTTGATCCCTGGGTCAGGAGGATCCCCTGGAAAAGGAATGGCTACCCACTCCGGTATTCCTGCCTGGAGAGTCCCATGGACAGAGGAGCCTGGCGGGCTACAGTCCACAGAGCTGCAAAGAGTCAGACACGACTGAGTGACTGAGGCACAAATGCACTCAGCCCTGGATCCCCCTCTCACGCCTGGCCTGTGAAAGGGCCATGTAGGGAATCGGCCAAGATGAAACTGTGACCTTTCTACCTTTCTTCTTCCTAGGTTAAGAAGTTAGGTGGCTGCTTTTTTTTTTTTTTTTTTTTTTAATTCCTTCTCTTCTTTATTTTTTATTTATTTTATTATTATTTTTATTTTGGGGATCTTTGTTGCGGCATGTGGGCTTTCTCTAGTTTTGGCGCACTGGGACTACTCTCTAGTTGCAGTGTGCTCACTCCTTGCAGTGGCTTCTCTTGTTGCGGAGCATGGGCTTTAGAGCCGGAGGGCTTAGTAGTTGCGGCACGTGGGCTTAGATGCCCAACCAGGGATCACACCTGCTTTCCTCCTTTGGAAGGCGGATTCTTAACCACTGGACCACCAGGAAAGTCCTGTGACTTGTCTTTTGATACATGCAGCTTTACTAAGCAAGTGTAATATTCCACAGTAGTCTCTCTTCTGACAGAAAAGACAACTCTTAACGTAAATACCTGGCCATTTGCATGTACTGTGCCTATGACTGCAGTTTTCTTAGCCAGGAGCCGTCTTTTACTAAACCATCCTCTCCCCCCAGAAGCCTGGCTCTGTCCTACTTCCATCCTCGCCTCAGCCTCAGCATCCGTGTCTCCAGGATCTTCTTAGGCTTCCTTTACAGCGGTTTGGGCCCCGTTCTCTGTATGGAGCCTGGTACCCTTTCTTAGCATACCTTGCTTCCCTGGTTGTCTTCCCAGATGGACTGGAAACTCCGAGAGCGGAGACCTCATCTCTTGTTTGCCATTGTGTTTTCAGGGCTTCGAGTTGTAGTGTCTGATGTTAGAAGTGTATGAATAATGTTAGAAGTGTATGAATATGTTAGAAGCTGAATAAATGCCATTCAAGGTGTCATGACTTAGAAATGCCTTTTTGCACTTGCTGGGTGTATCTCGTGTCTCAGGCCTTGTGCTGTGATTTCTGAAATGATGCAAATGTTTCACTGAAAGACACTGTAGAATTTGTTTTTTATCATGGTGATTTTACCGATGAGCGAGACCGAAGATATTTAATATGCTGCAAATCCTGTTAATGTTATCTTAAACAAATTACTTATTCATTTCAGCGGAAACACAGGGCCTCTTAGATCAATAACATAACATTGGAAAAATCATTAAATGCCTGTTTATATTGCAGCTTGTAATGGCTTCTTTGGCTCAGTTACAAACTATTTTTGATTTACATTTAAGGAGTTGCTTTTTAACTGACACCTGTCTTTTTTTTTTTTTTTTTTTAATTTCTTCATCGTGCTGAGTCTAATCAAGATTTCTTCAAAGCATTTTCATGACTATGACAGCTCTTTCTCAGGTCTATCAAAATGATTAAAACTCTTCTCCTGAGTGCCATTTAGTTTGATTCCTGTTGCTTTTTGTTTCTTTGTTTTTTCACATTCTTCCCCTCTGTCTGGGAAGACAGCCTGTGGCCAGTGTGGGACTTGATGCCATGGAGGAGATCACTGAGCCTCATTGTTTGAGAATTTTTCTCAGAGTCATTGAATAAGAAATCACCTGTAATGGTCACATCTGAATAACTCAGACATATTTAGGATTTTTATATACCTAATGCAGTCTTCGGAGAAGGCAATGGCAACCCACTCCATTGTTCTTGCCTGGAGAATCCCAGGGACGGGGGAGCCTGGTGGGCTGCTGTCTTTGGGGTTGCACAGAGTTGGACACGATTGAAGTGACTTAGCAGCAGCAGCAATGCAGTCTTATTAAATGGGGGAAAGAGCTCAACAATATTTCAAATGTACTGGCACTTCCTAGTCTTACTCTCAATATTTAGACATTGTCTTATGTGTCCTTAGGCTCCTCTGTCCATGGAATTCTCCAGGCAAGAATACTGGAGTGAGTAGCCATTCCCTTCTCCAAGGGGATCTTCCTGACCCAGGGATCGAACCCAGGTCTCCTGCAGTGCAGGCAGATTCTTTACAGTGTGAGCTACCAGGGAAACCCCTTAAATACATTGTAAGGCATTATCTCTCTGCCTGTAATTCTTATAGAAATAGCTTGAGGAAAATTAGCTTTTCATTTGTTTTGAAAGTCACAGTTTGGAACACACCATGAATACTACAGAGAAATTTTAAAAAGCAAAAATTGATGAAGGCACTGTAGAAGAGGTAAAAAAAACCTAGTGGTTATTCTGTAAAGCTAGCCCCCATTCAGGGAGTTACAGAAATTCCTGATATGCTGCCTTAGGAGCTTGTTCATGATGAGTTTACGGGGATGGGTAGATACCTGGCTTTACAGCTTCACTTCAGTCCCTAGTATGGGTGTGTTTATGTTAAATCATCCTTTTAAAAGCCCAGCTTGTGATTGTGCTGAACAGATAAACATCAGAGTTGTGATGTGGTTTTTGAGGTGATTATTCAGTACTGGATTTCCAAAGAGTCTTGCTTATAACTTTAAACTTCACCTGTGCTTTTTGTTAGTTTTAAAGTTTACCGAATCTGAAGAGGTACTCATTTGTGGGATTGATTTGTGTTCTCGTTTTTCCTCAGTCACTCTAGGTTCCTGACTTTGTTGCTTTTTTCAAAGAACCAGCTTTTGGCTGACTTCATTTTTCTGTCTTGTTTGCTGATGTCTATTTTTTTTGGATTCTGCTTTGCTGTTTTCTTTCTTTTTTAAGTTGCTTTGGATTTACTTTGCTCTTCTTTACCAGTTTCTTTTTTTTTTTTTCTTTTTTCTATTCTTTTTTTTATTAACAAGCAAAATAATAATTAAAAAACAACAACACAACAACAAAAACCTTAAAGTTGGAACTGCAATAAGTCAAACTGCTGCTGGAGTTCACAGATGTACCTGGGGTACATGCACCCTCATTGCAAGGCAGGACCTAGGCACATAACTGTGCATTTAGGTATGTAGGTGACCAGGAAGAGTCAAAGAGGTGGAAAACACCGGAGAACAGAAAGCATTAAAAGCTTTTCATCAAGCAATTCCACAGCGCTCTGCTCTTTGCCTCTGCTTTGCCTCTGTATCCTCTGTGGTTCCTGTTCCAGCTGAACTTGTGACAATCCCAAATTGTTCCTTCCTCTTTTTCAGCTTTTCGTCATCCTCTGACTTTCTGGAGATTGAAGAGACACTCAAACCAAACCTTTGAGCTCTTTGTTTTAGCTTATCCAGGTTAACCATAGGCCTGGTGTCACACGACAGACCTTTTGATGGAACTGGAGAAATCCCAAATCTAGTTGCCCGGGCAGCTTTCTTACTCTCCAAACTCACAGGTACATTGAATCATTCAGCTCTCCTCTGCATCCTCTCAGTCTGTGGTATTTCAGATGTAATTTTTACCACTTTTTTCTCTGCTGCCACATCAACCGTTTTTTCAGGAGGTTCTTCCTCTTTGACAGGCAGTTCTAAGGTCTTTGGTTCTTCTTCCTCTGTTTCATCTCCCAGTACCTCTTCTTCATTTGCCTCCTCTTCAGCATGCTCTTCAAGATATGCCTGGAGCCTGTTGATGAGATCTTGTTTTATTCCCTTGGTCTCCAAACCACGAGCAAGACACTCCTGCTTTAGTTCAGCAAGCTTCAGCTTATGAAGCTCCACCGTCTCAGTCGCCATCTTGTTACCCCTTACCAGTTTCTTGAAGTAGAAAGTTATGTGCTTCCCCCCCGCCCCGCCGTCTTCTAAAATATTTTTGAGCCTGGCTTCCAATAGCTTAGCAGTCCAGCCAGTGATCAGTCAGGTGTGCTTGAGCACCTTGAGCCGTTAAGGCTTTCCACTTTTGCCGACAAGGTTTGGGAATGTTCAGCATCCCACTTTCAAGCAGTTCATAAGTCTGCCCCAGTTTTCACTTTTGGGTGGACCTTCTTTCTCCAGTGTAAGTGCACAAGGCCTCACGCCCAGCCAGCAGTGTGTATGTAGCTAAGACCCTCTCCCAGTCATTGATTTTGACCTCTTTTTGTTTCTGATACAAGTATTTAAAGCTGTAAGTTATCCTCGAAGCACTGTTTCAGGTCCATTCCATCAACTGTACTTTGTGTTTGCATTATTGTTAAGTTAGACACGTTTTCTAAAGGCTCCTTTAACCAGGGATTATTGGGAAGGGTGTTGTTTAATTTTCAAGTACTTCGAATTTTCCTAGATTTCTTGTCGTTACTACTTTATAATTTAATTGTGTTGTTATTAGAAATTTTAGTATGATTTCAATCCTTTTAAACGCAGTGAGATTTGCTTTATAGCCTCATATAAGATATGACCTGTCTTGCTGAACATACTGTGTACACTTGTATGTAAATGCTATTTCAAATACTAAAAGATGATGCTGTTAAAGTGCTGCACTGAATATGCCAGCAAATTTGGAAAACTCAGTAGTGGTCACAGGACTGGAAAAGGTTCAGTTTTCATTCCAGTCCCAAAGAAGGTCACTGCCAAAGAATGTTCAAACTTCATACAGTTGTGCTCATTTCACATGCGCACAAAGTTATGCCAAAAATCCTTCAAGCTAACCTTCAGCAGTATGTGAACAGAGAACTTTGAGATGTGTAAACTGGATTTAGAAAAGACAGAGGAACAGAGATCAAATTGCCAACATTTGTTGGGTGATAGAAAAAGCAAGGAAGTTCCAGAAAAAATTCTGCTGCTTCGTTGACTAAGCTAAAGCTTTTGACTGTGTGAGTCACAACAAACTGTGGAAAGTTCTTGAAGACCTGGTAGTACTAGACCACCTTACCTGTCTCCTGAGGAACCTGTATGTGGGTCAAGAAACAGCAGTTAAAACCAAACACGAAACAACTGTCTGGTTCAAAATTGGAAAAAGAGTACAACAAGGCTGTATATTGTCACCGTGCTTATTTAATTTATATGCAGAGTACATCATGCTGGGCTGGATGAGTCACAAGCTGGAATCAAGATTGCTTGGAGAAATAGCCACTTCAGATATGCAGATGATATCCCACTCTAATGGCAGAAAGTGAAGAGGAACTAAAGAGCCTCTTGATAAAAAAAATTGCAAATCAATGTGTACTCTAAAAAAATGGAAACAACTAAGGAATATTGGATACATATTGGGTTTTAGGTGGCTTTAAGGAATTACAATTAATTTATATCTTATAATAATGGCATGATTATTGCCTCAAAAAAAAAAAAAAACCAAACCTTTATATGTTAAATACATAGTGAAGTATTTATGGGTGAAATTATTTACTTTAAAAGAATATAGTTTTAACAAAGATTAGATGAAACCAGAATGGCAAGATGTTTATAAATTTGATGAGTTGTGTTCTTTTCTTGACTTCTGTATATATTTGATGTTTCCATAATAAAAAGTTAAAAATAAAATCAATGAGAGAGACATTAGGAAGGAATAGTCTTCACCCTCTTAGGTTGGCTTCCCTGGGAAATTGGCTTAGAGATTTGCATGCAGGGCTCTTGAGAGTAAACCCCGTGGGAGATTACAGGAAGTTGAACTGGGCCCAAGGAGATGCTGGAATGCACTGTAGTGACAAGGAAGGTTTCAGTAACTCCCAACTAGAATGGCTCCTCAGGTCACCTGATCTCAGGGAACCATGACTTTATACACCTCTCACTACCCTCCCCTTCACATATACATACACATATTGATCTGTCTTTGAATTGTGAGCTGTCTCCAGAGAACAGGTATAACCTTGGAAAAGATTTTCTTTGTATCACCTCACACTGGTCAGAATGGCTATCATCAAAAAGTCTACAAACCATAAGTGCTGGAGATGGTGTGGAGGAAAGGGAACCTTCCTGCCCTATTGGTGGGAATATAAATTGGTACAGCTGCTATGAAGAACAGTGAGAAAAAAAAAAAAAGTTATGTCTGACTCTTTGCGACCCCATGGACTGTAGCCCTCCAAGCCTGGAAGGCTCCTCCATCCATGGGATTTTCCAGGCAAGAACACTGGAGTGGGTTGCCATTTCTTTCTCCAGGGGATCTTGCAGACCCAGGGATTGAACCTAGGTCTACAGTATTGCAGGCAGACTGTTTACCATCTGAGCTACCAGGGAAACCATTATGGAGAACAGTAAGCGGTTCCTTAAACTAAGAATACCATATATGATCCAGCAATTCCACATCTGGGCATGTATCTGAAGAAAACCATAATTTGAAAAGATATATCCTTGCCTCCTTTGTCAAAGATAAGGTGTCCATAGGTTCGTGGATTTATCTCTGGGCTTTCTATTCTGTTCCATTGGTCTATATTTCTGTCTTTGTGCCAGTACCACACTGTCTTGATGACTGTGGCTTTGTAGTAGAGTCTGAAGTCAGGCAGGTTGATTCCTCCAGTTCCATTCTTCTTTTTCAAGATTACTTTGGCTATTCGAGGTTTTTTGTATTTCCATACAAATTGTGAAATTCTTTGGTCTAGTTCTGTGACAAATACCGTTGGTAGCTTGATAGGGATTGCATTGAATCTATAGATTGCTTTGGGTAGAATAGCCATTTTGACAATATTGATTCTTCCAATCCATGAACACGGTATGTTTCTCCATCTGTTTGTGTCCTCTTTGATTTCTTTCATCAGTGTTTTATAGTTTTCTATGTATAGGTCTTTTGTTTCTTTAGGTAGATATACTCCTAAGACAAAGGAGGCAAGGATATACAATGGAAAAAAGACAACCTCTTTAACAAGTGGTGCTGGGAAAACTGGTCAACCACTTGTAAAAGAATGAAACTAGAACACTTTCTAACACCATACACAAAAATAAACTCAAAATGGATTAAAGATCTAAATGTAAGACCAGAAACTATAAAACTCCTAGAGGAGAACATAGGCAAAACACTCTCCGACATAAATCACAGCAAGATCCTCTATGACCCACCTCCCAGAATATTGGAAATAAAAGCAAAACTAAACCAATGGGATCTAATGAAACTTAAAAGCTTTTGCACTACAAAAGAAACTATAAGTAAGGTGAAAAGACAGCCGTCAGATTGGGAGAAAATAATAGCAAATGAAGAAACAGACAAAGGATTAATCTCAAAAATATACAAGCAACTCCTGCAGCTCAATTCCAGAAAAATAAATGACCCAATCAAAAAATGGGCCAGAGAACTAAACAGACATTTCTCCAAAGAAGACATACAGATGGCTAACAAACACATGAAAAGGTGCTCAACATCACTCATTATTAGAGAAATGCAAATCAAAACCACAATGAGGTAGGTACCATTACACACCAGTCAGGATGGCTGCTATCCAAAAGTCTACAAGCAATAAATGCTGGAGAGGCTGTGGAGAAAAGGGAACCCTCTTACACTGTTGGTGGGAATGCAAACTAGTACAGCCACTATGGAAAACAGTGTGGAGATTCCTTAAAAAACTGGAAATAGAACTGCCATATGACCCAGCAATCCCACTTCTGGGCATACACACTGAGGAAACCACATCTGAAAGAGACACATGCACCCCAATGTTCATCGCAGCACTGTTTATAATAGCCAGGACATGGAAGCAACCTAGATGCCCATCAGCAGATGAATGGATAAGGAAGCTGTGGTACATATACACCATGGAATTTTACTCAGCCGTCAAAAAGAATTCATTTGAACCAGTCCTAATGAGATGGATGAAACTGGAGCCCCTTATACAGAGTGAAGTAAGCCAGAAAGATAAAGAACATTACAGCATACTAACACATATATATGGAATTTAGAAAGATGGTAACGATAACCCTATATGCAAAACAGAAAAAGAGACACAGAAATACAGAACAGACTTTTGAACTCTGTGGGAGAAGGTGAGGGTGGGATGTTTCAAAAGAACAGCATGTATACTATCTATGGTGAAACAGATCACCAGCCCAGGTGGGATGCATGAGACAAGTGCTCCGGCCTGGTGCACTGGGAAGACCCAGAGGAATCGGGTGGAGAGGGAGGTGGGAGGGGGGATCGGGATGGGGAATAAGTGTAAATCTATGGCTGATTCATATCAATGTATGACAAAACCCACTGAAATGTTGTGAAGTAATTAGCCTCCAACTAATAAAAAAATTAAAAAAAAAAAAAAAAAAGAAAAGATATATGCACCCCAGTGTTTCATTGCAGCACTATTTACAATAGCCAAGATATGGAAGCAACCTAAATGTCCATCAACAGAGGAATGGGTAAAGAATATGTGTGTGTGGGTGTGTGTGTGTGTGTGTGTATATAATGGGATATTACTCAGCCATAAAAAGAACAAAATAATGCCATTTACAGTAGCATGATGGATCTAGAGATGATCATACTAAGTGAAATATGTCAGACAAAGACAAATATCACATATTACTAATATGCAGAATCTAATTTTTAAAAGAAATTATATAAATGAGCTTATTTACAAAATAGGAACAAACTCACAGATTTCAAGAACAAACATTGTTACCAAAGGGGAGATGTGAGGTAGGAGGGATATTATAGACCAGGAGCTTGGGATTAACATACACAAACTACTACATATAAAATAGACAGGCAACAAGGACCTACTGCTTAGTACAGGAAACTCTCCTCAGTATTCTGTAATAACGTATATGGGGAAAGAATCTGAAAAAGAATAAGTAGATATATATGTATAACTGAATCAATATGCTACACAAGTGAGACACAACATTGTAAATCAACTATATTGCAATAAAACAATTTTAAAAAGATACTGCTTGGCTGACAATTCCCAGAGAGAGGAACTCGAACAGACGCTGAGTGCTTTTAGCCATTGAAGTAATAAGAACCTCAGTCTTCATCCTGGAAATCTGGGCAGCTTACCCTGGCACCCATCACACTCTCCATTTTTTTTTTACCCATAAACATTTACAACAATGACATTTTTCTCCTGTGTCTCATGCACTTGATGATTGTGTCCGTGTTTTGTTTTGTTGGCTGTTTGAGAAAAGTGGTGTATTTGCATAAAGAGAGCATGTGTTGACATGCAATAGATCTGTTGCTTTAAATTCATCTTGCAAGTGGTTTTCATTGAAATAGCAGGAAACTAATGTCCTTTTAAAACTTTATTAAAATCATCTGGATATGCTTAATCTAGTAAAAGCAGAGTACACGGCTGCTGGACTTCCTATAGATTTAGATATGGAGCAGAAAGAGGCTTAAGTGATACCCTACATTTGAAACTGTGTAGAAAGATGTTATTGGCCTCAAAAAATATGTCCCTTATGAAGTAGATTCACAACTAGCATCCCTGCACCATTTCTGTTTGCATGACTTTTTGAATGTCTCTGACATTCTGTCCTACTTGGTCTCTTCATTCTCCGTGTGGGTTCATATACATCATTGCTGTTTTTTCTAGAATTGCTGCCTTTCCTTGTTCAGTCTAAGACTTTCCGCTTCTCCACTCAAGAAAGGTCAATTCTGAAGTGAACCTTTACAAAGAGCTGTATCACCCTGAGCCTCAGAATCATTTCAACTTTGTCTTCAAAAATTTGACCCTTCATCATAATTGAGTTCTACTTAGTCTAGCCATTTTCATGATTAATTATAGATGGGAACTCTGGGCTAGATGGTGCAGCCATGTTTAATGAGGTCACTCAGATGGTCAGGCCGCTTTCTAGGGCACTGTGATCTTTTACTTACTTTTGGCAAAAAAAAAAAAAAAAGATCAAATAATTTACACCATGTTGTTGAGTTACTTTAGAAAAAATGACACCAGTGTTCATTAAGGATGTAAATACCTATAAATCCACTTAAACACATGCCTTCTACATTGAAAGCCACCCTGGAACCTTGATTACATTTGATTTTAGGGCTTTGAAATGCAAAGCAACACGCTGAACACTGTTGGATGAAACTGTTCCTGAAGTGGAGAACTAGGAGGAAGTCTTAAATAGCGTTACTCCAGCCAACATACACAAACTTAACATTGCTTTTTGAACCTATGGCCATGTGCATTAAAGATGAATATTTTGCCTTTGAAAAATTAATGTCCCAGAGCTCTTGCAACCATTGTTTTTTTGTGAAATGGAGTATGCAAAATGTCTTTTAAAAATGCAGCCTTTTGGTGAATAGATTGTTTCTCCTCTTTTTGGGCTGTGTTACTCATTGGAAAGCCCCCTAAAGGAGCATTAAGCAAATGAGCAAATAGCTTTAAAAATCCTGTTACCATACTCAGAGGAACCTGGAGATGGATGGAGTCAGTGAGCGAGACCAATTTTCATCCTTGTGTGAAACAAATAAAGTGTCTCTTTCTCCTCTTTTCTTTTCTTGATCTTTTAAAAATGTAAAGGCTCACTGCTTTTTCTTGTTTAACAGATTTAAGTTTAAACAAAGAAGGCTTCTTTGAAAGGTCCAAGTAAGAAATGCCAAGCTAAGGAGGATGGAGCTGGCCTGGGAGCTTTGTGAGTTATCAGGTAAATGTTATGTCTGGAGTAGAGACTAAGATAACCAAGCCTCGTGGGGTCTTGGATCAATTTAATTTTGATAAATGACCAGTTTGGTAAATATTATTTACATTACTCCATAAGTCAGGTCTGTTTCTGATCCACTCATGTTTGAACAACTCGCATCATTGACTGTGGAAATAGCTTCTCAAGTAATCCCCATGGGCTGGCTTACCCCACTGTTAGCTCACAGTTAGAAGGATAATTAGGAATGAGGGTGCTTGGCTTTTGAACTAAAAATGAAAGCATGGGCAAAAGGCTCAGTAATCTATATTTGAAGCAGTTCTTGAGCCACAAGAACTCAATATTCCCAGCAATCTACAGAAGTGGTGGTATTTTAAAATTCTGCATCTGCTTTAAAAAATGACGTTCTTAAATATTACAAGATTTAAAAAGAAAAACAGTTTTTAAGCATAGTCCTATCCCTTTAACACACTATTTTATCTATCTGTATTTTCTACTCTCTATCTATATAGGTTATATGTTTATTGATTCACTCACTCCTTCATTCTGCAAGTGTTTAAATACTTAGAATGCATCAGTTAGTAGTTAATGCCAGAGATTAACCAACATTTTCTGTAGTGAGCCAACCACATAGTAAAAGGTTTTGAGGGCCACCCAATCTTTGTCACAACTTCTCAGGTCAGGTGTTATAGGGCAAAAGCAGTTAAAGACAATATGTGAACACACAGATCTGATAGTTTCCCCATAAAACTTTATTTACAAAGCAGGCAGTATGTTGGATTTGGCCAGCTGGTCACAGTTTAACTAAACTGTGGCATAAAACCATGGCATCCAAGAGCCAGACAAAATATTAGATAAAGTCCCATTGAACATACACTGTAATTGGGGAGGGCAAATAGTAAATAACAAATAAATGGTCTCAGTGAATAAATAGTACAAATGAAAGAAACTATTAGGTTGGTGCAAAAGTAATTATTTATGGATGCTAAGTTTTAAATCACTGTAACTAGGCTCAAACACATGTTTATTAATCAAAATAAGAACCATTACAATCAACACATTTTTGCCAATGAGAAATTAGTTTGTTTATTACTATAGCATAAAAACTTATGCTTTGGGATTCGATGAAGTCTTGGATAGCTTTTTCTGCATCCTGCTGGTTGTGGAAGCATTTTCCGTACAAAAAGTTGTCAAGATGCTTGAAGAAGTGGTAGTCAGTTGGACAGAGGTCACATGGATATTGCACCTCAGACAAAAATTGTAGCCCAGTTTGTTCACCTTTTGAAGCATTGGTTGTGTGATATGCAGCCAGGTCACAGAAAAGAATTGGGCCCTTTTTGTTGACCACCACTGATTGCAGGAGTTGTAGTTTTTTGTGCATCTCATTGATTTGCTGAGCATACTTCTCAGATGTAATGGTTTCACTAGGATTCAGAAAGCTGCAGTGGATTAAACTAGCAGCAAACCATGAAACAGTGCCCATGACACTTTTATTGGTGCAAGTTTGGCTTTGGAGATTGTTCTCAGTCCAGCCACTGAACTGGTCATCACTGGTTGTTACATAAAATTCACATTGTTGTTGCATAGAGCTGTTGCATAGGGTAAGAGAAAATGACACTTCTAAAAGAAACTGTTTATTTGATTTGCAGTCAGCTCTTGAGACACCCATTTATCAGTTTTTTCATCTTTCCAATTTGCTTCAAATGCCAAATGACCATAGGATGGTCGATGTTGAGTTCTTCAGCAACTTTGCATGTAGTTGAAAGAGGATTAGCTTCAGTGATCCTCTCAGTTGGTCGTTGTACACTTCCAATGGCTAGCCTCTGCTGCACTCCTCATCTTCACGGCTCTAATCTACTTTGCAAAACTACTTGAACCTCCAGTGCACTGTATGTTCATTAAAAGTTTCTGGGCCAAATGCATTGTTGAAGTCATAGTTGTCTCCACTGCTTTATGACCCATTTTGTGCTCAAATAAGATCATTTGAATTGATTTTTGTCTAACATCATTTCCCTAGTCTAAAATACATATAAAATAAACACCAAGGAATAATTCATTAGCAAAAAATATAAAGCAAGAAATGCACGTTAAAATAATGTATAACAAACCACATTTATTTAAGAATGTATTCCAATATCAAATGGCAAAATTCAGTAATGCAAAACCAAAATTATTTTTGCACCAACCTAATATTCCTTCCTCTGTGTCATACATGTAGCTAAATCTAATTGATGAGCATATATATGAAGGAAAGATATCAAGGTAATAAAAGATATCAAGATAATAAACTTTTTCTAAATTCTTTGTTTCTGCTTTGGACAGAGAAACCCAAGAATTTTAAAGTAGGGCAAAAATCAGAAGCAAGGAATGTAAATGTAAAGAGTGTTTGCCTTTTGGTAAGAAAATTTTTGTTAGCTTTAGGCACCCAGCTTTCTGGGTAGTCCTGAAAATCAGGGTCTGAAGAAAGGAGCAGACAAATGGGAACCTCATTCTTCCTGCTCAGGGCCTGTGTTTTGCCACTCAGCAGCAGCCCTTCATAATTAAGTCAGTTAAGAAACAAGGTAGCTCAGACATAGAAGCTCGTGTTCAAATCCATCAGGCACGGATTGTAAATGGCACAGTGCATGCAAAGCACAGTACATGGTACAACGTTATAAAGAGGATATACTGATGAATGTGACAGATCCCTGTCTTTGTAGTTGGAGGGAGAGACAGGGACCTGGCAGATAGGACAGATTGAAGGCCAAGGTATCACGTGATAGAGTAGGGTGTGTGTGTGTGTGTGTGTGTGTGTGTGTGTGTGTGTGACTGAAGGCCAAGGTATCAAGTGATAGAGTAGGGTGTGTGTGTGTGTGTTAGTTGCTCAGTCGTGTCTGACTCTTTGTAACACCATGGACTGTAGCCCACCAGGTTCCTCTGTCCATGGGATTCTCCAAGCAGGAATACTGGAGTGGGTAGCCATTCCCTTCTCCAGGGGATCTCCCCAATCCAGGGATCAAATCCAGGTCTCCTGAGTAGCAGGCAGATTGTTGATCGTCGGAGCCACCAGGAAAGTCCATGATAGACTATATGGGAGGTCAACTCCTACTCTTCCCTCATCTTCAGCATAGAGGAAGGGCTTACCCCCCATCCCATGCCTCAGGAAGGGATTGCACTGGAAATATGTATTCCCTTCTCTTTCAGAAATATTTTCTTCTCGTATGCTCTTCCCCTGGGGAAGAACAGTAATCTTTCTGGTGGATGAGATTGGAAAAGTATAGAGTGCGGCATTTTCGGTACTCTTTTTTTTTTTAGATGCTGGTCATGGCAAACATATTTCTACGTGCCAGATACCAACATTTTCATTTCTTTAATCCTCACAGCAGTCCTGTGAGGTAGCACTTTATCATTCCCATCTTCTAGGTGAGGAGATTAACTCATAGAAGCTCTGAGGGACTTGTATGTCTGCTTGGCTGATGAATGGCACAGCCAGGTATAGTCACTCAATCAAACTCCAGGATCCTTGCTCTCAATTCCTCCCCTCTCTGGTTCCAGGGAAGAGTGAAAGTGTACTGTTCACTTCTTCCATGACATAAGCATACCAGAATCAGGGCAGGGTCCTGGTCTTGCTCGAACCCTCTGTGTTCCTGATGGAGGCACAAGAGCAATTTCGAGGTGTAAATATAAAGGTTTCCTTCAGTTAAGGGTATCCATTGCTAGATTTGGTGCAAGTGGGCAGAAAAGCCAATCATGTTCTTAAATTCAGCAACATTGGTGATAAAGCTAATATTTCTATCTCTCTTAAAGCTAATATTTCTATCTCTCTTGATTTAACTGCTGTATCTCTTTCCCAAAATTTTGGTGCCCAGCCAACTCAGAGGAAAAACGGTGATTAATTCTCACCCCAGACTCCCATCATAAGTATGAATAATAGCAGTAGTAAAAAATATCCAACAACAAATATGGTATAGCAGACATTGTGATGAGTGCTTTAGGTATGTATCATCTCTTTGCATCTTCACCACAATCTCAAATGAGTAGATACTCCATGTTATGGAAGAGTAAAGAGGGATTAAATTTTAGGTTGTCAAATAGATTTCTGATGAATGAGAGTGTAATGACTGTTTTATTGTCATTATGACATATTAATAGGCAAACCCAACACTTGATTGCAATGGTCTTTGATGTTAACTTCAAATAATTCTGCTCTTCACAGAATCACTGACAATAGTTGATGTTTAATACTATCTTAAGAGCATGCAAAGGTCAAAATAATTCACAGTACTGGCCAACAAATAGCAGAATGAAGTTAGGTTAAGACATTTCAGTAGAAAACCTCTTTTATCTGTCTACTTCTTCTCACCTTTTTCGGCATTGCCCTAGACAAGCCACCGCTGTCTCTCACTTGTTCTACTGAAAGAGTCCTCATATCATCAGCCACATGTATTTCGTCAGTGTCAGATGTCTTCTCCATATGCACAAGCGTGACCTCACTACAGGGCACTGCCCCTGACTCCCCCTTCAGTCCTGTCTCCTCCATTTCCCAGCTACACTTCAGTTCCTTGGCTATCCCATATCTTTCGTGATGTGATTTGTTGCTGTTGTTTTTCCTTTCTGAAATATCCTTCCCTCTTCCTGAAACATCCTTTGCTAACCCGTTTTCACATCCATAAGGAAACTTATCCTTTATGCTTCAACTTGAATATTGCTTCCTCCGAATTTCTTTCTTAGTAGCCCTTGTTAGAGGTCCTTGTGCTATCCCATCCCTATACTTCTAGGACTCATCTCAGTTTATATTCATTTGGTTTTTGTAGCTACTCGTTTTTTGTCTGACTTCATCTGAAATAAAGCTTTACAGGGGTCTGATCCGAATCTGCCTTGCTCACTGCACTGTTCTCAGTGCCAAGCGTGGACTCACCCAGTTTATGTTGTTGATCAAACTGAATATGGTTGCGAAGGTCGTGTCCTGTACGCTTCAAGGGTACTATCCACATAGATGATGATATCACTGATGCTCCCTGGAAATGTACAACACATCAACCCTTTATTGAATGAAAGAATGAATAAATAAATAAGTGACACCATTATTACAGAATTGCCTTATTGAAGAAAACTGTTTTGATGCCCAGTATTTCCTAGAAACCATAAAATCGCATGTGGTCATATATGCCTTGCATATATGTCATACTTAAGCAGTAATGTTGGCATTTTATGTATTCCAAGTGAAATCTCTTTTGCCCTTATTGAAATTCTGCATCAATTTTTTTCATAATCTTGAACTTAGTCCACAGCCCTCCAGGTGCCAATATAAAGTCCCACTTTAGCTTTTTAATTGTACAGAGACCTCATTCTTGACTTGCAGGTGAGAAAGAGCTGAAGCTGCATTCCATGTGTGAATCAAAATACATTTTAATACAGTATTTTTATTCAGTGGGGCCCCTGAGTAAAACCTGCAATGTATTATAAAATGCTGGTAAATATATATACAATCATAGAGGGAAGGAATGAGTGACATCCAGAAGAAGGTTATAGATCATAGTGCTGAGAGCTGGATTACCTGGCACATGGAACTGCTCATAACTAAGTGTGTATTGTAAATAATAAATCTTAACCATGGTGCCCATCTCCAAGTCTTTCCATCTACATGTGTGACTCCAGGCTTTGCTACAGTAGAAATTGAACTGTGATTACTACTGATAACCATTTATTAATAAATTTAAACAAGGAAGCAGTTTAAAAAATAAAATGGGAATTTGAATTGAACAAATTGTGGTTTCTTATAGGATATAATTGTAACATCACCTCCAATACTGCCATCATTTCACCTTGTAATTCACATTTGCACATTCCCCCAAGACACTCTAAGCTCCCCATGGCTCTTTAATCTGTTTTACTAACTTATGCACACTTGCCTTGCACATAGAGTTTGCAGATCTTGGTATTCATAGGGTGACTGAATGAAATTATTAAACAAAATGGTTTCATTAAACCAGACTTAAAATTCCACACCACCTCAAAAACATCACTTTATTGGCTTTTCAAACTGAGAACAGAACATTGACTTGGGCAAGTTTCTCACTGGGACTTAACCCATGAGATGGTAGATGTCTTGATGCACACTAAGAAACCCCTTCAGGAATGAAGGGCTTACCCATGAACTGCTGGGAGTGCAGTCAGATGGCAGCCTTGGTTATTTGGCCCCCTTTGGGAAAAGACTGTTAAGGAGAGCCACCAAGCCCTTCCCACGCATTCTCAGCCAATAGGTGGTCAACTCCAGCGTGTCAAGTCTGCATGCTCTTCCTCCATCTCAAGTCAATGCTACAGAGCCACCTCAGCTCCAGAACTTTTCTTGGGGTCAGCTGAAGCCTGTCCTGCGAATAAAACAGAGCTCAAGTTGTCCCTCTAGCCCATCCTTCCTTTCACAGGTGTTGATGATCCCAAGAGCACTCCCTAATAAATCTCCTCAATGCTAGTATTTGTCCCAGAGTTTGTTTCCCACAGAGCATAGTGTATAACCCATGACTCTATGTTTCAAAGAGTTAAGAGACAAAGGAATCAATTCAAGGAATATTCCCCCTTACTAGAACAATCTCAAAACAAGCAGTGTTATTATTTGTGAAAGTGACTGGGTCTCAGTAGCAGCTGCAGCAGAGAGTTGGATTTGTGCTATTCGTGTCATAAACAGAAACACTGTTGTAGCTTAGAGTAACCAGCAGCATTGGCCTTCATTGCATGGGACCACTGCTCCCAAAACAACACTAGGAATTTGGGAAATTATGGTGATGGAACAGACACTTAATTAAGGGTAGTGTCAGAGTTCTTGCATTTTTTTAACTGACCTCCAGAAAACTATATTCCTCTGATGCTTGGTTATTCTTTGATTATATTTAATTTCCCAAAGTGTGCAGTAACAAGACAACACTTGAAGAAATCTCTAAGATCTAGAGGATTAAAAAGTCATACATTTTCCGTAATAACTGTTATAACAAATGTAGTTCAATGATACTGTAGTATAATTAGATTTAATAACATATCATAATTATTGATGAGGCTTTTGTATAGAGGAGTCAGTGAACTGCAGGTTGGGGGAGAAGCCCAGCCCACCACGGGCAGAATTTGGCCACAGTCATTCATTTAGAGGTTGTTCCTGGTTGCTTTCATGCCATGGTGGCAGAGTTGAGTAGCTGGGGCAGAAGTTGCATGGCCCACAAAATCTAATATATTTATCATTTAGCCCTTTGCAGAAAGACTGTTGACCCCTGCTCTCATGTAGTAACATTTAATGATCCCAATATAGTATTAAATGAAAGGAGAAAAATTTGTTGAAGGAAAATAACACTCCATATGTACATATACATACATACACAAAACGTTATCTCTGGTCATTGAGATTAGAGATGAATATTTGTATTTTCTTCTTTTTGCTTTTTGTATTTTCCATAGGAAACATGCATTTTTTTTTTTTAGTAACAAAACTAATAAATGCTATTTAGTGTGTAATTTTTTTCTTCAAAACCACTTAGAATTTTATTAGCTAGCTGTCTGTATAAAAAAAAAGTCATTTATCTAAAGTCCAGTTAGAAAGCAGCTCTGAATGTGTGCATACTGAAGGATTTGTACAAAGGATTTCATAATACTACTCCATGTCTAAGAAAATATGCAAACCATCAAGTTGCATATTCATAGAGAAGCTTGCCCAGCTACTGGATTAAGCATCCAGTTGGCGATCAGAAGCTTAAAAAGAGAACCAGCAACAACCCTGGGTTATTTTGTGACAGCTGGCTCCATTTGGTAAGCCTGTACACGTTGTGCTAAGAAATACGGTTTATTCAACTTCTGGTTTGTGATGCTTTTTAAATTCTCCCATCAGTTTTCTTGTGTGTTTCAAGAAGAAAATGCCAAAAAGCTTCCATTTTCCTAAACCAGGCCATTTCTAGACTAAAAAATAACACAGTGGTCATTAAAATAACATAGCTAATCATTCTTGAACCATTTTCTGAATAAATAACAAGACTCAAGTTCAATGCTGTTTACCAGTATCCTGTTTGTTTGTTTGTTTTTAGTTGGGATATAGCTGTCTTACAATGTTACGTTAGTTTCTGCTGTGAAATGAAGCAAATCAGCCATGTGCGTGCGTGCATGCTAAGCTGCTTCAGTTGTGTCCCACTCTTTTTGACTCTCTAGACTGTAACTTGCAAGGATCTTCTGTCCATGGGATTCTCCAGGCAAGAATAGTGGAGTGGGTTACCATATCCTCCTCCAGGTGATCTTTCTGACCTAGGGATTGAACCATGTTTCCTGCGGCTCCTGCACCGCAGGTAGATTCTTTACCACTGAGCTCCTGGGGGAGCCCCTGAATCAGCCATATGTGTGTATATATACACACGTATTTCCTCGCTCTTAGCCCTCCTTCCCATCCTCCCCCATCCCACCCATCTAGGTCACCACAGAGCACTCAGTTGAGCTCCTTGCCCTGTACAGCAGATTCCCATTAGCTATCTGTTTTACACATGGTAATATATATATTAATATGTCAACCACATCGTCTTAACAAACAAGAAATACTCTTTCCACCTATTTTCAGATGGGGAAACAGATCCTCAGGCAGGTTCAGTAGATGGCCAAAGGCTCACCAGTCTAATACATAACTTAGCCAAATGTCCAGAGGTCAAGCCAACTCTCTCTGACTCTGGAAATCTGAGTCCTCACTCACCAACCTGTGTGGTCTCCTGACCATCTGCATGTTTCAAAGCATGATATAATCCTAGCACCCATCTCCATGGGAACATGTAGTTGGTATTCAAAAATATCTGTAGAATGACCAAAAGACTGTGCAGTTTAGTCCATTCAGTAAAGCCTGGCACAAAGAAGTAGGAGTTGTAACATTAAGAAATATTAGGAGATCTTGGTTTTCATGTATAAAATTATTTGGGGAGAGTATTTTCAGAGTGGGTATAAAGCACTAGCAGACTGCTGTGTAATATTAGAACACTTCTTATTGGAAGTAACTTCAGGAAACTGTTTTGTATACACATTTTATAAGTCCAAATTGATTTAATTCAAATAAATATTAAACTTTGTATAAAAACCATATTTGCTTAACCTGTTATACTATGTCAGTATCACATAGAAAAATATCAGAATATGATTTTTATTTCCATTTTCTTCCACTCTCTTAGGCATTTTTAGAATGCTATTCCAGTGCTTTGCTCACTGGAAAACTGAGGCTTTTTTTTTTAAAAAACTCTATGAATTAAAGCAAATATTACTGTATTTCTGGCTTAGAAACTATGGATCTGTGTAGATGCTGGAAAAGGTGTATCTTCATAATGCATCCTTTCCTGTTCCTAAATCAAAACAGAATGAATCTTTGAGATTTGGAAATTAGCATCACTTAGTCACACCAAATAAAAGTCAATTGTTGCCAAATCTATTTTCTAAATAAAATGATGCATTTTTTTATCCTTCCATTGTGTAACAGTATAAAGAAAAAATAAAGTATGGGCTTGGAACTCATATTTAAAAGTTGGCAATTACCCCCCGCCTAGTTTTGGCAATTTGTATTTCTATTTGAAATACATTAATTGGTGAATTGGGGCTTCCCTGGTAGCTCAGCTGCTAAAGAATCCGCCCGCAATGCCGGAGACCCCGTTCAATTCCTGGGTCAGGAAGATCCCCTGGAGAAGGGACAGGCTGCCCACTCCAGTATTCTTAGGCTTCCCTGGTGGCTCAGCTGGTAAAGAATCTGCCCGCAGTGCAAGAGACCTGGGTTCGATCCCTGGGTTGGGAAGATCCCTTGGAGAAGGGAACGGCTACCCACTCCAGTTAAAATAGAATATAATGTTTTTAAACCTTTACAAATGCCAGGCTTGACAAAATGCTGTCAACGTAGTTACTTTATCATTATCTCTATTTGACAGAAGAGAAACTTCTAAGGCTCAAAGAAATCAAGAAACTTACTCAAGATAACACAGCCATAAAAAAAGCAAAGCTGGGATGTGAATTCAACTATCGCAGCCTTTAGGGTAGAGTTGCACAGCCTCTAGGGTAGAGTTGCTCAACCTCAGCACTACTGACATTTTGGACTGGATAATCCTTTGCATAGGGGACTGTCCTGGGCATTGTAGGATGTTTAGCAGCATCCTTGACTTCCACACATCAGATGTCAACAGTACCTCCCTCTCAACAAGTTGCAACAACCCTAAATGTTTCCAGACATTATCAAATTTTCACTGGGGAAACAAAATCAGCTCTGGTTTATAACCACTGCCCTAAGACTCCTGTCCTAACTGCTGTGCTTTTCTGCCTGCCTTTCAATTTAGGTCAAGATCACCCTTCCAGAATGAACCCTTAGCAAGCTTGTCATAGTCCATGCATGTCTGGGCTTCAGCCAATTTAGTTTCTCCCTCATTTTACGTAGGAAGGAAATGCCAGGCGCCCACAACCTGGAGTGATTTAGGATATGTACCCAAAGCTAAAATTAATTTAAAAAAATAATGAATTGCCCTGCTCTCATTACCAGAAATTTGAGCCAGAAATGGATCCATGTGCTTGGGATGAGATTGTAAAATGGGGAGGGGAATAGGAAGACTTATTCAAGCTCAGAGTGCTTACTAATTTCACTCAGAATTAATTTGATGAAGAACTAGAATAAGAATTGCAAAGTCATCAAAGATGATGGCTTTTCCTTTATGACCCTTGGCTCCAGAACAAAGAGCCTGTTTTTGCGGGTTTTGGGGTTTCCAGAATAAAGGGAATAAAATGTTTAGGTAATGTTTGGATGGTTTAGACACTGTATGTACATTAGTGATAGGTCAGTTAATATCTGCACAGTTCAAAGAGGCAATTATTTTAATTTATAAATCACTTCAGAGGTAGGGAGCTGCCATCCATTAATGTGGTTTTTACAAATAAGAGTGCTCATTGTTACGTGTTTGTGTATGTGCTTTTCTACCCATGTCATTCTATCTGGCCCGAATTTTCCAACCAGATCGCATACCTCTGTGATTATGTATTTGTCTCTAGAGCACTGCCAAATACATAAAGCATTGTATCTGCAATTTGACCCTTGGCTGAGACCACCCTCTTTTTCGAGTTTTCGCTGTGCTGAAAGGTACCACCACGCACAGTGTTGCTTCCAGAAAAGGACTTCTTATATTACACTCTAAATGGCAGAGTCTGGGACTAAGCCTCCCCAGGGGGTGACAGTGCCTCTTGGTAATCATTCAAAAAGGAGAGAGGGCCAAAGTGATTCTGGGCATGGAGGGCTTATTAGACACTTGACGACTGGTTAAAAGTTCCCAAGTGTCAACACAGAGATTTCCTTTAAAACCATGCCATAAGCATCCCTTTATTTTGTCTTATTTTTTTAATTACTAAATGACAAAAAATATCAAGCATAGTGCTCAATTCTAGGGGAATAAGAGTATGTAAGACAAATACAACCCGATGGGGGAGCAGGCAAACTAGGAAGCTGGGATAAGAGTGTAGACTGATGGTTGCAGTAATTAGTAAATTATAATGTAGTGGAGAGGCTACACAGGTGGCTTAGTGGTAAAGAACCCACCTGTCAATGCAGGAGATGCAAGAGACACAGGTTCAATCCCTAGTTGGGAAGATCCCCTGGAGAAGGAAATGGCAACCCACTCTAGTATTCTTGCCTGGAGAATCCCATGGACAGAGGAGCCTGGCAGGCTACAGTGCATAGTGTCTCAAAGAATCGAACACAACTTAACGACTAAGGAGCAAGAAAGATACTAGAAGAGGTGTTGTGGTTGGCAAAGCTTCCAGAAGGAAGTAACATCTTCTTCAAAGCTGAAAGATGAATGTGTGTTAATTTGGTGAATTGGAAGCGGGTGCGTTCCAGGCAGAGGGGTGAGGCATGGAGCAAAGGCCCAAAGGCAAGAGAGAATTCAAGAAACCAAAGAAAAAATGGAAAGATAGACAAGTGAGGGCCAAGCAGTGAAGCTCAAGATCTGAGCACAGATAGGATTGCAAAATGTTTTCCAAGTCATGTTAGTTGACTTTATCGTAAGGGCACTGGCATGTAATGGAAATGTTTTAAGCTGGGGGATGATATGGTCAGATTAGGAAAACCAACAGGAGGAGACACACATGGCAAGGGAAGAGGAGAGGGGTTTGACAGTACATCAGGGAGAATAGTATACCTGTTGGCTCAAGGACTGGAAATCAATGATATTTGATGGAAGAGAATTAAATGAGTAAAAAAGATCTTGCTAATAATAAAGTCACTTTAATAACCCTTCCATTATATAATACTCCTTCCCCTTTAACACAGCATACTTCTGTTGCAGAAGAATGACAATTACATACTCTATATTTATGACTGGTTTCATGAATAAAAATTACAGATGTTATTGAGCATCTCCTACATGCCTGGCATTATTCTAGTTACTGAAGAAGCTACTATAGACCAGAGGCCATTCCTTCAGTGAGTTTCATTTTAATGACGGAAACAGACAGTAACAAGCAAGTCTGTTTCTATATCTGAGTCTATTTCTGTTACATAGTCATATTTTAGATTCCACATACAAGTGACATTATATGCTATCTGTCTTTCTCTGCCTGACTCACTTCACTTAATATGATAATCTCTAGGTCCATCCATGGATGGATAGCTGAAATGGCATTATTCATTCTTATTTATGGCTGAGCAATATTCCATTGTATATATGTACCACATCTCTTTATCTATTCATCTGTTGATGGGACATTTAGGTTTTTTCCGTGTCTTGGCTATTGTAAATAGTGCTGCTATGAACATTGAGGTACATTTATCTTTTTGAATTAGAGTTTTGTCTGGATATATGCCCAGGAGTGGGATCACTGGATCATATGGTGACTCTGTTTTCAGTCTTTTGAGAAACCTCCATATAATTTTCCATAGTGGCTGTACCAATTTATATTCCTACCAACAGTTCCCTTTTCTTGGAGGCCATCTACTTTATGACTGGACATTGTTAAATCCATCCCAGTGCTTGGAATAAATAGTCCTTCCTGGAACTGTGGCCCTTCCCGGGATTCACTGATGAAAATGTTTTATTATGAGATTTCTGCTTTCTTCCTTGGGATGAGAGCCTTGTCAGTGCAATACACTTTGTGCGGAAAACAGATCAGATGACCTAGGTAGAGCCTTCCCTGGAGAAATGATTATTTATGTTCAAAGACCAGGCTGTTGGACACTGACCAATTGTCAAGCCCTTTCTCAGAAAAAACAAAACAATACCGCATGCTTTCCCATTGCCCCACTTAGAGGGAACACATCCCACATGAGTGGGATTTTTGCTCTGTGCTGGCCAGCCACCTTGTCAACAATTAATTCAGTTCCTTAATCACAGGAAAAGTGTTTAGGAAACTGAAATAATGAGAGAGGATCATCATCAGGATCGTGTGTGTTCCAAGGGCTCCCTGTGCACTGCCGGCTTTCCTCCTGCCTGGGCACAGGATGATGGCGAAGCGGCACCTTTACCAGTAGACAGGTGTGGGTGTGTGTGCTCACTGGGTTCCACTCCCTGTGGGTTCTGAGGCCTTAATTTCCTGAGTTTGTAAAATGGAAATCACACTTGACTCATGTCTGAGATGATAGGGGATTTCGTTAATCTCCATAGAGTAGATTTTCTCTGGTTTATGTGGCGGCTTTGCTTCATTTGCTCTGCTTTTTTAAAAAAACAGAACATCAGGCTTAATGGCTTCCCAGGTGTCTCCATGGTAAAGAATCCACCTGCAATACAAGCGTTGGCTCCCTGGGTCAGGAAGATCCCCTGGAGGAGGGCATGGCAACCTGCTCCAGTATTCTTGCCTGGAGAATCCCATGGACAGAGGAGCCCGGCAGCTACAGTCCTTGGAGTCACAAAGAGTTGCCCATGACCAAGCATACATGCATGTCAGTCTTTATTTCTTCTGCAGCCACTGTCTTCGACTGGCAATTGCTTCATTTTATCATCACCAAAGAGTGGCAGTGAATCAACATGCTGTTTATAAAGGAAACCTTGAGATTGTCTTTCTGATGAAAGACTTACCTAAAGGCTATGGTTTGTTATTGAAGTAATATCAGTGCCTAGTAAAATTTAGAAATACAAAACAAGATGAGGGTTGGAGCAAGAGAAGGTAGAGAAGGAGAATTCTGGGAGAAGTTAAATTATACTTGGCTGGTCCCTAACATGTTACATCATTTTGTTATGAAAACATCATGGTCTTACAAAACTTTTGTGAATGTACCATTAATTATTTGTAATCTAATGGCATTATTTCAGTCATATTAAAATGAAGAACATTTGCTGCTGTGACAGATATGATAATAGCTTTCTGCTGTGAAAGGCATTCATTTTGAAACTTCAAGTAATTATTTCTGAGGAGAGGGTACACGTCAGCATAATACCTTCCACTTGTTACATCTAAAGTTATATTTTATGGCAGCTAATCTCAGTAAACAGAGGCAGTGGGAGGCCATGTAATGTTGAAAGAACTATAGAAAAGGATTTGCTTTGTAATTAACTGTTAACACTTCATGAATGGAAATGTAGTTGCACAGATGACATCTGGGCGCTGGAATTAGAAAGACTGAGATTCCAATCCCAGTTCTAACTCTTACAGCCATATTGCCTTTTAGGACAAATTAAACATTATCTCTAAGCCTATATTTCCTTATCTGTAAAATGGAGATAATAACAATACTATTTACCTTACAAGTTGTAATTAAATTTATATCTGTAAGCCTTTTAACAACAATTAAAATGGTACCTGATACATAGCAAGAGCTCAAAAAACATTAACCATTGTTGACATTAACTGTGTTACTTTTAGCAAGTTCCTTTAGGAACCCAGGCTTTGAATTTCTCACTTTTAAAATAGGAGATTTGGACTACCATCAGTGTTTCCCAAAATTAATCATTCAAACATAGCGTTCAAAGTTTTTGCCCTTTGGGGAAAAATATCATGAAATATAACCCTGAAAAGAATAAAGCCATATACACAGATATTCAGATTACCTGTATAAATCTGTACATTTAAAATAAACCTGTAATTTATGAAACAGGTCACCAGCCCAGGTGGGATGCATGAGACAAGTGCTCGAACCTGGTGCACTGGGAAGACCCAGAGGAATCAGGTGAAGAGGGAGGGGGGAGGGGGGATCGGGATGGGGAATACGTGTAAATCTATGGCTGATTCATGTCAATGTATGACAAAACCCACTGAAAAAATAAATAAATAAATTTTAAAAAAAAGTATGCAATCAAAAAAAATAAAAATAAAAAAATAAAATAAACCTGCAATTTAATATAGGTACATTGGTTTTAATTTAATAGCATAAGATAACATCATACCCATCCTTCCAATGTGATATGATAGAAGGTATTGTCACTGAAGGCTTGACTTATTCATGAGCCCATTTGGGTATCATATCTATACCAAACGGACTAGCAGTATCGTCTGTACTTTAGGCTTATCCAGAGCAATAATAGCTTGTTATCTTTTTGTTTCAAATATACAGTGATAGATGCATGTGAAACTGATAGGTACGGTAGCTGAGAGCACAGACCTGGGAGCCAGAAAACCTGGGTTCAAATCCCAGCTTTGCTAATTGCTAGCTTTGTGATGATAGGCAAGACATTTAACATCTCTTTGCTCAGATTCCTCGTCTGTAAAATCAAAATAACAAGTGTCTAATTCTTACTATTATTGTGAAATTTTTAGATAAGTTAGTAATGTAAAGTGCTTGGAACAGTGCCTGGTACCAACATCTGGTTAAGGAACTTTACCTACTGATATAGGCATATATTGCACTTCAGTGAACGTTGTCTTGTGTTACCTTTATTTTCCCCTGTGGTTCTGAATTCTTTAAGGGGTTCAGAAGGGAAACTGGATCCTCATACTTGGAGTAGACCCCTGATGCTTCTGGCTCAGATTTTTCCTTCTGTAAGGTTATTATAGTATTATCTCCTTCTAGGTACTTCCTAAAAATGGTAAGGTCTAGGGAGGTAATGAGTTGGCATTTGAATACTTTTAAATTCCCCAACACTTGATGGTTTATACCATCCTATTGTTAGCTGGTGGCCTGTGATTCTTTATCCTGAGCAGAGAGGATCAATGTAAGAACCAAATGTTGGTTGGTGACTCTCCACTGCTTCAGATAACCACAAGGGAAGAGAAAGCCATTTCTCTTGCTATGGCTTTCCTGCCAACAACATTGAAGAAAATGAGACATAATGTGAATACCATATGTCTAAATATATTACTATTCCATTTGGTCATAAAAATATAAGTCTCTCTGGCCTTCCATATTTGAAACCCAAATCATTTATATCTCAGACTCAAATCCTTCCTTTAAATCTTCACACACCTGCAACATGATGACATCCAAAATAAGCATGATTCATTGAAAAATGGGAGATTTCTGCCTAAAAAGAGGCTCTACAAGGAAAAGGGAACTTCCATGCCCAGAGATTGGAAGTAAAATATGCAAATGGGGATAGTGTGGCCACAGATCCCAGCCTCTGTATGTGCTGGGAGAAATTCACAGGGACAAATCAAGTGTTTGAATTACTCAGGTAGAATTATTGTGTTTTTAATTATTGTGTCTCAGGTGAGAAAGTTTTGGAAAATCACACTGAACTGGTAATTATGCTCTTAGATGCACTACAACCAGTTTCAATAGCCCATAGAGACCCCTGTACCTCTCAGCTTGAAGGCACTCAGGTTTCCTCTGGGTAACAGACAGTTTCTTGCGTCAGAGCTGTAAGCACGTGGACAAGTCTAAACTAAGCAATAAGAAGGGATGATGAGTAGGGAAACCAAGGGCAGGGAAAGTTGTTTTAGCCAACATTGACTTTGTTTCTTTTGAAAAGAGGTGATCAAAAGTCAAGAGAACATATATAGTTTGGTTTCATTTCATGTATTACCCAGCTGACCACCTTTGGGACAAGAATTCCCTCCTCAGAGATTATCTGTATATCCAGAATCCATCTATAGGTTTCCAAGTGTGAACTGATCATGGTTGTGATTCAGTAATTTTTAGATAGGAAAGTCATAGTATATACTGTGTGCATGCTAAGTCATTTCAGTCGTGTCTTGACTCTTTGCAACCCTATGGACTGTAGCCCGCCAGGCTCCTCTGTCCATGGGATTCTCCAGGCAAGAATACTGGGGTGGGTTGCAATCCCCTTTTCCAGGGGTTCTTCCCAACCCCTGGAATCTAACCCATGTCTCTTAAATCTCCTGCATCTGTAGGCAGGTTATTTACCACTAGCGCCACCTGGGAAGCCCTAGTATACTTTATATGCTGTGAAATTAAAACCCATCCCCTAAATTTGACATCATATTCATCTGTGACTCATATTGGGAAAGTGTAACACCCTCCTCCAGTACCTGCTTTGGAAACCAAATCTATCTTATAGAACTCTGTCACATTATTAACTAGAATGACACTATCTTTCAGTCTCAATGCTTCATCTTTTCACCAATTTCCTTCTTTGAGATGACCTTCTCCTTTGCTCTCCCCATCTTGCCAAGATCTGGGCAGAGAACACTATGAAGTGTTCTCTGCTGGCATCAAGTTCTCAACTAATTCTGAGAGGTTCTTCAGAGGCACCCTCACCACCCTTCTAATAAAATTCCTGTTTTGCTTAAGTCTGTTTCTATTTCTTGTACCCAATCAAGCCCATCTATTATGATAGTAACCAAAATGATATGTATATACATACATATATAATGTATATTGCATAATATATAATATGCATTACTAAATATATATGGTATATTTAATGCATATTTTATATGCATATAATTTATTGAGGACTTATCATACTAGGCATCATTCTAAGTTCTTAACATGTAGTAACTCATTTGTATTTACAAGTTTACAAAGGTATCCCTTCTCTGCCAACACTTCAGTACTTCCATTTTTGTTCCCTGCTCTAATTTTTTTTTCTGTTTTCAGTGTACTTCTCTCTTCGCAACACACATTATCACATTCTTAATAGGTTTATTGTGTATCAGTTTCCCTGCCCCCCACTAAAATGTAATCTCACGAATATGTCTCAGGTGCCCAGGACAGTCTCTGATACATGGTAGGGGCTCAATAAATATGTATTTCATTAATTAAATAATTAATTAATGAGCTCATGCTACCATATGGCTTATTATGAATATTCCTTTCAGTCAGCAACCTCCTCCCACCTACCTGGCAGGACCTGCTTGGGTACATTATCTGTTCTCTTCTGTAAAGCTTTTTAAGTTTGGGCTAGATTTTCACACATGTGCTCTGGTTCAGCAACAGGGGACTAGATCAAATGACCTCCTGAGAGCTGTCTGGCTCTTGACAATCAAATTCAATTCCACTTAAATGTTCTAAAAGCAATTTGTGGAGAAATTCTTTTCCTCCTTTTCTCCCCAACTGGAGTGCACATTTATCTAATTATTTTCTTAGGAGCTTGACCTAGCTTTAAAGGAGTCCCATGTCAGCTCTCCTACATTTTCTCTAAGCACTCACTTTATAAAACTAAGAGACTAAAGACTCAGCTCTCTAGGGAATTAAATTTCATTCAAATAAGATTAAGGATTTTTGACTCACAAAAGCAAGGACAATCAGAGGCTAACTAAAACGAGGCAATTGTTCAGCAAACTAATCCAGACATGTTATTCACAAAGAGACTCTCACAATTGGCCAGGGAAGGAAAATGCCTGTGAAAGAATGGGTGGGCTGCACTGAGTTAAGGGAGCCTACTTCCTTCTAAGGCTTAAAGCCCAGTCCCTCACTTCCTAGCTGGTGAATATGTTTATTTTCTAAATTTAGTCCATTGTAGCCCAAATCCTCCCATTGAACAGGATTAGATTAGAACCTGAGAGGCAGCCTTCGATTAGATCTTGAAAGCCAGGCACGTGGTGGTTAACTCCTCTGTGGAAGCAGTGGGTTGGTGATGTGGTGATGTGGTATCAGGAGTGGAGAAAAAGTGTTGATGTTGATTTACGGAAGTATGTCTGTTACCCGTAGGTTTAGAACATGGGTTCTTAACCTCTTGTGGGGCATTAACTCTTTTTCAAAATGTTTTTGATTGTGTAAAAAAGAGCATAAAATTGCAAAGCAAACTAATTATATTGAAATGCATTTGTCAAAATATTTTTTTCAAAACAAATCAGTAATTCATGTATTTATTAATATATTAAATATCAGAGCTGCAGTAGGCCTGATAATTACTGTAATTTTAAAGTGATGAGTTTAAATCGTGCATCTCAATAGCTACAGTGTGATATGAAAACATACACAATTTATATGAGTGATAAAATCACAGGTACAGCTAATAATTTTGTGGTTGATTCTTTGTAGTCATAATTGAAGGAAATGCTGAATTTCAATTAGAAGTTAATGAAGATAGTGTTATAATTTCTCGGATGCCCCCCACCATCTACCCCAGGTTAAGAACTCCTGCCATCGATACTAAAGTGAAACAGTCCATGAATCACCACTATTAAATATTGTACCCAGCATCATGGGGGAATGTCCACATTTGTGGGCAATTGTTTCAACTATTACCTAGTTTAAGAAAATATTCTTGCTGGCTCACATTAACAATAAAAAAGATTAAAAAATGGAAAAAACATTACTATCTGCCACATATATTCTGTACCTAGTGAAAAGATCTCTTTAAACTGGTGGGCAGGGGCCCCAAGTTGCCATAACAGACTATTAGAACTCTGGCATTAGGGTGCCTAACTTGTTCCCATTTGCTTAAGACTGTCCCTGTTTTAAAATGAGAAGTCAGGCTCTAGGAACCCCTCGGTCCCTGGCAAACATGGATGGTTGTTGAGTGCTTTGGAGTCAGAAATAACATAGTAATTTTAATCAACTTGAGAGATAAATAAGTTGTCAGGAATAAGTTGTCTATTTGTCAGAAAAGACCCTGATGCTGGGGAAGATTGAAGGAAGGAGAAGAAAGGGACAGCCGAGGATGAGATGGTTGGATGGCATCACCAATTCAATGGACATGAGTTTGAGCAAGCTTTGGGAGATGAAGAATAGGGAAGCCTGGCTTGCTGCAGTCTGTGTGATCACAAAGAGTTGTGCACGACTGAGTGACTGACCCACAACAACAAAAATGTCTCTCTTGAGTCTCAGCATCTTCGTTTCCAAATGAGAATGAGAATATCTTTCCTACAAAGTTGTGATAAGTGTTAAATGAGGTTATACATATTAAATGCTTTGCCACGTTATAAGCACTCAAAAACCAGTGACGACTATTATTATTATTGCCACTGCTGTTATTATAAAGTTAATTCCCTTCCCTTTACCTGACTCCATCTTCTCAAAAGAATCTCACCTTCCTCTCTTCCTATGTACATTGTATACAGTCCTCAGACCCCTGCTGAACTCTACTTTTTTCATGAAGAATTAATTTGCTAATATCACATGCACTGATGAAATGGTGCATTAGGTTGAACTTTTTGAAACTGATAGTTTTCTAAGTCAAAAACAGTCAAATACTGATATCATACAATTTGACCTGTGTGTGTACATAGTAGGCATGGGGTGTGGCTTATACAAGGCTGTCATTTCATAAATGTTGTCCTTTCTTCCTCAATGACTCTGATATTCATGGGCCTCTCCTTAATTCCTCCTTTAATCATCCTAGGTTTTCAAAGAAATTTCAGATTCCATGTCATTATATTTTAAATTAAGATGATCTATTAAATGCTTAAGTAAAATGATTTTTTAACCTTTCGTAAACTGTGTGTAAAAAATTCACAAATCAGAAGAAAAATTCTATAGTCTTGGAACCTTATATTTGCTCTAGATAAAGTTGCTATTATGTATCCCTTGCTTTTTGGCAATAAATAATGTACTGCCTTGCCTTTATCTTATATACATGTGTCTTGAACCTCACCTTGACCATGTTGTATTATCTTTTTACAATATCCAGTGTTAGAAAGAAATACATTAATTACAGATAATTGAAAAGGGAGCTTTAAATATCATTGAAACCAGATGGTATGTTTACATCAGTAAGGTTTCAGACTCAAAGGAACATCATTAAAGAGAAGGGCCCCAAGTAAATTTCTGGAGCAGCTCTGACCAGGCTGGTAGCCCCTATGCTCATGTGGTTATTGAACCCTTGAAATATAGTTGGACCAGATTAAGATGTGATGTAAATATGAAATACATACTATAACCCAAAAACTTAGTAACAAAGAATATAAAATATGCTCTTAATAATTTTACATGTTGAAATGATAATAAGTTGGCTATACTAGGTTAAATAAAAAAATGTAATTAAAATTAACTTCACTTTTTACTTTTAAATGAGACGCCAGAGCATTTAAAAATTCATACATAAAATCACCCAAATGCCAGTCAAGAGATGAATGGATAAATTTAATGTGGTACAATGAAATATTATTTCATGTATATAATACAATATAATACAATGAAATATTATTCAGCCTTAAAAGGAAGGAAATTCTGATACATGCAGCAGCATGGATGAAACTTTGAAAATATGCTAAGTAAAATAAGGCAGACATAAAAGGATAGATAATGCATGATTCCATTTGTATCAAATACTTAGAATAGGCAAATTCATAGAGACAGAAGGTAGAATTAGAAGTGACCATGGACTAGAAGTAGGGGGAATGCAGACTTAGTGTTTAAAAGGAAAGGCGTTTCTGTTGTGGGTGATGAAAAAGTTCTGGCAATGGATAGTGGTGGTAGTGACTACTTAGTACCAGTGAATTATGCCGATTATAAAACGGTACATTTTATGTGTATTTTACCACACATTTTCAGCGTTCTCGTGTGGCTTACATTACATTTCTTTGGATAGAGCTTAGAGTTTAAATTGGCTATAGAGGTTAATGAGGAGAAGACAATGGCAACCCACTCCAGTACTCTTGCCTGGAAAATTCCATGGACGGAGGAGCCTGGTAGGCTGCAGTCCATGGGGTCACTAGGAGTCAGACACGACTGAGTGGCTTCACTTTCACTTTTCACTTTCATGCATTGGAGAAGGAAATGGCAACCCACTCCTGTGTTCTTGCCTGGAGAATCCCAGGGATGGAGGAGCCTGGTGGGCTGCCGTCTACAGGGTCGCACAGAGTCGGACACGACTGAAGCGACTTAGCAGCAGCAGCAAGGGTTAATGAAAAGTCGAGCAATGCTGGTGGAGATTGAGAGCTGAATCTTTGCAGTTAGATGTAGTTAGATGTTAGGATTCAAATTCCAGCCCTGCCCCTGACCACCTAAGAATCCTTGGTCAGTATCACTGTGACTACCTTAGTTTCTTCATCTGCAAATGGGGATTATAAAATGTACCACATAGGGTTGCTGTAAGCTTAAAAGATAATACATATACATTGAGTAATGTAAACATAAGAGGCAGCTGAATGAATGGTATAACTTGTTGCTATTGATGGAAGCAATATCTTCCATTTTTATTGATATCTAGCAATTTTGCTAAATCTGAGGCATAATATGAAAAATGTGACCAGATACCTTAGCAGATTTTAGGCTCAGCCTTGTATAAGCTCTCCCCTCAGAATACTTCAGTTCTGCTTCCTGAAATTCACCTTGTGTAGTATTAGTAAACAGCAAAGAAGTGATTCAGGCATATTTCTCTTCAAAAGTACCTGGGAGAAGTGGAAAGTATGATGTCATTTTCTAAGATCTCTAGCTCTCAGGCTATAATTGTGAGTTTATCTTCTGTCAGGTATGAAAATGAAAGTCATTAGGTTGTAAGTTTTCTTTGTCTCGCTAAGGTTTCAAATGGTAAGCTCAGTGGAAGAGTGTCCAAACAGAACTGGGTATGCCCAATAGCCAGATCAGATACCGTTGGGATTCATAGTATCAAAAGTAGTCTTGAAAGCTAGCACAGACTCTGATGGGAAAGATTCTTGGATGCAACTCAGAACTTGCTTCCCCTCCTGGGATATTCAGTTAGTAAATAACAGAGCAGCCATACTGGTTTCTAAGACACAGATATTTCTGTCACGGGGCTGCTTCCTCTGTGGCTCAGAGGTAAATAATCCGCCTGCAATGCAGAAGATGCAGGTTCAACCTATGGGTTGGGAAGATCTCCTGGAGGAGGGCATGGCAACCCACTTCAGTGTTCTTGCCTGGAGAATCCCATGGACAGAGGAGCCTGGAGGGCTAGAGTCTATAGGGTCGCAGAGAGTCGGGCAAAGTCGTGCCTGAGCCCTCCACAGGCCTCTCTTTACCTGAGCTTCCCGCCCCCCAGCCCGAGTCCCTCCAGACCTCCTCACATTCCAGAAACTAACGGCCTAGTTTCCTAAGGGGGCTCTGGTTCTTTGACTGGCATCTGTTCTCACTGGTCAGTGCCTAACCATGCTGCCTCTTAAATATCTCCACATTCTACAGCTAAAGCATTAGCTTAATTCCTGAGATTCTATTTGCCCATCTTTGTATTGCTGGAGTAGGAAGTATAGATGGAAATGAGAAATTGGAAAATAACCTGACTCTGCTGAACGATTCATCTATTATTTGAGTATAAGAATTTCTTTTAAAGAGCTTGAGCTCATTTTAAGGAAGTCTCTAAATCAAGAGTTGCAAACTCCTGTGGACTGGCCAAATTTGGACTGCAGATGATTTTTTTTTTTAATGGCCAGAAGTGTATAAATATACTGAATTCAAAGATTAAGCCAAAAAAGAACTGTTCATCCCAGCTACCCTCTTGTCCTACTGCTCAAATTAAAATCCCAGCCTGTTCCCTGACAGCATTAAAATTTGAAACCCCTGTTCTAAATTCATACAACACCATCTCAATTCTACTAGTATTTACTCATCACCTGATCATACAGTCTGTCACTTGAGCTGTAATGTTTCTATTTTGTTTAAGAAATGGATGCAAAGCTACTTTCAGAGGTAGCCAATTAAGATTAATTAAACATTTCACCAGACTTAACAGGTCTAATTAGATTTGATTCATCTGTAATTTTATTACCAATGAGATATCTGGATGACTAAATTATATTTTCTTAACTTCATAGGAGCCGAATGCTCATCTCTTCCCCGTGGGCTTTTTTTCTCCCTCTAAGGGATGTGATAGTGAGTCATCATCCATATTCTCCCTGTCTCCTGGTGCCATTAAGTAAAGCCCATCTGAGAGCTGATGATGGAATCTGGGGCTCTGGGGCAGCTTCTGGCTTTGGGCCACCTCCCTGAATTATTCATGTGGAGCCAGGGAGGGTAAATGTCCAGCCACAAAGATCCAGAACCAATGCCAAGGGGGAGATGCTGGCCTAAAATAATTGAGGAAACGACCACTGGCGCCACTGACTTGGAAGCTCCAAGTAGAACCACATGGCTTCAGCTCAGGTCTAGGTGGCCCTTGACCCCCCCCCCCAACCTCCCCCTCCTTCCTGCCCCAGCACTCCTGTTTTAACTAAGAAAGGAGCTCTGAGGAGCCAAGATGTCTCTCTGACCCGGCGTAAACCCTGTCCTTTGAGTTATTGCTCTCAGCAACCCTGCAAGAGGTTTGGGATTTTTCAGAATAAACAGCAATCCCCAGCCTCTAATTTTCCCCCGGCAGCACTCTTGTAATTATCCCATTGGTGTTAAGTTGATTGTATGTTTTTAGTATATTTACTGAATACGTATTATGCACAGAGCATGTGGTAGCACTGGTAGGGGGATGCAGAGGGGAACAGGGTACAGATCCTGATCTTTAAGTATAATAAGTAAGTTTCATTTGGAGTCAACTTCATGGTGGCTGTTGGAAGTGATGTCTTTTGAAGAATTCAAAGTCTCCAAGGAGAATCAGTGGGAAAGAATGCTGTGATCAAGTCATGATGTCTCCTCTGGCAGAATACAGAAGGGTTTCATTCCTGACCAGCAGTCTTATAAGAAAAATAATACTGTTGTCTAGTTGTCCATTTATCTATAATGCCTTACATAACAGGAAAAAAAAAATCACTGTCATTTACTCAGTACTGAATATAAGCAAGACATTAGGTAGGTGCTTAATATGCATTTACTCTCTTTTAAGAATATCTGGCATTGTTTCGTCTCAATCACCAGTGACTACTTTTAGACCTGTGATTTGACCTGTGTGGTCTATGTGGTTATCCCAGCTCTAGAAGCACAGACACAACAATTTACAGTGTGGTATGGGAAGAGCAGTACATCAGCAGTTAGAAAGCTCAGATGCTGCTAAGCGATCTTACATCTACAGCCCTCATTTTCCAAAATGTAATACGCTGGGGATAACTTGATTCTTCTGGCCCCTTTTCAACACAAGTCTGAGGAAACCTAGCTCACTTCACTGTTGTATGGACGGACTTAAAGTAATTAACAGAAGATGACCCAAACCATACACATTTTTCTCCTCCATAAACATCCGAAAGGATTAATGTTTTGCTGTCATCCTGAGAAAGGAAAGGGATGCTGTTGGAGTGAAAGAAAAATGAAACTGTTAATTGCTCAGTCATGTCTGATTCTTTGCCACCTCATGGACTGTAGCCCACCAAGCTCCTCCTGTCCATGGAATCAGGCAAGAATACTGGAGTGGGTAGTCATTCCCTTCTCCAGGGTATCTTCCCAACCCAGGGATCAAACCTGGGTCCCCTACATTTCAAGCAGACTCTTTAACATCTAAGGCCCCAGGGAAGCCCAATAAAGGCAAGGGATGCTGTTGGAGCAAGCCTATACAATTCATCTGGGTAGATTTTGGAGTCTTCCGGATTCGGGCATGATACAGTCAAGGAAGTTCCCTAGGGTACAGTGACCTTAGTACATAAAGTAAAACAAGAGATTTGTCTCTAGTAGCTGTGACCAGGTCACTGAAGGTATGCAAGGGGAATATGTTCTGATAAAGGCTACAAACTTGTTAACACTTTTAATTATGTTTGGGGCACACAGCGTTATAGAACCAGCTGACTTGGCATTATTGAAAACCTTGTCAGCTGCCATTCAGTGATTCAGCCAGCCAAGGAAGCTCTAGGGAAAGTTTGCTCATTTCTCTATTCAGGTTGTTTGTCCATCCATGTAATTTTAGAAGTATTCTTTCAACGAATCCAGCAGCCGTTAATCCTAACAAACAATAGCTTTTGAATTCCAGTCCATCCTTTATCACATAATAGTTAAGGTAGAGAGAGTAGTGGGGAGTCTTCTAGTTATATTTTGTCATCCTGTCCAGAATACAGTTGTGAGGAAATAGAGAAGTATTTGACACATGGAAGCAGGAAAATAGTCCTTTTTCAGATAAATGTTCTGGAAAGTTTTCATTCAAAGTTAAACTGTGTTGAAGTCATTATTTGTTTTATTTTGTTGCATATTTTATTTGCGCTCAACTCACAATTCCTTATGTTAAAAAGAAATGGTTTTTAAATCTACAGAATTCCAAGTACAGTATTAAATTTTGTAGCTAAAGGAAGTAAGTGTGTACCACTACTTATATTCTAACAGAAGTAGGAGAGAGAAGCCCCAAAACTTGTCTTGGTAAAGCCACACATTGGTAATTGTGCCAGGGAGTTCACGCTGCAGAATGTCTAGTGTAAGTAGTGGCTGACCTGTGAGTAAATGTTTACTTTCATACCACAGAACCCTGTGACAGCCCATTAAAAGATAATCCCTTGGTGTCTAAATCTCAGAAGTTCTCCTTTGCCAGTCAGCTTGTGGTTGGGGTTGTTCAAGACAGATGGACCATCATCCCATTTTAACATTGTATATTGATGTTTGCCTTGCCAAATCCCTCTCCCCTGCGCACATCCTTTTCTATGAGGTAAAAGAAATTGTAATCTCTGGACTCATTTGATAAATTTATAAACCTTCTTAGGATAAAGGGAACTTCAGAATTTGGTTCAATCCCTATAGGTCTGAGTTGAGAAAGAGAGAGAGACAGAGATAAAGACAGACAGGAGGAGGGAGGTGTCCATTCATATGTACCATACCTTCCATGGTCAAGCTAGTCATTTAATTTAAGATGCATGGACCTCTCCTGAAAATTTCATCAAGTATATAATAATATCAGCAACAAGTTACATCAGTTGAGTGATTGAATACTCATTGTGTGCCAAGAAATGGAGGCTGAGTGCCTTGGAATGTCAGCATAGAAACTGTATGTCAGGCTAGGTTCATGTTGTAGAGTTAGCTCCCCAACAGATGAGGGAAACCTTCAGAGAGAAATCAGGGCCAATGAGGCAGCCCTTAGGGACAAGGTCAATGCCAGTCCTACTGCACTGTGGCAAAATGGAAAGATATGGAGGAGGAATGAGATTTGCAATGCTTCTTAATGCTTATGGGAGTTTTTCCCCCTGAAAAACATCTGAGCATACAGAAGTTTGTACACAATTCCAGGAATTGTTACAGAAATCCTGAAATCTAATCACAGGCAGTTTGGACTCCTGGATTAAGACAAAAAGAGCTAGGAGGAGAAAGCATCTGATTCTTACTAGGAGGCTTCTGTATTGCAGACATTTGACATACATATAAACACACCTTGACTATGGCCATGAAAGATACGGCTTGTGGGCCCCATTTGGTAGATCCAGAATCTGAGATTCTCAAAAGTTAAACATCCACAGAGATCACATGGCTAGCAAGCACTAGGCAGGCATTCAAAACTCTTTATTCCTGACTTGCCAGTGTTAGCATTTGAGTCAACCATGAGAGAGAGAGAGCGAGCCTCAAACACAACAGAGATGAACATTTTTATAAGAGATTATTGATGTTAGAAACTCTGTATATATCTCATGATAGGTACATTAAATATATCACAATTCATCCACATAATGGAATATCATACATCACTACAAGCCATATTTTCACAAATTTTTTAATGATATGAGGAAATGTTCATAGTTGCAAGGTCACAGAAGCAGGATTCAAATATGTATATTTATCATAGCCTATATATGTGTATGTGTGTGTGTGCACATATATAGATACGAGAAAATTAATGATAAAAAATAGGAGTTTTGTCATTTAGTCATTCATGTTTGCATTATAATGATAACTTATTAATTCTGTAATCAAGAAATAGTCAATCTAACAGTTGAAGTATATTACTTAGATGTTAACTGTCTTTTTTTTTAACTGCCTTAAGATAGAGCATAAAGGAACTAGAAGGGATATAGCACAATCCCTTTTTAAAATTTTTATTTACTTATTTATTTTTTAAATTGAAGAGTAGTTGATTTACAATACTATATTAGTTTCAGGTATACAGCATAGTGATTCAATATCTGTGCAGATTACACTCTATCATAGGTTATTAACCTCAGATACGCAGATGACATCACCCTTAGGGCAGAAAGTGAAGAAGAACTAACAGCCTCTTGATGAAAGAGGAGAGTGAAAAAATTGGCTTAAAGCTCAACATTCAGAAAACTAACATCATGGCATCCAGTCTCATCACTTCATGACAAATAGACAGGGAAACAGTGGCTGACTTTATTTTTCTGGGCTCCAAAATCACTGCAGATGGTGACTGCAGCCATGAAATTAAAAGACGCTTACTCCTTGGAAGGAAAGTTATGACCAACCTAGATAGCATATTAAAAAGCAGAGACATTACTTTGCCAACAAAGGTCCGTCTGGTCAAGGCTATGGTTTTTCCAGTGGTCATGTATGGATGTGAGAGTTGGACTGTGAAGAAAGCTGAGCACCGAAGAATTGATGCTTTTGAACTGTGGTGTTGGAGAAGACTCTTGAGAGTCCCTTGGACTGCAAGGAGATCCAACCAGTCCATCCTAAAGGAGATCGGTCCTGGGTGTTCATTGGAAGTACTGATGCTGAAGCTGAAACTCCAGTACTTTGGCCACCTGATGTGAAGAGCTGACTCATTTGAAACAACCCTGATGCTGGGAAAGATTGGGGGCAGGAGGAAAAGGGGACTACAGAGGATGAGTTGATTGGATGGCATCACTGACTCAATGGACATGGGTTTGGGTGGACTCTGGGAGTTGGTGATGGACAGGGAGGCCTGGTGTGCTGCTTTTCATGGGGTCACAAAGAGTCAGACACGACTGAGCGACTGAACTGATAGTTTATTATAAAATAAGAGCTATAATCCTCTTTGGCATGCAGTATATAGGGGCTTCCCTGGTAGCTCAGCTGGTAAAGAATCTGCCTGCAATGCAGGAGACCTGGGTTCAATTTCTGGATCAGGAAGATCCCTTGGAGAAGGAAATGGCAACCCACCCCAGTATTCTTGCCTGGAGAATCCCACGGACAAGAGAAGCATGGCAGGCTACAGTCCACGGAGTTGCAAGAGTCAGACACAACTTTGTGACTAAACCACCATGCAGCACATCCTTGTTTCTCGTGTTGGTTTGTATCTCTTAATCTTATACCTCTAATTTGTCCCTCCTGCCTTTACTTTATTCTTTGGTAACCACAAGTTTATTTTCTATATCTGTGATTTTGTTTCTGTTTTGCATATACCTTCATTTGTGGTTTTAGTTTTTTTTAGATTTCCACATATAAGTGATATTATATGGTATTGTCTTTCTCTGACTGACTTAATTTTCTAAGCATAATATTCTCTAGGTCCGTTCATGTTGCTCCAGATGGCAGAATTTAATTCTTTTTTATGGCTGAGTAATATTTCTGTGTGTATGTGTGTGTGTGTGTGTGTGTGTGTGTGTGTGTGTGTGTGTGTTACATCTTAACCCTATCCTCTGTTGATGGACATTTAGGTTGTATCCATGTCTTAGCTATTATAAATAATGCTGCTATGACCATTAAGGTGTATGTATAATTTCAAATTAGTGTTTTTCTACATATATACCCAGGAATAGAAAGCTGGGTCATATATGATCCATAGATCGTATAGGATCTCTATTTCTAGTTTTTTGAGGAACCTCCACACTGTTTTCCATAGTGGCTGTGAAAGTGAAAGTGGCTCACTTGTGTCTGACTCTTTGTGCCCCCTTGGACTATACAGTCCATGAGAATTCTCCAGGCGGGAATACTGGAGTGGATCCCTCCTCCAAGGGATCTTCCCAACCCAGGGATTGAACCCAGGTCTCCTGCATTGCAGGTGGATTCTTTACCAGCTGAACCACAAGGGAAGCTCAGGAATACTGGATTGGATAACCTGTCCCTTCTCCAGCGGATCTTCTGGATCGAGGAATCGAACCAGGGTCTCCTGCATTGCAGGTGGATTCTTTACCAACTGAGCTATCAGGGAAGCCCAAATCACTCAGTCATGTCCGACTCTTTGCAACCCCATGGACTATACAGTCCGTGGAGTTCTCCAGACTGGAATAGTGGAGTGGGTAGCCTTTCCCTTCTCCAAGGAGTCTTAACCCAGGGATCAAACCCAGGTCTCCCGCATTGCAGACAGATTCTTTACCAGCTGAGCCACAAGGCTGTACAAATTTATATTCCCACCAGCTGTGTAGGAGGGTTCCCTTTTCTCTGCATCCTTTCCAACATTTGTTGTTTTTGAATGCTAACCATTAATAGGTGTGAGGTGATATCTCATTGTTGTCTTTGATTTGCATTTCTCTATTAACTAGTTGTGTTGAATATCTTTTCATATGCCTATTAGCCATCTGTATATTTTCTTCAGAAAAATGTATATTTAGATATTCTGACCATTTTTTGATTGGGTTGTTTGGGGTTTTTTTTATATTGAGTTATATGAGCTCTTTGTATATTTTAAATATTAGCCTCTTGTCAGTCCCATCATTTGCAAATATTTGTCCCCATTCCATAGATTGCCTTTTTGTTTTGTCAGTGGTTTCCTTTGCTGTGCAAAAGCCTGTAAGTCTGATTAGGCCCCATTTGTTTATTTTTGCATTTGTTTCTTTTGCCTTAGGAGACTTATTAAAAAAAATGTTGCTACAATTTGTTAAACAGTGGTCTGCCTATGTTGTCTCCTAGGAGTTTTATGGGCTCCATTCTTACATTTAAATCTGTAAACTATTTTGTGTTACTTTTATATATGGTGTGAGGGAATGGTGCAATCCCTTTTTAATGGTGGGAAGACTAAGACTAGATAAACATGGCCTAAAATTAAGTAGGACTTGCATAATATCAGTGCAGATGTTGTAATTCATAGTATAGTCTTTCATATTTTTTTTCTTCTTATGAATGCTTTATGAAGAAGTATCACCTTATCTGGAGAAAAATGTTCTCACAGTGAAACAATGCTTTTGATCTCTGGTTACCATGTATATGTGAACTCTGAAGTAGGGCTCTGCTCAGAAAGACAGATTGCCCAGATCCCTGCAAACTGTCTGTCTTCTGTTCCTCAACACCTCTTGCCAAGGGGACATCTAGTCTTACCCCACCCAGGATTTGAAACCATGAGAACAGGGATTCCTAATTCTCTCCTGAAAGGTAATTTACTGCAAGTGGCTCCTTCTCTTGGAATCTCCCTCCTCAAATCATCTCCTAGAGCCTGAGCCAGAAGCCAAGTCGAACACCCCACTTCCTCAGCGGAACCCACCCACCAGAGAGTTTTTCTGCCAAAGATTTACCATGGAAGGATTTCAGCCTCTGAGGAATATTCAAATATATGTACATTTGTTTCCCTAATTGCCATAATATTTACATTGTCATTATCAGTAGATTACATTATACATTTATTTAGAACTATCATTTGCAGTGTTCTCCCCTAATTAGGAAAGGAAACAGCTCTTTGGCATGTAAGAGAATATGTCATGTCCTCTTTGACTGATCACTTGAATAGAACAGGGATTATAAGTATTTACTTAAGGATTTCTAAAGTAGGGCTGACCAGATCTAGGCAGAATGAAAATGATTTCTCAGGAATCTTCTGCTCTCACAGGTTAAGGAGGGGAGGAGGGACGAATGGAAGAGCAGGTCTTTGGGGTTAAATGGCATTTGTCACCAATTTTAATGGGACTGGAAAGTGGTTTGGTTGGTGTTTCAGTTTGAATTGTGCTGTTTACTTGATCAGGGTCCTTGCTTTTGAGTATGTAATGGTGATAATATAAGTCTCAGGGTCACTCCTTGACTAGTTTGCCAGTGAGCTGCTCAGAGGAAAGCTCTTCAAAATTGCTTCTTTATTAAGGGGAAAAAAATACCTCTTTTAAGTCATTTTTTGCCATTAGTTCAAATTATAAAAATGTTTTCAAAAAGTCAATTTTAAAAAATAACTAATTTGTATTATAATCTTGGATGCAAATGGAAAGAAAGATTTGAAACTAGGTTTTTTTAAAAAATTAAACTAGTTGTACAGTCAACATTTCTGCTTATATTTACCTATAGGAACTATAAAATGCATGATGAATTTTGGCTTTTTCTGGCATTGCCCACATAAAATATATTGCTTATATATGAAAAAATGACTATACTGTAGGGGATAAACTTAGAGAGAGTTCACCCTAAGTGTAGCTGTGTTAATATAAGAGGAAAGACTGTATTTACTAATACCATTTCTAGTTAATAGTGTGTGAAGTTTAATTACAAAATCCTATACAAGGAATTTATTGCATACAATTGGGGTCAGTTAAAATAACTTTCTTAAAGCGTAGCAGATTTAAATAGATTTGTGTCAACATAGCTTTCCAGGCCGCCATCATTATCAAATTATTCCATATTATCTTCAAGGGGAAATGGTTTTAGACCCAGTGGTAAACATAGTTTGGTGCTCTACTTTGAAGGCAGGGGTCGTGTGTGAGTGCGGAAATAACTTACCACTTTAGTTCACTGTAGTAGACATTTTTGAATAATAGCCAAAGGGTTTTTGTCAGCTTCAGGAATTTACTGAGTACACACTTTCACTTTTCAGAAGTGGCCCTGGAATCAAACTCTTAATAGAATGAGATAACAAGTCAGTGTCAGAGACTCCAGAAATGACTTGAGGGTTCTTTGTAGAATTTTCACATATGAGGAATGTTCAGAAGAGTCAATAAAACTAAACTATGGAGCCAAGTAGTCAAGGTGGGAAATGTCCACTTAATAATTGCCAACAGAAAAGACAAGCGTATAGATCTTCAAATAATGATCGAGCAATCCGGCGTGGGTCAAGGCATAGCAGACCCAGAGTTCTCAAGGGGTTCCAAGTCAATAGTTCTCGACCAAAAGCTGGACTTTTCTTCTTACTTCAGTTGTGACTTGGAACAGTTCACATCATTTCTTTTAAAGTGATTTATCTTTGCAATGAGTACAGTAGCACCAGGTGCTTTCTTTGGATATGTAGCATTTAACGCAGCTGTTAATGGTACATTTCTTTCTGTGATACTTGCTTAAATATTTGTCTCCTCTTTTAGACATTAAGTTCCTTTGCTCACCCTTATATTCCCAGCGTAAATTACATGCCTGGCGCACAGCAAGCGTTCCATGATGATTTGTTGAACAGGAACTTATTTCAATGGAAAATTACGGAGGACATGTGAAACAATTCATGTAGTTAGCCTTGTGCCGACATTGAGTAAGTCTTCAGCGCATGTGAGACACCCTTATTGTTGTTGTTGTTATTATTTACATTGAGTAAATGTTTTTAAATAAAATAAGTTCTAGGCTATTTCAGGATAAACCTCAGCAGGTAACACAAATCAGTGGGCACTAAGAAACTATATTTTATTAGGTCATGTCATATTGGTCAAGCCTAAGGAAACCTCTAAAATTTGGCTTCTCAGCCAGAAAGGCAATTCATCGATTTACAATAGAAGATATATTTTTTTCCCTAGGGGTCAGGACTTCCTGAAATCAGTGTCTTTGGAACACAGAATTAGTTCTAAATGTTGCTTTTAAGCTCTGAATACAAACAAAGGGAGCTGTCTTTATGGTCTTGTAGGGTTTGAGATGTGGGCTGGAGACTTAGTTCCACTATTCTGGTACCTTTCTGGTTGCTAGAAAGGTATGTAAAACATGTCTGTCAGCCTCTCTTTCTCACTGTTTATCTTCCCTTAGAGAATGAAGGATAAATATGACAGTTCTGCTATCTATATCTAATATAATTTTGAAGCTGAAAGAAACCTTGGTGGTGGTTTAATTGCTAAATCATGTCCAATTCTTGCGACCCCATGAACTGTAGCCCACCAGGTTCCTCTGTCCTTGGGATTTTCCAGGCAAGAATACTGGAGTGGGTTGCCATTTCCTTCTCCAGGGGATCTTTCTGACCTAAGGATCAAATCTGGGTTTCTTGTGTTATAGGAAGTCTCCTGCATTGCAAGCAGATTCATTACCAACTGAGCCACCAGGGAAGCCCTTAAAAGGAACCTTCAGTTCAGTTCAGTCGCTCAGTTGTGTCCCAACTCTCTGCGACCCCATGAATCGCAGCACGCCAGGCTGTCCATCACCAACTCCTGGAGTCCACTCAAACCCATGTCCATCAAGTCGGTGATGCCATCCAACCATCTCATCCTGTGTCGTCCCCTTTTTCTCCTGCCCCCAATCCCTCCCAGCATCAGGGTCTTTTCCAATGAGTCAACACTTCGCATGAGGTGGCCGAAGTATTGGAGTTTCAGCTTCAGCATCAGTACTTCCAATGAACACCCAGGACCGATCTCCTTTAGGATGGACTGGTTGCATCTCCTTGCAGTCTAAGGGACTCTCAAGAGTCTTCTCCAACACCACAGTTCAAAAGCATCAATTCTTCGGTGCTCAGCTTTCTTCACAGTCCAACTCTCACATCCATACATGACCACTGGAAAAACCATAGCCTTGACCAGACGGACCTTTGTTGGCAAAGTAATGTCTCTGCTTTTTAATATGCTATCTAGGTTGGTCATAACTTTCCTTCCAAGGAGTAAGCGTCTTTTAATTTCATGGCTGCAGTCACCATCTGCAGTGATTTTGGAGCCCAGAAAAATAAAGTCAGCCACTGTTTCCACTGTTTCCCCATCTATTTGCCATGAAGTGATGGGACTGGATGCCATGATGTTAGTTTTCTGAATGTTGAGCTTTAAGCCAACTTTTTCACTCTCCTCTTTCACTTTCATCAAGAGGCTGTTAGTTCTTCTTCACTTTCTGCCATAAGGGTGGTGTCATCTGCATATCTGAGGTTATTGATATTTCTCCTGGCGATCTTGATTCCAGCTTGTGCTTCTTCCAGCCCAGCATTTCTCATGGTGTACTCTACATATAAGTTAAATAAGCAGGGTGACAATATACAGCCTTGACTTACTCCTTTTCCTATTTGGAACCAGTGTGTTGTTCCATGTCCAGTTCTAACTGTTGCTTCCTGACCTGCGTATAGGTTTCTCAAGAGGCAAGTCAGGTGATCTGGTATTCCCATCTCTTTCTTGGGAGCATCTATTTTCCTAAACCCAACATCTTACACATCTGTATTATAGATGATAAATGTGAGCCTTGAAGAGGTGACTTTGCCTAGGAAATACAGATCGGTTGTAACAAAGCAAGGGCCTGACCCTGGTTTTCTGGAGAATTTTTGTTCTTTCCAGTTCCCTACCCTGCTTTATCTAACATTCCCTATTGTTGTGTAGTTTGGGAGGGGACCCTCAAACATTATTCACATCCTGGTCCTGAGTATCTGTACATGTTGCTTTATATAAAAAAGTGATGGAGATTTTCCTGGATTATAATCTAGGGGCTAGAAATGCAATCACATGTATATTTGAGAACTAGGGAAAGGTGAATCAGAAATACACAATGGAAAAGGTGATGTGAAGACCTGGCAAAGAGAAATTTGAAGATGCTGGCCTGGAAGACTCGAGTGACATGGCGACAATTCGAAGAATGCTGGCAGATACTTGGAGCTGGAAGAGGCGAGGAACGGATTCTCCCCTAGAGCCTCTGGAGGAAGGAGGACACTGCCAACACAGTGCCTTTGATTTTGGCACACTGCTACTGATTTCAGACTTTTGGCCTCTAGAACTATGAGAAGATCAATTTCTGCTATTTTAAAGCACCATGCTTGTGGTAATTTGTTATAGCAGCCACAGGAAACAAATATACCTATGAAAATAGAAGTCTTATTTTCCTAGTTAAAGATTTGATTTATTTGCTGACCTGACCCCACCAATATAACATCAGCAACAAGGTAGCTTCAGAATTAAAATTGAAGTGAATTCCTGCTTTTTTGACAGCAATTTAAACTAGATCCTACTGTTTCCCTAGTAGTTTTGAGCAAATAAACTCTGGACTAATATGATTTCATTTGCAAAAAAATATGGACTTATGATATGGCCACAGGGCAAATTATTTTATACATAGATCATCTTGGAAATCACACACACTTTTTTGTCCAAGTCACCTTGAGGGAAGCTATCATTTTCTTTTTATTAGGTATATCAAGCTTTTCTAGTGTTTAAACTTCTTTACACATTATCCTCACTTTCCTGGAGTAGCTTTCCAAACAGAAGCCTATTATAACAGAGAAAAATAGAGGTCATCAGATGAGCTCTTCTTAAACATCTTCTCTATCAGAAATGTCTCTATTCTGACAGACCCAGAACAGGCATCTGTCACCCAGGTCCTGTTTCCTTCCTTGCTTTTCTCTCAATCCAAAGCTAATCTATGTCTGCCCTGGAGGACATCCACTTCTGCCTTCTTGAGGACCTTGCTCTGTCAATTTTCCCATCTCCTCTAACCTCAAACTCGTTTTTTCTCCATCGGCTCATACCCTTTAACATATAAATATACTCACATTTTTTTTCCATCTTAAAAAATCATTAACTGCACATTTCCTTCTAATGACTGGCACACCTCTCTTCTCAGTCAAATGTTTGGGAAGAAAATCCTTGTCTCCACTTTATCACCGCCTATTTCTTTCTTTTACTCACTGCTTGCCTTCCAGTTTGCACCCATCCTCAGTTACCCATGTACCACGGTCAGTGGTACTTGTAACTTTCCTGCCCTCTGGACAACACTGGACTCTGTTTGGGGAATTACAAATTAGAGCTTCTACTGGCCAGGTACTGTGCTAGGTGCTCTGTTCCAGAAAAGAGCAGATGTGATTTCTACCCTCATGGAACTCAGCTGATCAGCCACTTCTGGTTAATACACAGGTCCCTTGATTTCCACTTCTCCCTTTGGCAGGTTTACTTGAACGCCATTTAAATTTCCCTATTTGTGAAGTTCCCTCTCTTCCTCCCTTCATCCCTTTCCTTATTATACATGTCTTCTCGAGGCAATTACCTCTACACCCATGGCTTCAACTACTTTGTACGTACTCCAATGACAATTTTAATATTGTTCTCATTTAACAGTTTTAGTTTACATAGGACATGTCATTTACTAAAACCATAGATTCCAATTTGCTCCATGAAAAATATCATAGTCTTAACTGTCAGCACAGCGTTAGGGGATTTCCCCAACTACATTTTAAAATTGATTTAGTATGTGTTATTTTCAAAAACATAAGATGGGATATCACAAAATGGACTTGGCCTACAGAAGTTTACATCTAACTTTCAACTGGAGAGCTCTAATTCCATGCTCTCATTAACAGAGCCCCAAATGATCTTCCTCCTCAAACCTCTTCCTCTTTCTGCACTGTCTAGGAAAAAGTCACTGTGCTCTCCCTAGTTCCCTCAGTCAGAACCCTAGTAGCCATTTTTGCCTCTCTTTTCCCCCTCTTGCTCCGTATCTAGTCACCAAATGACCTCAAATCCTTTCCCACCACACCAGTCTCTGCCACTGCCTTTAGTTTAAACTCTCACTCCGCTCTTAGATGAATAAAAAGTCTCTTCATTGCTCTTGTTTCTTTCATCAATCCTCCTTATTGTCCATAGTGTCCTCACTAGAAACCACCTGATTGTGACTCCTTAACGTCACAACATTCAAAGGCTTTCATGTTTCTGGGGGGAAAAAAAATCAAGCTCTTTACCCCAGAACCTACTTTGGGGTTAGACAGATCTAGGTTTGAATTTCAGGTTCAAGTACTTGGCAGCAGTGTGAGTGACCTCAGACAACTGGACTTTCTAAGCCTTTGTTTTCTCCTGTGCCTGACGGAGCTCATCGAGGGCAGGGCTATTGCAGGAACACAGTGCCTAGAAAGTAGGAGGGACTAACCAATGTTGAAGGAAGGGAAAGAATTTTAAAATCCACTTCAAAAAATTGTTCTCCCTTAGAGAAAATCCTATGCCACTTCCAATCAAATTTGACTTCTACCTTTCTTTTCTGATAATCACAATAAGGTGCCTTTGCGGATCCAAACGATCGGAGACCAAATCCTGGCCATACCCCTGAGCAATCATGTGACCTTGGGAACATATCTTTACCATCACCTTCATTAAATCAAAACCGCGGTACTTCACTTTGCGACTCTTCAGTTTTGTATGAGAAAATCGTGCTTTATGCTTTATGTTACCGGTGAAAGTAGGGAAACCTGGAGACTCGTGCCGTGGAAGAGAGAAACAGCGAGAAAACCGAGTTGCTGAATCCCAGCGTTTCAGAGTTGGGAGGGAGGCGTTCGGTCCCTAATTTACCGAGGAGGAAGCGGAGGGGTGACGTGTCCTGGAGTCTCATTCAAGACACAGACACAGCTCTTTATTGAGGACCCGGGGGGTTGCTATGGTTAAACTGAAGGCGGAAACTAACACTCTTTCGAAGTCAATTTGAGAGGAGCATTTAGTTACAAAAGCTGTCAACAATTCGGGTGTAACTAAGTTCATTGAGGAATGCATCAAATGAGTCAGCTGTCAGACCCGGTGAAACCGAGTTGCTTAACGGAACTGACTCTTTACTAACAAGCCTTCTATAGGGTCCACTGACTCTCTAGCTTCGATTCACAAACTCCCGCAATGCTTCCCGAAGGACACGGAAAGCTCCGAGTGCCGCACGAGGAATGGAAACAAGAGTCCGGGGCGCGCCACTCGAGGGGCGGGGCAGTCGCAGGGTGGGGGCGGGGCATTGTGAGTCACGTGCCTGCTCTCTGAGGCGGGCGCAGGGAGGAACCTCTGTGTGTGATTGGTCCGTCGTAACCAGGTGACCGAAGGACGCATTCCGGTTGGCAAGGGCCAGCCAGGCGAGCGGCTTTCAGTCTGGAGGCGGCGGCGGAAGGAGGAGGAGCTCCGACCGCGCTCTCTCCCGGCAGTGGCTGTGCGTCTCAGCGCTTGTCGGGTCCCCACCCCTTTTAAATAAGCCCGGCTGGTCGCAGCCTTCACTGACTAGCTGACTCCGGGGAGGCGGCGGCGGCGAGACAGCGGGGGTGCGGCCGGGCCGGAGCCCTGCTCCGGCCCCGGCGGCGTGGCGGACAGGAGAGAGGCAGGCGAGGCCGCGTCTACCTGTGCGGCGCAGCCCCGGCATAGCCCGGGTCTGCCGGTGCCCGCCGCTCCATTGTTGGGGGAGGGGGCGGTCTCTGAGCTTGGCGGAGTCCGGGGCCGAGCGGAGGCGCCCCATGGGGAACACGTTGAGCTGTTGCGTGTGCCTCAGTGCCAACCGGCGCGTGGGGCCTGCGCCAGACTCCGAGTCTGAGGTCTACGAGGCGGCGGCCGGAGACCCGGTGGCCGTAGCACCGGCGCCGGCTGCCGTGGAACCCACCGAGTTGGATTTCCGAGCGGGTGAAGGCCACCACCTGCAGCACATCAGCGACCGGGAGATGCCCGAAGGTAAGGAAGCGGCCGGCGCGCCTCGCCCCTCGCGGGGCCGGCCCCGTCTGCTCTCGGGCTTACCTCTGGCCTCCGCCGACCCCCAGGTCCCCCGGGAGGAAGCCGCCGCCTAGGGCTCCTTCCTGCCTGGAGTTGGCTCTCTCGGGGCTGGGCACCAAGGACGGAGGCTGGCCCTGCCTGGCGTCCCCACCCCTTATTCTTTCTCCGTCGCGTCCGGCCAGTCTTTCTCCCTCTTCTCTACCCGAACGCCCAATTCTTCCTCATTCCCTTTTCGCAACCCGACCCAAGACCCTCAAGTCTGTGGCTCCTGTTCGTGATTCTATTTAACATCTTGTGGGACTTTGTAAAGACTTTCTGATGTATTCTCTCTTTTCTCAATGAAAACTTAAATACTCCCAACTTCGGCGATATCCATCCCATCTTCCAATCCTTACCTATTCAGGTGGTACCTAAGAGAAGGAACGAGGTAAGGATCTAGATACACTTCCACTCGTTAGGATAGTTGATACTCGGGACAATTAAGACAGATTTTAGGGTTTGTTATTTAAAATCAAAACTGCTATCGACAGAGTTAGTGTGGCGTTAAGTAATATTCTGTCTAGAGTTGTCCTGATTGAAGCGACCTTATTCTAACTATAATTTGAAAACGATAAGAAAGAAAAAGGTTAGAGGGGGTCTTAAAATAACTGAACGGTGTGAAACGTTACTGCAACGGCTGCAGGGAATAGTTTTGTTGTTGTTGTTGTTGTTTTTACCCAAAGACGATCCCACGGAGCTCAGATTAAGATTCCCACTTTGACACAAAAATGTCTTCAGCTCCCCAGCTTTAACCAACTTCACTTGCATGTTGCCTCTTCTAAGGGAGGATTGGGGGTGGTTCCTGAGACTGTTGGTCAAAAGTTTCAAAGGAGAAAAGAGAAATTCAGACTGTAATTTGTAATGCAAAGATTTGGCAGTTGAGATGGCAGATCCTGCAGGAAAGTTGTCTCCATGGCTACCTCTCCTTCCAACCCCCTCCTGCCCGTGGAATCCTAGTCAACTTTTATAACGTTCAGGGAAAATTCTGAAGACGAAGTGGCTGGGGGTGGGGGTGGGTTGTCATGGAGAAGAGGAGAGAGAGGAGAGGAAATGTTTGATTTTTTTTTTTTCCTCTAGAATTTTGAGACTGGACGGCTCTAGGTTCTAAAAAAAAAGATTCTGGATGACACTGTGGCTCATTAATCAAGACTGTGTTCTTTAAAGTAGAAAACATTGTGCCGTAAAGATGTTAAAGCCCCACTGGCCCACTTGTTTCATTTAAATGCCAGAGAGTATTTCTTTATTTCATAGAGGATATGTCTTATAGCTCTTCTATTTAAATTTTATTTGGGTTTACTTAATTTCTTTCAAAGTTAGAATAGGTAAGCCTGTGAACTCACCCATATGATGGACATGGCTTTGTAAGTGGAAAGTACTCCCTTTTCAGAATACTCAGATACTGTGAAAGCACAAATTAATGTAAATTAATTGTAGCTTTAAAAACAAAGCTTGTGCATACCTGTGAAAACTGCTCAGCTTGTTGCTATAAGGTAAGCCTCTAAGTGATTTTAAAAAACAGTAGTAGGCTAGTGTAGGGAGACCAAAATTGGACTTCTGTATGATTCTTTTACGATTTACAACATATTTTCGGGTGTATTTCACCTGACCCTTCCATCTATAAATAAGGCCTGTGAATATTCTCCCTGTGATGCCAGTGAAGAAGCCAAGACTTAGAGCTCTGAAATAACTGTGTAACATAGCTACTGAACAGAAGAGACAGACTTGAGAATGGTAGATACACCAAATTCAGTTGTTGGGTGCTTAAAAAAAAGTTTGGAATGCACTTTTTATTTTATAATTTATCCATAAGATAGGCCTAACTCAACTTCAGTTTGGTTATTTCCATTTGAGTTTATTGTTCACAACTCAGAAGCAACACATACCTCTGCATTCTGTGTCTGTACATTTCTTACAATGGATAGGAATAAAAGAAGTCGTGAAATAGCCTCAATTTACCAGTCAGGTAAACATGTTGGTATATTTTAAAGAGTTTGTTCTGCTGACTCAAATTGAAGCCGAGAATGCCCTGGACAGAGGGACATTAGGAGAAACCGGTAAGGGGGCAGGTAAGGTACGAAGCATTTAGTGAGGGGGAGTGCTGAGCCGGGAACTAGAAAAAGAGGGTTCATGAGCACAGAATTTACCTTTTTATGTTTGACATGATTGTGAAAATTTTACTTAAATTTGTCTCTCTTTTTTGGCATTCAATAAAGTGATGAGAGAAACCTCAATTTCAGCATTTGCCTATTATTAAGTTTCCATAGATACGAGGTCAGAACACGAATGTAAAGTGCAAGCACATTGGAAGTTTGCTCTTAATGTTTTTATTTCAGACAATTTTATATCAGTTTCCCTGGAAACTGAGAAATACCTGCATTGATATAAAACATTTTGGCTTTTCTGCAATGAAGAATTATTTGGTTACTTAGACAAAACCAAACATAAGTGATGCTGTGTGTTTTTCTTCAGAAACCTTTGAGAAGAACATGATTTCTTCAAGCTGTTTCAGTTAACTCCTACGAACCTAGTATAAATATCAGATAGACTCAAAAGAATTTTGTGGCTATCTTGCCTTTAACAGTGTATCTAATGTAACTGATGTTACTGTCAATAATAGAAAATAAGATGCTAAGGTCCTATTATCTGATTTTATTATTATGCATCAGCTTTTCAAACAGCCTTTATATTCTCCTCTTAGGAACTTTGCTCATTCTCTGGTGCAAGCTGCTCTCTCAAGTGATTCCTTCCTTCCATCCTCCAAGGAGCGGGTAGGGAAGGAATTGACAACGTAATGGGGGAAAACCTCTGAGCAACAGGTTTTTCCTCCTTTCAGTAGCTATTATAAACACTTTTTTTTTTTTTTTTTTTTTTTTTTTTACTTTTTTGATACCAGTAAACATTTGGGGTAAAAGATTTGCAAAATACTAAAAAGTCATTCACTCATACTCAGAATATCCAGAATTTTCATTAATATTTTGGTGTTGGTTCTTCCTGAACCTTTTGTATACGAATAAACAGAATGTTGTGTTTATTGTATGAGATCGTTCTTTGTGTGCCACATTGTAACTTTCTCTTGTAAAGTGAAGACGGGAAGCTCCTGGAACCGTGCTGACACCTGAAGCGTGCCCCAGGATGTATTTCCACGCAGCTGCATGTAGCTGTGCAGTCTGCTTTTTACCACCTGTTTAATGGTTGGAGCATCATTCATTTACCCACCCTTTATGGTTGTCTTTTATAATCTCATTATATTGCTTTAATCTGGGCACAGACATAAAAAGTGATGTATCGTACTTCCCTGCAGAATTCTGGTCTTGTGGCTTTGTCTTTCGACTTAATTAAATTCATAGGGTGAGTCATTTTGTAGTTAAGGTATTTTAACATTAAATGTTCTGTCCCCAAATTAAAGTTACCATTGATTTGTCACTGAACAGTAGATTTCCTCTCTTAGGTTTTTGTGGGTCTTGGTAACCTGTCGGTGTCTTTGAGTCTGAGTAACTAAACTACCGCTCGAAGAGATCTGAAATTAATGCTGGTCTTGGGTGACAGACCCATCAAAGGACAGCATTAGAAGAAATCTTAGATGATGAAGGAAAATTGGGAGAAGCATAAATGATTTGGGGTACACTGAAATGGATGATTATTGGGCACGATTTAGGGGCAGGACAAACAGAGGTTATACTGACAAAACCCAAACCCTAACTCTGGTCTTTACTTCCTAGAGGTCCCTGGGGCCTGTTGACACAGGAATAATGTCAAGTAGCGAAACACTGAGAAGAAAGAAAAGGATGGTCATGGACTGGGGAGGGGGCAGTGTTACTGGGGGTGGTCTCCTTAAGTGACAGTGAGCATCCTAGGAGTGAAGGGGAGCCCTGTGAGGTCCTCAGAAGGAAATATGCTCGGTGTAGGCAGAGGACAGAAAGAGGGTGGCTGCAGCTGAGTGAAAGAATGCCAGGAGGAATATCAGGGGGTTAAGGCCTTGTGTCTAGTAGACCTTGACAAGAAAAAATACGGATTTTAGTCTAATTGTAATGGGAAACCATTGAAAGGTTATATGCAAGGGAATGGTGATAATTCTTAAAGAAGGGGAAGGAGACGTGGGGAGAGGGGAGGGAGATCAGACGAGCTACTCGCTACTCTCACGTGGGCAGGGGTAGAATGAAGCAGGGAGACAAGCTAGGAGGCTGGTGTAGTCACTCAGCTGAGAGCCAACAGTGGTTTGAACAAAAAAGCAACATTAAGAAGGGCCTAAAATAGGCTGACTTGAAGAAACTGAGTGAATCTAAAAGTAGGCTAACAACAATATGAATGGGATAAGTCACAGAAAAAGAAATGCGGATGGCTTTTAAGCGTATCCTCACACATAAGAGAAATGAAAATACAACTACTGTAGCTTGTGTTGGGAGAAAATTCAGAAACTCGGCACTGCATTCTTTGGTGATACTGAGGAAAGTTACATTCATATATTGCTGGTAAAAATGGGAGATTGGTCAACCCTTGAAGGGGAAGTTGGCACAGTCTCACTTAATCCAGAGATCCTACTAAAGGAATTTATTCTGAAGGTATAGGCTGCATATGTTGCATTATCTTCAGTAGCAAAATACTGGAAATAATTCAGATGTCCAGTAAGGGACTGGTAAACTAGCACATCCAGACACTGAAGAATTAGGGAGCTGTGAAGGAGCTCTCTCCACTGTTAATGACTTCATCTGCAGGGGATGTTAACCTGAAAAAAAATGGGGAGAAAATATATACCAATCTCCATGACAGAAGCAGGAGAAATGATATGTATTTGCTTATTAAAGAAGAAAAAGGAAGAACACTAGGAGAAATGCTTGCCCTTGGGTACTCTTATCCTCTTTCCTTTAGTGGGTGGCCTGACTCAATGACATGAGTTTGCACAAACAGAATCCTGTAGGACTGGGAAGCCTGGCGTGCTGCAGTCCATGGAGTTGCAAAGTCAGACACAACTTAGTGACTGAACAACAACAAAGCACTATCTACTTAAGATGTTATTTGGCTGAGGGTGATAAGTGGACATCAGTTTTCCTATGAAATGCTAAATGTTCACTTTTGGCTTTTGAGTTAATTTGTGAAAGCTGTGATGTGTCATTTATTATGCTTTATATAGTATATCCCCTCATGGATTGCAGCCTTGTCATGGTGAAGGGGCTTGTGTAACTCTGTGAAGCTATAGTGTATGGATTGCTCTTGAATTTCATTTGATTCTTATCGTGTTCTGAGTTAGGCAGTGTAGGGATTCTTCTCTGAGGTATAGAATTGTCCAAGGTTTTACTCATTTTTAAAACCTTGATAGATCAGGACTGTAAATTCCATGTACATGACATATAGGGATAAAATTTATTGATGTCATTTTGTGCTCTGCTTTGAAATACTACCTTTTTTCTCGCCCCTTTTAGAAAAATTGTTTATTTTTAGGGTATTAAAGCAATAAAACTTGAAGAGTTAAAACAGTAACATTGTATGATGTGAAATGAAATCACCATAGCTTGCAACCCAGAAAGGTTCCTAAAAGTCCAAGAAGCCCGAGCTAAGTACTCCTTAGAAATACATAAATCCAGGTATACTTACCTGTCTATCATCTCTTGGTCATCATCATTACAGCATTTGATTGAGGATTAAGGTAAGGCAGGACTGAGAACCAAGTTAGAGGCAAGTTGAGAAGCAGTTTGGAAGCCAGGTTGGTCAGAAACTGGGGAAGCAGGTCAGTTGAGGGGGTTGCAGGAGCATGCTGTGTGCCCTCCGGTGAGACAGCCCAGGTCAGCATCTGCTGGCAAGAACCGCTTGGCTAGGGTGTGAAGTGTGGACTCAGATGAAATCACCGGATGACTGTAAGACATGAAATGTAATATTAGCCATAAAACTAATATACTGTACGACTAGGGGTGATAGGGCAGTTCAGTAAATGGAGTAAACCTTTAAGTAAACTGGAGCCCAGAAGTTGGCCCAGAAAATGCTGACAGTCCTGTTTAATTGCAATATATTAAGTGAAAAAGAACTAAAGAGCCTCTTGATGAAGGTGAAAGTGAAAGAGGAGAGTGAAAAAGTTGGCTTAAAGCTCAACATTGAGAAAACCAAGATCATTGCATACAGTCCCATCACTTCATGGCAAATAGATGTGGAAACAGTGGCTGACTTTATTTTTCTGGGCTCCAAAATCACTGTGGATGGTGATTGCAGCCATGAAATTAAAAGACGCTTGCTCCTTAGAAGAAAAGTTATGACCAACCTAGACAGCATACTAAAAAGCAGAGACAAAAGGTCCATCTAGTCAAGGCCATGGTTTTTCAGTGGTCATGTATGGATGTGAGAGTTGGACTATACAGAAAGCTGAGTGCCAAAGAATTGATGCTTTTGAACTGTGGTGTTGGAGAAGACTCCTGAGAGTCCCTTGAACTGCAAGGAGATCCAACCAGTCCATCCTAAAGGAGATGAGTCCTGGATGTTCATTGGAAGGACTGATGTTGAAGGTGAAACTCCAATACTCTGGCCACCTGATGCAGAGAGCTGACTCATTGGAAAAGACCCTGATGCTGGGAAAGATTGAGGGCAGGCAGAGAAGGGGACGACAGCGGATGAGATGGTTGGATGGAATCACCGGCACAACGGACATGGGTTTGGGTGGACTCCGGGAGTTGGTGATGGACAGGGAGGCCTGGCGTGCTGCGATTCATGGGGTCGCAAAGAGTCGGACTCCACTGAACTGAACTGAACTGAAGTCAGTATGTTGGCATTAGTCTCCTCCTGTCAGATGATTTCTTAGTCACTACCCTCTCTCTGATATTTTGACAGGGAAAAATCATTTATTGACAGTTTGACAGCATAATTTTAACACTTTTAGGCTTCAGTAATGCATCTTGTTTGTCCTAAGTGGCCTTTATTTTCATATTTTTAACATCTGCAATTGAGATGGATCTCACGATTGATAGAATGTTAGGTTGGAGGAAAAGTAATGTTCAGTGACCTGGTATTTTACAGGTTTCCTCCTGGGAGTGTTTATATTAAGACCCCAACTTAAATTTTTTTAGCCATCCTTTTTCCACATAAGTCTATCATGCTGTCAAATAAGTTGCAATTTAAATTGGTAATATAAAAGTGATGGGTCTTAAAATATAACTTTAATGATAACCCCTAATCATAAGCTCAAGAATATTTCTCCTGGGTTAAAACATTCTTAAAGATTGCTAGAGAAGTAATTTTAGGAAGAATTCACATATAAAATGCACAGTAATTTCTCAAAATACCTCTAACATTACTGTGTGTGCTTGTGGGAGAGGGGATGAGGGGAAGTGTGGGTGGTAATGCTTTGCTTCAGAGTTGACAGTCTTACCTTTGTGACAGTGAAGAGTACGGTAGGTTTTTTTCATCGTCTCCTTAGACTCTTGGCAAAACAGTTAATGGAGTGTGCAGAAATATTGTGTGTATGTATGAGTTTACTGTCTAATGGCTTACCTGTCAAGTCTGTTATAAAATAGTGATGTAGTTTTCACTGGCAAAAAGTGCAAGTTGTATAGAAAATTGTTATATAGGCTGTAAACAGAAGATTAATATTTTCTGAAAACCTCATGCAAATTGACAGCAGTAAGGCCCTGGTATGTTTAGTATGTATGAATGATAGGCAGCTCACCAAAGTGGAAATGATGCTGATAATTATGGGAAAGTAGTAAAAACTGTGTAATCGAAAGAAATACAGATTAGATCTACAGTGCTGTTCCTTATTTATATTAGTAGAACTTCCCCCCCCGCCTCTCAACTGTACAGAGCAGGGGTCGGAACTAAAACTGTCATGATTGGTAGTATTATACATTAATGTGGCCCCACCTTCTTCAGGAAGCAGTTTAGCACTGTACCTTGAGCCATGAAAATGATCTAACCTTTTGGCTTAGACATCCCACTTTTGAAGATCTTTGCTAAGGAGATAAAACCATTATTTATTTAAAAAGCTGTATAACTATAGATGAAAAGTTTCCTCATCAAAGAATAGAACGTTGTAAGTACCTAAACCCCAGCAATAGGGGATTGGCTAAGTCCAGCACAGGAATAACGCTTGATGGACTGTTGTGTATTCATTAAACAGTAAATATGCAACAGTGAGATGTAGAAGGGTTGTTAGTAACAAGAAGACATAAATTATACACTAATTAGAGCTTTTTCTAATGTATAAGGAAAACAACTAAAAGTAAGGGTTGTAAGTCTGTGGGTTAATTTTTAAATAGGGTCATTTTGGCTCATGCAAATTTTTGTTCATGACATTTGTTAAAGGAATGAGCAAGTGACTTTTACCTTTCCCCACCTTCATTGTGATCATCAGTACTGCTGGTTAACCAGGTCTCTTTCAGTTGCAAGTTTGAGAAAATGTCTCAGAATAGCTTAAATTAAAAAATATATATATTGACTTTTATATAACTGGAGTTGAATGAGTAAATTAAGCAGTACTTGACCCAGGAGTTCAATGACCTCACAGCCTATCTCAGTTCTGCTGTCCTCTATTGATCTCTCGTGAAAAGCCTTTCCCCTCATGATGGCAAGAGGAGTGTCCAGCAGCCCCAGACTAGCTAAGGGTCCTAGGGCACCCCTCTGCCTTCTTCTGCTTCTTGGAAAGTTCCAGGAAAGCTGTGATCTGTCAGTCAGTTCTGGGTCATGTGCCCACCCTTGAAACCTCTAGGGTAGGGTAGGGGGAGTGCCAGCTCTTTTCTGATCACTTGGGCAAGTTTACTTTTTTCCTGCATGTTGTCATTTCTTTTATCCCAGCCTTCTTGATTTCTATATATAGATCCGTAGTAGCACATCATAGCATACCTGTAACACACCCTGGTTTGGCAGGGGTGTGTGTGTGTGTGTGTGTGTGTGTTTGGCAGGGGTGTGTGTGTGTGTGTATGTTAAAGCTTGCTTCTCTTTGATCCTGACACTTATTTTCCCTGGACTTCCATTGACTCTTGTTAAATTTTGCCATTCCATAAACCCTGATGAAAAATATGGCTACTTTGCAAGCATTTCTGCTTATTTTTTAGATTCCAGTGTAGTCTGTTTACTTTCTGGTACAAGTAAGTAGTCATGAATCCTTTCAGAAGCCTTAGGTCGAAAGTCTGTGCCTGTCAACTTTGTGTATAACTGAAATAATTTATTTTCCCAGTGTCCCACTTTTCAAATCTGTAGGGGGGAAAAAACTTTAAAATAATTTTATGGGTCTTTTACATAAAACTGTTGAGTAGAATATTTTCTCCAAAAACAGCTTAATAAACTCCAAATGCAGTGAAGGAATTTTCACGAAGAACAAAGCAGTCGGTTTAGCTATGTAAATTTCTAGTGCTGGCAGTAACAATTAAATTCCCATTAAACCAGGAAGTCCCAAATTACTGTTCATGCAAAATTCTTTCTTTGGGGAAGAAAAGGCTTCTAGGTAGATAACATTTGTTAAATGCTGGGTCAGACAGAATTCACTATGGGACTGGTTAGTTTTTATTTATTTTTTCATTTATTTTTATTAGTTGGAGGGTAATTACTTTACAATATTGTAGTAGTTTTTGCCATACGGGATGGGGAACACATGGTTAGTTTTTAATATATCAATGTGTATATTCTTTTGATTCTCAGCGATAATGTGTAAATCACGTTGACCACCAAAGTCCCCTTTAAAAATAGGCCAATTATTATGTGGTTTGGGAAATGCTGCCTTAACTGTTGCTCTTTAAAAATCTTGGTCCAGTTTCTTAAAAGATTGTTTAATTGGTTTGAGGTGGACTTCACTAAGTAACTGCCCATAGGGCTTTTACGTTTGTTTTAAACAACAACCTTACTGTCCAGCATGGCAGCCTGTGCTTGCTTGATATTTCTGCCTAAATAGAAGACTGTCCCACCTTGGTGCAAGGTGAACTGCCAGCAGACCCACCTTTTTTATGTAGGTATGGGCAAAATTTTTTTCAAGCAGCCCTTTGATGTGCTCCAGGAAATACTGTTACTGAAGCCCTCTATTAATCATGCAGCATGAAAGGAAGAAGTGAGAGTTTAGCTTTGGAAATAGAGGGCAAAGTTAAAACTCACTATCCTGGAAGTGTTCCTATGGATCAGAACATTGAACTCTTATGTAATCCTCTTAAATCTGCCATGATGAATAGCCCCTAGATAAACGGCAGCCAACTAAATGAGTTGGTTTGTTGAGTGTAGTTGGAATTAGCCATTAGATTGTCTGAAGAACGTTTGCCAAAAGCAGCTCATTTGGTTATAGCATATTTGATTGATCTGGTATCTGATAGTAAGTGACTACAGCATAACTTGCTTCTTGAGACTTCTTGAAATGTGCTAGTAATATCAGCTTAAAGAGAGGTGACTGAATTTTTAATCAATATGTAGGAGGGGAATCACATACATGATTTGCCTAAAAGTGGCATAGATTAAGTGCAAGTTAAAAAAAAAAAAAAGCCTAAGACATAGCCCTGGTTTTATTCCACATATATGGAGAATTTCTACAATTTTTCTGTTTCCCAATAGAATTTTTGTATTGTTGCCTTTACTACAGTTTCCTTCTTGTCATTACTAAACGCTCTTCTTAAGACTATTAAACTTGATTAAAATCAGCGTGTAGCTGTTTTAAAAGTCATGTCTTTTTCTACTCAACTAAATTGTCACACCTTTTTCTTTTTCCTGTGCAGACTTAGCTTTGGAATCAAACCCTTTTGACCACCCAAGGGCAAGCACAATTTTCCGGAGCAAATCTGAAACGGACGGTAAGACAGTGTTTTCCCCCCCTGAGAAAAAGATTGAAAACTGTTTTTGTTTTGTGTATTATAGGAAGATACAGAAAAGCACTTAGAATGGTTTAATTTTTTTTTTTTCATATGTGATAATATTTTAATATGTGATGTTTTATTTTAATATGTGATGATACATTTTTCATTTAGGTGTCACTGTTTTAATGAGGAAAAACACCCAGACCATCTGTTTATACACTTTGCTATTTCTTTATCAGCAGTCAGCTTGCCACATGATTTAGTTGTGGTCTGTTTTTCCATGCTACTTTGTCCTTTTCCTTTCGCTCCAAGAGCACATGAGGTAAAGATGAATGACACGGTTTAGGTCACAGTTAGGTCTTCATAATCAGTTGTTATGTATGGGAGTCGAGGCTTGTGATTTCGGCACCATTTTGCACAGTGCTCAACCGGGTGAACCTCTCTCACATCCAGATTCATGTGAATTTTTAAGTTCTTTTAAAAGTTCTTATAAGAACTTTTAGCTCTTCAAAGTTCTTTCATCCTGATGTAGTGCTGGGTCAGGGTAATCAGACCAATGTGCCTGCCATATGGGATTTTCCAGAAGGTTATCCTCAGTGTGGGAAACCTTGTGTAAATTTCCAGTGTCCTGCTTGTTTTAAGATGAGAATCAGAAGTTTTTGCACTCCTGCTTGTCTTGCCTGCTTGTCTTCCTTAATATATGTTAAATCCTAGTTTATTTGCTAAAAAGCCATATATGATCAGGTTTTTCGGTTGTTTATGAGAGCAGGAATACCAGAAGTGAACGTTCTATAATATTTGAAGTAATGCAGCACAGTAAAAAATAGAGGGTTCTTTTCCTCTTTTATTTTCATTAGATTACTGGTTTTTATCAAAGGGTCTGTCTCAGGAACAGCCAGACGGAAGAGGGCCAGGCATGGGGGCAGGGCCCAGAGTGTACCACATGTTCTCCAACCTGGGAGCTCCTGGGGTTTCTAGTTTGCATTTTCTTAAAGTGTGTGTACTTTGCCTTGAGGCAATTATTTTTAGTTAGGATTACTGTATTTCTCAGTCTTTTCCAGACTCCTGAGCTGCTCACACTGTAGAGAGACGGTGGAGAGAGTAAAAGAAACACTCTCCCATGCCCCTGTCTCTCCTCAGTCTAAAGGAATTCGTGCTTGTGATGCCATGGGAAAGTGTATGGCCTAAGACCCTCTTTGAGCTTATATTCTTCTGGCCTTTGTTGGAGCAAAACAGTTCTATGTGCTGTCGATGTATGTTCAGTGAGGTCAGCACGTATGTTAAAATTTATAGATTACTTTCCAGTGTGTAAAGAACCTGTATTTTTTAAGTTGGGTGTTTGAGTAGGTGACCAATAAGTGGTTCGGGATGCTTCCAGAGACACGGGTGCTTGACCAGAAACTGGAACTTGGAGTTGTCATCTGTTAATCCTGGTGACTAAAGTACATGTAGAACTAGAAAATACTACATACTGTGCAGCTGGTAAATTTTTTTATCAGCTAAATATCTCACCTGGCCTAATTTGCTTTGTCCTTTTCTTTTGTAAATGGAGAGTCTTTGATTTGTACCTAATACAGAGTATCTGTTAGTATTAGTCAAATAGTAAAACTAAGTTTTTAAATATTATTTATAGGATTCATTTTGCTGGGTGGTTTAAATTATATATTTTGTTGGAAGTTATTTTAAAAAACAGAATGAAATTTTAACTCATTGTGTATATTGGTAATCCATCAGATAATTAGTGACTTATTTTTCTATGGTAGTTTTATCAGAATTCATCAGTTAGTTTTTTTTTTTATTCTTAGTGCGAGAAAAGAGGAAGAGCAACCATTTAAACCATGTGAGTAAATAGTTGAAAAGTTAAGAAATCAATAGTTTGATTAATTAAAAGTATGTCTGCCATGATTCCTAAAAAGTATGATGGATCCAATACTGTTAGCATTTAACCTCTTATTTATAAAATTTCTGAATCTCTAGTTCCTAATTATCAAGTATATTCAGAAAGGTTTTTGACTTAGTAGTACCCTTTTTTTTTTAAGGGTCCTGACATTTAAGTTAAATTTCAATAATATGGTTATAGCATAAAGATCTACCTTAAATTCTTTTGCCTTAAATTTTTTATCTTAGTTTTTAACCAAAGTAATAAAAGTGTAATAGGTAATTTAATTTTTAGCACCGTCCATTGACTTCTTGGCACAACAGGTGAAAGCTTAACCTCCTCGTCCACCGTGATTTTATTTCCCTCCTTCTGGTCCCTTTACATGCATCAGTTTTTGTTAAATCGGAATCACTGTTTACTTTATTATGACTAAGCAAGTATTGTTCATTGCTGAGCCATATAGTTCTCTGTGCCACCTCCTTATACACCTTTCATTCTTTTTCTTCAATATTAATGAAATCTGAGCACTTCTACACTTCTCAGGATAATCCAGTTCTGCTTTTTCTAGCAAACATGATCTCACACAGCCCAACATAGTTGAGTAGCTCCCTGGCCAGTCTCCCTGTTTTCACATTCTTCATTTTTGTTCTGTGGAATTAATTTCCTGACTATATTCACTCTAACAGCTATTTTTTCCCCCAAATGTTGTAACATTTGTCACATGCCTATCAAAAATATTTACCATCCAGAAAACCACATCTGTTCCATTTCTTCTTGGAGACACTCTTCGCCAACCTTTTGTCTTCCTACCTCCTACATACTAATGATTCCTGGACTAGCTCTGTGCCTGTTTTCCTGGGATATCTATGTGAAGTCACCTGGGATCTCACATCACTGCTCTCTCGTGTTGGATCGCCTATGTCCTAGATTCTGTTTCCCTCTGTCCTGTTTTACTGGAGCACATTTTCCTGGAAAAAGGCACATGAGCAAAAATTTTATAAAGACCTAGCCTCTGTGAAACTCCTTCTATTTGATACAGTGTAGAATTCTAGGTCGAAACTAATTTTTGCAGTTTTAGAGACATTTCCCTCTTGTCTTCTCATTTACAGTGTTGCTCTTAAATCTATTGAATTTGATACATTGTATATTACCAAGTTAGTCTTTTCTCCATTCCTTCCTCCTGTGGAACTTTGTAGTACCCTCTGTCTTTGTGGGGTTTTGAAATTTCATAACATGGTTTGGTATAGACCTTGTCACGCTATTGGGGCATTTAAACATGCAGAACATCTTTTCTTCTAGTGAATTTTTTTGTGTGCTGCTTTGGTATTTTCTATTTTTTTCTTTTGGATTCCTGTTAGATGTTGAAAATTTTAGAGCAATATTTCTGTACAGATTTTTTTCCCCTTCTGTTTTCCATTTTGTCTTCTTGTCCTACTTCATGGAGGTTTCCTTGACTCTGCTCTAATCCTTCTATTGAATATATTGTTTTGTCTACCTTATTTTTTAGAGTTCTCTTCCATCCTTTCATTCTTTTTTTCACTGATGCAATTTCTCATCTTTCTGTAGATGTTGAAGATTTTTTTTTAAGTTTTTATTTGCTCCTGGATTTTTATCATTCCCATCAGTTCCTTCTCCCTGCTTTGATCTGTGACTTCTTGGAGGTTTCCCTCAAACATGTGATGGTCCCTCGCTGTCTGTTAAGATCTAATTGGAAGCATCACTTTGCTAACTGATAGACCTCACTGCACGGATTTGGCGACCACGTCTCTGAATTTTGAACCTGCCTTGGGTTCTGTAAGCCAGATTGGTTTTGTTGTTCCTGGCCCAGTCACTCTGTAGTTCCAAGGTTGTGCTTCCTCTGTTATGCCATGTCAGTTACTACTCCTTTATCTCATTTTTTCATCTTTCAAACATCAAAAATCATCTGCAGTTTATCCTGTCTTGGGTACAGCTTTTTTGACAAAATACTTTTAATTCTAATGAGATGATATCTCTGAAAGAAGGTGGGAAAAGAAGTAGATTTGTGGTTGGTCCACTCAAAGTTGGATTTATACTTTGAATGTAAATTCTCAGTTTAAAAGTTTTAATTCAGTATAGTTAATGATACTGACTCAGACAGTACTTTCTATTATACCTACAATTAGAATACTGCACATTTCTACTAAGGCCTTGATAAGAATCCTGTTCAGACTACTCATCCTGCCACATTGGCCATTAACGTGCAGTAATGTGGATGGAGTAGTTTACACTCATGCACTTCTTGTTGTTTTGTTGCTAAGTCAGACATGACTCTTCTGCAACCCCAGGGACTGTATCCCACCAGGCTCCCCTGTTCATGGACTTTTCCAGGCAAGAATACTGGAGTGGGTTGCTATTTCCTTCTTCAGGGGATCTTCCTGATTGAGGGATCAAACCTGCGTCTCCTGCATTGGCAGGTGGATTCTTCACCCACTGAGCCACCAGGGAAGCCCCACGCTAATGCATAGAATATTACAAAATTTTAAGTTAAAGTCTTAATAATTATTAATAAACACATCTAAAGCTTGTGGAAAGGGGAAGAAAAAAGTGAATTTCAGCTTAATTTTTTTGATGGGTTAAACTCAGAGGCAGTAGGCAGGATGGGAAGATTCACTTGGGTGGAGGCAGAATTTCAACAGGTGCTTGACTTTTAATGATAAGTTTTGGGGGGGATTGTTACTTATTAGTCTTCCAGTATGATGATTTTCTAGTCTTTGCCATTAACACTGAAGTCTACTAAGTAAGCCTTTTCCCTTCTTGTAAAGATTGTAGAAGTCCATCTGTTCTGTCCTTAGCTCTGAATGAAGGTAAATACTCTTCTTCATTGAACATTAAACTATCAGTGAGTGGGTTCTGCTGTTTGATTTTTGTATTTGCATTTTATATCATTAATCTTTGTCAGTGTAGTTTATTGAGGTTTTGAGCCAGTGATGATAAGGCTTTAATCATAAAGGACAGTTACCTTAAATTTTAAAGTGAGATGAGGGGAAAGTAACCTGTTGGCAGCTAATACATCCAGGCTTTGCTCAGAGGCTTTAATTCTGCCATCCTTTAGTGAATAGTAGATGCCAAAAGTTTGAATCGCTTCAGGAGTAGGCCTGGAGAAGCGTTCACTATTTCTTTGGTAGGATCTAGCCAGTAGTCTGTAGGTTACTGATAGACTAAATGAGCGCCCGTAGTCTGTAGGGCTACGTCTGATTAAACTTCTTAAACGTTTCAGCACTAATATTTCCAAAGATAAACAGATATAATTCATAATAAAGAAAAAAGTTTTAATAGAGAAAAACGGGATAAATGTTACCCAAAGCCAAAGCTCTACAAACTAGTCTATATTTTGGTGCATTTTCTTACTATTTTTATTCCCCTCATAGGTAGATTTTATAGTCAGAACTGACTTTTACTGTGTGTAATGTGTCATACTCTTAATAGTGGTGACCTTTTAAAAGATAACTTCATTTAGAATATAACTATTTGAATGAACAGTTTTCATGCTGTGTCTCTTTTGAGATTCTGAAATTACACATTAACCAGATGGCTTAAGGAATATATGAGTTTCAGTTGAAATCATTTCTAGCTTGAAGGAGAAATTCTCCCAAATAGTGGTACTTTTCAGGTATGTTATGTGTAGAACTTTTTGTTAATAAGGAGTAAGTGGCCTTGCCATAAAATACCTGAAACAAGCAAAACGGTGGCTTATACACCCATTTGGATAGTTCTTATTATTGGCTACTGGCAATGTTTATTTAAATGCTCTGTATTTAAAAAAAAACATTGACTAGACTTTCTCCTTGTTTCACCTTTGATGCGTTTGTGGAGGACATGGATAGAGTGTGACAGCGTGGTGAAAACTATTTTAATAGAAGGAAGGAAGGCTCATCGGAATTAGTAAACAAAACCCAAGAAAACCAAGTGTTAAAACTGTTTGTGTTCTGTGGTATTAAAGAATGCTATTACTCAGAGCTACTGACAGTGACTGGGATTTGATTATTGGCCTTTACTTAAAGGAAGAGAATTGTCCTCACATAGTTCAGGCTGTTTTAGTATTTGACTATGGCTGTGTTTTGGGCTCTTCACAAATAAATGGATACTTCTAAAGTGTTTTAAAGATAGCTTGTTCTCTAGAGGGTCTGACAAAGCTCTTTGTCACCTACCCAGCACCACTGCAGATAGTTTGAATGTGTATCATTAGCATGATTTACCTTCCAGTTGTAATCGATCTTAAATAATTGGTCAAATGCTTCTTGATTCCTAATTTGTCCCAGATTCTGTTCTCAGCAGCTGGAGGAGGAGCAGTAAGAATCTGTCACCTGGAGGAGCTTGTTTGCTTACTTAGGAGGGGGATACCAGGCAAGCAGTTGAGACCATGTAACAGGTGGTGAAACAGAGGTGTAAGTGTGCAGAAAGGTAGAAGTTTGGTGGTGTGGCTGCTGGCTGAGGTTTGCTGGAGGTCGATGGGGTCAAGCTTGCTGGGACAAGGAGGAGGAAGAAGCCACTGCAGGCAGAGAGCAGCATGTGCAAGGCAGCAGAGTGCCATGATGAGTGGCAGATAACATGTAGAGTAGAATTAATAAAACTGTGAGATGAGTGGAAAGTATTCTCTGAGGCTCTCCCTTGTGTAATATAATGGCAGTCTTACTTAACCGTGAAATTCTCAGAGCTGCTTTGTCTGTTTCTTGGCTGTGAGAGAATCTTAAAGCTATACCCTTTCATCCTCCAGATAAGGAAACTGAGGCTCAAAGAGATTTATGGCCTTCAGGTCACTAGTGATAGAGCAGCCCTGGCATGCCCAGCCTCTGATTCAAAAACGCTTGTTTCCTCACACTGTCTCCCAAACTAATACATTTATGATTGGCGTTCATTGACTGCAATGAAATGCTCTCACATCGATATTATATAAAGCATTGCATTTTATTGTAGTAAATGAATAGAAATAGAAATCTCCGCTGCATTTCATTGCTTAAGGAAGAAACACTGAAGTCTTACTAAAAGCTTTCTCATTACTATAAAGGCAATTTATAATAGGTGCTTTCCAGGTTCATTTGTGGGTCCTTTTTCAAGAGCAGCAGTTTATACCACATTTCTCAGATCTTGCCTGTGGAAGTGAGAGTACAGAGGTTTCCCATGGAGCTGCACGTGATGCCACACTCAGCAGTTCATGGAGTATAAGGAAAATCTTAATGCTTTATCGTTTGACATTTTAACCAAGGAAAAAACACACTTTTATAGGTTTAACTTACTGTGACATTTTCTTCTATCTCCCTTCCCCTTCAGGTATCTCCAAGGAAGCTTACTAAAAGGTATAGCTCATGCCCAACCATATTTCCAGATGACAGCACAGTCAGCGAGCCTAATCTTAGAACCACAATAAAATGGTGAGTACAACTAGGTTGCCAAGGCTGAGTGGCAGACCCCCTTCATGCTGAAAGCATCCTCGCCATACATTATTTCATTCGTTTGGTTTGTCCTTTTCAGTGATCAGGTTAAGAAACTGGTGTCAACTCTATGTTGGCTTCAGGGACCTCTCAATATGAGTCTTCAGTTTCCATGTTAATCATAGAGTACATGATAGAAGGGAAAGTCAGTTAGCAAGTGAGAAATCCCAGGAAAAATGTAAACCTCATTTGATTCATTTCTATTGTTAAGACAATGTTGAACATAATGAGAAACAGAGGTACCTGTTTATTGTATGTTTCTAGAAAAAAAATTATTTCTTTATGAGTTGGGAGAGTCCTACAACTATGTATACTAGTTTGGAAGCTACCATTAGAAGAAGGAACAGCTTGTCCCCTATTGGCACTGAAGTGAATCTGCAGTTAAATTTAACTGGACTTGGTCAGATTTATCCCACCGTGCATTTTTTTCCTGCAATATTTCTGTAGGAAATTTTACTTCTCCTTCCTCTCCCCCAAAGAGGGGGAAAATATATCAAAACCGTTTTAAGGGGCATACTCTCAAGCTTAATTTCTCCATAGATGAAATTTGTTCAACTGAGATTTTAACTTAATAGACACATTAAATTTTTGTTTTTGTTTTTGTTTTTTAATTTTTGTTTATATATGTGTATCTCTAACACACTGTATCAATCAAAGCAGAGAACAAAAAAAGAGATGAAGTTTCAGAAACAAGGCTGTGGCCAGGCTTATACTTAAGAAGACACGAACAGTGTTACAATGACGAAAACTATTCCTCAACTTCTGGAAGCCCCTCATAGTCCACAATTGGAGATGCACAGTTCAAAACGCCCTAATCATGGGAATGTTCAAGTTTATTTAAGAGAGAGAATTAAAAACGAAACAGGATGCAGACCTTCCTGCCTCCCTTGGGGTTGTCCATGGAACATTAAATAATGTCTTCTTAGCATATGAATGTTGACTTTCCAGAACAGTTTGGGAAATGCTACTTGAAAATATTAGTATCCTAGTTTCATTCTTTTACAAGTGGTTGACCAGCTTTCCCAGCACCACTTGTTAAAGAGGTTGTCTTTTTTCCATTGTATATCCTTGCCTCCTTTGTCAAAGATAAGGTGTCCATAAGTTCATGGATTTATCTCTGGGCTTTCTATTCTGTTCCATTGATCTGTATTTCTGTCTTTGTGCCAGTACCATACTGTCTTGATGACTGTGGCTTTGTAGTAGAGTCTGAAGTCAGGCAGGTTGATTCCTCCAGTTCCATTCTTCTTTCTCAAGATTACTTTGGCTATTCGAGGTTTTTTGTATTTCCATACAAATTGTGAAATTCTTTGGTCTAGTTCTGTGACAAATACCGTTGGTAGCTTGATAGGGATTGCATTGAATCTATAGATTGCTTTGGGTAGAATAGCCATTTTGACAATATTGATTCTTCCAATCCATGAACACGGTATGTTTCTCCATCTGTTTGTGTCCTCTTTGATTTCTTTCATCAGTGTTTTATAGTTTTCTATGTATAGGTCTTTTGTTTCTTTAGGTAGATATACTCCTAAGTATTTTATTCTTTTTGTTGCAATGGTGAATGGTATTGTTTCCTTAATTTCTCTTTCTGTTTTCTCATTGTTAGTATATAGGAATGCAAGGGATTTTCGTGTGTTAATTTTATATCCTGCAACTTTACTATATTCATTGATTAGCTCTAGTAATTTTCTGGTAGAGTCTTTAGGGTTTTCTATGTAGAGGATCATGTCATCTGCAAACAGCGAGAGTTTCACTTCTTCTTTTCCTATCTGGATTCTGAAACTAGAACACTTTCTAACACCATACACAAAAATAAACTCAAAATGGATTAAAGATCTAAATGTAAGACCAGAAACTATAAAACTCCTAGAGGAGAACATAGGCAAAACACTCTCCGACATAAATCACAGCAAGATCCTCTATGACCCACCTCCCAGAATATTGGAAATAAAAGCAAAAATAAACAAATGGGACCTAATGAAACTTAAAAGCTTTTGCACAACAAAGGAAACTATAAGTAAGGTGAAAAGACAGCCCTCAGATTGGGAGAAAATAATAGCAAATGAAGAAACAGACAAAGGATTAATCTCAAAAATATACAAGCAACTCTTGAAGCTCAATTCCAGAAAAATAAATGACCCAATCAAAAAATGGGCCAAAGAACTAAACAGACATTTCTCCAAAGAAGACATACAGATGGCTAACAAACACATGAAAAGATGCTCAACATCACTCATTATCAGAGAAATGCAAATCAAAACCACAGTGAGGTACCATTACACGCCAGTCAGGATGGCTGCTATCCAAAAGTCTACAAGCAATAAATGCTGGAGAGGGTGTGGAGAAAAGGGAACCCTCTTACACTGTTGGTGGGAATGCAAACTAGTACAGCCGCTATGGAAAACAGTGTGGAGATTTCTTAAAAAACTGGAAATGGAACTGCCATATGACCCAGCAATCCCACTTCTGGGCATACACACTGAGGAAACCAGATCTGAAAGAGACACGTGCACCCCAATGTTCATCACAGCACTGTTTATAATAGCCAGGACATGGAAGCAACCTAGATGCCCATCAGCAGATGAATGGATAAGGAAGCTGTGGTACATATACACCATGGAATATTACTCAGCCGTTAAAAAGAATTCATTTGAATCAGTTCTAATGAGATGGATGAAACTGGAGCCCCCTATACAGAGTGAAGTGAGCCAGAAAGATAAAGACCATTACAGCATACTAACACATATATATGGAATTTAGAAATATGGTAACGACAACCCTATATGCAAAAACAGAAAAAGAGACACAGAAGTACAGAACAGACTTTTGAACTCTCTGGGAGAAGGTGAGGGTGGGATGTTTCGAAAGAACAGCATGTATATTATCTATGGTGAAACAGATCACCAGCCCAGGTGGGATGCATGAGACAAAGTGCTCGGGCCTGGTGCACTGGGAAGACCCAGAGGAATCGGGTGGAGAGGGAGGTGGGAGGGGGGGATCGGGATGGGGAATACGTGTAAATCTATTGCTGATTCATATCAATGTATGACAAAACCCACTGAAAAAATAAATAAAATTTAAAAAAAATATATTAGTATCCTTATCATTAATTTTACTTTTCTGTCTTAAAAGTATAATTAGCCTATAAATTTAATTTAATTTTTAATGTGCAAGGCTTTTTATTTTTTAGCTATTTAAATGATCAGTAACTTCTAACTTTAATTAAAAACAACCAGTTCACAATCATAATAATGTAACTTTCTTATAATATTAGTTTCGGTCAAATCGTATTTCAACAAAAACTGAGCCCCATTGCTCTTTAAAGTCCTGAGTTTTGGCACTTCTCTCGTAATCACTGAATGTTTTTATTCAGCCAAGACTCTAAATCTGTGGGTTAAAAACTACTCTCACTGTGGCTAGACTCACAGCTTCTTTTGAATTCAAAAGAGCCTGATGTTCCAGTATATAATTCAGAAGTAGTTTTAAAGATTAACCTTGCTCAGACAAGTAGGTTTCATGCTTTTTATTCTCAACCTAGTCTTAGTGTTTGGAAATAAAGTAAATTTTTTTCTCATTAAGTTTTAAAAATGACCATTCACATTCATTATTGATGAAATAAAGGTTTACTGAGAAAATTAATAGGGCAAATTGGCTTTTAGGAATGATCTTGAAAAATACGATGGGATTAGTTTTCATTTGGGGTAGGTGAGCCTTATTAGAATCACTTGTGCAACTTTTTCAAGATGTATGTCTCTGAACACATACATGAATTCCACCTTTCCTCCCTGCCCTCAAGACACAGTCTGTGGGTCTATCTGCCTCTCTGTCCCTGTGTCTCTTTCTCTCACACACACACCCCTTTTGACAAGCTGAGGAATGATGTGTGAGGCATGATTTCATAGACAAAAGCATCCTGAGAGATTCTGATCTTAACCCTGACTCATTCATTCCTAGACTTGGCTGCACGTTGCAGTCACCTGGGGAGCTTTAAATACAATCCTGTTGCCCAGGTCGTACCTAATGCAGTTAAATCAGAACATTTTGAAGCAGAAGCCAGGCAGTGTTTAAAGCGTCCCGGGTAATCCAGTGTGCAGCTGACCTTGGGAACCACTCTCTGCTTTGAGGGTAGGAGAAAGAGAACTACTTCTGATAACTGGTGGGACGTTGAGTAAGTCAATTTTAAGCCTTGATTCTCTTATTTGTAAAATGGGTTAAGTATCATATTAGGTTCAGTTGCCCTTTTTATCGTGTAACTTTTAATTCTGTGACTTTAAAATCAATTTGAAGAAACTTTGAAGCACTATAGAAGTATCCATCTTTGATGCTAACAGTGTTACAGGCCTTTCTGCAAATGCTAAGATTCTATAGAGGAGTTACAAAATTCAGATTTGCCTTCTCTCTATTATTTTGAGTTTCATTTTAGATACTGAGAACAAAGGGAAGCAAATAACTTAACCAGAGAACCCCTTAATTGCCTAATACACAGCATCTGTGAATAACTTAGGGCTATAGTAGTGTAAAAACTATCTGAGGACTTGTACCTGTTGGTTAGTTAATACTTTATTTAAAATAATGTGGAAATACCTGTCATTAATAGTGTACTGTGTTGTATTGTGCTGCCTTATTAGCAGTGCTTATTTCAGGATAACTAGGCCTATCATCAATTTTGTGACTATAAAATTTTGCTATTAAATTTTCTAATAATTATGTGTGAAAGTGATTTTAAATCCATTTTATTTGATATGGAGCACTTGTATTACTTACTTTTAGAGAAATAATGGAAAATAGATGTGTTAGGGGGACCACCGAACGGAATCAACTGAAATGCAGTGCCTAACAAAAAGCCACACGCACAAAATCTGTATGGCTTAAATTTAACCATGTGGATAGATGATGTAACTTGTATGGGATGAAAGATTCTGTGCATAGAAGGACAAATGACCGGGGAAATATGTAAGAATTTATATATTATAATAATCAACCCAAACATGTCTTCTAAGAGCACATCTATATTTTGGGTCTCCTAATTTTGCTAAAAGCCAAAGAACCTAAAACATGGGGGATACCACCTATGGGTACTGCTCTGAATTAGGGGGTGTGGGGGCCACCGGGCATCTGGATGGTCTTACCTCTCTACCAACCCTTTAAAATGTCTTCAGGCCTAATGTGATAAAAACCAATTATTACAATATTTTTTTTTCCTCCACAGGGTGAGCTTAGAAATATATAACCACATAAAAAACAGGTGAGCTCTTTTAAAACCTGTCTTGTTATTCCAGCTAATTAATTTACACAGTATCAAGTTTAGTGTTAATAACAATGGACAGTATTAGAGTAAGCTTTTACTGTTAGGAGTCCTTTCATTACAGTATTGAAGTGAATCATTTATTTTTATTTTGAGACTCTTAATTCTTTAAGTTTTATGTGGTTTACATGGATATTTACTGTATTAGAAATTGAAATTTAAAATTTAAAAAATTAAATCCACTGTATGTGAAAACAGGCTTTCCTCAGCACTGCTGAAGTTCTGAGCCGGATGAGGCTTTGGCGTGGGGTGCCACCCTGTGTGCCGCAGAGTGTTTAGCAGCACCCCGGCCTCTGCTCTGTAGGTGCAAGTAAGGTGTTCTGCTTCTCTCCACATTAGGACAGGAACACTGTCTCCTGAGGGATGAGATCACCATCTGACTGGGGACCCCAGTGTTTAACATAAGTCATTTTTTTAATGAAAAATAACCATTTTCCACAACAAAATAGTGGAGAGGATAGTATCTCATTAATAGGAGACAGTTGATTCTCATGTCAACATTGTCTTCAGTCATTTGCTTTGAAGAAGCAATATGAAGATCCAGCTACATGCAGACATATAGTTGGGAAAAGGTGAATTTTTAAAGCCTTGAGATAATTGGACATATTCTTTGATACTGTCCCCAAAATCCACATGTGCCAGTTTATTAAATTAGTTAAGATGGAGTTCCAAGTCATTATCAGTGAACTTGAGGTAGATACTATGTTAAATTAATGCCCATTGATCTGTCATGCATACTGAGTGGATCTTTTTATCTGTACATGATTTTATATTATACATTGTCATTTGCAAAGTATTGGTTCACATGTCTTCAGACAGTGTCAAAAACTCACTCTTGTTAGTATCACTACCAGTCTTATCAGGAAAGTCTTTAAGTATTGATAAATCAAGCTCACCATAAATAACACACTGGAAGGTACAAATTTTCCAAAAATCCTAATATTTTTAGCTTGATGGTTTGAATTTTATCATTGGCAACAAATAGTTTAGAGTTTTCTTTGAAGTGACAGGCTCACTTTGTTCATTTTTGAAAAAATGACTGTCAATTGGCGTTTCATGAAAAAAGTGGTTTAAATATGATGTTCTAGGGGGAAGAAAGTGACTTGGTTACCAGTAAGTTACAAATGCTCTTCCTTAGCACAGCCATATTTCAGTCCATACAAGCGCTTAATGCATACTTTCCGCTTACTCAGAATATGAAGAAGAAGAGTAAAGGTTTAAGAACACTTAATTTTTACTCTTTCATCATGGATGTTCTTAAGTGAAGCAGATTTTTTACATTCATTTGGCCAGGAATAAGTGAATGACTTCTAATTTAGTTTCATACCACTGCCTTGATTCACACTCAGAAATGAGCAATTTTACCCACTTTTGCTTTTATACAATCATAGTTAAGTGTCAAACAGGGTAAAGGCAGGTGATGTCTTGGTATTCTTATAAAACACGTTTTGACCTCTTGGACTTACAGGATTTCTGAAGAGGGGCCAGGGGAGATTCCTATAGAGGCCTATAGACCACATTTGCAGAACTACTATTTAAATGGGCACAGTGTAGTAGTGTGGTGGAATTTAAAAGAAAAAGCCTGGTCTCTCTTAAAAGACAATTAAAATTTTTAACTCAAACTATTTAAAAGAGACAAGAAGAAATAAACAATAAGAATATAATATGAAGAACAAAAGCGGGGTGGAGACAAGAAAAAATCATGAATCTCATATTTACATTCATTGAAGTTAGAAGACTTTATTGCCTACTACTACCACTTTATAAAATGTTCTTGTATATTCCATTGTGAGGTTAGTGAAGTGGAAATGTATTGGTCTACGAACATTGCCTGTTAGAAGGGGTCTGTGTGGGTAAAGGCAGCTCTGGCTGGTTATAGAAGAGATTTCATGCAACTTGGTGTGCTGAGTATAAAATAGGTCAGAAAACCTTTCTAAGGGCAGAATCCAGGAGAATATGTAAAACTGTTTGCTTTATTAAGGTTAAGCTTCCTCTACTCCTCTCTCTACTTTTAGCAGATATTTTACTAAGCTAGTAACTCCTGAATTAATTTTTAAAATACACATTCTTATTTTATAGAGATTCTAATAGGTCCTTGGACATTTTTGATGAGAGATCACATCCACTCACAGTAAGTGTCACTTTTATTGAAGGTGTATTTTTCTCTTATTACAGTTGTGTTTATTTCATGCTGATTTGCTTTGAAATTAATTACTAGAAGAAAATTATTGCCTCCAGCTCAAAGCCAAGATTGTCTTCCTTTAAGTCTTCTTCCCCCACCCCATATTATGTCAAGTAATTTTACCAAAAGCATGTTGTGTCAGGGGTGTGACTGATAAGAACCAAGTTACGCTTTGTATGACGAATGAGCAGGTAAGTAAACATACACAAGCAACAGAAAATGTAGGTTTTTAAAGGATGATTTTCCATAGCGTCACACAATATAAACATTTCCTAACACATATGTAAGACCTCTAAGGAGAAAATTTAAAAACTGTTTAAATTTTAAACTAATTAAAATGACAGGGTTTAAAAACTCACTTCTTCAGGTGCTCAGTAGACACATGTGACTGGTGACCGCTGTGTAAGAGAGCACACTCTTAGAGCCTCTGGTTACAGGACACTGGAAAGGTGTTTTCATAGTTGACTGCAGAAAAGTCTGATGACGTACAATGATCAGCAAGACTTTGAGCCTAAAAATAGTTTGCATTTGGTTAGAATTCTTTGGGGAAGAAGGTGAAAATACATTTTCTGAGGTTGTGCTTGCATTTTTCTTTAATGAATGGTAGTGAGTATTGAATCACTATGGTACTTTAGGATCCAATTGTTTATATTTAAAAGACTACAAGATATGTCACCTAGTCAAAATTATTTTAAGTAGCACGTGGGCCCACGTGTGAAGATTGCTATCTTGAGGGTACTTTTAAGTATTTTTCTTCAGTGGATACTTAACACTGTGTTTTTTCTTCTTTCAGCGAGAAAGGGTTCCGGAGGAGTACTTTCAGCATGATCCTGAACCCAAATACATCTACAGATTTGTGTATGCTCTCTTCAGTGCCGCCCAGCTGGCTACTATTAAATGTGCAATAGTGACTTTGGTAATATATTTTTCTCTTAATAGAAGCATCTCTAGAAATTTTTTTCTTGTACAGAAGGTATGGGCCTGTTTTTCAAATGAAAGTAGGTTCCTGAAATGATCATCAGAACTTTATTAAAGAGAAATGTATCAAAAGGAATGAAAACATACAGATTTGAGCTTTAGTAATCATCATGATTTAAAATGTTGCCACTGCTTTTCTCATCACAAAACAATTGATGTTAAAGGCAGCAGGAGAGACTTCTGGTTTCTCCTTCCACACCTCAGGATGCATGCACACACAGGGCACACAGGCGCACACCGGCAAAGTGTGCTGGGTGGTAGGATGGAGGCGATCACTGAACTTCCTGGCCCACGGCAGGTGTAGATTCAGTGTGTTTCTGAGTCTCAGGCTGTGTTGCCTAGGCAGTGTGATGTGTGTCTTGATTGAGACTGACTGCCTTCACCTCCCTGACCTTGGACGACAGTGTTAACCATCTCTACTGTCCCCTGGTGCCGGCGTGTGAAGGTACCCAGGACTGGGGTGTCAGCAGTGCTTGGAAAGGCTTTACTCAGGTTAGCCTGCCGAGCTCCAGCTATGTGAGGACCTTTCTGTCATCCATACTGAATTCCTGTGGTAAGATTTCATCATTTGACTAATACATCATATTCAGCTGAGAGGTCGTTGGGATTGCCTAACTCCTCCCTATAGCAAACCCATAGGGGAAGGTCAGCTGCATGGTCTGGAGGGAGGGCCTGCGTCCACCGCTGCCCGCGCCCCTGCAGGCAGAGTGTAGGAGAGGAGGCTTCCCCTCAGTGGGCCCGGGTCAGACGCAGGCCTTTTCTTGGAGCTGCGAGCCAGGTACAGGGCTCAGTTGGCATGTGCTTGAGAGAGGCGGGAGTGGCGCTGGCACGTGGAGAGCTGGGAAATGCAGGCAGGAGAGGGTGTGTGGGTTGGAAGAGGGGCATTTCTTTGTAGACAAGTTAAGCCCGATGGACCTGTGAGACAGCAGAGTGACAGTGTCTAGCAGTCATTTGACTGTATGGGATTGGAGCCCGAAGCTGAGCAAGAGGCAGGGAATTACGTGTAGCTGTTCAAATGCAGAGAAAGTACGTTAAATAAAAGTTGAGGAGAAGATAGATCTGTGGGGACTGTCAGCACTCACAGGACACATCCCCAGAGGAGTGGCCGGAGTGGTAGGAAACCCAGGACAGAATCAGAAGAGCTGCCAGGAGAGCTTGAAGAAGGAGAGCATGGTGCACGTGCTGAGTGCTGCCAAGGAACTCCTTAGGGCATACATGGGCACCAGATGCCTGCCCGTGTCACGGTTCTAAGTGCTGGGCATAGAGGAGAGTTCTTGCCTTTCTGAGGTAAGTATAGCAGACATAAGGGTTTTGTTTTTCTCTAGTTTTTATGGAGTATGGTTCATTTACAGTGTGTGTAAGTATCGGGTGTACCACAGAGTGTAAGACTTTTTAAAATGAGTATTTTTAAAAAGATGACTGTTTGAAGTAGTAGTGAAAGCTAGAAAGAGAAAGCAAGGTAAAGGGATGGAGAGATTCGAGGGGCTTCCCTGGTGGCTCAGACAGGAAGCAGTCTGCCTGCAGTGCAGGAGACTTGGGTTCCATCCCTGGTTTGGGAAGATCCCCTGGAGAAGGGAGTGGCAACCCACTGCAGTATTCTTGCCTGGAGAATTCCCCATGGACAGAGGAGCCAGACGGGTCCATGGGGTCACAGAGTCAGACACGACTGAGCGACTTAACACATGCACGCTAGAAAGACCAGGAAGAGCCTCTTTACAGAGGTGAGATCTGAACCAGGACCTGGCTGGACTGAGGAAGATGAGGGGCCTGAGAGCACAGGCAGGGGGCAGAGCACGAGGCGCAGACAGGAGCGGGTTCTGTGCTGAGGGGTCAGCAGGGTGCCGCTGTGATCAGAGTAGGGAATGAGGGAAGGCACAGGCAATGAGGGCACAGAAGGACGATGGCATCTCACCCAGGGCCTCGTGACTAGCAGGCCACAGAAGTGACCTGTTTGATGGGAGAGCCCTGGCAGATGTTGAGCAGGCCCGTGAAGTGCACTTAATCTGAGAGGCTCTCCTGGCTGCTCTGGGGAGAACAGACTGTGGTTGGCTTTCAGTGGAAGCAGAGAAGTTAGGAGGCAATGGCAGTGATAGAAGCCAGAAGTGACGGACAGAAGAGCAGAGCCGGCAGGTGACCAGTGAAAGTGGAGATAAGAATTCCCAACAGATGGTAGTGAGATAACTCAAGTGGAGGTCTTTGGTCCCGGCAGCCAGGCGTGTGGCAGTGTCTCTCAGCTCTGAGGGCAGGCCTGGGGAGTGGGGCGCTGTGATGAAGAGTGCTGGCTGTTTGTCATGAAGGCAGCAGTGACCATGCCTCAGTAGTTTCAGGGGGGCAGTGGTGGCCAGGGGCAGACTAGATGGGCTAAGGAGAGGATGGGTCATGAGGAGCCAGTGTCAGAACATTTCCTGAAGGAAGTGTTCTAAGGGGTGGTGACGGATGGGCTGAGAACATGTAAGAAAACATTGGAGAAAATCTCTGACAGAGAGGGGGTTGTTCAAGAAGAGATGAATTGTGGGAACAGTGTTCTGCAGAAATGAGAGGTGGGACTGACTTCATTCATAGAAGAGTTAGCTTCAGGGAAAAGAAAGAAGTGTAACTTCCACTGAGACAGGAGGGCAAGTGGTGTAAATGAGACCAGGTTTGCCTTTATAAAGTGAAGCTGAGAGGAAGCTGAGGGACTGCCCCTAAGGCTGAACTGCCTCTGTCAGTGCCATAATACAGCAGAGGGGCGGACCCTGCGGGAGACTCGTTCTTGGAGAGTACTGGCGCGTGTGGAGTTCTCTGGGGAGTGGGGTGCAGAAGTTCACTAAGAGTATATAATCTCAGTAACCGTGTTTGAAACACAATTGAGTTTGGAGAGCTTTGGCAGATCGGAGCTGTCAGTCTGATAACGGGACATTTTTCTTTTTGTCAAATGGCATATATTTTCTTCTGCAGAGGTAACACCATCACAACTTATGTCTTTAGTCTTTACTCAGCTGTTAACTTGGTCTGGTTCTTTATAGAATAGCCATTTGACACATATAAAAGAAGCCATGAAGTCATCTCACAAACTACCTGGCAGATTTAGAGGAGCCCCAGGGATTCAGACATCGGCAGCTCTTAACCACCTTAGAACCAAACAAATTGACTAAGTTGCAGAATATGTAAGACCAGTGAGTTATGAAATAATGGAGATGTGAAAAATCGGGGTGTGAACAAAGAGCTCTTTGTGCGTGAATCTTCCCTGAAGAGGCCCTGAGTGTAAAGCACAGCTGCTCCGTGCTGCCTGCCCTGTGGGGCGCAGCAAGGAGGCTCCTTGACCTGGGAGGCTCCTTGACCACCAGTTATTATCTTCAAGTTCACCCTCTGAAGAGAAGATAAAGAAATGCTCAGTCTTACCAGAGTTTTACATACTCAAGCTTTATGTAAAATTGCCACGTACCCACCACCAGTATGGTAGGTACATTGCACACGGTAGGCACTCAAGCATTTACTGAACGGTTGAATCAATGCTGGGCCATACGTGCTGCCTTTTACAAGTGGGAAGGTAATAACACAATGCCTGTCTTTAGAATGCTGAGATGTCCTTTCATTCCTGCGACCAAAATTGGGTTGGAAATTCACATGGGCAGAGTAGAAATACCAGACTGACAGAAATATTTGCCTTACAACTGTGACCTGGCCTTTGGCCTTGGCTGGCCAAGCAAAAGTCTCTGTAGAACCAAAGAATAAAAGATATGTTAAAAACAGATGAAACCTATCATTCCTAACAATTCTATGACAGCTTTTAAACTGAACTAAAATCAAAGGTCAGTCCTCTACTTTTGCAGGTTTACTTAGAAAGGCTTTTAACTTATGCTGAGATCGACCTTTGCCCCACTAACTGGAAAAGAATTGTTTTGGGAGCCATTCTTCTTGCCTCCAAGATTTGGGACGATAAGGCTATTTCGGACTACTGCCAGATCCTAAAGGACATTACACTTGAGGACATGTGAGTTTGTAAGGTTACGGTGAACTGTCTAACCATTTTCCAATACCTTATTTACTCCCATAAAGTTTACAGCTTAAGATATGTTACATTTTAAGAAATGTTACATTGTGCAGAGAGCTGAATTAGGTATAAATATAAAATTAGACTTCTTTCTGTCTAGCTGTAGTATAACCATTTGTATTTCCCATCATTAATTAGTTAAATCTTGGTGTGTTACTGTTGTAATATTCTGCTTGATAAATTGAAATTACTTTTCTGGTGGTTTTTGCCATTTTACAAGCTCACTACCAGAACAACATGATGCAGTAAATAACTTCACGTCTTTCTTAAAGCTGTCTACCAGGTCCAGTCTGTTTTTAAGAGACACATGTCTGGCCTTGGAAGTTAAGTGGTCACTGCTGAGATCTTAGCACCTCCAGACTACTGAGGTTATAACTTCAACTTGAGTCACACATTGTATGTTTGTTTTTGCAGGTCTTTTCTTTTGTAATCTGAGGTTGTCTCTAAGGTTCTGTTGTTACGGAAACCATGATGTACAGATGACCAAATAGAAAGGTTTCAGATCTCTGTGTTCTGTCTCCTCCACTGTCAGGAGTGTTCCCCATGTTTAGAAGTAGGTCTGCTGAGTTAGGAAACTCCTTTGTCTCAGATAGCCCAGGAAGTGTCAGTGGGGCCTCACCCGGGGCACTCAGCAACCACAGTGGTACTTGGTGGGGCCTCGAGTTAACTTGGGGGGTTCCTCACAGATGGCATGCTCCCATGGGCGTGAAACATCAGGCTTGCTGTCTGGCTGCAGGGAAGGGCCTCGAGGGTGGGAGGCAGCAGGAACCAGAGAGGTATTTGCAGCAGACTCTAGAAGTGCTCACTTGACAGGAAAAATGTCCTTGTGGGTGGCATTTAGGAAAACGTAAAGGGGCACCTCTTTATTATACTGAACAGCAGAGGACGATCAAGGTCATGGCAGGCAGTGGCAAGAGTTTGTTCCCTTTGCCCCTGACTCTTAATTCAGATTTACCAAAGTGCATATTTACAACTGAAGCAAAGAAGCTTGTGACTAAGAGAAGGGACCAGTGATTGTTGGTAGCTGTCAAAGTGGCTTTTGGTGAAAATGTCCACTTTGATGATAGAAAGGGTCATGGTGATATTGCTGGTAGCCACCTTAGTGTTACGGCAGATAATTCGAGATAAGTAGAAGTACTTTTGGAATTTGTAGAAACTAAGGTGACGTTGAGCACCACTATCATCCATCTTTAAACTGGTTCCTTGAAGGAAGGAAAATGTGTAATCATAAACACCAGGTCTGCCATGATGGCAGCTGAAATTTTCTCAGAACCTGCAGCTAAGCTGACGGGGGCTCTGGGTCCAGTTACAGCATCAGAGAACATGCAGGGAAGTGTGTGGATGTTCATAGATGTGAGCCCAATAGCACTGATGGCAGTGTCTAGCTACAGGAAGAAGCTAATTGTAAACAGCCCTTTTCTGTGTACAACAGAATCACCAGGAGCTATGTTCGTAATAGGTTGCTTTTGTTTATGATCTTTGGAAACTGGAAAGCATTACAGCCAAGTGTTCAAGTCACATTTGTCTCATCCCCCTGCTGTTGGCTGCTATTTGTAATGGTCTCATTTTGAGTCTAAATTGAAAAATTGGCATCTATCAGCTTTTCCTTAAAAGTTTTCTAACATTCATGTATCTTGTTTGAATATATTGAGCAGCTGCTGTTCAGAAAATTTGCTGCACCTATAAATGGCATGCTCTTCAGTCATCTAGTCATTTAAAAAAAAAAAAAAAACGCAGAAGCGTATTCTGTAGTTCTAATGCCTTTTTCTTCAGTAAGTAAAGCTCTGTTAATAGACATGTTAATCCTATGAAGTACTGTATTTCCACACAATTAAAATGTATTAGTGGAAGAGAATATAAAAGGGATAGTGAAGTGCATTTATTCCCATAATAAATTAAGTCCTCATTAGCTGATTATCAAAACATTATCTGTTTTACATTTCTATAGACTTATGGCCATATGAACAGGAAATTAATTTTGGAGGTAGGTTCAGTTAGGTTTAAAGTTCAGCAAATGAGAAACCTCATTTCTGCTCACACTCTGCTCTCCATGCAGGAGAACATCAAACATTTGATGACTTACCAATGGATAAAATATTAACACTTTAAAACCAGGAAACAAATATTTTGAAAAATAAGTCACTTTCATTTGTCTGGGTATTTATCATTTGTATATAATTAACTCTTTAAAGTGATTGCTGTGAAAGTGGTAAGACTTACTCTGATTTTATTTACTTAAACATTAGACAAGCTAATGACTGTGTATGGTCCCACAGGAAAGACCTGCTCCCAGGACCCTACTTTCCCACTTCATTGAATTCGCCCCCTGCGTGCCTATGCACCTTCTGTCCTAGTCAGGGCCGGCGGACAGAGCGCAGGGGGAACTGCTCCATCGGGGTCATTGCTCAGGTGCATTTAGTCTAGCCAAGACGTCTCCCCTTAATCCTACTGCCTCCCATAGCTTGAAAAGTGTATCCCATCCTGTCCCAGGAACACCTTCTGGTCCTACTGGGATTAAGAGGAACAGAAACTTGCATTCTGCCCTTTGCCACAGTCCCCTGCACTGGAGCGGGGGGAGGGGATTCCCTTTCGCATCGCGTGTAGCTTATTTATTTATTTATCTGAGATGAATCCTTGTTGCCTCAAGAGTCTTCTCCCCTCAGAGATAATAGCAGTGGCTCTCCATGGCCCCATTTGTTGCCGTGGTGATGTGCCTACTCCTTTTGTTGGCGTGTCTCTACTTCAATAAGCCCCTTCCTGTTATCTGTGGGAATGTCTGCAAGTTCTCCAGAGCTAGTAAACAGCACACATCATTCCTGTCATCTGATGACTGTAGCGGGGCCGTGTGAGCGAGCGTGGAGCATGAATGCGCAGCTGCACTGATGGAACTCTGAGGAATGAGCCCCCGAGTCAGCAGCATGGGTGCATAAGAGGGCCGTAACCTCCCCCCCTTGTCCCAAACTCCAAGTGCCAGGACGCAGGAAGAACCACCAAGAGCTGTCCCTTGTTTGAACATGAGTGTATTAATCCAGCTGGGGAGCCGTTATTTGTTTCCAAGCTGTATTTAGAGCTGTTGTGGCACAGAATGGGGTTTCTGAAGATAGCCCAGTTGACTAAAATTGTCCTATGTTGGTTTTGTCTTCTCCTCCCCCAGGAATGAGGCGGAACTGCACTTTGTGGAGCTCCTCCAGTTTCATCTTAAGGTTTCCACCAGTGTTTATGCCAGATACTACTTTGACCTTTTCTCCTTAGCAGATGACGACAACCTGAGTTTTCCAATTGCTCCTTTTAGCACAGAAAGAGCACAGAGCCTAGAGGTAAGACTGGGGATTCACTAACTGGGTTTTCTGTCAGCCACCAAAGCCAGTGTCTGTGGCTGACTTACACTCTGCAGTGACTGACAGTTTGCAGAGCTTATTAACCCATTGGCATCTTATTCCCTGTGTCTTTTATGGGTTAGACAGAGATATCACATTATTTTTTTAAAAAAATTACAGATATCTCTTATGTAACCATAATTCAGAATATTTTAAATCAGATTTAATTGTTCTTAATGGTTTTCCATTTGAACCTCCACACTTACATATAACCATACAGGAATAATTCTTATAATTGTGTCCCTAATCATATGTACATTGATAATTACTTACCATTCTTAACTGCCTGAGCTTGTAGTGTGTGTTTGTGTATCACAGTTCAGCCCCATGAGTTTATTAGACCAGAAGCATCAGGGGCTAACCTGTGAGACCTATACTTGGAAATTAGAATGTGGGTTCAGAAACTGGATGTAGAAAGTAGGTGGGTTTTTAATGGAAGTGGTAACATACATGGGATGAAGGAATTTGTAGTAGTGATTTGAAGAGTAATTTGAAGTAGTTTGTGATTTCTGGTGGGTATACAGCAAAATTTACAACTGAAATGAATACATATAAAGTTGACACTTTTTCTGGTACCTTGGTACTTTAGAAATAAGACATTTTTCTACAATAATTTACATGCATGTGAAATAGCACCTTGTAGTGCTTCATCACTAGACCTTTCTTGCCTTCAACACACACCTACCCTCATTAAAATGTTCGTAGTGTAGTAAATAATGAAGACTGAATAGAAGTTGAATAGCTGGGTAAACACTGATTTTGCTCAGGTGTGTTCATTATGCTTAAGGACCTAGTATGTAGGTAACATCATATTGCTGTTAGATGGGGCCTATTTTGGGAACCCAGTTTTTAAATATGTTCCTCCCTGCCCCAGCAATCTCATCATAGCCCTTGAAGAATATTATCTTAGGGAATCAGCAGTGTAGATATGAGCTATCCAAAGTAGCAGCAACTGTCAACCTAAATGAATGCAGATGTGTGGCTTATCAATGCTGCTTTCTTTAAGGTTGGAACTTTTTTCCCCCAATTATACTTATGTTCTATCTGATTGACTTTCTTAGGCCATCTCCAGACTGTGTGAAGACAAATACAAAGTGGGCAGAGTTGCTGTGAGAAGGTCTTTCAGCGCTGATCATTTCATTGGTATTCAGCGCTCCAATGCCATCCTCTCATGAACAGAGAGAGGTGAGGGGTTGTAACATCATGAACCCCTCGTAACAAGGACTGGAGAAATACCACCTCTCCTGCTCAGAAACCAGCAAAGTTAGTATTTCACCCAGAAGAAAGACACTGAATTCAAGAGACTTGCAGACAGCAAAGGTTATGGTCATAGGAAAAAACTGGACCTTGTCAAGACAACACACTCTTCTGTCCTTTTTAATGTAAACAGAGTTACAAAAACCACTCCAAAGCTAAAAGCTCCCAACCCACCCACAGATATTTGCTTACTGTGTAGGCCGATAACTGTGAACTATGTGAGGTTTTTTTAATAGTTTAAATTTTTAGACTTTAAAGACACTAACTGTATAACTTTTACTTTTTCCTATTTTTCTCACCCATATTGCTGCATATTCCTTTAGAATCAGTGCAGTATTGCCGTTCAAACACGGGACTCCTGACAACTCATATAGCCACTTAGGAACAGACTGCTGTAGCACTGTTAGGTTTTGAAGGATTCTTCCTCCCTATTTCATTGAAGCTGCTAGTCATTTTTGGCAATCAGTTTAAACCAAAAAGCTGCTGAATAACACTTGTCATTCAGTTTTTTTGCAAGCACTACTTATTAGCATATTAGCATGTTTGGGATCATAAGCAGAGAAAGTATGTTGTTACCTGCTTCTATTGGGTCCCTGCTGCGTTTCTTGTTAACTCTAATGGTGCTTCTCATTTTCTGATGATTTTCCTCTTTGTTAAATACTTGTATTAAAGGATATTTTCATAATTGCAGCCAACCTGTTAGTCCAGGAATAAGCAGATAGTGAAATAGAAGGTGTCCCAAAAGTCTTGGTGCAATTTTAAGCTTTAATACAGTGTGCTTGGACACTCCAGGACACTGCCGTGGAAGTATAAATGCTACAGACGCAAAATGTGACTTGAAAGTTTACTTGAATTTCTTCTAAACTCATTTGGTTTTGTAAATCTTAGATGTTAAGCTTTTAATTTGAATTTTTTGTTTCAGTCCCTCTTGAAGATGGCAAACAATAGGCTAAAACAAAAGATTAAAATTAAGAGCTTAATGTTTAAAATTTACAAAACTAAATGAGTTTAGAAGAAATTCAAGTAAACTCTCAGGTGATGTTTTGTAAGTTTGTAGCATTTATATTTCTACAAGTATCAAAGCTTCAAATTGCACCAAGACTTCAGGAGGATATCTTGTATCTTTATAGACCTGGCCTCCTCTTTTTAAAATAGTCCTTTGCCTGGCTGGGCTGTTGATCTGCTTGAGCCCGGAAGTTTCTTTTTTATAGGTTTGGTAAAGGAATTACGAACAATAGCATTAGTTATCGATAATAAACTGAAAGGAACTGGACCCTAGTAGTAGTGACAGGGAAGTAAGCGACATGAAACAGCTTTTCTGTTCTGCGTGTTAACCTGGCTGTAGGTGTGTCAGTTCAAGTTGTTACTTGAGGAAAGATAAATCTTAGGAACCCTTACCTCAGGCTTTTTAAAACACAGGGTACCACTTAGCCACCAGGAAGCCCATTAAAAGACAGGGAGGTCCAGTAATCAGTCTTTTAGGAAATTGGTAATGATGTCACCTAAATGTGAAACATTAAAAAAAAAAAGTGTTCTCAACTATGTAAAATCTTTCTCCTACCTTCTCAAACATAATCCTAGGAATTTTGCCTGTAAACAAAGCATTTCTGGGCTATAAATACTTTCTCTCTTTATAGCAAGGCTTCATATTATATTGAGTGCCACAGGTTCCATCATTTTTAAAGGACAGAGACATAAACGATAAATAATGGATATAAAATATTACAGTCTACCACCTCAAAAAATGTTGTTTATGGAGCTTGGAGATTCAAGTATCGATTGCAGTTTTATTTTGAAAAGGATGCTACAACTTGTGTGGTTTTTCTTCCTCATGTTTATATTAAAAGAAAAGAATAAAAGTATTTTAATTAAAATACGTGGCTGTTGTGCACCTTCTCACTGCTCACGTAACATCACGGCTCTGCTTAGCGCAAATGTTCTCAATCCGCTCTGATAGGCAGGCCTGAAAGCATTTTCCGACTACCCATTCAAAAGTTTCTTTGACCGTTGCCTTTAGTTAAGAGGCATTTACTTCTTCGGCTTATGTTCTTTTCAACCAGAAGATAATTTAGTACACTTAAAATCACTGGCTGTGGTGCTCAGTGGCATAGTGCATTAGATGGCACTTTGGAATTGTGTGTTATTGTACCAACAGGGGAAAAAAGCACATTGGAAGATAAAAGGTAAAACACAGAAAGGAGTTACAGAAATACTGTTGAATCAGAACATGAGTTACTTGAGGATTTCAAGCCACTGAACAGGAAAGAAAATGGAATAAGAGGAAGTAGAACTGCGGTTGTTGTAAAGAGGGTGATGTTAAACAAGCCATGTGATGTACCAGATCACCATCAGGTTTCTCTAAGACCCTAGTCACTGCACTCGCGCAATATTCCATCACTCCTGATAGTATTGTTGTGTCTTCATCCACCTTAATTCACTACCTAAGGTCAGATCTTTTAACTTTGTTCTTGGTAAGTTGTTGATTAGGAGAAATAATCTGAATTAGTGCAGAAGGAGAGAAAAACTATGACAAATCACTAAGATAGTTTGTACCATGTAATAATATGCCAGTTACTAAGCAGAAATGCTGTCACATCTTGAGTGGTCAAAGGTTAAAAAAAAGTGGGGGTAGGAACACTGCTTGGACACGACTGTAGTTTGAAGACAAGTTAGAATCACTAAACATTGCTCTTTCAGTGTTAATTCTAGAGACAATTACAGCCATTTTGATAAATGGAAAACTTAAAGATTCTCATAAGTACTATAGGGCATGAAAACTAGTTCCTAGTAGGGGCAATAGGGTAGTGTTGAGATTTTATACCTAGGAAGAGTTTATTCCCTAAAGTACTAAGACTATAAAAGAATACCTCAACTCAAATTTATTTTCATTTTTAGTTTTTGGAATATACTGACAGTGCAATTTTAACTGGAATACTGTGAACTGAACTTTATAAGGACAAGACAAAGGTTTCAAATCTATGTATGAACCAAATGAAATTGTCATTTTTCTACATTAAATTCATGTGGTTCACCCTAAGACAACTTAGGGCCCAGTGTTTCTGAGAAGTTTTTTCCATTCTGTATCAGATTCTATCATGACCCTATTCTATCACATCTAAAGTACCCTGTATGCCCATTATTGAAATTCAACCTTACAAAGTCCTGGTTTTATAACAACTCATGTTTCATTTGTTAGTTTTCCCATTTTATAAGATATACCATTACTTGATTTTTTAAAAGTGCTGATGAAGTCAGTATTTACTGGAAAATCATTCACTCTATATTTCAGGTTATGCAGTGTTTTGGGAAGTGTTTCCATACAGCATGTAGGTTACCTGAACTCTTTGATCACACAAGCCTTCTACCACGTGTAGAGTGACTAGGACTGTTCCTCGCCCAGAAGCCGTGGTCTGTGAGTTCAGAGCTACTAGGTAAAGCACCTGATGGCTGGCAGAGCCTCTCTCAGGCAAGCGCTAGTTTCTGTGCAGAATCTGTCAATTATCCCTAGCATCTACCAAGGATTAGATCACCTAAGATCTCAACTGTTGGCTACTTATCACCCTGGCCGGCCTGACACTGCCAGCAAAAATAAAATCCAGGAGCCCTTCAGCAAAGTCTGGTCCCTTGTACACAGGTGCAGTCTGGTTTCGGAGGCAATTTAGTCTATTTTAAATGGGTTTGGCAGATGAGAGAACAATTTAATGTGAAACAAATTTTAAGAATACCAGTTTGTGGTTTAGGGAACTCTAGGATGCAGAAAGAACTAGGAAAGTGAAACAGAAATTAAGAGGAATCCAGAGTCAAATGAAAAGTGGTTAACATTCTTTAAAAAAGGCCCAGGTATGCAAAACAGAAAAAGAGACACAGAAATACAGAACAGACTTTTGAACTCTGTGGGAGAATGTGAGGGTGGGATGTTTCAAAAGAATAGCATGTATACTATCTATGGTGAAACAGATCACCAGCCCAGGTGGGATGCATGAGACAAGTGCTCGGGCCTGGTGCACTGGGAAGACCCAGAGGAGTCGGGTGGAGAGGGAGGTGGGAGGGGGGATCGGGATGGGGAATAAGTGTAAATCTATGGCTGATTCATATCAATGTATGACAAAACCCACTGAAATGTTGTGAAGTAATTAGCCTCCAACTAATAAAAAAATTAAAAAAAAAAAAAAAAGAAATTACCAAACAAACAACACGTCATTTCTGTTTTTTCAAAAATACAGGAATAACATTGGTGCAAGATAAACTGCTAAGTTAGAAGCATAAAATGGATACAGGAAAGTAATCTTCATAAAAAAAAAAAAAGGCCCAGGTAAATGTGAAGGGAGCTAGTAATTTGAATATTAGAAAAATTCAGCGACAGCCTCAGAACCTAAGGTACTCAAGAATGTGTCCATATCTACTCAGATTGTTCTGACTTTTTCTTAAAACATCTATTCCTTCATCCTAGCATTCTCATTTCCAACCTTTACTTCTGGCTCCCCAGACGGTGGCCCTGTATTACCTCCCTGTGGGAACTGACCCTTCCAAGGGCAAAGGTTGAGTGTTCGGTCACCTCCCACTGGCCTCTCTCAGGATCATCTCAGCTTCACCCTCTGATTTTCTGCTAGTGCCAAATGTGGCAGTGCTTGATGCTGGTTACTACTGTGATCCACTTCCAAAGCCTTAGCAGGTTCCAGGAAGTACAGGATTTATATGGCTCACAGGCTAACTGGTCCCTGTGATCCCCTTTAATCAACTGCTTGGGCCCTCCTCAAGGTGCTTGTTCCCCATCTGCTGCACTCAGTCCCCTGACCTGCCCACAATTCTAGACGTATCACCTCAGGCTAAGCAGCAACCCCACGTGCAGACTCCACAACTTGTTTCACCTGGCGTTAGGAACAGATGCCTCACTCTTAAGGTAACCCCTCTCATCCAACGGAGGCAATTCCATCCCAAGGCTTAAAATCAAACTGCTATATCCACCCCCATCCCCTCCAGAACCTCACCAGTTTATTCCCTTCTGCTTCAAAATTGCATTCATCTTCCCAACATGAGGATAGGGCAGTTTGACCTTGCTTGGTCCTTTACATGTCCCAGTATTTCACAAGATGTGGTCTCTAGACCATCTTGCCTCTCATGGGCTGAAAACTTGTAAGAAATGAGGGGAATCCTGGAACAGCTAAAGAAACATTAGTAGAAAGTCTGGTGAGATCCAAATGAAGTCTGGAGTTAATAGTAATATGATAATCTTGACTTCAGTTTAACAAAAGTGCTATGATAATATGTTAATATTAGGGCAAGATGTATATATTTTTGCAACTTCTGTGTAAACCTAAAATAATTCTAAAAGTTTAAACAAGCAAACAAAACAAAAAGAACCACTTCCTGGGCCCTAGACTAAACGAATCTCAGTTCCTGGAGCGAAGCCAGGAAATCTACATTTCTACTAGGAACCCCCAATGATTCTTACACAGACACAAACTTGAAAACTAGTCTTTCAATTCTCTCCCATCCCATGCCTGAATGGCTGCTTCCTCCTCATTTTATTGATACTTACCTTAACCTGGTTTAATCCTTCAGGTCCTCTCAACTCTAAAATATAAATACTATCATTATCGCCCTTTCACAGATGAGAAAGTGCTAAGATGAGAGTACTAAAAGGTTAAGCCATCTGTCTAGGATCAAGCAGCCCATGATTGATGGAGCTGGAATCTGAGTCCCTCGTCAGTCTAGCTCCCAAATCTATGCATAGAACGCTTATACTGCCTCTCCTTCTGCTGGATGTGACCAATTAAAGAGCTGTGCAACTAAGCCACTAAAAATGCATTATGACCTACTTCTCTAGCCACCCAAGTCTAACAGGCCCCTTTTCTACTGGTGGGGAATAAGCAATGTCTTAGAAAGCATCAGGAAGATGTGTCAACTATGGAGACCTGTATGGGGAAGGCACAGTGGCTCTTCTACCAGGATCCAGCTCAGCTGCTGTATTTTCTATTCTCTCAAATGCCCTAATGTGTACCAGTCTAACAATGCTCATCTTACTTTGACACTACATTCTCTCAGGTTTGCTAAGCATCTGTCCATATTGTCAGGGAAGTGGCAACTTTAAATCAACTTACAATAGGTCCTCTGTACCCACAGATTCTGATCAGTGGATTCAATCACCATGGGTTGGAAATACTTGGGGAAAAAATTTAAGAAAGTTCCGAAAAACAAAACTTTAATTTGCTGCATACTACCAACCATTTGCATTATACTTAAAACAACTCCTTACTGAGGATTTGTATTAGACATTAGAAGTAATCTAGACATGATTTAAAGTATATGGGAGGATGCAGGGGGAAGACGGAAGGACTGTGTGTAGGTTATATGGAAATATTGCACCATTTTACATAAAGGACTTGAGCATCTGTGGATTTTGGTATTTGCAGGAGGGAAAGTTCCTGGAACCAGTACTCCACAAATATAGAGGGAGAATATATATCTCCTTATCTGGGCTCCTTGACTGGTGTTTAGACCTTAATGAAAGTGAAGGTGTTAGTTGCTCAGTCATGTCCAACTCTTTGTGACCCCATGGACTATAGCCCACCAGGCTCCTCTGTCCATGGAATTCTCCAGGCAAGAATACTGGAGTAGGTTGCCATTTCCTTCTCCAGGGGATCTTCCAGACCCAGGGATAGAACCCAGGTCTCCAGCATTGCAGGCACATAATTTACCGTCTCAGCCACCTGGGAGGCCTTCATACCAAGTTGTAAATTGAATGATCAAGTTTGGGGAGTTCATGACTGCCAAGCAGACACACAGAACAGCACCGCTTCCATCCAAATTGCTTCAGCAGTCTAGACAGAGCTGACAAAACAACACAATGTCAGGCAGTGCCTCTGCTCTTGTGTATTTCCCTTCTTCCAGTGAATCATAAAACAATCACAGGATTGGCAGGAGAAACCTAAGAAGTATATTCAAGTAAAACATGTTTTCATTAGTTCTGCTTCTGTGATTGGAGTTTGCTTAATTTCATTATCAACAAAAAGGTTGCCACTCATATCTGAAAAATCTGATAATTAAGTTAGAATCCACATAGCGCCTTCAGCCAGCACATGCTCATTCATGTCCAACTCTGTGAGATGCCGTGAACTGTAGCCCACCAGGCTCCTCTGTCCTTGGAATTTTTCAGGCAGGAATACTGGAGTGGTTTGCCATTTCCTACTCCAGGGAATCCCTTAGAAAGCAGTGTGTCTCTTTGTAAAAAGCATGAGGAGAAAAATACTTGTGTAGCATCTTTTTACTTACTTTACCATTGCTTTAATGCACTTTAAAATTTATCTATATTGGGAACAAAGAAACAAAAACAGACATTTCTTTGTTTTTCATAAATAGCTACTCTCCATATTTGATAAAAATCTCAAACCATTATTTTAGCTTCCCACAAATATAATACATACAGATTTTTTATCTGAAATAGTGTCAGCAAATTAAGTACCTTGAAACTAACATAACCACATGCAACTGCTGTTCTACTGACTTCCAGGAACAAAACAAAAAACTTTTTATCAAGATGCTCTGGATTTCCTTTTGTTAGTGTTAAGAGATTCAATATTATAATCATCTGCCAGTAATAATTTATAGATTTGAGTTGATTGTCTACAAATAAAATACCACTGGCATTGCTTTATGAGTTCTGGATTTGACATGACATCGACAATACCTCATGGGACAGGCAATACACATATGTGGAAATCAGAAAAAGTAGTGAATGCCCTGGGCTCAAACTACTGACTCGGTATGTGCCTCATTTGGCTCAGTAATAAATTCACCTGCACCAAACCCGTATCAAAAGTCACTAAATCTCCCATATATAAAAATTATTTATATACACCCACAACACATACATACTATGCATACAGTTTTTAACAACATGAAGTAATATTGTCTTCAAATGATGTACCACAGACATTATCCTGGCTGAAATAAATCCTGTAATTGTCATCAAGCTGCTAGAAGCTTTTGAGAGTTCTGAGTCGGGTTACTTAGTTACTTTCATCCTGCCTACCCTTCACCCTGCTTTCATGTCCTGGTAGCTTTTTCTTTCAGAACCACCCTCCTCAACCCAGGCAGATTTCTTTCCCAGGATCACTTGATTGGACTTTGGAGGCAAGAAAGGGCACGCTGAGGGAGCAGGCAATTCTCAGCCACTGTACCTCACACCTGCCTAGATTTGTGATGTTCTCTGTCCTGTTGGCCCCATTCAGTGTTAGAAAGCAGTGATTCAAAGCTTTGTCCCTCCTACCCGCCTTGGTCTTTCTGTAGAGCACAAAAGTGAAAGAAGCCTCTTTAGCAGGGGTGGCAGTTCATTAAAATATACAACTACGTCTCCTAGCTCTGGGGTTCCCATTCTGTACTTGAGACTGCGGGTCACGGATGCTGTTACTAAGGTTCGGTGCGGGATCCATGAGGTTTTCTCCTGGCAGCCGGTGTCAGGATTAGTGCAGCCCTAGCCCAGGAGGAAAGGGCCTAATGAATACCAACTTGGAAACAGGGCTGCTGGCACATTATTTAAGCCTGTACATGCGCACAGTGACACACAACACACACATGGGCCCGTCGTTGGAAGCGACGGCAAGAAAGTATGACAAAGGTTTGCAAGGATAAACCAATAAGGCACCAAGAGAACTTTCTTCCAGTCAATTTAGACAGCTTCAGAATGTGAGGTTAATAATACATAGTAAAAAGACTTCCTAAGGCTCTTGTCAGCTGATTCACTGATAGGTCGCATATTAGTTCCTTCTAAATCTTCACCCTCCTATCTATGCTGAGAGACATTGCTTAAAATTGAACCACGAAAGGGACAGCCCAAAAGCTGTGTATGAGACTAAACTGGGCCTTAAATCCTCACTAAAATCAGAGCTAGCTGTAAAGAAGTTGCTAAACTACCTCACATCCTTTCATTTTATAATTGCTTTCATGAGTATGGATGGTCTGCCTAATGAAAATAAAAATCAGGAGAGAATTGAGTATGAGATGGAAACAGGGGGTGAGCATAAATAGATGGGTTTCTCTGCCTGGGTAGGGGGAGGGGTGGCTGATGCAAGACTTCAGGAAGCAGTGGGCTTAATCTTTGAGGGAAGGGAGAGCAGGGGTGAGAGAGAGACTGAAAACAGGCAACGCTAACAACTGGGATGAACCAAAAAACCTCCAGTGCATTACCTCTATTACTGCTCTTTGCCTTAGTATCCTTTCTCTTAACTGTCTTAAATTGTTTTTAAAGTAAATTGGTTGTTCTTTTTAGGTTTGGTATGTTGCCGAAATAAAAAAATAATTGTTTTAAAAGTAAGAATTAAATCACTTCAACCACATCCTCTCACAACTTTTAGATAAATTCTGCATCATCTTTACACTCTTCCACAAAAAAAAAAAAAAAAAAAAAAGGAAAAGGAACAACCCAAATTAGACACAATGACTGAAGGCAGCAGAATAATCTATGTATTTTCTGGGAAGAGGTCAAGGTGATCAGAAAAGGTCCTCATTTGAAAAACAGGAGAGGAACTGGCCCTCAGGCAGGGGATCTATTTCAAGGTTCTAAGCAGCTGCAGAAAAAGCAGACGAATTAGATGTGCAGAAAGTTCTGTAGCTCGGTGTACCAGGTTTTGTCAAATATACTGAAATTTAATTTTGATTTAGGTGAGTGTTTAAGAGCAGTGCATTTTTATAAACATGAACAGCCTTTGAAAGTTCATGAAGACTATTAACATCATGCTTCTTTCCATCAGCATAGTGCTTAAATCCATTGTGGAAAATACACACTTGTTTACTTAATATCCATAAAGTAAAAGCTGCCCTGGGCTTAAATCTTACTTTTCCAACTTTGGTATAAATGAAGTGCAAATCGTTATACTTGTCATTTTTCTAGAGAGGCCTTCCCAAATTTTAATTGCATTTGCCATTTTAGCTTCTTAAATCTAGTCCCCAGTATTTTACCGGAAAATGCACTGTCACTCCCTTCCCCAACTATAGCCTCACACTCTTCTTGAATGAATGGTTAAACAGATTAGAAAAGCAAACAGCATTTTTAATAGTAAAGTGTGTGTGTGTAGTGTGTGTACGTGTGTATTCAACAATACGCAGGCTTTCATATAAGAATGAGGGAATGGTTCAACAGATTAGAAAAGCAAACAGAATTCTCTAACAGTAAAGTTTGTGAGGGTGTGCTCACCAATATACAAGCTTTCTCAGAAGAGGAGGAAAAGAAAAATATATTGAGGTGGGGTGGGGAAAACGACTTTCCTTTTGCTACACTGATTCACGTTTCAAAAGCTTAAGCAAGTGTGTTATGGGTCTCATTTGTTGTCAGAGGCTGCAGAGAGCAGTGTCTCGCTGCTTTTGAAATATCTGGCTGTAATCTAGTCCAATGTCCAGGGACAGTCATTTTCCCTCATTGCTGCCAATGTTTGTTCACAGGTAGCCAGCCTCCCTTTCAAGCCCCTCATTCAAGGATGGGTGTGGTTTCTAATCACAGCTCTCCAGGAGAGGAGGAATAAGAAAAGCAAAAGGACTGTTTAACATGATAAAGGAGGTGGGATGGGGGAGGAGCAGATAAGAGAAGTGTTGGAAATTTACTTAATTACAGGAGGTATATCCAGTTTAGTCCTTAAATGTAAAAAGGAGACCCCTTCAGCTCTATCACTAAGTACTTTCAGAAGAAGGAAGTGGGCTCATTTTTACCAAAATATAACACAAGTTTTTTGTTGGTTTTTTTTTTAAGTAAGATCACTAGAGTCTATTAAGAACCACCCACTCCTCCAGCACAAAGCTGCCATCTTAACAGTCTGGAATTGAAGTTCAACCAATCGCCATCCCTTAGGTTAGCACTATTCCAAACATTTATTCTGGACACTTACAATGCTACCTCTAAGTCATTCAAGCAAAGCTGGCACTGTTAAGAATGAGAATGATTACAAGGACTACAGAAAAGAAACTCAAGCTTGCTAAACAAAGCTAGGACGCACACAGAAACTCTCAACATTTCCTAACCTTGTCACTTTCTGGAGGTGTAAACCCATTATGCTCCCCCTCCTCAGTATGACTTAGGGTGTCCCCAAAGTTAGGGAAAGGGCCAAGCAGCTCATCTTAAAGCATCTGGGACACTTTAAGCAGTGGAAGGAGAAGTAAGCTGGAGAAGCCCACGAGAAACTTCCCGCTCACAGCAACCTAAACTTTCACTGTTCACATTATTTTTAAAGACACAAGTATAGGAAATACATTTTCCCAATTGAGACCACACAGTTCACAGAACCCTGAACCAAGTGGACCTTCATTATAATGCCAACCTCAGGATTGTAACCGCCCCCCCAAAGCAAAGGTAAGTTTTGTTGCCAAAATGCAACAAAGTTAAAAATTAAGAAAACGACATATAAATTAAAAACATGGTTCCCCTCAAAAAGGCAGGAAGATAGAGCAGACGTCAGCTGAGCCCCTCTGAGAAGTCCTGGGACAGGTGCCCCCCTGGAAACAGCCCCTTCCCCTCCTCTCCAAGTTGCCCCAGGAGCGGGCGTCAGCACCATTAAGGTAAAACGGAAGTGACCTTGGCAAAGCTACCAACGGAAAACAACCTAGCTCCCTCAACTCCCGCCCGGCTCCTGGTCCCTTGTCCGCCTCCTCCTACACGTGCGACAGGGACACCTACTTGTGGTAGGTGGCGGCGGCGGCGGCTGGGCCGGGGGGCCCGGTCCTGCCCGTGAGCGCAGCGCTTGCCTCAGCGTGGTCCCCCACGGCCGTGGTGCCGCACGTGTCGTGGCGGTCACCGGCGTGATCGGTGGCTCGGGCGCTGCTGTCATCATGGGTGTCGTGAGTGGAGGGGGCTGAGCTGGGGGTGACGGTCCTCGCCTCCGGGCAGGGTGAGGGAGTGGCAGGCTCTCTGGTCTTCTCCTTGACTCCTGGTTCTCCTGCTGCTGAATGGTATCCCAAAGCCAGTCAGGAATAAGCATGGACACTTCAGGGCTGGCGGGAGGCATGTGTTCTTGGCTGCTGAGGTCGGAGGAAACGGCCGGCCTCACAATGATGGTGCGGGCCCCCACCTTGGGTTCGTTGGTGTCACTGCCACTGCTTGTAAGCCAGCCCTGGATCTGGTCCCTCCACCAGCCCAGTATCATCCCCACTGTCACCCCAGGGTGCTCTTCACAGATTCTATATCTGTATCATCTCCATCTATTCTACATCTACATCTATATGAACTACATCTATTCTATGTCTCTATTATTTCCATCTATTCTATATCTATATCAACTACACTTATTCTACTGTTAGCACACATTCCTGTGCATGCACACTGGGGTCAAACAAACTGAAACATCAGAGTTTGAAGCAGAGAAAGGTTTATTGCAGGGCTATGCAAGGAGACAGGTGGCTCACACCCTAAAAGCCCAAACTCCCTTAAGAGTTTAGCAAAGCACTTTTAAAAGCCAGGTGAGGGGGGAGGGGTGAGCTGGTATACAATTCTCTGATTTGGGGAGGGAACAGGGTGGTGTCACATTATCAGTCCTTAGGCTCCAGGAGGCCTGAGGCTGTGTGCTTTTAGTTGTCAAGTAATTAGTGTCTTCTATTCTGTGGAGCCATGAAATTAAAAGATGTTTACTCCTTAGAAGGAAAGTTATGACCAACCTAGATAGCATATTAAAAAGCAGAGACATTACTTTGCCAACAAAGGTCCATCTAGTCAAGGCTATGATTTTACCAGTGGTCATGTATGGATGTGAGAATTGGACTGTGAAGAAAGCTGAGCGCTGAAAAATTGCTTTTGAACTGTGGTGCTGGAGAAGACTCTTGAGAGTCCCTTGGACTGTAAGGAGATTGAACCAGTCCATCCTAAAGGAAATCAGTCCTGGGTGTTCATTGGAAGGACTGATGCTGAAGCTGAAACTCCAATACTTTGGCCACCTCATGCGAAGAGTTGACTCATTGGAAAAGACCCTGATCCTGGGAGGGATTGGGGGCAGGAAGAGAAGGGGACGACAGAAGATGAGATGGCCGGATGGCATCACCGACTCAACAGGCATGAGTTTGAGTCAACTCCGGGAGTCGGTGATAGACAGGGAGGCCTGGCGTGCTGTGATTCATGGAGTCACAAAGAGTCAGACACGACTGAGCGACTGAACTGAACTGCACTGAATCTGTGGAGGGATTTTCACATCTGCAAAACAACTCGGGAAATGTGCATCAAATCTAGGTACTTTAGAGAGAAGCATACGGCATCGAGGAAGGCTTGTCTGAAAAAGCCCCCTAGAATCCTACTCAGTTGCACTATATCTATACCATCTATTAATAAGTCTATTCTACATCTATATCATCTATGTCATGGTCTGTGTGCGGGTTGGAAAAGGATTTCCAGACATGAGACAGAATGAGAGGGAAATAAAGTTTATTATAGTGGAAGAGGCTGTTAGAACAGCTGGCCAGCCCAAGAGAGAAGGGATGTTGAAAAGGGGTCCTTAGCTCACTTTTATACCCAGGGTACAATGAGTGTGATAGGGGACTTGCGGGTCACTTGCTGATTGGACTAGGCACATATATGGTGTGGGAGGAAGAGTAAGGCAAATACCTTCTCACTATTGGGTAGGAGGGAGACAGGTTATACTTCTCAGGAGAACCTGAAATCCATTAATAGTTACAATGTGGGGGAAGGAAGGACAATAAGGGTCTGGTTTTCTGTTCCTGAATTCCAGGACCCTCCTTGGTTTCATCTGCTCATTCGTCCTTGGGTCACCACATTCCTCCCTCTCTTTACTTTTAGGACCAAATTTTTGGCCCCTGTTGATACTCTGCTCACGTCTAACTATCTACCTATTTTCCTTTTCAAGCATTTGGGAACCCAGTCTCAAAGGAAAAGAGGCGATGACCACTCTGGTTTCTTCAGGCTGTAGGGGCATACTGGGGCTCTGGGTTTCAGTTCCCTTTGCCTGCTCTCTGTCAGGGTGCATTTATGGAGGGAGATGAGAGTCCATGGAATAATAAAGTGGCTTGTTTCAGCATTGTCTAGGTGTTGGTCGGGAATATTCTTGTCAAACTATCACTCGGAGATTTTTTGTTTTCTAGAAGAAATCAGCTTAATGAGAAATTTAAAGATATATGGCCTAAAGACTAATAGAAGTAGAAAAGATTCTGAGGAGCTAGCCAGGAGAACCAGGACTAGACTTTGGTTTGTGACATTAGTGTTTTTCCAGGTAAGAGAAGATGCAAGAATTTGGGCTCATAAAAACCTTTACCTGAAAGCATCTGACCCTCTGAAGGCCAGTTCTTTTGGGTTTTTCCCAGAGCACAGAGTGCCTTATTTCTGATCTCCACCCTGAATTTCTTTCAAGGGGTGTTGAAGGTCAACAGCTTGCAATGGTCATGATGTAATCTTTGTAGAGATAGCTGGCAAGCACCAACTTCCAGTCAGCAGGATCCCTTCATAGTCACATATTTGACCATGTTTGGGGGGCATTTCATGGCCATTGTGTCCCACGGTGCTGGGAAGGCTCATTCCCAGGTCTTGGGAAGATCCCATTGAGAGGCCACTCAGTGTGCTGTTATTGGACCAGACCTTGAGAGTAGCAAAAGTCTCTGGACCATACCTGTCTTACTAGCCTCTTGGTCCAGGAAAGTATTCCCTCTTGTTGCTTCTTCCCAATTCTAGAGTTACATTATTACAATCATTGATCTCATATGAAACTGCATATCAGCATTTCATCACAGGCTCAGGCACACATTTAGTAACATAAGAAACAGTTCTGAAACAAGTGACCCAGAAAATAATATAGCTAGCAGGTATTAGTAAGGTCATAAGCAAGAATTTTGGAGAAGGAAATGGCAACCCACTCCAGTATTCTCGCCTGGAAAATCCCATGGACGGAGAAGCCTGGTAGGCTACAGTCCATGGGGTCATAGAGTCGGACACGACTGAGCGACTTCACTTTAAGCAAGAATTTAAGTCAAGAACTTTCATTAGGTATAGCCCAGTATACCCCAGGTCATCTGACTTAGTTAAATGACTATAGCCATGTGTTAATCTCCTGGTGTACATCATGGAGCCTCTGACCTTTATCCAAAGATTAGTCGTTGAGATAAGCTTTAGAAACAAACTTAGAATGTCCTTTCTAATAACTTAATTAATTAAACCTTTTAGCAATATAACATAACAACAAGGAACTATCTCAGAAATGAATCGTACTAAACCAGGCCTTAATTAGCAAAACTAGAACTTAATATTAAGTGAAATATAATTTTTTGTCATTGTGAGGACATTAACCCTGTAGCCAGGGAAGGCTTTAACTCATCAAATGAAAATGAGGTTTGTCAGGGAGCAAGGAAAGCCAAGCGGCCACCTTGGATTTCCCACAGCCCTGACTCTTTGATTTACAGCTATTGTTCACCTATTTCTAATTCCCCGATTTAGGAGTAGACTGTTGCCATGTTTTAAGGACATCAGGATAGCAAAGGTCTAACAGTGAGGACTTATTTTTTGTAGAAGCAGAATGAGCTTTGCCTATATGTACCATAATCTTAAATAATACTTATTTACTTTATCAAAGTAACAAAAGATTTTAAAAACAAATATAAATCACTTAAAGGCAAAGAAATTCATAATCCATTAACAAAAGTTTCATTCTAAGAAAACTTTGTTCTCTTAACAAAGAGAGTAGAATAAATTCCAGTCTGTTACCAGTTTACCAGATAAGAAACAAAGAAAATTTGTTTATTGGTTAATCTTAGATAAGTCTTTTCCATAAATCTTGAAGTAGCAGTATTCTTGCAGTTATCAGAGTGAAACCATAGAAGGCATGTTTAAAATCTGATTAAATTCCAATTGACAAAATAGCCTGGTCATTGCTGTGAGATGTAACACTTCAATATGCTAACTAGCATTATAGTTAACCACATTTTCTCAGGGTATATCAGATCTATATGAATTCCATATAACTTTAGGATATCTATATTAATAACATCAACCATTCAGTATAACCTGAGAAGATTTGTCACCCCTTCAATAGTACTTCCCATGTACTTTAACATGTCCAATGAACCCAGGTAGTTTAATAGCTCCTTGGGATGTCTCAGGGGCCCTCTGAAGCATCCCAAAGTTAGCTAGAAGTTAAGTTATTTAAGAAGTTTTGTCGATAAATATCAAAAGGGTTTATAACAGTCAGATAGAATCATATAGATCACTGTAAAACAATATATTCATTTAACCAAAGTATTAAGGAAGATTTCAAAGGTAAACATAGAACATATCACTTCAGAGGTAAAGAAACTTAAAATCTATTATCAAAGGCAGTTCAACATCTCAAGAAAACTTGTATTTATGCAAAAAACTCTTCCCTTGGGGTCCACTTTCCATAAAATCTTCTTATCACTATCTGTACCCATTACTTTCCTCACCCATCCTGAAACAGCCACCTATAAGTCAGACCTACTCATGTTTCCATTTATAAAATGTAATTTCATTCCTCATACCTTCTTTACTGAAAACACACATCCTACCTTCCTCAAGCAACCAAGAAGTGACTTTTATATTAGCATTCTATAGATTGGTGAACATAGACAATTTCTAAAAAAAAAAATTCTATAGAACATCTCAGGATGCCATCAAACATTATTCATTAATAGTCCAAAATCTCTAGTTTCTCTGTAAGAGGAAGTTAGTATTCAGTAATGAATGTTTCAGAATCTTATTTTATTTGGAAATGACCTATCTATTCAATAAACTTCTGTTACTTAGTTTAGCACAACCCTAGAAATTCAGGTTACCAAAATCTAGAGAGACTGTTTTAGACAGACATTTCTAAAGTATGGTTATTCTTAACAGAGTTTATCTAAAAGCTCATATCTCATTTACATATTTTTTGGAAGTTTCTTCTCTTGAGGTTCTTTCCTTGTGGATAAACTTGTAATAGATAATAACAATATAATAACACATAACTTATAATAAACCTAGGGACAGTGAAAATAGTATGCTTAATGTTAATAACTCTTGGACATGCCTATATTAGGTTAACAAGCAAACATTAATACTAGATATCTAATACTGAATATTTCCCAGTTCATGTGAATCTTAAATTCATTTAGGTTAATTTCTCTTGTATTTAGAATTATCTCACTTGTAAGTGCTTACTTTTCTTTAGGCCAATTTAGAACTCATTTACAACTTCAGCAATATTATCAAAAAAACAAAACACAAAAGACACACACTGAGACATGCATAAATCCAGACAGACAGACAGAGATCTCAGTTTTCTGCGAGATCTCATAATTTTCTGCTTGAGCTTTAAAATATCACTTTGACACCACCTCCCCGGCCCCCACCCTCTTTTTTGGCTTGCAGTTCTAATTTGGCCAAGGTTGAGGTCTCAAAGTTGGTTGTGTGTTTCAAGGACATGGAAGGGGTTAACTTCAAGCTTTTCCCTAGGCAGGCCTTTTGACAAGCTAGTTTTTTTTAAATTGCATATGCAAAAAGAATTGGTCTTGCAATTTCCAAGAAAAAAAATTTTCATTTTAACCAGATTTCTCCAGAGTCTAAAGAATATCATGGCCATCCTGTGTCAAAAAGTCATCTTTCCTTTCTGTAGTCATAGTTCTATAGCTAAAATATAGACCAAATAGTGCTCAAACTGACTCTGATATCAGGCGATATCAGCTGATAAAAATCTCTGGTGGGAAGGGAGGTCTTCGTCACATCAGAAGAATCTGAAGGGTTAAGGGAGTTTGCAGGAGTGGGGGAAGCTTGGTATTTCTCTACCCTGAGAAACAGAAGTAGTTAGAAGGGAATTCTTTAGGATGTTCAGGAGTGGGGAAAGCTTGGTTCCCTCCACACCCATGAGATGAGTGTAGTTAGAACATTCTTTAGAATGTTAGGAGAGGTTTTAATCCTTCAGGCTTTTGAATATAGGAGAAAGACTTGGACCAAAGGGAACCTCAGAATCCTTTCCTAGAAATCATGCGGATATGAAAGGTCGAGTAGGGGTCGCCTAGGAAATCTGGTGGAGAGAGTCAGAGGGGGACGGGAGATAAGGAGGCAACAGACAGACACGTGAGGCATGAGTCCTGAAATCCGAATTCTGACTGAGGGCCATGAAGGACTGAATGTGAGGAGATTCTGGGTCGTTTCCCTGCTCTTGGCAAGAGCTAGTGTGCCATTCAGAGGCCATTTTGGGGGCGTCCCCCAGTTTGTATTGAGGCCAGACCTTTCACAAGGTCAGAATTTTCCCGTCTCTGAGAATGTAGCCAGGGGGTGAGTCTGAGAGGGCTCCCAGGACACCCAGAACCCACTCTTAGCCTACCTGCCATAGAACGTGGGTCCTGAGAGTCACCGGCTGACAGAAAGGCGTCCCTTTGTCCCAGGGATCTCTCTGTGCCACTAACGGCATAAAAATGGCTGCCCTTCCCCACAGCCGTGTCCGACAGTGAGAGGCGACCCCCGAGAGCCGTGCAGCTAGGGCACCGTGTGACCCGGGCAGAGAAAGACAGCTTCCCGGGAGCAACAGGGTGACGCACGGCTGGGAGACTCCCTGAAACGCGGAGGGCACTCTTGGCATGGCCCAGAGGCAACACCGAGGCTCCTGTAACCGAATCCGGACTGAAAGGGAAAGAAGGGAGAGTGACAGGGAAGAAGGCTGAGGAATCTGCCTTCCGAGCCTCCTGGGGAGGCGGTGACCAGGGGACAGTGGGCTCTGCTTTGCGTTAACCACTGTGAGCCTGACACGGTGCATGGAAGTTGTCTTGCTGTGGGCGGAGGCCCTTGTGGCCTGATCTGTTCCGTGTGCCCCTTATCCTCACACGGGAGTCTTCATGTGGCTTTTAAGTGCCTAACCTGTGCTCACACGATATTGGTTGGCCTAGTCCTCAGTTGGAAAGAAGACAAAGGAAAGACCCTCACCCGTTCTGGCGGCAGCTACTGGGGCGCAGCGGGCAGCGGGCCCTTTGGAACACACCAGAGGATAACCCTGGCCAGAGTGCCTCAGTTGCTCCACAGCACTTGTGTGTTCGCAGAGGGTCCCTTTGAGAAAGGAGAATTGAGGCAGTGGGGAAGAGACCCCAAGTCCCCATACAGGCCCCAAAAAGGTCGTGGTCCGGGCAGTAGTAGGAAAAGAATTTCCAGACATGAGACAGAATGAGAGGGAAATACAGTTTATTAGAGTGGGAGGCGCTGTTAGAACAGCTGGCCAGCTCAAGAGAGAAGGGACGTTGAACAGGGGTCCTTAGTCCACTTTTATACCCAGGGTACAAGGAGTGGGATAGGGGTCTTGCGGGTCATTTGCTGATTGGATAAGGCACATGTAGTGGGTGGGGGGAAGAGTAGGGCAAATACCTTCTCCCTGTGGGGTAGGAGGGGAGACAGGTTACACTGCCCAGGAGGACCTGAAATCCATTAATAGTTACAACATGGGGGAGGGAAGGACAATAAGGGTCTGGCTTTTCTGTTCCTGCATTCCAAGCCCCTCCTTGGTTTCATCTGCTATTTCAATCTTGAGTCACCACAGTTTCCACTCTGGCTACCAATTGCATTGAGATTGTTTTCCTCTAGGGAGAAGGACTATTACTTATTGACCACCTGCTATTAGACTAGCTTGTTCTATCTTGTGTATTGCCTCAACCTTCACATCTTTTGGAGGTGGACATAATGGTCCTTTATAGATGGGGAAATTGAGGCTCAGAGAAATGAAGAAATTGAGAGAACTCAACCGTAGAAATGAGAGTGTGACAGACTGTATCAGATAATTAAGGATATGATTTTGTTCAGGCTATTGCAACAAGGACAACATTCATTAATGAAGAGCATCTCATAAAAAGGAAGAGAACCTGGGTTTTGTAGAGCAGATAAATAAGGAAGTAATCTACAAGTCTTATGGAAGTCAGGAGAAAGGATGGGAATGGATCTTGGAGTATACAAAGGAAGGATTAGGGGGAAGGTTTCTTTTTTGTTTGGTTGGTTGGTTTTGGATTTTTGACTTTTGGCATTCATTTTTACTTTACTTTTTGAAGTATAGTTGGTTTACAGTGCTGTGTTATTTTCTGGTGTACAGCAAAGTTATACACACACACACATATGCACAACTAATTTTCTTTTCAAATTCTTTTCCATTATAGGCTATCACAAGGTGTTGAATATAGTTCCCTATGCTACACAGTAGGACCTTGTTTATTTTATATACAGTAGTGTAGGGATTTCTTAACTGTTGCAACTTTCTGAGAGCACAAGTTTCAGAAAATAATTCAACATTGTCAGAACCCCTTTTTTCCAGACAAGCATCATTCATTGCTGAACAACTCAGAGGTAATTACAAGCCTCTTGAGAGGGCAAGGTAGAATCTAAGAAATAGTCTCCCAGGTGTTGCAGGAAGGTAGTTGTTAGAGAAAACACTGACTGAAACTGCCTATCCTGGCCAGCCACCACAGTAACAATTTGTGTGAGTTATTTGATGACAAGTGATCCTGGTAAGGAACATGAAACTAACAAGCCACCAACAATGATTAATAGAAGAACTTGGGAAAGTCAAAAGGAGGTGCCAATTCATTTCCAAGTGTTAGACAAGAATCCACTCTCAGGGTCCCTCTTCCTGCAATGCAAGCATTCTTGTTAATGCCATTCATGTAAGACCAGGTGAACCATCTGTTGAGAAGTGGTAGCGAAGATCAGTCGTTTTAGGGTTCTGGAGATCAGGCATCTTGAAAGAGGGATACCTAAAGTTAGAAAGGTAAATATTAGCACTGAATGTTGTATTAAGGTAAAGAGCCAGAAGCTGAATTCTAAGGGCAGCTAGTCCAATGGACTCCAAGAGGTTGGAGAAGGTTGTTCGGCAGTACTCGATTTCTTAAAGTTCTCCAGTTGGGACGTTGTTGTTCTTGGTGATGTTGTCCACTGTCTTGGTTACATCTTGTAAAAGAGCATGTATGACCTGAACTTTTCACTGCACTCACTTAGTGATCCAAACACAGCTTGTACAGGGAGAATTCTGCTGCAGTGGTGAGCCCTTGGAAGTTTATGGCAAGTTGCTGGGCTTCAGCTTGCAGGGCCTCTTCAGATCTTGGGAAATAGCACCACCTACAAGGCAATCTAGTATCCTAATAGGGATCTAGGCAGTCAGATTTCAGTTCTAGAAGTTATCAGATTTAAAGTAAAGAAATAAAGTTGCAACAAAGTTAAATTTTTTTTAAATACTGAAAATATGACTAATACTACACTGATGTTATCTAATATAAGGCAATGAAGAACCAGGAATCTGATAAATAGAAACATACTGTAGAAAGCAAGGGCACCGACAGATCTCTAGGAACTTCCTCTATGACATACAATTTAAAATGTTTGTATTAATAATATCACCCATACAAATTTACCTAGGGAAGGCTAAGCATCTCTTTTGATTTGACAACTCTTTGCTTTTCATCAATAGTAACATAGGAAATAAATTTGATTATTTCTAGCACCTCTCTTTTGATAAGGTGAAAGAACAAATTCTCTGTGAGTTTCTAGGGGCCCTCTGGGAAATCTCAAAGGCAGTTTTAGGTGTAAAGATATCATTTATAACTGTATTTTGGAAATACAAAACTCAAAAGTTGTTAGGAAATTTGAACATCTAAGATAGAATTGCATCATGAGTGCCTGAGACATTTTGCTTCTTGTTTCAAAGTGACAATGGAACATCCAAAAATAAACACCGAAGGTAACGTGCTTTTTCCTAAGTGATAAGCTTTTATTTTCTTAAATCTTCAAAGATACATTAAAACCAACATTAAACCATAGAGGGTTATTCTGTTAAGACACAAAATCTTTGTGAACTAAAACATTATGCAGAAGGCAAAGAATAATATTTTAAAACTTCATGCTAAATGGACAGAAAATTTTGCCGTTTTAACAGAGATAAAAACAATCTCAATTTTGCATCAGCATAATATTTGACACTCGGGCTTCTCTGGTGGCTTGGATGGTGTAGAATCTGCCTTCAATGCAGGATACTGAGGTTTGATCCCTGATCCAGGAAGATCAGGATCCCTTCTCCTGATCCTGGAGAAGGAAATGGCAACCGCCTCCAGTATTCTGGAAATCCCAGGGACAGAGGAGCCTGGCACTTTACAGTCCTTGGGGTTGCAAGAGTCAAACATGACTTAGTAACTAAACCACTACCACCAATATTTGACACTAAAAGCCCTTTTTGAAATCTTATAAGAAACCTATCAAAGTTGAGATAGCACTGACCACAACAAATAAAATTTCCTTTTCACAAATTTTCTATTAGGTTTTACATCCATTTAGGTTCGGCCTTCCTCTTTTCTCTTTCTCATTCTGCAGCAACCAGTGATAGCTTAGAACCAAACCACTCTCTTGCTTCATTAACAAAAGCACATCCTACCTACCTTGCATATGGAGTTAGTCCTCTCTGGCATCTCCTTCACATATATTGATTATAACTTTTAACCACAGCAACTTCTATTCCAGAGGGAAAATTAAGAGGCTGATAACTGAACAATCTGCCACACACCAGCATTTTGCAGCACATTAGCAGAGCTCACAACTTCCTGTAACCATACATGTCCCTTACAATACAGTGTCTCAAAGTGGCAAAAATTAAACATGCTCATTAACAACCCAAAGTAGAAAACCTCTCTGCAGTGTATAAAAATAAGAGGCAAGTGTATTCAAACTTTAAATTATGATTAGTAATTAATGTTTTAGTACTCTATCTTACTTGGAGGTGATGTATGTAAACTCAATTTAGTAGAAGTCTAAAGTTTTAAATCACCTAATATTCTGGGAAATTACCTTCAAGCTTACATATTACAAAAGATAATTACTGTTGAAATAAAGTTTTCAGAATAGTGATTCAATTTGGGAAAATATAAATGTATGTCTTTCATAACCTTAAGCATTAAGTAAAAGTAATGTTAATTATCTAATAAGTGAACACGTGTATGTTTAGAAAACCCATAAAGTACAACAAAATATATGCTATTTTTATACTTACTGTCAATAACTCAGAAAAACAGCTGTTTTTATTAAACCAAAATTATACAAGTCTTCTTTGTGAAAGATTTACCTAAATTATGTTAACTTGAATTCTTAAATCATTTCTGAGTTCATTTACATAGGAATATCTCTTTTTCACATTGAAAATATTTGGGGCTTAATTTCCTTAATTTCTTGGAATTTTAGGAATATTCCATTTACATAAGCACTTATTTACCTCTAAGGTAATCAGAATAGAGCTCCTATAAAGAGATTTATAATCTAATTTAGTAATACAATTCAGAAACAGGAAAACATTACACAGTCACACAAAGGAAAGGTGAAGGTCTTTCTGAATCATATATATATAAACACACAAACACATACAGAGAGAAATAGCTTCAAGTTTAAAATGTCAGCTATGGATCAAGCATAAAAACAGAAATACAAGACTCGCTGGTCTGTATCAAGGAATTTTTCCCGTACAAATTCTTAGTTAATTCAAATTCAAAACAAACAAAAGACAAACAGGAAAGACTAACAATTCTGATTCTGTGCTATCTTCCATCCAATAGAGAAAAGAACTTTTTCATGATGTTACATCTGTTACATTTACATTAGTCTATTTACAGAGAACACCAATTTGTCAGACAATAAAACCAAGAAAAGCCAGGACTGGAAGTCGAGTGAGTACGCAGAATCAGCACCAAATCCTTACTCAGCTATTAACAGGCAAGAGCCCAGAATACCAGCCAGGAGTCAGGGGCACCATGGGGGTCCCAAGTTAGAAGTCAAGGAGGGAGCACAGCTGACTCTGAGAAGCTTCAGTATGTAGATAGAGTAAATGTGAATTCAAAGATGAGGTCCAATCTTGTTTAAGTCACAGCACCGAAACTGTGAAAGACAAAATGCATTGGACAATTAAGGATATGATTTTACTTATACTATTGCAATAAGGAAAATGGTAATTAATGAGGAATGTCTCACAGAAAAATAAGGGGACCTGGGATTTATAGAGGCAGGTAAGCAAACAACTTATTAGGAGTCTCATGGGAGTCCTGGATAAGGATGGAGACAGATCTTATCTCAGAATATACAAGGACCTCCTTTGTTGTTAGCAAGTCCAGGAACACAAAAGCTTCCAGGAGTGCAGGGCTCATATAAAATGCAACACTGTCCAAAGATTTGTTCTTTCAAAGATGAACTCCTGGACTTCCCTGGTGGTCCAGTGGTTGAGAATCCACCTGTCAATGCAGGGGACACAGATGCCATTCCTGGTCAGAGAAGTTTCCACATGCTGCGGGGCAACAAAGCCCCTGCACCACAACTACTCAACCCACATTCTAGAGCCCGCAAGTCACAACTGCTGCAGAGCCTGTGCTTGACGGCTAGAGAAGCCACTGCAGTGAGAAACACTCTTGCCACAACCAGAGGGTAGCCCCAACTCGCTACAGCTAGAGAAAGCCCGTGAGTAGCAACAAAGACCCCATAGCCAAAAAGTGAAGAAAAAAAAAAAAAATGAAACAGTTTTCAGGCCTTTTACTACATTCCTTTATATTTCCTGGTTTTGGTTGCAGGCAGATAGAAGGTGCATAGTAAATGCTTGCTGAGCTAACTTTAACAGAATATGATGATGAGGGCTCTGCCTGCCAGAGGGGACTTGGAGAGAAAGGTGCTGTGCTGCCCAAGGAGGGGACTCAGGTCAGTCTGTGAATGTCAGCAAGGAGTAAATCCATGATGGAAGTGGACACTTTTCAAAGGTTCATCTCTGCTACAGGGAAAGTTCAATAATTTTTTGGAGACTCATTTTTTTCTCCCTAAAATGGAAATGCAACATATTTCATAGATGTCTCTGAAACCAGCCACATAATAACACTAAAATGCCTGCCATATGTTAGGCACTCGGTGTTTCTTTCCTTCTCCCCAGTCATCCCCATGCTGTTTACAGAGCACATTTTTTTTTTTTTTTTATAATTAGGTTATAGCTCAATCTACAGTACTGGGATACTCTCTCACACCACACTGCAAACTCTCTCTAGGCAATGAATATAGGTATACACCTTTGAATCATCTTTGTACATCAAGCAGAACAAGTGCCTTGTGAAAGCCAAGTTTATTGCTCTTAGATAGGCATAGGCTGAGATGCTACCAAAGAGCCTGTAAAAGAAAGTGACTTGAATAAGACAAGTTTATCTCTTTGTCAGGAATTAATCTAGAGGGTAGCAATCCAGGATGATGGAATGGTTCCATGTGACTTCAGAGATCCCATTCCTGCTGTGTGTGGTTTTGTGTTAATATAGACTCCTAAAGGAGAGTCAGCAAACTGAAGTTCGTGAGCAGACCACCTGTTTTTCAAAATGAATTTTATGTAAACACAGCCATGCCTACTTGACTGCACACTGTCACAGCTGCTTCCGTGACAACAGCTGCTTTTCTATCAACAGCAGAGATGAAGAGCATGTGTGGAGACCGTAAGGCCCACAAGCCCAAACTGTCTGTCCCTCAACAAAAAGTCTGCCCATCTTGCCCTAAGGCACAGTTTTCATATACATGGCTGAAGCTGGGTAGTTGCAACAGCGTGTTGCGTGAAGAGGGAGAAGATGGAAATTCAGAACACACAGTTTTTGTTTTCCTTGGAGATGATTCAGGCATAGCATGTAGGATTTCTGCTTTTATCTCATTGCTCTGAACTTTGCCAGATGGCCACACCTAGCTGCAAGAGAGGTTGGGAAAAGTAGCCAGATGCCCAGCTTAAACCCCAGAAGTTTAGTACTAAGAGAAAAGACTGCAAACCACATATCTAATAGAGGATCAGTATCTGGAACATACAAAGGACTCTCAAAACTTAAATAATGTTTAATTATTCTCAAATGAGCAATCTAATTAGAAAATGAGCAAAAGATATGAACAGACATTTCAGTGAAGAAGATATACAGATGGCAAACAAGCCCACAAAAATATTCCACATCATTAACCGTTAGAAAAATGCAAATTAAAACCTCAAGGAGATACTACATATCTATCAAAATGACTAAAACAAAAATAGTGACAGCAAATGCTGGTGAGGATGTGGAGAAATTGGATCATTCATACACAGTTGGTAGGAATGTAAAAATGGTACAAGGCACTTGGGAGTTTCTTATAAAACTAAACATGCCACTACCATACATCCTAACAATTGCACTCTTGGACATTTATCCCAGAGGAGTGACAAACTGTTGATTAAAAAACTGTTATCAGATGCTCATAGCCAAAAAGTGAAAACAATTACATATTCCTAAATGGCTGAATGGTTAGAAAACTGATGCACCCACACCTTGAATATTACTCGACAATAGAAAAATAGTTTTTAACTAATTTTCATTTATGTATAGTTGTTTTACGATGTTGTGTTAGTCTCTACTGTATAGCAAAGTGAATCAGCTCCCCTTTCTTTTTTGCATTCCCTTCCCATTTCTTGTTCAGTCACTCAGTCGTGTCCAGCTCTTTGCGACTCCACGGACTGCAGCACTCCAGGCTTCCCTGTCCCATTTAGGTCACTACAGAGCACTGAGGAGAGTTCCCTGTGTATGTATCATTGTTGATATTATGTAAAAAATAGATAATAATGAGAGCCTACTGTATAGCTCAGGTCCAGTTCAATTCAGTTCAGTCGCTCAGTTGTGTCTGACTCTTTGTGACCCCATGGACTGCAGCATGCCAGGCCTCCCTGTCCATCACCAACTCCCGGAGTTTACCCAAACCCATGTCCATCGAGTCGGTGATGCCATCCAACCATCTCATCCTCTGTCGTCCCCTTCTCCTCCTGCCTTCAATCTTTCCCAGCATCAGGGTCTTTTCAAATGAGTCAGCTCTTTGCATCAGGTGGCTTGCCCAATTTATCCCACTTTCTCCTTTTCCCCTTGGTGTTCATACATTTATTCTCTACATCTGTGTCTCTATGTCTTTTAAAAACCAATTACTGATAATATGAAACAACTTGTATGAATCTCAAGGGAATTATGCTGGGAAAAAAAAGTCAATCCCAACATGGTGTATACTGTAGGATTCCATTACACATCTTCGAAGTGCCAAAATTATAGAAATGGAATAGATCATGGTTTCCAGGGATAAAGACACAAGTGGAGGGCCAGGGGTTGGTTAGGCGAGGAGGGGAGAAACAGAAGGAAGATAGATGTGTTTATAAAAAGGCAACACTAGGGACCACTGTGATGACAGAATCACTCTCCACCTTGACTGTGAGGATGGCCACAAAGACCTACACGGGTGATAAAATAACAAGCCCACCAGCGAGGACAAGTGAAACTCCATCTGTGAAAAGGAAGAAGGAGACGATTGCCAGGGGACGGTAAGCAGTCTCCATAACAGTTAGTGTTCTGGTGCAAAGACCAGGGACAGAGGGATACTCCTATCACTCTGCCCTGGCTTCTGCCCATTTCTTCTTCTGAAATTTGCCACATGGCATGAGAGTATTAGCATGTAACCAACAGTATCTCTCTTCCACCCTCCCCAAAAAGGAGAAAAGATGACAGCAGTAGCTATTTCTCTGCTAGTTAAATAAGGGATTTTTATTATGCTGTTAAGAATTTCCCATGGAAAAGATTAGAGAATTAAACTCCCCCTTTTTACCAGATAACAAAATAATAAGATGAACCCTTGAGGGCTTTAATAGAGCAAATAACAAGGAGATTGTTTTCCTCTTTGTAAAACTTAGATGCATGAATCATTTAAATTGCAAGAGGAGTTCTTGGAAGTGGCAAATATAAACTCTTTTAATCATCTGAGCTTTCCAAGGCAACAGGAATCACATAATAATACATGGTCCAGAAGGAATTAAAGTCTGGTAAGGAGTATGTCAAGGCTGTATATTGTCACCCTGCTTATTTAACTTGTATGCAGAGTACATCATGAGAAATGATGGGCTGGATGAAGCACAAGCTGGGATCAAGATTGCCGGGAGAAATATCAATAACCTCAGACATGCAGATGACACCAACCTTATGGCAGAAAGTGAAGAACTAAAGAGCCTCTTGATGAAAGTAAAAGAGGAGAGTGAAAAAGTTGGCTTAAAGCTCAACATTCAGAAAACTAAGATCATGGCATCTGGTTCCATCACTTCATGGCAAGGAGATGAGGAAACAGTGGAAACAGTGTCAGACTTTATTATTTTTGGGGGCTCCAAAATCACTGCAGATGGTGATTGGAGCCATGAAATTAAAAGACACTCACTCCTTGGAAGGAAAGTTATGAGCAACCTAGATAGATATTAAAAAGCAGAGACATTACTTTGCCAACAGAGGTCCATCTAGTCAAGGCTATGGTTTTTCCAGTGGTCATGTATGGATGTGAGAGTTGGACTATAAAGAAAACTGAGTGCCAAAGAATTGACTGCAAGGAGATCCAACCAGTCCATCCTAAAACAGATCAGTCCCGAGTGTTCATTGATGTTGAAATTGAAACTCCAATACTTTGGCCACCTAATGCAAAGAGCTGACTCATTTGACAAGACCCTGATGCTGGGAAAGATTGAGGGCAGGAGGAGAAGGGGACGACAGAGGGTGAGATGGTTAGATGGCATCACAAACTCAATGGACATGAGCTTGGGTAAACTCTGGGAGTTGGTGATGGACAGGGAGGCCTGGCGTGCTGTGGTCCATGGGGTCACAAAGAGTCAGACACAACTGAGTGACTGAACTGAACTGACCAAACTAAAAAAATACCTTCTGCTCTTGAATGTCCTGGGAACACCTTTGCTACCCAGAGAGAGTCATTCAATTTCCCATCTATTAGTTGTGTACATTAATGCAAATTGGTTTCTTCTTCATTTCAATATGACAAGAAGAGGTGCAGGATTTTCTGTCTGAGGCACCCTGTGAAGGAACAGCAGTCAAGGGCTCTGACTGTGAACACAGGTGTTGGACCCACTCCAATAACCTGCACTGGAGGTCAAACGGGGCAGAGGTGGGCTCTGCAGGCTCTTGAATGGTACTTCCTTCTGCTCTTTGGCTTCTTTCTGAATGCCAAGGCACTATTCACCATGTACCACACTCCTGGTTTTCCAGAAAGATTCTAAAAGGAGGCCAGGTTAGGGGACTGTCTTCTCTCTTAATGAGGGTGAATTTATCCCTGAGTTAACTGGGAGGAGGACTCCAACCCCAGGGCCTGAGTAAGGGATTTGGTCTCTCTGTTCCCACCAGAAAGGATTGTTTTATTTATGCATCTTACATCTGCTTATTGAACATCAACTATGTGGCAGGCTTCATGAGGACAAAGATTAAATTGCAGACAGGGGTTAAATCCTAAGCTGACCCTGACACCTAACATCACAGATTCTCTCTCTGTCCTGTTATCAGAGTCTATGAGAAACTGAGACTGGCTGGTCACTTTGTGGCCAGTGTGGGCATGTTTGAGCCTTGGCCACCCTCTACATCTTTTGTTACTCTGGTAGTCTTTAGAGGGGGTTTCTTAAAAAATGCTGCTATAGACAAATATCATATGATATTGCTTACATGTGGAATCTTAAAAAATGCTACAAATGAACCTATTTACAAAACAGAAATAGAGGCACAGATGTAGAAGGCAAACTTATGGTTACCAGAGGATAAAGATGGGGAGGGATATCATGGGAAATTGAAATGACATACACACATTACTAACATAAAATAAATAACTAATAACCTACTATACAGCACAGGGAACTCTACTTAGTACTCTGAATGGCCTATATAGGAAAAGAATCTAAGAAAAGGAGTGAATATATTTATATACATGACTGAATCATTTTGTTGCACAACAGAAACTAATACAACATTGTAAATCAACTGTACTCTGATAAAAATTGACTTAAAAAAAGGAAATGCTGCTATATGTCATTAATGCAATCAAGAATGACTTATCTAAGCCAGTGGTTCAGTTTACTGTGCGTCAGAATCACTTGGAGGGCTTGCTAAAATAGTTTCTGATTCAGAAGATCCGGATGAGGCCTGAGAATTCACATTTCTAGCAAGTTCCCAGACGCTGCTTCTGGTGCTGCTTTAAGGGCCACGCTGGGCAAACCACTTACACCATCTCCTTAGAACACCTCCTTCTACTCCTTTCCTCACTCTTAGCCATGCATGATACAGTCCCAAGCGGACAGCTCAGCATTGCTTCTCTGTGTAGGTAGAGCCAGCAAGTCCTTTGAACACAGAACTTTATTAGAGAAGAGTCTTTGTGATAACACTCTCGGCTATGTAACTCTAAAACCAGAAGGCATCCAGGAGAGAAAGATGGAAAAGGACTTTGTGGCCTGATGTCTTCCTGGGTCCTCTTGCTGTGCAGAGCCCTGGGAAGGGAATGAATGCTTTTGTGTAAGGAGTCCGGGGGGTCTGCTGGGTGGGAAGGGACTCAAATTTAGTGACAAACAACATCCACTGATTATCTGGTTTCTGCAGAGAAATCTGCGCTCTGCTGAGCAAGATTTTCTGCCTGAGGGGCTGAAGTCAAGGAGTTCACCAGGCTGTGTTCCTTCTTAGAGCTCCGAGTCCTCTTCCAAACACAGGCAGTTGTAGGAAGAATTCAATTTGTTGAGATTCTAGGACTGAGGCCCCTATCCTCTTGCTGGTTGGTGACTTGGGCTGCTCTCAGCTTCCAGAATTTTACTGCAGTCCTTGCCATAGCACCCCCCACCTGCACTCAGCTCCACTGACCCTCTCACATTTAGTATATCTTCCTCTTCCCTAAGGTCAGCAGGACCACAGGTTTCTAACTTCTTTTAAAGGCTCTTCTGATGAGGTCAGACCCACTCAGGGAAATCTGTCTTTTGTTGAACTTTCGATCACTAGTCATGAAAGTGATACCCTATCACATCCACAGATTCCCCTCCCCCCCACAAAGGAGAGAGGATTATTCAAGGCATCTACCCAGGGTTGGGCATGAGGTGGGTGAGACTCAGAAAGGTGAAGCTTGAGAGACACCTTGGGATTCTTCCTAGAACTCCATCCTTCCTAGAATCTCCACCCTGAGATTCAAATTTATTAAATCATATTGAAGAGGATTCAAGTGATTCTGATCAAGGTCAAACTGACAAGCAAGGATGCCTAGGGACTCAAAAGCACTCCCACAAGAAGAAGAGGTTGGGAATGGTGACATGAAGGTTTAAAGGCTCCTGGGAGAGCTGTTTTGGGCCCAGTAATTAGCTGAGGCTGCACTGGGATTTACTTGGGAACAGTGACCAAGCAAACTGTATAAGAGTGGAAAGGCGAGAAGAACCCAGATGCTGAAGGACTGTGTGCCCTAAAGGCAACTGGATGCCATTTTAACTAGGTGAACAGTGGTGTGGTCAGCCTTATGTTCTAGAAGGTCTCTGACTGTTGCTGCTGCTGCTAAGTTGCTTCAGTCGTGTCCGACTCTGTGCGATCCCGTAGATGGCAGCCCACCAGGCTACCCCATCCTTGGGATTCTTCAGGCAAGAACACTGGAGTGGGTTGCCATTTCCTTCTCCAATGCATGAAAGTAAAAAGTGAAAGTGAACTCGCTCAGTCGTGTCCGACTCTTAGCGACCCCATGGACTGCAGCCTACCAGGCTCCTCCGTCCATGGGATTTTCCAGGCAAGAGTACTGGAGTGGGGTACCATTGCCTTCTCCTCACTCTGACTACAGACTAAGAAATTGATTAGATAGTGATAGCAGCAAAATTGGGGGATCTAGGAGGCTTTCGTAATAGTCCAAGTGAGAGATGGCAGGGCTAAACCAGAACATAGTACTGGGGACAGAAGTTAAGAATATTCAGCATTCCTACCCACCTCCAGCAGGAACAGCTTTGTTATTTAGTAGTTGATGAACGCAGTGTCTGCCTTCATTCAGAACTCATCATCTTTGCACTTGATTGTGTCAACAGCCCATTCCATCTGTTGTTTAACAGCTCTGTTTTTAGGAAGGCCAGATCCAAACTTCTTGGTTTAGTATTCAAGGCTCTTGTGAGTTGGCCTTGTTCTCCTCACCATCTTCAACTTCTGTCTTCCTTCATCATACAGCTTATATTCTGGTTACTTGAAAGATTTTCGTATTTCCTAAGCAGGTGAGGCTTTCCATATTATATCCCTTCAGCTAGAATAATGCCAGAACTCATTCATTCCTCAAGGTCCAGTCCCAATACCCTTTTCTCCATTCTATAATTGTAGTAGACTTTATAATGACTCCCAATGATATCCAAGTTATAATTCCTGGAATCTTTTACCATGTTACCTTAAAAACCTCTGGCTTCCCTGGTGGCTCAGAGGGTAAAGGATCTGCCTGCAATGCAGGAGACTCGGGTTCTATCCCTGGTTCAGGAAGATCCCCTGGAGAAGGAAATGGCAACCCACTCCAGTATTCTTGCCTGGAGAATCCCATAGATGGAGGAGCCTGGTAGGCTACAGTCCATGGGATTGCAAAGAGCTGAACACAACTGAGCGACTTCACTTCACTTTCACTTTATATGGCGAAAAAGAGGACTTTGTAGATATGACTGAGTTAAGGATCTTGAAATGGGGAGACTATTCTAGATGAGGTGAACCTTAAATGTCATCACAAGACTTCTTATAAAAGAAAGGCAGAGGCAATTTGACTACAAAAGAAGAATGAGGAGATGTGCAACAAAAGCCAGAGGTAAGAGTGATGCAAGGAAGAGGTCATGAATCAAGAAGTGCAAGTGGCCTCCAGAGGCTAGGAAAGGCAAAGAAATGGATCCTATTCTAGAGTCTCCAGAATAAACCACCCTCTTGGCACCTTGATGTTGACCCAGTGAAACTGATTTCAGACTTCTTGTCTCCAAAACTAGAGCAGGGAAATGTGTACCATTTTTTTAAAAGATTTATTTATCTTTGGCTGCATTCTTTGTATCACTTTTGTACCCACCCCCATCACCCTTTATTCATTCCTTGCTAAAGGTTTTGTTGTTTCTTTCTGACCATGGCACTCCAACAACACAAATGGAGGGGTCAGGAACTTAGGAAGTTGAAGAGGAAATGTGCCAAGAATATGTTCTACTCTTTCTCAGGTCAAAATGCACTCTTCCAGAACACTGAACTGGATACTGTATAGTGATTCTGATCAAGGTCAAACTGACAAGCAAGGATGCCTAGGGACTCAAAAGCACTCCCACAAGAAGAAGAGGTTGGGAACGGTGACATGAAGGTTTAAAGGCTCCTGGGAGAGCTGTTTTTGGCCCAGTAATTAGCTGAGGCTGCACTGGGATTTACTTTGGAACAGTGACCAAGCAAAGTGTTTGAGAAGAGTGGAAAGGAGTTTGAAGTCCTTAACTTCTGTCCCCAGTACTATGTTCTGGTTTAGCCCTGCCATCTCTCACTTGGACTATTATGAAAGCCTCCTAGATCCCCCAATTTTGCTGCTATCACTATACTGGATAGTATCCACTGACTGGATACTAGAGAAGATTGAAAAGTATTTCCTGGGGAAAAATCACCCCCACATGAGAACCATTCAAGATTCTCAAGTGAGGGAATGCTCTTGTTGCACTATGAGGAATCTGTATCAAAGTAAAACCTTTCTGAGGACCCACATTCTCATGGCTATAAGGTTGGTTTTGGTGAGATTGCACAGCCCAATTCCTTCTTCCCAGATCCAATGCAGCCTGGTCATTTTGCCAAACCACTGTTCCAAAGGATTATTCAACAAATATTTCCTGCAGTGAAATCCAAGCCTGAGGTCATATCCTCAGCTGCACTTGAATATTTCCTAAGTTTCCATCAGCAGCATGTTTACAAAGCTCTTCTCAGGGTAGACTCCGCCTGACATGGCCAAGTGTATCCACTGTTTGCTGAGTCTTCCTGGTTTGTCTCTTGGATGATGACCTCATCTGCCACATTCTTGAAGCAACTCATTGCATACTCCAACTTTCTATTCCTGAGCTGAACCTGAACAGAGCAGGATTCAGAATGACAAATGCACTCAACTCTGCCAGGCACAATTTATGCAGACTGTCTTGTGTCCACTTTTGGATGTGGGGGTGGGAGGTCTTACATTAAATGTGCTCAATTATTGTTGTTGTCATTCAGTCACTCAGTCATGTCCAGCTCTTTGCAACCTCATGGACTGAAGCATGCCAGGCTTCCCTGTCCTTCACCAACCCCTGGAGCTTACTCAAACTGTTGTCCATTGAGTCAGTGATGCCATACAACCATCTTGTCCTCTGTCATTCCCTTCTTCTGCTGTCCTCAATCTTTCCCAGCATCAGGGTCTTTTCTAATGACTCAGCTCTTCACATCAGGTGGCCAAAGTATTAGAGATTCAACTGCAGCATCAGTTCTTCCAATGAATATTCAGGATTGATTTCCTTTAGCATTGACTGGTTTGATCTTGCAGGCCAAGAGACTCCCAAGATGCTTTTCCAACACCACAGCTCAAAAGCATCAATCTTCAGCATTCAGCCTCCTTTATGGTCCAACTGTCACATCCATACCTGACTATTGGAAAAACCATAGATTTGACTAGGTGGACATTTGCTGTCAAAGTAATGTCTCTGCTTTTTAATATGCTGTCTAGGTTTGTCATAGCTTTTCTTCCAAGAAGCAAGTGTCTTCTAACTTCATGGCTACAGTGATTTTGGAGCCCAAGAAAATAGTCTGTCACTGTGTCCATGGTTTCCCCATCTATTTGCCATGAAGTGATGGGATTGTATACCATGATCTTAGTTTTTTGAGTGTTGAGTTTTAAGAGAACTTTTTCACTCTCCTCTTTCACTTTCATCAAGAGGCTCTTTAGTTCCTCTTTGCTGTCTTGCTTAAGGGTGGTGTCATCTGATATCTGAAGTTATTGATATTTCTCCTGGCAATCTTGATTCTAGCTTGTGCTTCATTCAGTCTGGCATTTCACATGATGTATTCTGCATATAAGTTAAACAGCAGGGTGACAATATACAGCTTTGACATACTCCTTTCCCAATTTTGGACCAATCCATTGTTTCATGTCTGGTTCTAACTGTTGCTTCTTGACATACATGGAGGTTTCTCAGGAGGTAGGTAAGGTGGTCTGATATTCCCATCTCTTTAAGAATTTTGCACAGTTTGTTGTGACCCACACAGTCAAAGTCTTTAGTGTAGTCAATGAAGGAGAAGCAGATGCTTTTCTGGGATTCTCTTGCTTTTTCTATGATCCAGTAGAAGTTGGCAATTTGATCTCTGGTTCCTCTACCTTTTCTAAATCCAGCTTGAACATCTGGAAGTTTTTGGTTCACATACTGTTGAAGCCTGGCTTGGAGAATTTTGACCATTACTTTGTTAGCTTGTGAAATGAGTGCAGTTGTGTGGTAGTTTGAAAATTCTTTGGCATGGCCCTTCTTTGGGACTGCAATGAAAACTGACCTTTTCCAGTCCTGTGGCCACTGCTGAGTTTTCCAGATTTGCTGGCATATTAAATGTAGCACTTTCACAGCATCATCTTTGAAGATTTTAAATAGCTCAGCTGGAATTCCTTCACCTCCACTACTTTGTTCATAGTGATGCTTCCTAAGGCCCACTTGACTTCACACTCCAAGATATCTGGCTCTAGGTGAGTGATCACACCATCATGGTTATCTGGGTCATTGAGGTATTTTCTGCATAACTCTTCTGTGTATTCTTGCCACCTCTTCTAAATATCTTCTGCTTCTGTTAGGTCCATACCATTTCTGTCCTTTTTTGTGCTCATCTGTGCATGAAATTTTCCCTTGGTATCTCTAATTTTCTTGAAGAGGTCTCTAATCTTCCCCATTCTATTGTTTTCTTCTATTTTTTTTGCATTATTCATTTAGGAAGGCTTTCTTATCACTCCTTGCTATTCTTTGGAACTCTGGATTCAGATGGGTATATCTTTCCTTTTCTCCTTTGCCTTTTACTTCAATTATAAGCATTACTTATTTTATACTGGTTACCACTGAGATGTTGGGAAGACACTCTTTTGGTGTTGGCTTTCTTTAAAGGTAAAGGAAGTACAAATGAGGTGAATCACGGAATTAATGGGGAAAAGGATCCCTGAGCATTTGAGTCAGAACTGGTCTATAGGTGGAAAGTGGCAAAGTCTGCTGAAGGATGCTGTACTAAATGAAACTAGAGTTGTTTTGTAACTAAATAGATTAGATAGACTACTGGACCAACAGAAAGATGCAGTCAGCTGAGCAGTAGGCAAGGACATGAGGAAATTAAACAAAAAACTCGGAATTTAGGAGCCAAAGCAGAAGGTATGAGATGTCTCAACTGATTTTGCAGGACAGAAATGATTCCAGTACAAGGTCTGATAGTTTGCAACCTGTCTCCTGAAGCACACAGCTCTCCACTCTCCACAAACACCCCCATCAAGACAAGCATCATTATATATTTTTTATATTACTCCTGTCTATTTGCATACTGCTTGGCACAGAGATAGTCCATAAATGTTGATAGGTATTTTTTAAATCAATCATGATGCAAATATAAGAAAGTAGTTATTTATAGATGAGGAAACTGAGACTCAGATTCCTTTGCAGATTGAGGGCAGAGCCAGGACTCAACTGAAACTCTGGCCTGATGATTATAAGTCCATTTTTCATTTCTGCACAAATTAACAGTGATCACATGTATTCCTACAGCTACATTTTGGCTCTTCCTTTCAAATTATGCCATCCTAAATCATTTTACTTGAGCTAATATCAAGTTATAAAATGAGCATATTTCACTTTTCACTCTTTTTCTCTCCCCAAGTAGAAGCAAAATCATAGGTTAAAAAGGAATTAGGTAATAAACCACTGTATGATGAAAAGCTGGATTTCCCTAGAAGACCCACACATTTGCAAAACCAGGTCAAAATACTCAAGTTCTAATTTAAAGAGCTTCAAGGTAAGCACCAGAACAAATCTGGCCAAATGAAGTATAAACCTGTGATGCTTTGTATGAGCAGAGACAATAGGCACTGTGGAAGGATAATGGTCACCCTAGAGCAGGGAGATCTGAGTTTGATTCCGGTTCTGCCACTTCAAGCGGTGTGGCTTACACAGGTCCCTTAACTTTTCTCATGTTTTCCTTTATCTTTGAAACTGAGTTAGTCATGTCTATATTGTAGCATTGTGGTGAGGATTATATGAAAAAGTCATAGGGACTTCCAGTTTCTGGTGCAGCAAGTAAAGAGCTTGGAAGTTGTCACTTAAGAAGTTTCCTAACAACAAACAAATGCTGAACAACCTGTATATATATATAGGGACTGCAATGAATATATATATATATATATATATATACACATGCTATATGCTGTGCTGAGTTGCTCAGTCATGTCCAACTCTTTGCGACCCCATGGACCTCCTCTGTCCATGGGGATCCTCCAGGCAAGAATACTGCAGTGGATTGCCATGCCCTTATCTAGGGGATCTTCCCAACCCAGGGATCGAACCCAGGTCTCCCACATTGCAAGTGGATTCTTTACCAGCTGAGCCACGAGGGAAGCCCCAAAGATATATCTATATCTATCTATAGATAGATAGATAGATAGATAGATATTTTCTGGTCTAGCATGCAAATATATATATATATATATATATATATATATATGTATATATTTTAACATATATTTGCTGACCAGAAACAGGAGCAGAACCTGGAAGTCCTTAGATTTATCAGAGAAGTGAGTCTGTCCTATATTCAAGGCCAATCCCTCCTATTCACCAATGGCTACACCAAGAGAGGGTCATTCCTTTCATCTCTTTCCCTTCCCTCACCCACCCCACTGATCTTCCTATTTCCTAGAGAAAACAGAAGCCACCAGAAGAACACATCTATACCTTCCACCTACCTGTATCTTTGCCAGTATGTTCTGCCTTGCCTTCTGTTACCAAGAACATGTTGTCTTTCCTGTATTCAAGGCCAAACCCTTCTCAAGACTCTACACCCTCACACTCAAGGAAATGACCCTTCTCTCTCCTATGTCATCAGTTTTTTCCCTCTCTACTTCCTCATCCTCACCAGCATACAAACATGCAATCTGTTTTGTTTTTTAATCTCTTGATCCCATATGCCCTGCCTGATATTTGCCCACTTTCTTGCCCCTCTTCAGAACTCCCAAGTGGTCTGCGCTACTTATTGCTTTCTCTGAGTCCTCTCCTCTCATTTTCTACTGAGATTCTTCAATCAGGATGTTGTTCCCAAGACACAGAAACCAGGGACCTCCAAATTGTTAACTCTGTCAATTGTTCATTCTCATCTTACATGACCCATCCATAAATTTGACAGAGATAAACAAGCCCTTCACCTCAAAACTCTTTCTTAGAACATTATCCTCATCTGATCACCCCCGTGCCTCACCAGCTGCTCACTCTCACATCCATTGCTTGTTCCTCCTCATCTTCTTGACCTCTAACAGTGGAGTGCTTCAGGATGCATTCCTCAGCTCTCTTCTGTCCTCTGTCTACATTTACTCCTACAGAGAACTCATTTAGCTTCATGACTCAAAAAAAAAAAAAAAAATCCACAAGCTGTGTAAGAACACACACACAATTCCCACATTTCTAAACCCCCTTGGCGTTTTCTTCTGCACTTCTTCTACATGCTCCTGCAAGTATCTGCTCAAATGTCACCTTCCCAGTGAGGCCTCACCCAACCACCTTTATTTAAATCTGGAACCTACCCTCATCTCACGAGACTGCTCCCCATTCCTCTCCCTTACTTTCCTTTTTCTTTATAATTTTTTTTACCTTCTAGTACCTCATACACTTTATTTACTGGGTTTATTTTGTGCTCTTCAATACTGGAACATAGGATTCCTGAGTGCAGGGGTTTTTATCAGTCTGTACAGCTGGATTCTCCAAACTTGGAATTGAACCAAGCACATAGTAAGCGCTCAAGGAAGACTCGTGAAAATGAATGCATGAATGTCCTCACAGGAGCTACCATAAAATTAAGGGGCAGAAAATCATAATTGGAAATACCTATTTTCACACAAATAGGTGAACTTGATTTTTAGTTGCACATCTGTTTATTTGCACCCCTGAGGCCTCAAGCCTCAAAGCTGTATGGTACAGTCAGCTCCCAAAACACCTTCACTGTGTTGCCTCCAGGATCCTCTAAGCCAGGTATTTGAGTCCCACAGAAGTCAAGGGGATACCTTGTATGACAAATAAAATGTACCACTGAAGAAGTCTACATCCTAATCCCCCAAACCTGTGAATATGTTACAATGTTCAGCAAAAGGGACTTTGCAGGTGTAATTAAGGGAGGTTAGCCTAATTATTCAACTAGACCCAATCTAATCACAGGAGCACTTAAAAACAGAGGACTTCCTCCAGCTAGAAGCAGAAGAGATTTGGCAGAAGGATCACAAGATTTGAAATGTGAGAAAGACTCTCAACCTGCCTTTGTTGGCTTTCACCCAAGTTTTACTGATATGACTGACACAAAAATTTGTGTAAGTTTAAGGTGCACAACGTGTTGATTTGTTATACCTTGAAAATAATCACCACCTTAGCAGTAGCTAACACCTCCATCATGTCATATACTTACTACTGCATTATGTGATAGGAACATTGAAGATATACTCTCTTAACTACTTCAAGTATTTAATTCAGTGCTGTTAACTATAATCACCATGCTATGCATTAGATGCCCAGAACTTATTCATCTTATACCTTGAAGTTCGTATTCTTTGACCAACACCTCCCCATTTCTCCCATCCTCCCCCTGGGCCCTGGTAGCCATTCTTCTACTCTCTGTCACTATGTATTCAACTTTTTAAAAAGCTGCATGTAAGTGGGACTTCCTTGGTGGCTCAGCAGTAAAGAATCTGCCTGTAATGCAGGAGATATGGGTTTGACCCCTGGGTGGGGAAGATCCCCTGGAGAAGGGAATGGCAACCCACTTCAGTATTCTTTCCTGGGAAATCCCATGGACAGAGGAGCCTGGTAAAGGGTTGCAAAGAATTGGACATGACTTAGTAACTAAACAACAACAACATGTAAATGAGATCACCCCATATTTCTTTATTGTGTGACTTGTTTCACTGAGTATAACACCCTCTAGATCCATCCATATTGTTGCAAATGGCAAGATTTTTTAACATGGCTGAGTAATATTCCATTGTGTATGTCTATGTGTATATGTGTGTGTGTGTGTGTGTGTGTGTGTATATATATATCCCCTACCTGTTTATCCACTTGTCTGCTGACAGACACCCAGGCTCTTTCTGTACGTTGGCCACTGTGAGCGATGCTGTGATGAGCATGTGGGGACAGACACCCATGAGTCAGGGCATACAGGTGGTCTCTAGAAGTGAGAGTAACTTCCGTCTATGAGTCAGGAAGAACACTGAGAAACTAAATTCTGCCAATGATCTGAGTAGGCCTGGAAGCAGATTCCCCCTCAGAGTGTCCCACAAGAGCCCAGCCAATACCACCTTGATTTTGGCACTGTGAGCCCTTGAGTAGAGAACCCAGCTGAGCTTCCTTGAGCTGTGAGATAATAAATGGGTGTTATTTTAAGCTGCTAAGTTTGTGATAATTTGTTATGACAGCAATGAAAAACTAATACATGCAGTAGTTATCTATCACTGAATGATCAGGGACCCTGAAATCTTTGGAACAAGTATGCTTTTGTCCAACCCAAGAATCAGGCCCACTTTGAGAGATCTGGCTTCTCTTGACTTCCCAAAGACAACAAACTGATGCTTTCAACTATGGTTAGGATACCATTTTCAATTCCCCTGGTGTTAGAAATTTAAATTAACCAAAATAATAGAGGTTGTTCTATATCTTTTTTCAGGTTGTGGGGGAAACATTTGAGAGAGATTGTCCCCTTTGCATAAACTGGGCTATGTCTAACTAATAGTTCGATTTTCTATTAAGCTTCAGGGGAAGTGAGAAATGGTGGTTTTCATAGAATTAGTAAATGCCAGCAAAACTAAAGGTCAAACTAAGTTGACATTAAATACAGTATTTCCAGTGGGGCAGTGTGGGGTGCTTGAAAGAACAGTTCCAAGTCCCTACAATGCCTATTCTCTGAGCTTGTTATGAGTGCTAATGGAATCCAGTAAAACTCTGTCCATCCCCGGCCTTTCCACTTGTGACATATATTAGCCACAAGTCTGTTTTCACAGACAAAGTGCCCTTGGCGACCAACGTGGAGAAGAACCGTGTGGCTGATTCCACATTGCAGATGTTGCATTCATCCATGCAGGCTTCTCAGGGCCCCTGGCACTGCCAGCTTTCAGGATCACTGTGAACTCAACACTGATTTATCCCCTCATGTGGCTTTGGAGGACAGAGAAATAAAGGAGCATGGACACAGGGCAGATTACAGCTGAGTTGAGTTTGCACAGGAAACTCAAGCTTGAATTAAGGGCCTGGTATCCTGGGAGCTTCAAGAAGCAGAGGGAGGAAAGCTTATACAGAAAATACACACAGACTTGGGAACCAGACTGCTATAGGTATGAATCCCAGATCCACCACTTAATAGCTGTGTATCCTTAGTCTGGTGTCTCAGACGATAAAGAATCTGCCTGCAATGCAGAAGACACGAGTTCAGTCCCTGGGTTGGGAAGATCCCCTGAAGGAGGGAATGGCAACTCATCCCAGTATTCTTGCCTGGAGAATCCCATGGAGAGAGGAGCCTGGTGGGCCACAGTCCATGGGATTGCAAAGAGTTGGACATGAACGAATGACTAACATCCTTAGATGTGGGCTTCCCAGGTGGCACTAGTGGTAAAGAACCTGCCTGCCAATGGGGGAGACCCAAAAGACACAGGTTCGATCACTGGGTTGGGAAGATCCTCTGGAGGAGGACATGGCAACCTACTCTGACATTATTGCCTGGAGAATCCCTCGGACAGAGAAGCCTGGGAGGCTCCGGTCCATAATGTCGCAAAGAGTAGGACACAACTGAAGTGACTTGGCACGAATTCATCCTTAGATATGGTTTTAACCACTTTGATCCTCAATTTCCTCATCTGTAAAATAATGAGGAGATACCCCACACCCAAGGGCAAAGGTGAAGCCCCAGCAAGGTGGTAGGAAGGGTGAAATCACATTTAGAATCAAACCCCATACCCACCAGAGATGCTCAGAGGGCTCAAGGGCCCAGAGACCCTACAGAGACTGAGACAGAACTGTGTTTCAGTACCTCCTGAGGAGGTACAGGTCAACAGTGGACTGCTGCAGGGGCAGGGGCTCTGGATGCAGTAGACCTGGGTATGGCATAAATACTCTTGGAGGAGATTGCCATTAGCCCCACCACAGAACTGCCAGAATTTATACAGGACTGGGAAAACAGACTCTGGGAGGGCACAAACAGAATCTTGTATGCACCAGGACCCAGGAGAAAGGAGCAGTGACCCCACAAGAGACTGACCCAGACTTGTCCATGAGGGTCCAGGAGTCTTTGGCAGAGGCATGCATCAGTGTGGCCTGCTGCAGGGTTGGGGACACTGAGTGTAGCAGTGCATGCATGGGACCTTTTGAAGGAGGTCGCCATTATCTTCATTAGCTCCTCCATAGTTTGGCCCCAGGTCAAATAACATGGAGGGAACACAGCCCCACCCATCAACAAAAATTGGATTAAAGATTTATTGAGCATGGCCCTGCCCATCAGAATAAGACCCAGTTTCCCCCTCAGTCAGTCTCTCCCATCAGGAAGCGTCCATAAGTCTCTTATCCTTCTCCATCAGAGGCCAGACAGACTGAAAATCACAATCACAGAAAACTAACCTATCTGATCACATGGACCACAGCCTTGTCTAACTCAATGAAACTATGAGCCATGCTGTGTAGGGCCACCCAAGATGGATGGCTCATGGTGGAGGGTTCTGACAAAATGTGGTCCACTGGAGAAGGGAATAGCAAACCACTTCAATATACTTGCCTTGAAAAGAAGAGAAGCGAAAGGCAAAGGAGAAAAGGAAAGATACCCATCTGAATGCAGAGTTCCAAAGAATAGCAAGGAGAGATAAGACAGCCTTCCTCAGTGATAAATGCGAAGAAATAGAGGAAAATAATAGAAGGGGAAAGACTAGAGATCTCTTCAAGAAAATTAGAGATATCAAGGGAATATTTCATGCAAAGATGGGCACAATAAAGGACAGAAATGGTGTGGACCTAACAGAAACAGATATGCAGATGACACCACCCTTATGGCAGAAAGTGAAGAGGAACTAAAAAGCCTCTTGATGAAAGTGAAAGGGGAGAGTGAAAAAGTTGGCTTAAAGCTCAACATTCAGAAAACTAAGATCATGGCATCTGGTCCCATCACTTCATGGAAAATAGATGGGGAAACAGTGGAAACGGTGTCAGACTTTATTTTTGGGAGCTCGAAAATCACTGCAGATGGTGATTGGAGCCATGAAATTAAAAGACGCTTACTCCTTGGAAGGAAAGCTATGACCAACTTAGATAGATATTAATAAGCAGAGACATTACTTTGCCAACAAAGGTCCATCTGGTCAAGGCTATGGTTTTTCCAGTGGTCATGTATGGATGTGAGAGTTGGACTGTGAAGAAAGCTGAGTGCCGAAAAATTGATGCTTTTGAACTGTGGTGTTGGAGAAGAATCTTGAGAGTCCCTTGGACTGCAAGGAGACCTAACCAGTCCATCGTGAAGGAGATCAGTCCTGGGTGTTCATTGGAAGGACTGATGCTGAAGCTGAAACTCCAATACTTTGGCCACCTGATTCAAAGAGTTGACTCATTGGAGAAGACCCTGATGCTGGGAGGGATTGGGGGCAGGAGGAGAAGGGGACGACAGAGGATGAGATGGCTGGATGGCATCACCGACTCAATGGACATGCGTTTGAGTAAACTCTGGGAGTTGGTGATGGACAGGGAGGCCTGGCGTGCTGTGATTCATGGGGTTGCAAACAGTCAGACATGATGGAGCGACTGAACTGAACTGAACTGAGCAGAAGCAGAAGATATTAAGAAGAGGTGGCAAGAATACACGGAAGAACTATACCAAAAAATCTTCACGACCCAGAAAATCACAATGATGTGATCACTCACCTAGAGCCAGACATCCTGGAATGTGAAGTCAAGTGGGCCTTAGGAAGCATCACTATGAAAGAAGCTGGGGGAGGTGATGGAATTCCAGCTGAGCTATTTCAAGTCCTCAAAGATGATGCTGTGAAGAGTGCTGCACTCAATATGCCAGCAAATCTGAAAAACTCAGCCGTGGCCACAGGACTGGAAAAGATCAGTTTTCATTCCAATCCCAAAGAAAGGCAGTGCCAAAGAATGCTCAAACTACCACACAATTGCACTCATCTCACATGCTAGCAAAGTAATGCCCACAATTTTTCATGTCAGGCTTCAACAGTACGTGAACCATGAACTTCCAGATGTTCAAGCTGGTTTTAGAAAAGGCCGAGGACCCAGAGATCAAATTGCCAACATCCATTGGATCATCAAAAAAGCGAGACAGTTCCAGAAAAACATCTACTTCTCTTTCATTGACTACTTTGACTTTGACTGTGTGGATCACAACAAACTGTGGAAAATTCTTAAAGAGATGGGAATACCAGACCACCTGACCTGCCTCCTGAGATATCTGTATGCAGGTCAAGAAGCAACAGTTAGAACCGAACATGGAACAACTGACTGGTTCCAAATTGGTAAAGGAGTACGTCAAAGCTGTATATTGTCACCCTGCTTATTTAACTTATCTGTAGAGTCCATCATGAGAAATGCTGGACTGGATGAAGCACAAGCTGGAATCAAGATTGCTGGGAGAAATATCAATAACCTCAGATACGCAGATGACACCAACCTTATGGCAGAAAGCAAAAGAACTAAAGAGCCTCTTGATGAAAGTGAAAGAGGAGAGTGGAAAAAGTTGGCTTAAAACTCAACATTCAGAAAACTAAGATCATGGCATCTGGTCCCATCACTTCATGGCAAATAGATGGGGAAACAGTGGAAACAGTCAGAGACTTTATTTTCAGGGGCTCAAAAATTACTGCAGATGGTGACTGAAGCCATGAAATTAAAAGATGCTTACTCCTTGAAAGAAAAGCTATGACCAACCTAGACAACATATTAAAAAGCAGAGACATTACTTTACAAACAAAGGTCCATCTAGTCAAAGCTATGGTTTTTCCAGTAGTCATGTTTGGATGTGAGAGTGGACTATAAAGAAAGCTGAACACCGAAAAATTGATGCTTTTGAACTGCGGTGTTGGAGAAGACTCTTGAGAGTTCCTTGGACTTCAAGGAGATCCAACCAGTCCATCTTAAAGGAAATCAGTCTTGAATATTCATTGGAAGGACTGACGATGAAGCTGAAAGTCCAATACTTTGGCCATCTGATGTGAAGAACTGATTCATTTGAAAAGACTGGGAAAGATTGAAGGCAGGAGGAGAAGGAGACAACAGATGATGAGATGGTTGGATGGCATCACCAACTCAATGAACAAGAGTTTGAGTAAACTCCGGGAGTTGGTGACGGACAGGGAAGCCTGGCCTGCTGCAATACATGGGGTCACAAAGAGTCTAACACGACTGAGAGACTGAACTGAACTGAACTGAACTGAAAATGAGATAGTATTAGATTAAAAGTAAGATAATTGAAGAAATGAACATTCCCCTACTTCATTGTTTTCTATTATTCTTACTTTTTATTTGTACATTTTACTTGTTACTCTTTTTTTCCCCCATTTATTTTTATTAGTTGGAGGCTAATTACTTTACAATATTGTAGTGGTTTTTGCCATACGTTGACATGAATCAGCCATGGATTTACATGTATTCCCCATCCTGATCCCCTCTCCCACCTCCCTCTCCACCTGCTCCCTCTGGGTCTTCCCAGTGCACCAGCCCCGAGCACTTGTCTCATGCATCCACCCCGGGCTGGTGATCTATTTCACCCTTGATAATATACATGTTTCGATGCTCTTGTTTATTATTTAGTATCTATCTCCCTATCAACCAGAATGTAAGTTCCATGATGTCAGGAACTTTGTTTGTTTACTTTGGTTGGCCTAGAGGCAACAAGGCAATAATCTTCCCTGGTGACTCAGTCGATAAAGTGTTCGCCCAGAATGTGGGAGACCTGGGTTCAATCCCTGGGTCAGGAAGATCTGGTGGAGAAGGAAATGGCAACCCACTCCCATATTCTCGCCTGGAGAATTCCATGGGTGGGCCTGGTGGGCTACAGTCCACTGGGTCACAAAGTGTCGGACATGGCTAAGTGACTAACTTAGAGGCAACAAGAGGCAGGAGAGCTTAGTGGTTAAGAGCAATGGCTTCAGAACCAGGTTTCTGAGGTTTCAATATGGACTGCTGTGTGAGCCTGGGACAATTACTCAACTTCTCAATTCCTCAGTTTTCCTATATTTAAAATGACAGTAATAAAACTTTCCAAGGGAATTCTACTGCCTTGTTTGTGGGAATGTAAATTGATACAGCTACTATGGATAACAGTGTGGAGATTCCTTAAAAAACTAGGAATAATCTACCTTGCTTGCATGTATGCCAAGTTGCTTCAGTCATGTCCCACTCTTTGTGATCCTATGGACTGCATCCCACCAGGTTCCTCTGTCCATGGGATTCTCCAGGCAAGAATACTGGAGTAGGTTGCTGTGCCCTCCTCCAGAGGATCTCCCTGACCCAGGGAATGGACCTATGTCTCTTATGTCTCCTGCATTGGCAGGCAGGTTCTTTACCACTAGTGCCAGCTGGGAAGCCCCTAAAACTACCATATGACCCAGCAACCCCACTACTGGGCATACTCTGAGAAAACCACAAATCTAAAAGACATATATACACTAATGTTCATTGCAGCACTATTTACAATAGCAAGGATGTGGAAGCAAGCTAGATATTCATTGATAAGTGAATGGATAAAGAATATATAGCACATTTATACAATAGCATATTACTCAGCCATAAAAAGGAATGAATTTGAGTCAGTTGTAGTGAGATGGATGAACCTAGAACCTGTTATATAGAGTGAAGTATAACTTCACTTATTTTTCTGACTGATGAGAAAAGAGAAAAATAAATATCATATATTAACTCATGTATATGGAATCTAGAAAAATATACTGATGAACCTATTTACATGGAAGGTATGGAGATGCAAATATAAAGAATGAACTTGTGCACACAGTGGGGGAAGGAGAGGGTAGGACGAACTGATAAAGCAGCATTAACCTATATACACAGTCATGTGTATGATAGAAAACTAGTAGGAAGCTGCTGTGTAACACAGGGAACGCAGCTTGGTGCTCTGTGACAACCTAAAGGGGTGGGACGGGAGAGGGGAGGGAGACTCAAGAGGAAAGGGATGTGTGTGTATATATATATATATACATATATATATATATATAATTATGACTGATTCATGTTGTTGTGAAGCAGAAATCAACACAGCATCGTAGAGAAATTTTCCTCCAATTAAAAAAAATAATAATAGAGAGGACTTCCAGTTCAAGATGGCAGAGTAGAAGGACATACGTTCATCTCCTCCTGTGAGAACACCAAAATTGCAACTATTGAACAACCATTAACAGGAGGATGCTGGAACCCACCAAAAAAAAAAAAAAAAAAAAAAAGAGACCCCACGTCCAAAAACAAAGAAACTGCAGTGAAAAAGTAAGAGGGGCGTAACCACGGTAAAATCAAATCCCATACCTGCTGGGTGGGTGACCCACAAACTTGACAACAATAACACCACAGAAATTCTCATACTGTTGTGAAGGTTCTGAACCCACATCAGGCTCCCCAGCCTGGGGATCCAACAAAGGGTGGGAATCCCCAGGGAATCTGACCTTGAAAGCCGGCTGGATTTGATTATAGGATTTCCACAGGACTAGGGGAAACAGAAACTCTGGTCTTGGAGGCACAAACAAAACCTTTGTGCACCAAGACCCAGAGGAGAGGAGTAGTGACCTCACAGGATACTGAACATTACCACCTGCTGGTGTTGGGGGGCCTCCTGTGGAGGCGTTGGTTGGCAGGGGCTCACCACAGGGACGGGGCACTGGCAACAGCAGGCCAGGAAGGTCCCCCTTGGTGTAAATTCTCTTGGGGTTCACCATTAACCCTACCACAGAGCCTGTAAACCCCAGGGATGGGTCTCCTCATACCATACAATGAACCCAAACCAGGAGGAAATTCAACCCCACACACCAGCAGAAAATTGGATTAAAGTTTTACTGAGCAAGGTCCTGCCCACCAGTCCCGCCCACCAGGAAACTTACACAAGCCTCTTAGCCTTCTCCATCAGAGGGCAGACAGAGAAAGCAAGAAGAAGCACAATGGCAAAGTGCTAAAACAAAAACCATATTACAGAAAGTTAATCAGGTTGAAAAAGCAGAAAGTTGTGTCCCAGATGAAGAGACAAGATAAAACCCGAGAAAAACAGTGAAATGAAGTGGAGATAGGCAAACTTCCAGAAAAAGAATTCAGAATAATGATAGTGAAAATAATCCAGGATCTTGGAAACACAATGAAGAAAATGCAAGAAATGTTTAGCAACGACCTAGAAGAACTAAGGAACAAACAATCAGAGGTGAACAATACACTAGAAGGAATCAATAGCAGAATAATTGAGGCAGAAGAACAGATAAATGACCTGGAGAACAGAATGGTGGAAATCACTGCCACAGAACAGGATATAGAAAAAAGAATGAAAAGAAATGAAGTCACCCTGAGAGATCTCTGGGACAGTATTAAAAGCACTAACATTTGCATTATAGGGGTCCCAGAAGGAAAAGAGAGAGGAAAAAGGACCTTAGCAAATATTTGAAGAGATAACTGAAAATTTCCCTAACATGGGAAAGGAAATAGCCAACCAAGTCCAGGAAGCACAGAAAGTTCCAGGCAGGATAAATTCAAGGAGGAACACACCAAGACACATAGTAATCAAACTGACAAAAATTAAAGACAAAGATAAAATATTAAAAACAACAAGAGAAAAATAAATAACTTACCAGGAAATTCCCATCAGGGTATCAGAATCATTTCTCAACAGAAACTCTACAAGCCAGAAGGGAATGGCAGCATGTATTTAAAGTGATGAAAGGGAAGAACATACAACCAAGAATACTCTGCCCAGCAAGACTCTCATTCAGATTTGATGGAGAAATCAAAAGCTCTCTAGACAAGGAAAAGTTAAGAGAATTCAGCACCACCAAACCAGCTTTACAACAAATGCTAAAGGAACTTCTCTAAGCAGGAAACACAAGAGAATGAAAAGACCTACAGAAAATAAACCAAAAACAATTAAGAAAATGGTAATAGAACCACACATGCCAATAATTACCTTAAATGTAAATGGATTAAATTCACCAAAGGAAAGACATAGACTGGCTGGGTGGATGAAAACATGTGCATGTATGCTCTGCCACTTAACACTGCTTGACCCCTCAAACTGTATGTAACTATTTTATATTGTTACATTAATAATGTTCCAATTATGGCTTGCAATTGTAATTATCTTTTGTTTTTTGTCTGGCTATTTTCTGTAAAAATCAATAAACATCTTTTACTATTGTGATTATGTAACTATTATTCCCTTAATACCATTGTATCACGATTGGTCAACAGAAGAATAATAGAACTCTATATCACCAAAACTATGATTTAATAGAAAACGCTACAATCACTTTTTAAAATCCAGATGCACATCAGAATTATCTTGAAATATTTTGAAAAATGTAAATGCCTAGGTACTGCTTTCTTTTTCTCCAGAGCTCCAGATAAATTTCTAATGAGCAGTAGTGTTTAAAAACAAGTGAACTATATGATGATCCTTTACTTTTAACTAGTTTGTTTCACTTTTTTTATTTCATATTCAGTGCTCCCATTACATTTATTTTATGTTTTCCAATTTCTCCATCTTTTTTTTTTGATGTTATTTCTCAAGCCTTTCTCAAGTATAGTAGAAAAGCTTTTGTATACATATGTATAAATAACACACATAATGTGTGTGTTTTAGAAAACTTATGAATCTTTGACCAACTAAAAAATTTATGAAATTTATTTTGATTCCACTTGTTTGACTTAGATTTCTATTTTAAAAAAATAAATATGCAACAAGCAGCAAAGGTTTATTGTATAGCCAGGGAACTACAGTCAATATCTTGTAACAACCTTTCAGTTCAGTTCGGTTCAGTTGCTCAGTCATGTCCAAATCCTTGTGATCCCATGAACCGCAGCACGCCAGGCCTCCCTGTCCATCACCAACTCCTGGAGTCCACCCAAACCCATGTCCATTGAGTCGGTGATGCCATCCAACCATCTCATCCTCTGTTGACCCCTTCTCCTCCTGCCCTCAATCTTTCCCAGCATCAGGGTCTTTCCCAGTGAGTCAAAGTATTGGAATTTCAGCTTCAACATCAGTCCTTCCAATGAACACACAGGACTGATCTCCTTTAGGATGGACTGGTTGGATCTCCTTGCAGCCCAAGAGACTCTCAAGATTCTTCTCCAACACCACAGTTCAAAAGCATCAATTCTTTGGCACTCAGTTTTCTTTATAGTCCAACTCTCACATCCATACATGACCACTGGAAAAACCATAGCCTTGACTAGACAGACCTTTGTTGGCAAAGTAATGTCTCTGCTGTTTCATATGCTGTCTAGGTTGGTAATAGCTTTTCTTCCAAGAAGTAAGCATCTTTAATTTCATGGCTGCAATCACCATCTGCAGTGATTTTGGAGCCCAGAAAAATACAGTCAGTCACTGTTTCCACTGTTTCCCCATCTATTTGCCATGAAGTGATGGGACCAGATGCCATGATCTTAGTTTTCTGAATGTTGAACTTTAAGCCAACCTTTTCACTCTCGTCTTTCACTTTCATCAGGAGGCTCTTTAGTTCTTCTTCACTTTCTACCATAAGGGTGCTGTCATCTGCATATCTGAGGCTATTGATATTTCTCCCGGCAATCTTGATTCCAGCTTGTGCTTCTTCCAGCCCAGCGTTTCTCATGATGTACTCTACATATAAGTTAAATAAGCAGGGTGACAATATACAGCCTTGACATACTCCTTTTCCTATTTGGAACCAGTCTGTTGTTCCATGTCCAGTTCGAACTGTTGCTTCCTGACCTACATACAGGTTTCTCAAGAGGCAGGTCAGGTGGTCTGGTATTCCCATCTCTTTCAGAATTTCCCACAGTTTATTGTGATCCATACAGTCAAAGGCTTTGGCATAGTCAATAAAGCAGAAATAGATGTTGATGATCCAGCTGATGTTGGCAATTTGATCTCTGGCTTCTTTGCCTTTTCTAAAACAAGCCTGAACATCTGGAAGTTCATGGTTCACGTATTGCTGAAGCCTGGCTTGGAGAATTTTGAGCATTACTTTACTAGTGTGCGAGATGAGTGCAATTGTGCGGGAGTTCAAGCATTCTTTGGCATTGACTTTCTTTGGGATTGGAATGAAAACTGATCTTTTCCAGTCCTGTGGCCACTGCTGAGTTTTCCAAATTTGCTGGCATATTAAGTGCAGCACTTTCACAGCATCATCTTTCAGGTTTTGAAATAAGCTCAGCTGGAATTCCATCACCTCCACTAGCTTTGTTAATAGTGATGCTTCCTAAGGCTCACTTGACTTCACATTCCAGGATGTCTGGCTCTAGGTGAGTGATCACAACACCATTGTGATAATCTGGGTCATGAACATCTTTTTTTGTATAGTTCTTCCATGTATTCTTGCCACCTCTTCTTAATATCTTCTGCTTCTGTTATATCCATACCATTTCTGTCCTTTATTGTGCCCATCTTTGCATGAAATGTTCCCTTGATATCTCTAATTTTCTTGAAGAGATCTCTAGTCTTTCCCATTCTATTGTTTTCCTTTATTTCTTTGCATTTATTGCTGAGGAAAGCTTCCTTATCTCTCCTGGTTTTTCTTTGGAACTCTGCATTTAGATGGGTATATCTTTCCTTTTCTCCTTTGCTTTTTGCTTCCCTTCTTTTCACAGCTGTTTGTAAGGCCTCCTCAGACAACCATTTTGCTTTTTCGCATTTCTTTTTCTTGGGCGTGGTCTTGATCCCTGTCTCCTGTACAATGTCATGAACCTCCGTCCATAGTTCATCAGGCACTCTGTCTATCAGGACTAGTCCCTTAAATCTATTTCTCACTTCCACTGTTTAGTCATAAGGGATTTGATTTAGGTCATACCTGAATGGTCTAGTGGTTTTCTCCACTTTCTTCAATTTCAGTCTGAATTTGGCAATAAGGAGTTCATGACCTGAGCCACAGTCAGGTCCCAGTCTTGTTTTGCTGACTGTATAGAGCTTCTCCATCTTTGGCTGCAAAGAATATAATCAATCTGATTTCAGTGTTGACCATCTGATGATGTCCATGTGTAGAGTCTTCTCCTGTGTTGTTGGAAGAGGGTGGTTGCTATGACCAGTGTGTTCTCTTGGCAAAACTCTATTAGCCTTTGTCCTGCTTCATTCTGTACTCCAAGGCCATAATAGAAAATAATTTCAAAAATAATATGTGTGTATATGTATAACTGAATCACACTGCTGTGCACTTGAAGCATTGTAAGTTAACTTCAATAAAATATATATATTGAGAAAAAAATAATAGAACCTCCCTCCTTGAATTATTACACTTAGAAGAATGCAAGGCACACAGTAGGTATTTGATAAAAACTACTACTAATGATAATGGAGCCTGGTATACTGCAGGCAATGACTCAGTATTGGCTGAATAAATAATAAATATTTACAAAATTCTTGGAATTATGCCTAGCACATAGCAAGCCTTCAATGAATGACAACTTTACTGAGAGGCACACTGGTATACGTTTAACGACTGATTCTCAGAAGGCGGGAGATGGATGTGTCATGTGTTGTGGTATCTCCATCGTGGCTGATTTCAGCCACCAACCTGACACCAGTGAAGACAGATTTGGGAAGAGGTACCCAGGAACATTCTAGTAAAGAGAATTAGAAGGCTTTGTCTGAATACAGGCATAGGCTGCCATACAGATATGATAAATACATATAATCTTGAGAATATAGGTAATAGGAAAACAATTAGGAAGTGATGAGTTTTAAGTATTTGCTGAAGCCTAAGTTGAAGATACCTTCCTTTTAAGGTAACATAATTATAACTATGCATAATGTAGTTTTACTAATTGCTGGATTTAATTTTCAACAATAGGCTCTCAAGTCTCCTGGAAATTTACAAATTTGCTCTTTTGAGCCAGTACAAGCTAACTCCAGTACGTATCAGGCCTATATACCTGTAATTCTTCCTTCCACTATTAGGTACTCTTTCCTGGTCCCAAAGAAAGAAAGAATGGCATAAAAACTTCTCCAGCAATTACAGCGGATTTCTCCCCCAGGCAAAGCACGGAATCATTCCCAAGAAGGAAATAAATTGATCTTGGCTGAACTTGGTGAAACAGGTCAAGTCCTAGGTCATTTCCTCCTAAGGGACAGCCCAGATTTGCTGATTATGTTAGAATTTCATTGTCTCAAGTACTGCTGGAAATAAATGAGTTGATAGCCTACACTTGGATATCTCTGGATTATATGCGTTCATTTAAGAGACTAGACTTTAGGAATTTGTGTAGAGGAATGAATAGAGAGGGCAATTGTGAGGCTCACAGCTGTGTCAATAATCATTTCAGCTTTCTTACCTTCCGCTCTACATTCAAGAAACAAAAACACGAGATCCAGGGAAAACTCAGTTTAGCCTGGTAATCTCGCTTTGCTCCTGTGATTATAATTCCCCAGAATAATTTCTTCAATTACCCTGGGCCATTTCTTGGAGCAGGAACATTATGGTTCTGCACATGTCCTGTCAGTAGCATGACTGACTGTCCTAATTATCTAGGACACTCCCAGTATTAGCACGAGGATCCAAAGCCTCAGGAAACCCCTCGGTCCTGGGAAAGCCAGGACAGTTATTCACTAACACTTGGCCCCCAGGCCAGGATTCCTGTGACCTTCAGTCTATCAGAAAAGCCTCAGACAGTGATTCTAGAGGGCTCTTCAGACAAAGGCTGTGAAGTAGGAACATGCATAGATCCAAGAGGCCAAGAATTAGGAGTCAGAGTGTCTTAGTCAGTTTGGGCTGCTATAACAGAATTTCACAGACTGAGGGCCTGTAAAATAAATGAACATTTATTTCTCATGGTTTTGGAGGCTAGAAGTGCAAGACCAAGACAAGGAGACTGGGAAATGTAGAGCACTGGGCAGTCATATGCCTCACTTGGCAGGAAGGCAGCCCTCTCCAACACACGTGTATTTGGGAAGAATTGTGATCCCTAGTCCTGCAGATGTGAAGTTCAGATACATAATAGATAAACCAGAATAATTTAATATGTTTTCCAAATCAGTGATTTCCAGTCAGCAAATCACAACTTCTAAGTAGGCAAGTGACTCTGCCCCTCCCTCTCCAAAGTCTACAGAATTCTCCCGGGGCTCCTTCACAATGTGCCTTTACTGCATCCTGTCCAACCCACAGATTCAGCCTCTCAGTCCATATACAACTCATGCCATCACTACATATGCTTGGCATCACAGTCCCCATCAGGAAGTAGAAGACTTTGGGAAAAACAAAAGTACCATCTCAGTAGAGAGACCTAGGGATTCTGTACTAGACTCAGAGGCCAGAGCTGCTGCCAGTAGTAGAAGCTGACCCCTCACACTGTGTTCCAGGAGGTGCTGAGTGTTTCTCTGTTCCCCGAGGTTCCTCTTAGTCCTCTTCTTACAGTTGTAGACAACAGAAGTACCATGTGAGTAGGTCAGTTGTTCCTGTTACAAAACATTATTGAAGAGACTCCTTGTCTTCCAACCATTGCTGTTCACACAGAACAAACGGAGTGTTGGTCCAGGGCCACCTTTCAGGGGGTCATCACATGTTCTGGTTTCCAGGCTGAGGAGGAGACTGTGCCAAGATGGGCATTATGTTTGTTACTAACTTAGTTGAACAAGTCTGTGTCAGGCCCGGTCCTAAGTGCCGGGAAGAGAGTGATGAACAAGACTTATGTATTTTTTTCTCTGTCTTGTATTGCCCATCTCTAACCCACATAGTGGAAGAGTGCTTTTCCTGAAACATAACCAAGTTTCATCACTCCCCTGCTCAGCCAGATCATCTCCTCAGCATCATCTTTGGGTCATTAAAAAAAAGACAAGCCAAGTGGGGAATGATTTGGGGTGTGCAATTTAGAAATGTTGGCTTGCCATGGTCCCAGCTCCAGGAGAGTTTCCCTAAATGCAGCAATAGCTTGCTGCCATATGCAGAAGTCATACAAAGAGAGCTGCCAGTGTGCAAAACCAGGTCCTCAGCCTAGAAAGGCAAAGGGCTCCTCAGGGGCCATTCAAAACACGCTTTCTCTCCAACAGCGCTTCATCATAAAGTGGGTCTTCTCATCCCATTCTTTACACTCCTCTCTACCAGCAACGTTTTTCCCTGTCAGTTCCCCAGCTGCATCTTTCTAAAGGTGATTATGTACTCTCCATGACAATGCACAGACCTGAAAGCAGTTTGGATTGCTGGGGACATTTGAAAGACAGCCAAGAATCTTATGCATTCTCCCTGGAACTTGCCGCCTCGTCACCAAATGCAATTCCTTCATTTCTCCTGGGATCAGGCTCAAAAGACCACTGCCTTCAGGAAGCTCTCCCAAACTTACCTCCCCACTCTCCTAGCTCCAATCATTTATATTACTCTGTCACCTTCTAGCAATATTGTGGGTTATGTGTTTGGTTTTCATGATGTCGATCTCCACCTGTTGCTATGTTACTGCAACTACAGAGTCTTTGACTTTTATCCAAACCCTGTAAAATCAAATGTATTGTAGAATTCAAAACTTTTCAAATTGTAGAAAAATAATAGAGGTTCTGGGTAGCACCTATAATCAAACACATTTTTCAGTGAAACTTGTGAAAATTCACACCAAGTGGGATACATACAGATTATAATCATCTTTATTAGCTCAGGTTTACTTTGCCACAAATGAGCTCAGTATCTTAGAAGCATGGAAGTGAACGACTAATGACAGCTGCCACTACTGAAACCTCCTCTGTGCTGGGCCCTCTGCCTGTGCAGGTCATCTCAGGTACCCACAGGGGGCCATGGGAAGGAGGCACTGTTTTCCACATATGATAGATGAGATTCAGAGAGGTTGAGTAATTTGCCTAAGGTCAAATGTCTAGCAAATAGAGGAGCCAGCATTTAAACCCAAGGCTGTCTGGCCGTGAGCGTGATGCTCATTGGCCAGGTCCGTACCGAGTATGCTTCTTCCCCCTTGACCGTGCTCCATAGGCTAGAACACATAAATGCTTGCCAACAATGCAAACAGAAGAGCACATGATTTTTTATTTGTGGTTCACAAGTTATACTGTCCTTCTTTCAAAAAGACCATACAGGATGGAAACTGTCAGTTAGTTGTATAAGGCAAGCACCACACAGCTTGGGAGTCCAGATGCGACCGCAGTAGACAAAGGCACAACAGCGCAGCAGCTGGTGGGGCACATCAGCGGCACATGGGCCCCACCGACCGCCACGTTGTTCTCATCTGTTTACAGAGAATCAGTGGGCGGCATTCAGAATTCAGGGGATTTCAATTCAAAGTCCACATAGTTTCTCTAAATGTTAAAAATATGAAAATTGGATATTTCCACCATACAGTGTTTGTTTGTTTGTGTTTTCCTTCATTGCAATAATCAGCTCATGCTGAGTAGCAGTTTTAGGTGGGGTGAGTGCTTTTCAATCAGTCCCCCACTCTGCACATCTGGATTGTGAGGGAATTCTAGTTTGAGACCACTGCATCTGATAAAGTGAATCAGTATCTGATGGCTTGCCCTGACATCTTCCCTAGCAGGCTGGCAGTCTTGTTTATTGATGTGAGTGATGGGCTGTGACTTATATCTTCTATTACAAGTCAAGGACTTTCAGTAAGGATGACACTGGAAGACCATATTTTTAGTCATGAACATGTAGCAAGAACAGACTGAGAGAGAAAAAGAAAGAGAGGTAGAAAAGGGAAAGGGGAGGGTGGAGAAGAAGAACATTTATTTGTGCCAGATATAGAAAATAAATTCAAGGTGATGAAGGAAACTTAAAGCATGCCTACTGGGGCAGGGCCAGAAGGAGGCAGAGGTGACCCAGTGTCAGCTCCTAAAAGGTAAAGTTCCTCATGTGAAGCAGAGCAACCAGAACTGAGGTCACTTCTTGAACCCAGGTTTAACTACCCTTGAAAGAAAACTGAGAAAAGCTACCACAAATTGTTTCTGGGGGTTACGGCATATGCAAGGTTCTGTGATCAGAGGCCATAAATGAAACAGTAGCATAGCAAGACAAGGCCACAGCCATCTTTCATGAATAACCACCAAAAGGGCACAAATATAATTTCTATTTTCCTAACCAGCAGAAAAACATTTACTTCTGATTTATCGGCTACTCCAAAGCCTTTGACTGTGTGGATCACAACAAACAGTGGAAAATTCATCAAGAGATAGGACTGCCAGACCACCTGACCTGCCTCTTGAGATATCTGTATGCAGGTCAAGAAGCAACAGTTAGAACCAGACATGCAACAACAGACTATTTCCAAACAGGAAAAGGAGTATGTCAGGGCTGTATATTGCCACCCTGCTTATTTAACTTATATGCAGAGTACATCATGAGAAATACTGAGCTGGATGAAGCACAAGCTGGAATCAAGATTGCCAGGAGAAATATCAATAACCTCAGGTATGCAGATGATACCACCTTTATGGCAGAAAGCAAAGAATTAAAGAGCCTCTTGATGAAAGTGAAAGAGGAGAGTGAAAAAGTTGGCTTAAAACTCAACATTCAGAAAACTAAGGTCATGGTTCCATCACTTCAAAACAAATAGATGGGGAAACAGTGGAAACAGTCAGAGACTTTATTTTGGGGGGCTCCAAAATCACTGCAGATAGTGACTGCAGCCATGAAATTAAAAGACACTTGCTCCTTGGAAGAAAAGTTATGACCAACCTAGAAAGCGTATAAAAAGCAGAGACATTACTTTGCCAACAAAGGTCTGTTTAGTCAAAGCTATGGTTTTCCCAGTAGTCATGAATGGATGTGAGAGTTGGACTATAAAGAAAGCTGAGTGCTGAAGAATTGATGCTTTTGAACTGTGGTGTTGGAGAAGACTCTTGAGAGTCCCTTGGACTGCAAGCAGATCCAACCAGTCCATCCTAAAGGAAATCATTCCTGAATATTCATTGGAAGGACTGATGTTGAAGCTGAAACTCCAATACTTTGGCCACCTTATGTGAAATGAAACTGATTCATTTGAAAAGACCCTGATGCTGGGAAAGATTGAAGGTGGAAGGAGAAGGGGACAACAGAGGATGAGATGGTTGGATGGCATCACTGACTCAATGGACATGAGTTTGAGCAAGCTTCAGGAGTTGGTGGTGGACAGGGAAACCTGATGTGCTGCAATTCACGGGATCACAAAGAGTTGAACACAACTATGCAACTGAACTGATCTGAACAGAAAGGAAAAAGATAAATAGTAGAAAAATTAAACTAAAAAGAGGAGAAATCAAGGAAGAATATACAGGAAAAAATTTTAAAGGTATTTCCTGGGTTTTCCCATTTTCTAAAATGATCACCCAACACCCAAGTTTGCCAGTTTTCTGACCTTTCTCAAGGTCAGTAAAAACACCTATATATAAGACACAGCAGAGTTCATGTTGGAATCTGTATGTGAGGAGAGGCAAGTCTTCCTTTTCCCACCAGTGGGAAGCCAAATATTTGCTCATTATAGTCTAAAGCCCACAGCACAGGAAGTGTCTACCTTCAGACCATCAATTTCTAGCACTGAGTCCCTTACAGGGGACATCTTGGATATTTATAGAATTCTCAGGGAGACTCTCAGGAATAAACAGAGGAGTAGCAGTAAAATCCAGTCAATTATGCCAAAGATTGTAAATGGCACCATGGTCAAGAGAACCTTGAGCAGATCTTCCCAACTATTGTCTTGTAAACAATGAGAGTGACAATAGCCCTTCCTCTGACACCAACTCCACTTCCTATCGGACACAAATATAACAGTGGTGATTGGATTCTGAATAAATACACCCTCCTGTCAATATTCTAACTGAATGGGGGCAATGATCTGCTAGTCCTCTGAAAATTTCCAAATTTTCCAGATCTGCTCAATTTCCTGGACCTAGGAAAGAAAGCTCAATGGGCTGTGTGCCCTGGCCTCCTGTGAGCTGAGGTACTGCCAGATCTCACCCTGGCAGCCAGAAATATAACGTAGATAAGGTAAATTGCATTGCTGTTTTGGTTTGGACCTGAGAGGCAAACATTCAACTGGAAATCAAATAAATGGATTCTAGACCTGAGTAAGCTTTTTAAGTAAGATTCACTCTAGCTCAGTTCAGTTGTGTCTGACTCTTTCTGACACTGTGGACTGCAGCATGCCAGGCTTCCCTGTCCATCACCAACTCCCAGAGATTGCTCAAACTCATGTCCATTGAGCCGGTGATGCTGTCCAATAATCTCATCCTCTGTTGTCCACTTCTCCTCCTCCCTTCAATCCTTCCCAGAATCAGAGCCTTTACTGATGAGTCAGTTCTTCACAATAGGTGGCCAAAGTACTGGAGCTTCAGCTTCAGTATCAGTCCTTCCAATGAATATTCAGGACTGATCTCCTTTAGGATGGACTGGTTGGATCTCCTTGCTGTCCAAGGAACTCTCCAGAGTCTTCTCCAACACCACAGTTCAAAAGTATCAATTCTTTGGTACTCAGCTTTCTTTATAGTCCAACTCTCACATCCAAACATGCTGCTACTGCTGCTGCTGCTAAGTCACTTCAGTCGTGTCCAATGCTATGCGACCCCAGAGATGGCAGCCCACCAGGCTCCCCTGGCCCTGGGATTCTGCAGGCAAGAATACTGGAGTGGGGTGCCATTGCCTTCTTTGCATCCATACATGACTACTGGAAAACTGTACTTTGACTATATGGACCTTTGTTGGCAAAGTAATGTCTCTGCTTTTAAATATGCTGTCTAGGTTGGTCATAACTTTTCTTCCAAGGAGCAAGTGTCTTTTAATTTCATGACTGCGGTCACCATCTGCAGTGAGTTTGGAGCCCAGGAAAATAGTCTGTCACTTTCCAGTGTTTCCCCATCTATTCGCCATCAAGTGATGGGACCAGATGCCATGATCTTAGTTTTCTGAATGTTGAAAAAGCCAGCTTTTTCACTCTCCTCTTTTACTTTCATCAACAGGCTCTTTAGTTCTTCTTCGCTTTCTGCCACAAGAGTGGTGTCAACTGCATATCTGGGGTCTGAAGATCAGAAAGATGCACCAGCAACATTCTGCCTGAACTTCCTTGGCTGAAGAAGAGAAGCCCCACTCCCACCCCACCCAACAAGAGGACATATCCATACTAGATATTGTTTTACATTTAGAAAAATACAGCCACAGGCTTAGGGAATAGGGGAGAGTCTTATACAATTTTGATTTGAAAGAAGACAAACTCAGCTGATAAAGAATCCACCTACAATGCAGGAGACCCTGGCTCAATTCCTGTATCAGAAAGATGCACTGGAGAAGAGATAGACTACCCACTCCAGTATTCTTGGGCTTCGCTGGTGGCTCAGATGCTAAAGAATCTGCCTGCAATGTGGGATACCTGGGTTAGATCCCTGGGTTGGGAAGATTCCCTGGAAAAGAGAAAGGTTATCCCCTCCAGTATTCTGGCCTGGAGAATCCATGGACTGTATAGTCCATGGGGTCACAAAGAGTTGGACACAACGGAGTGACTTTCACTCAAACATAATTTAAATGTATAGAACCAATGTTTCTAAAATAAAAGCCGCCAAGGTTTATTGAGAACTTCCTAGGTGCTTGACAGAGTTTCAAGTACTTAACAACTATACAATATTACCAAGTCTTTATTTGCAAAGTAATAATAATAACAATCCCCCAAAACTATGAAATAGGTAGTATTACTATTCCTAATTTACAGATGAGACAACTGAATGACAGCTTATATGTGCTAGTGCCAAGATTTAAATCTCGGATTTCTGACTCCAGTCTCTTCAACAAATTGTTTTCGGAAAACTGGTCAACTATGTGTAAAAAAAAAAGAAACTAGAATACTCTCTAACACCACTTGCAAAAATGAACTCAAAATGGATTAAGGACCTAAATGTAAGACCAGAAACTATAAAACTCTCAGAGGAAAACATAAGCAGAACACTCTCTGACATAAATCATAGCAAGATCCTCTATGACCCACCTCCCAGAGTAATGGAAATAAAAACAAAAATAAACAAATGAGACCTAATTAAACTTAAAAGCTTTTGCACAACAAAGGAAACTATAAGCAAGGTGAAAAGAGAGCCTTCAGAATGGGAGAAAATAATAGCAAGTGAAAGAACTGACAAAGAATTAATCTCCAAAATATACAAGCAGCTCAATACCAGAAAAGTAAACAACCCAATCAAAAAGCGGGCAAAGGAACTAAACAGACATTTCTCCAAGGAAGATATACAGATGGCTAATAAACACATGAAAAGATGCTCAACATCATTCATTATTAAATTAATGCAAATCAAAACATGAGGTATCATCTCACACTGGTCAATGGCCATCATCAGAAAGTCTACAAACAATAAATGCTGGAGAGGGTGTGGAGGAAAGGGAACCCTCTTGCACTGTTGGTGGGGATGCAAACTGGTACAGTCACAAGGGAGAACATCGTGGAGATTCCTTCAAAAACTGGAAACTGAACTGCCATGAGCGTGTGTGCTTAGTCACTCAGTTGTGTCCAACTCTTTGTGACCCAATGGACTGCAGCTTGCCAGCTTTCCCTGTCCAAGGAATTCTCCAGGCAAGAATACTGGAGTGGGTGGCCATCCCCTCTTCCAGAGGATCTTCCCAATTCAAGGATTGAACCCAGGTTTCCCACATTGCAGGAGGATTCTTTAACATCTGAGCCACCAGGGAAGCCCAAGTGGGTAGCCTATCCCTTCTCCAGGAGATCTTCCCAACCCAGGAATTGAACCAGGGTCTCCTGCATTGCAGGCAGATTCTTTACTGACTGAACTACCAGGGAAGCCCTAGAACTGCCATATGACCTAGCAATCCTACTGCTGGGCATACATCTCAGAGAAAACAGAATTGAAAGAGATACATGTACCCCAGTGTTCACTGCAGCACTATTTACAATAGCTCGGACATGGAAGCAATCTAGATGTCCATCAGCAGATGAATGAATAAGGAAATTATGGTACATATACATGATGGAATATTACTCAGCTATAAAAAGGAACTCGTTTGAGTCAGTTCTAATGAGGTGGATGAACCTGGAACTTATTATAGACAGTGAAGTAAGTCAGAGAGAGAAAGACAAATACTGTATATTAACACATATATATGGAATTTAGAAAGATGGTACCAATGATCTTAGGACAGTGAAGGAGACAGAGATGTAAAGAACAGATGTTGGACTCATCTAGAGAAGGTGAGGGTGGGATGATTTAAGAGAATACCAGTGAAACATGTACAATACCATATGTAAAATAGATGACCAGTGCAATGCATGAAGCAAGGCACCCAAAGCTGGTGCTCTGGGACAACCCAGAGGGATAGGATGGGGGGGGGAGAGGTGGGAGGGGGTTCAGGATGGGGGGGGCATATGTATACCTGTGACTGATTCATATTGATGTATGACAAAAGCAATCACAATATAGTAAAGCAACTATTCTCCAATTAAAATAAATTAATAGAAAAATTAAACTCAAGAGTATAGCTACTAATCTATCTAGAAAGTAACCTTACAAAGTATTATTCCAAAAAAAAAAAAAAAATTCAAGATCTACAAATCTCTTGATGTGTAAAATTGGCTATACCTTTTTTCCTTTCCCAGTGTTATCCTTGTCTGTAGTTTATGGAATTTTGCATTGTCAAAGAAGAAACATCTCAAAGAAAGAAGGATCTTTCTTCAGACCTAGGAGGGGAATTATGATTGGTTTGGGCCAGGCAGAACAATTTTGGTTTTCTTTGCTGGAAATTAGAGGACATGTGACACAGATCCAGTCATGAGACCCAGAAAAATCCTGTCAGAGGATTTTGGGAAATCCTGTCTAGGGAAAGTTTTGGTTCATGATAAACAGATAAATTGAGAGTCCTGTATATCTCTCATTTTTTGAATATGTATAAAACCTGATGCTCCTGGAGGAGGGCAAGGCAGTCCACTCCAATATTCTTACCGGAAGAATCCCCATGGACAGAAGACCCTGGCGGGCCAGTCCATGGGGTTGCAGAGTCAAACACAACTGAGCGACCAAGCACACAAAACCTAGCGCTGAACGTTGAGACAATTATTTTAGGCTCATCAGCCTTTGGACAGAAAAACCAATGTACTGAGGTTGGCAGGACAGAAAATTAAAAAAAAAAAAAAAAAAACACACACACACCTGAGTTTCTAATGACAAATGGAGCCAATGCATCAAATCTGGACTCCTCTATCTCTAGATTTCTTGCTGCAAGGATAGTTATACATCTTTATTGCTTAAGCCATTGTAAGGCATTGTGTCACTTTGCCTTTAAATGCATCCTAACTTATACACATATTCTTTGTCCATGTATAGACATATGTTATGTCTATACATTTTTTGCCTTTCTTTATTTCACTTGACTTGTAGCTATGTGGTCAAATAAAACCAGGCAGTCAAGGAAGGAAAGGAAATGTATTTGAGCAGCAGTTTATCAACACCGTTCTGGAAAAAAATACTCAAGACTGCTGCACTATCATTTGCCAGTCTCCTACCTCAAACATTGCTGAGATACACTCACCCACAGGCTGTGACTCAGCAGTAACACAGTAAAGTATATCCCTAGTTTCCTCATTAGTAAAATAAGCAATCTGAACCAGGGGACCCTTAGGAAAATTTTAGCACTGACATTTTATACTTCATGCTCTGTCTATTAAGAAGGTTATATTGGCATAACTTTTAGAGTTGCTCTATAAATAATAACCACATCTTTAAATACTTAATAAAAGTTATAACAATTTATCTCAGTTATAAGTTCTCCCTCTCTGCAAGCCTGAGGTCCTCATCAGGAAAATGTGCAAAATGAAATGGATGCTTTTATGGCCCTTTCCAGCTCAGACACTCTTGAATCTGGCCAGATTCTTAAATATGTGGTTCTAATTCTCACAGACTTTCTGCAAAGCTTATGCAGTCAGGTCTGATGATGTCTGAGTCAGAGATCTTTCTGGAGCACAAATTTATGATAAAAGTTAATTGATTCAGACTGTAGTCTCCTCATTTCTCTGCTTTTCCATGGTGCCCAGCACACCATGTGGCATATGTATGCTCTCAGTAACTGCTGGTAATTCAATAATTGTGCTGTGTTTTTTGTTTGTTTGTTTTTGCATCTACTATTTGACTGAGATATTAAATAGGGTATCTCAACTCCTCATCATAATCCTTCAAGGGCAGTATTTTTATGTCTATAACCTGAATAAAAAACAAGGCTGCCTACATGCCAGCATGGTGTCACATCCAAAATAAACCCAAACCAAACAACCTGAAAACTTAAGTAGGTCTTTCATGAAGTCCTGGAAGATATGGCTAAAGGGACAGTCACATGGAAAAACATACAGCAGAAACTCCTTTTACCCATTTTTCATCCTAAAATCCTCCAACAGCCCCACAAAGATCCCCAGCTCCATCGTCCCAAGTGCTCTAGCAAAACTCCTTCCTCCTGTCCATTCTAGCTTTCCCCTTTCAGATCTACTCTGTCCTTTGGGGATGGTCTCATTCCCTGCATAAGCTAAGTTAGCTTGGAAGTTCGGCCCCCGGGACCTCCAGTTTTCCCCTTGACGAGCCAGGCACACTCTGCAAGTGCAGACGGCAACGGCCCTCGGTGTCCCCTCCAGCCCAGAGTGCACGCCCCCCACTACACTGCGATGGATGCACACCACCCTTCACACAAGGCTGCTCTCTGTGTGTACATCCTCTAACCAGCGACTGCCCCAGGATCACCTAAGGAGCTCGTCAAAAGCACAGATGTCTGGTCTGCATGTCAGTTTCTCTGAATCAGAGTATCCTAGGGTGAGAACCAAGAGGCCACATTTTTAAGAAGTCTCCCAGGAGATTCTAACCTGTAGTCAGGTTTCAAAGCACTGCTTTACACCACAAAGGCTTTAGAATTAAGCTACAGAGTCGTGCCCATGGTCAGGACCATTTTCCTAATCCCCTTTCTACTGTCTTGCCTTCCTGATAACACGGTGTCCCAGAAACACAAGCAATCCTCAACTTCTGAACCCTGTGGGTTTCAAAAATACGTTAAGTCAGAGGCAGGGTGCAGCTTTCCCCAAAGAATAGGCACTAGAGATCCATGTGGGCTCAGAGTGCTCCAAAGACGTGTCGGTCTTTGCAAGGTGATTTTGTGAGAAAGTATATACAACAGTTCCCACTGGGGCTTCCAGTGGGAGGAAGCCCACTAGAAACTGGGGCTTCCAGTTTCTCCCTGAGGTCAGGCAATAAGAGCTTAACCTCCTTTCTGGGGGTCTGGTGGCAGGAGGGGGAGGTTGAGGAAACTGGGACTTCCAACTTCTCCCTGAGGTCAGGCAATAAGAGCCTAGCCTCCTTTCTGGGGGTCTGGTGGCAGGAGGGGAAGACAAAGGAAGTCTTATATGGTGACAAAGGAAGCCCAGAGGTCTGGTAGCTACTGAGAAAGATGTCAGAAAGGGGACCCTCCAAAGAAACAAGGAGTAGGCCACCAATGAGGTAGGGATGCAAAAAGGAGTATCTTCATGCAGAGGGCCCAGGCAGTGGTTTCTTTTGCAGTGTCAGAACTCTGAACTGAGACAGGGCAAATGTGTTCACTGGGCTTAAGAGAGAGGCACCTTGATGGAGAGGAGGAAGGTCCCGACCTCAGATCATTCTGGCAGCAGCACCTGGGCCCCCATGAGGAGCAACCCATCAAGAGGGTGGGAAGGCCAGTCCCAGCATGAGGACAAGTATTTTGTTAAGCAAGTGCTCACTGCGGGCTTCCCTCTCCTGGGTCCTCCTCCAAGTCCTGTTTTCTTTGGAATTGACTTCCACATCTGAAGGCTCAATATTACATCCTTCAAAAAAGCTTTAGCCACTGAAGGAAAAAAACCCTGACCTCATTATTACATGATCTTACCAAACAGATTCTGAAGACAGTTTTAAAGTGAGGGCCTGTGCATTTTTAAAACTCAATTGCATTGCATAATTAGTAGCAATTACTGTCAATAAACATTTATCAAATATCTACTGATGCACTAGGCCCGAGGAACATGTGGGCAAGAGTGAATCAATCCTTTGGCAGAGCACAGAGTACCAGAAATCAGAACACATGATCTGACAGCAGAACGATCCCCGTGAGTCTGCTGGAACAGGAAATTTGAATACAGATCTACCTCTAAAAAACCAAAACATTTGCTTACCCAAAATAAGACTTGAAAGGCCAGTGGGATCATTGATTAAAACATTTAATTGGTTCTGCGCACATGAGGTTAAATCCAATGTAATCATAACATGAGTTCAGATCCAACATCAAAATGGGAACAGCCATGTGCATAAGGGAAAGAGACCTCACCTTTCTTCACACAGTTTCCACAGCACAACACAACAACTCAAGGTGATTGCTCCTCCAATTTGCTATAGGGACATGCACATAGGTAAGTTTTTATTACCTCAAATATCCTGGTATAACCTCTCTCTATCCCTTTATGTAATATTCCTGCCTTCAGTCTTATTTTGAATGGACTGGTGGTATGACGGGTGGACTGGACTGGTGGACTGGAATGAATGGTAATAGCCCCTTGCTTTCTAATAGTAGTTTGTAGAATTCCTGTAGGCAGTAGAACAGTTTTAGCAAAATAAACTTCCTATGCAACTTCAATATCTAATACACATAAACAGAGATCCCTGAGTCTGTCCTTTCCCCAGACTCTCTCCAGCCTCAGGAGCAACTCTAGATACAGTTGCTCTAAAACCTCAATGCACACCAATTTTTGCCTCTGAGGCAGAGACTGCAAATTACCATCCCAGGATCCTTTCCCCCTTCTTTCTTAGTAACCAGATTCTAATAAGGGTGGAAATGAAACCAATTAAAAGATGACATTTCCAAGCCTGTCTTGCTGCTACATAAAGCCAGTAAGCCAGTACTGATTAAAGACTGGCCAATGATATATAAATGAGAGTGCTATATGAGATTCCCAAAAGACTCCTTAGAACTGAAAGCTGTGCTTTGTCTGTTCTTCTGTTTTTCCTCCTTTCTGCTTTCTCAAATATGGGCATGATGGCTGAGCTTCTGCAACCACGCTGAACCGTTAGGTCACTTTGAAGTTAAAGACTATGCTTTAGCGCTAGTGAAACCAAAGAGACAGAACCTGTGTCTGAAAGACTTCATGGTGTTGCCATACCAGCTCTGAATTTCCTATCTCTGGATTTCTTTTATGTGAGAGAATAAGTACTGTGTGTCTATAACATTGCTTAGGCTTTTTAATAATTTACAGCAATATCAAGTCCTGATGCAGAACCTACCTGTAGTTAACTTTTCCAGCAAAAGATTTCACTGTGAGTCTCCTTTTATGTACTCTGTTTAACAAGGAAAAATCATGAAGGACTAAGAGAAGGACATGTAGTATATGCTATATACTATATGGGTCAAATTTGTTTATAAAATGTATTTTAAATTTGATAAATTAATAAAATAGCTAAAATTTACTGAGTGCTTACCATGGGCTAGGCTATCTGCTAAGCATTTGTGCATATATTATTTCATTTACTACTCAAGTCAACCACATGAAGTACGTGATATAATGGATAGTTTTCAGATGAAAAAATCAAGGCCAAGAGGAGTTTGCTACTTATCTGGTTTCACAGCTAGTTCACTGCAGAGCAGAGATCTGAGACTATAACTCCTTTCTAAAACAAACAGCAAATGAAAGGGGACTGAAAGTCTAAGCAAAATAATTTGATCAACAAAGGGTCTTTTGAGGTACTTTATAATAAGGATAGTTTAAGCAGAGTATCGGAGAAGGCAATGGCACCCCACTCCAGTACTCTTGCCTGGAAAATCCCATGGAAGGAGGAACCTGGTAGGCTGTAGTCCATAGGGTCGCTAAGAGTCGGACACGACTGAGCGACTTCCCTCTCATTTTCACTTTCATGCATTGGAGAAGGAAATGGCAGCCCACTCCACTGTTCTTGCCTGGAGAATCCCAGGGACTGGGGAGCCTGGTGGGCTTCTGTCTATGGGGTTGCACAGAGTCGGACACGACTGAAGTGACTTAGCAGCAGCAGCAGCAGCAGCAAGCAGAGTATGTTCTGACTCAAGGTCTCTTTTGTGATCTAAACTTGGGATGAAGCAGCTTTGGAATCAGGCTGGCTTGGGTACAAATTCTTGCTCTACCACTTTTTGGAAGTGTGATCTTGGGCAAAATTCTTTAACTTCTCTGAGCGTCAGACTGCCTTGCACAGAGAGGTGGATCAATGAACTAAGGCATGTGAAGTTCACAGTGCAATGCCTGCATCTGATAGGTAAGCAAGTCTCAGTTTTGTAGCACAGGGCGGGCTCAAACGAGAGGAATGAGGTAAGAGGTTATTCACTTATTTTCAGAAGGGTTTCCAAACATCTCCTTGGAGGTGTTGCACAGAAAAGAAGAATGTAACATTTGTGAAACTGAACAAGATACCTCTCTTTAATCTCAGTTTTCTCACCTGTAAAGTGGAAATTACAATTTCTTTTATGCAGGATCATTGGAAAAAAGACAAGATTGGCCATAGAATGTTATGCAGTGTTAAAGATCATTATTAGAGTTAATGTTCACTCACCCCGGTCACTTCTTAATTTTTCCAAATGAAGCAACAAACTACCTATCCCACCTCCTTATTTTTCTTATTTCAAGCCATTACTAAGATTTCTTTCATATTGTGGAAATTGATGCCAACAGTTATGATTCAGAAATGCTAACCCTAAAGAAGGTGAAGTATCAGAATTGGATAATAGAGAAAAAAAGTGTGGCAAATACACAGAATGGTAATTTCTGCAAGAAAAATGATAATTTCTAAAATCATAAAACTCATTAGGAGATTAAGCCAGAATTTAAAACTTCTTTACATCAAAAAACACAATCAACAGAATGGAAAAGTAGCTTATGGAATAAGGGAAATGCAAGTCATATATCTGATAAAAAGATTAATATCTAGAATATATAAAGAACTCCTATGACAACACAAAAAACCTAACTAAGAAATGAGCAAAGAACTTAGATAGATATTTCTCCAAACAAGATATTCAAGTGGTTAACAAGCTATGAAGAGGTGCTCAGCATCACTAGTCACTGTAGAGATGCAAACCAGAACCACCAGGGACCGTGCTGTGTGCTTAGTCACTCAGTCGAGTCTGACTGCGACCCCAAGGACTGCATCCCACCAGGCTCCCCTGTCCATGGGGACTCTCCAGGCAAGAATACTGGGGTGGGCTGCCACACCGTCCTGCAGGAGACCTTCCCAACCTAGCATCGAGCCCAGGTCTCCTGCACTGCAGGCAGGTTCTTTACCATCTGAGCCACTGGGAAGACCAAAACCACCGTGAAATATCACTTTATTCCCATTAGGTTGGGTACAGTCAAAAAGATAGGAATAACAAATGCTGGGAAAGATACAGAGAAACTGAAAATTTGGCGCACTGTTAGTAGGAATGTTAAATGGTGACCCCCTGTGGAAAATAATATAACAGTCTCTAAAAAATTCTATTAGAAATAGAATTTCCATATGATTCTGCAATTTCACTTCTGGGTATATAAATAAAAGAATTGAAAGAAATGTACACCCATGTTCGTAGCAGCAATATCCACATTAACTGAAAGGGAGAAGCAACCCAAGTGTCCATTAACAGATGTATGGACAATCAAAATTTAGTGTAGACATATGTAGATACATATAATGGAATATATGTATATAATGGAATATATATATATATAATGGAATATCATTTAGTCTTAAAGGGAAAGAAATTCTGACACATGCTTTGATGTGAATGAACCTTGAGGGCATTATGCTAAGTGAAATAAGTAAGTCACAAAAAGATAAACACTCTATGATTCTACTCACACAGGGTATCTAGAGTAACCAAATTTGTAAAAGCAGAAAGTAGAGTGGTAGGTTCCAGGGGCTTAGAGGAAGAGAAAATGAGAATGGTTGTTCAATGTGTATAGAGTTTAATTTTGCAAGATAAAATTGTCCTGGGGATTACTTGCACAAGAGTATGAATATACTTAACATCACTGAACTGTACACTTAAAATGGCTAAGGTAGTAAATTTTATGTTATGTGCATTTTATTACATTTGAAAAAAACTTGTTTGGCAAAAAGCAATAGGAAGAAGTATAAAAGAGAACAGAAGAGTGAGCAGGTGACAAGAGTACAGTAACATTATGTGGGCATCAGAAATGCATTTGACAACTACTTCCATAAAAGTTGTGCTTCAAATTAAATTGGCCTGTTTTTGAATTCTCTCATCTAAATGGATTGCTGGCAGGGTGAAAATACTACGTAAACAGGGATAAATGGGAAGTACATCTGGTTGGAAGCAAAAGGTCCACTAGGGCATGTCAGAGGCTGGTGCTGGAACTGACCTCATTTAACAAACTCATTAATGACCTAGAAGAAAACGGAAATAGCCACTGCTAATGAAATTTGCAAAGATATGTTGGCGATGCCCTGGACTTGGCCATCACAGCATAAGCATTGCTGGGATGGAGAGATTTTCCACTAGGTAATTAATTGGATTAAAAGAATGACTTCCTAGGATAAGAACACTTGCTCATTTCCAACTCTCATCTCCAGAGCAGAAAGCAGATTTTGTCATGTGATGCAGATCAGAAAACCACACTTGATAAAGGCCTATGAAAGAATAGTCCTTTCCCAGAGCACAATTCTGCCTTTGTCCTTTATCTCTAGGTAGAAGACAATGGAACCTATTCATTAAAAAGATAGAAGAAAGGAAAAGGTAAAAGAAGCAGAGGAGATACAGTCTTTCTTCCACGGAGGAAGGTCTAGGCAAGAAGCCCATATGTGCTCAGTCACTCAGTCATGTCCCCACTAAAATTTAGTGTGCACTCTCTGAAGCTTGGCACAAATTATGCCATCCTCTTCCCCTGCTTAAAACCTGTCTGTGGTCTCCCAGGGCACTCAGGAGGAATCCGGAATCTTTGACAAGGCCCCGAGTGATCAGCCCTGCCTCCCTATCCAGCCTCATCTTGCACAACTGCCCTTCTCACCCATGTAATGGCCATCAGCTTCTCCGCCAGCCCAGCAGAAATTCAGCACCACTATCTGCCTTGGCAGTTTCACCCCTTCCCACTCTGAGTCACTGTGCTTGGTTCAGGAGTGGACAGGGGGACTCAAGCTGTGCCAATCTGATTCCATCCCATCACTTCCAGAGCAACAAACGCTGAGGAGCAGCTCTCCTGATGAGGCTGGCTGCCTATAGGGCTTCTCAGATGAAGATGTTGTTAGCATTTCAAGCAGGATTCTTCTATATTATGCAGAACCCTTGTTAGCCTTTAGTGTTCACGCTTCTGTACACAAACTTTCAGTTATACCCCCTGAATCATTGTGATGACAACAACAGCAACAAAATGATACGCCTGAACACTACCCAGGGTTGAGAACTGCAAGACATAGAACTTTTAGTGATGAGATGGAAATCGAGGAATGAAGCAACTTGCCTAAGGCATTCAAGTCTTCATTCAATGTGTCATTTCCTCAGAGACCTTTTCATATCTCCCCCATCTGAAGTAGGTCTCTGTCATGACACTACTTATTGCATATAGTACAGATCCAGTTTACAAATACGTGCTCAGTTGTGTGGTTTTTTTGTTTCATATCTGTTTTCTCCCACTAGACTGGAAGTTCCATGTTGTTGCTGTTCAGTCATTAAGCCACGTCTGACTCTTTTTGACCCCATGTACTGCAGCATGCCAGGCTCCCCTGTCCTCCACTATCTCCCAGGATTTGTTCAAATTCATGTCTATTGAATCAGTGATGCTATCTAACCATCTCATCCTCTGCCACCACCTTCTCCTTTTGCCTTCAATCTTTCCCAGCATTAAGGTCTTTTCCAATGATTCTTCACATCAGGTGGTCAAAGTACTGGAGCTTAAAAAGGGGCTGTTTTGGTTTCCAACGACTGACATTCAATAAACATTTGTAGAGAAAAGAAGAGAGGGGGAAAGGAAGGTTGTTTGAAAACTAGTAACACTGTTGAGTGACTAACATCTCAATCCAACCCACAAAAGTCTGTTTAATCTAAGAACCTAAATGTCATACCTTCACTGCTTTTATGAGAGATGGGTTGATTGTAGGACCCCAGGAGCCCACCTGCCTCTCCATAAAACGAGTTTTGAGAATTCCCTGGCTCCCAAGAGAACAGGTCCCACTTCAGAAGAGCAGGGCTTGGAAGATGGAGGGGGCTGGTATGAGTCTGATAGCATTTCATTTACCCTTTCCTCTCCCCTCCCTCACTCCAGCAGTGGCAGTACTCTTAGGGGCTCCAACAGCAGGGAGAAAAGGTAGGCTTCAGAGAGGGAACATTTGCACTACTTTGGAAATCAGACACCTCTTTTCTAAAAGCCTCCTTTTTTGGAAACATGCTGTTTTGTGGTCGCCCGGCACCATGCCCCCCTCCCTAACACACCCTGCCCTTAGGAGGAGTTACCTTTCTTTGTGGGTTTGTCTTTTTGAGGTGGGAAATCCAGATGCCTGACTCCCACTCCAGAAGCCAATAGATCAAATCCTTCCTGCCATGGTTGTTGTATAGCTGATAGAGTCTCTCCAGGGCTTTAAATATTGAGTGAGCAATTTTTTTAAAAAGACTGGGGGACATTCCCTCAGTAATGTAACACTGATCATAGTGTTTCTACTGCTTGGTTAGTCCTGACTTCTAGTTTCCTGGCCCTCAAGGGCTGCCTTGCCTCCTGCCCATTTCCAGGCCTAGTTCTCTACTTTCTCAATCCTTGGACTATCTCAAAATCATTCCAATAAAATCTCCTTTGTTTAAACTACCAGAGTCAAAGACTCTGTGGGCAATGCAAGATTCTAGATGAATTTCCTGAGTCCTGATCAAATTATTCATTGGAGTTTCACATTTGCATTCATGCGTTCCACGTATAGCTGGTGAAAGTCCTTTATGCCCCACGCCCTGGACCAAGTGTTAATGTGCAAAAACAAATAGGATTCAGGCCCAGGCCTAAGAGAACACATTCTGCTTGAAGAGGCAGAGAATTAGATCAGAAACTGAAACTGAAGTGGTGTAACCTGTTGCAAGCATCCTTGGAAGATAATGATCCAAACTCCCTCACTCTCTCAGGCACGCATTCAATCTCTCTACCTCTCCCACTTCTAAGGGCTTCTGGGGTCTTTGGACAGCAGGCTCTAGTGAAGATGTGGGTAATGTGAGTTTCTGCTGATATGGAAATATCCATAAGAAGACACAGAATGCATGTACAGTGAAATAGAGCTGCTGAAGAAGAATGTCAACACTTTTAAAATAAATTTCTAATTTAATTTATTAAATTAAATTAAATTAATAATTTTTTTAAATAAAAATAATGAGTACTTGGGGACTTCCCTGGTGGTCCACTGGTTAACACTCCATTCTCCCAAAGCAGGGGACAGGAGCTTGATCCCTGGTTGGGGAAATAAGATCCCACATGCTGCAAAGCATGATCTGAAAAGATAAATTAAAAATAAAATAAAATAAAAAATAACAAGTACTTATGGAGACTCACGTACAAAACACACAACAGCAAGATAGCCTTACTGGAGTCAAAAAATCTCAACTAAGAGATTCAGGAAAGAAATCAAAATAGAGCGTGGTCTTTGTTGAGATCCAAATTAATGGCCTGGAAGATCAAATTATAAGAAATATTTCAAAACACAAAGGAAAAATGTGAAGAGATGGAAATCATGAAGGAAACCTTAAGAGCCATGGAGAATATATCCAGAAGGCCCCGTATGTGAAACATGGGTGCTCCAGGAGAAGCAAAGAAGAGTTGTAACACATAAGACTCTTTGAGTTTTGTCAGGACTATAGAGTAAAGAGATACATGAAGAAACATCTTGGTAATATTCCAAACTTTGAGTGAAAAGAAAAGCATTCAAATAAAAAGAATGTAAGCTCAGACTTGCAGAGACAATGCGGGAACGAGAGGGTGGGACAAATTGAGAGAATAGCATTGAAACATTACCATATGTAGAATTAAATAGCCAGTGGGAGTTTCCTGTATGGTGCAGGGGACTCAAATCATGTGCTCTGACAACCTAGAGGGGTGGGCTGTGAGGTGGGAGAGAGGTTCGAGAGGAAGGGGACATGCTTATACCTATGGCTGATCCATGCTGCTATATGGCAGGAACTAACACAATATTGTAAAGCAATTATCCTTCAATTAAAAATAAATTTAAAAAACTAAAATAAAAGAACACAAGCTCTGTAAGGGAAAAATAATCAGAATGGCATCAGATTTCTTTACTGCCACCATAGAAGCTGAAAAACAGTAAAATAGCAGCCACAGACACTGTGAGATTGCAACCAAGATTCTACTCCCAGCCAAGATTATTCCCTTATTAGAATGAATGGAAAATGCATAGGAACATGCTGGAAGTCGGAGAGTGTATCAACACCTTAGGAAAAGAATCTAGGGAGGATATCCATATGCAAAACAACAAAGTGGGATTCCTACTTAAGAAAAGTGGAACATAGACATAAATATAATACCTAAAACTCCTAGAAGAAAACATAGGAGTAGATCTTCATGACTTTGGGTAAAGCAATGATTTCTAAGCAATGTCACTGAAATCACAAGCAACAGATGAAAATATTAGAAATATTGGACTCTTTGAAATTTAAAACGTTTGTGATTAAAATGACACCATCAAGAAAATAAAAAGACAACCCATAAAAAGGAAGAAAGTATCCACAATTCATGTATCTGATAAATGACATGTATCCAGAATACAAAAAGAACACTTTTCAATTCATTATTTTAAAGGTAGATTTTATTTTGGGGCGCTCCAAAATCGCTGCAGATGGTGACTGCAGCCACGAAATTAAAAGACACTTGCTCCTTGGAAGAAAAGCTATGACCAACCTAGACAGCATATTAAAAAGCAGAGACATTGCCAACAAAGTTCCATCTAGTCAAAGCTATGGTTTTTCCAGTAATCAGGTATGGATGTGAGAGTTGGACCATAAAGAAAGCTGAGCACCAAAGAAGTGATGTTTTTGAACTGTGGTGTTGGAGGAGACTCTTGAGAGTCCCTTGGACTGCAAGCAGATCCAACCAGTCCATCCTAAAGGAATCAGTCCTGCATATTCATTGGAAGGAGTGATGTTGAAGCTGAAACTCCAAAACTTTGGCCACCTGATGCGAAGAAGTGACTCATTTGAAAAGACCCTGATACTGGGAAAGATTGAAGGCAGGAGAAGGGGACCACAAAGGATTAGATGGTTGGATGGCATCACTGACTCGATGGACATGAGTTTGAGCAAACTCCGGGAGTTGATGAAGGACAGGGAAGCCTGGTGTGCTGCAGTCCCTGGGGTCACAAAGAGTTGGACACGACTGAGAGACTGAACTGAACTGAACTGAGAACTGACAATAGAAAGGTCTTACCAGACCCACTCCCACATCATACATTTTAAGATGACAGGATTAGTCAGAAGGTTCTTAAGAAGGAGAAACAAGTCCTCAAGCAGGATACATTGTTTTTATATTATCATTGGTACAGAGTTTAAGGGAAAACATAGCCTTGAGACATTAGTTCTGGTCTTAAAGAAAAAGCGTTTTATGTGACTAAGACAAGGAATGTAGGAAAAAAATGTTTGTCCCTTTCTCCTCCTTGAGAGCCCAGGACACTTTTCTCCTTCTCGAGGGCCTGGACTACTTCCTCCTTGAGGACTCTGGACTCCTTATCAACCTACCTAAATTAACTGTCTCATTGGAGAGTGAGGAAATGAATAATAAAATTATAGGTATATTTCAATCCTAAATCCACCAAACAAGAACTACTTGTTTTTTTCTTATGTCCCTGGAATATTTATGAAAACCAGCTATGCATTTGTCCACAAAGAATATATTATTTGGAAAAAATTAAGGGTTAAATTAATAGTCAATTAAAAAAAGAAAGTTTTTCAGCCAATAAAAAAGAAATGAATAATGTAAAAGTAATCAAAAGAAAATCTTAACTTTTAGAAATTAGAAATACCTTCTTGATTAATATAGTATACATATATATATGATATATATTAGTCAGGTTTTTCTCTAGAGAAGCAGAATTGAAAACAGGGACTCAAATTCATGTGCATCATAATTATTTTGCTTTTAAAAGATTTATTTTATTGAAGGATAATTGATTTACCATGTTGTGTGAATTTCTGCTTTACAGAAAAATGATTCAGTTATACATATATATGTATATATATATTCTTTTAAAATTTCTTTTCCATTATGGTTTATCATAGGATATTGAATATAATTCCCTGTGCTACATAGTAGGATCTTGTTGCTTACCCATTCCGTATATAATAGCTTGCATCCAAACTTCCAATCCATCCCACCTCCCTCCCTATTGGTTACCACAAGTTTGTTCTCTATATCTGTGAGTCTATTTGTGGGGAGAGAGCAAATGAGCCAAGATGGTGTGGTCACGCTCTCTCGCCCATTTTTAAATAATGACTGTGTAATAGTTGAGATCACTTATGTCTGACACCTGAGCTTAAAAACTGAGAATTTTAGGGACTTTTCCCATGGTCCAGGAATTAAGACTGTGCCCCCATTGCAGGGGTGGGGGTGCGGCATGGGGGCAGGTTTGATACCTGGTCAGGGAACTAGATCCCACATGCTGCAACTAAGAGTTTGCATGTTGCCACTAACAGCTGGCACAGCCAAATAAACAAATTACAGCGTGAGTGTGAGCGCATGCTCAGTCACGTCCAGCTCTTTGTGACTCCATGGGCTGTAGCCTGCCACGCTTCTCTGTCCATGGGATCTGTCCTGCTTTGGCAGGCAGATTTTTTATAAGTGAGCCACCTGGGAAACCCAAATAAATAAATAATAAATATTTTTTAAAAAGGGAAAATTTGAAAGCTACTAAAATTTAGAATCTGTATAATTTATATGTTAGCTTCACTCAATCACTTAGTAGTTACATTAGCACACTTATTTGGGGCATATTATGTGTAAACTCTCTGTGCCTCAGTTTCCTCAGCTGAAAGGAGATGATCACAGCACATTCTCCAGAGAGTGGCTGTAAGAACTGAGAAAGTTAATATATATAAAACAGTCAAATGGTACTTGTTATCATTACTCTCTATATGGCTGGTTCTTTCGCACATTTTGTATGAAACCACAGCTGGTCCTGTACAGAAAGTAAACAGAGGATAATTTTTCTCCTCATTGGTTTTTCTTCCTCTTCTCCCCTCCTTTTTCTGTAGTGGAAGGAAGTGTGCTCCTTGCTTGTTCTGTGGCAACTCTGGAGTCATGACAACACTGAAATGAGAAGTAGGCCAAGCATCGGGCAAGGCCAAGTGATAATATAAATGGACTTAGTGGATTAGAAATATGGACAGCCCATAATAAAATGAGATTTATCTTGGGAGAAAAATAGTTTATCTAAGAAGAAACAATTCAATGCATAGTCAACCCAGAAGGGGGAAAGGGTGTATCTCAGAGAGGTAGAGACAATGAACAGAGGAAAGGGTACTGGCAGAAATACAGCCAGAGGGCCCCTGTTCTATATAGCATGACCCTAGGAAAAGGAGATGGGATGGCCTCTGATAAATATCTCCTCATCCTATGGACTGCTCCTTTTGTGCTTGATTTAAGATTTCCAATTCTAACAGAGGTCAGTGGTCAAGTGGTTGATGTCACTGTGCACCAAAAATATTTTTGTCAGTTGCATTAGTCATTATTTTGGCTGTTTGAATAACCAAATTAGAACAATCACAGACAGTCTGAACCATAGCTGGGCAATGTGCCCTCATGACGAACACAGATACCAAATCTAGTACCGAGAGAAGTCTCAGTCACACTGCATAGACACAGCCCTGGGTTCCAGAGCTATTGCCAGAAAACACAGTCCAGTCCAGAGCTGGTGCTGGGAGCTGAGGGATCGTGCTGCCATTGCATCTCTAAACTGAGTGCCATGGGAGCCTGCCTTTCCTCTGCTGTGGGTTAGGTCAGCTCAGGAGGCTTTGTGTCTGTAGACAAGAGCATTGGACTCCCTTAATTAAGAACTAAGACGTTAGCGTAAAACTGATCAATAAAGACACAATCTTACTTGAAATCCCTCCCCATCTTAATTGGTTTAAAACTAACATCAATGGAGAAAACAAAGAGAGCCAGGGTATAATTAGCCCCTGGAATGGTGCTATGAGGCAGTAGACCCAACACAGGCTGTGATACCTTTATTGCATCCCTCCAGGGGCAAAACCCCAGGACGAGGAAGACCTTCAGCCTGGGAGCCACCCAGAGCCAGAAGGGTGACTTCCTGCTGTCTGACCATGATGGAAAAGAATTCACAAGAACTGGATTCACCCCCAAAACAGATCATTATGTTCCCTCAGTTTTCCCTTCAAACAATCTCAGGGACCTGTCCTTAGTTCTTCAACACCACTGATGGTTCCTTAGTCCAGATCCCCTCTATATTGGCTCCCAAACTGATCTCCCTGCCTCTTGGCATTGAGGCCTTCCACCCTTCAGCACCTCCCCAACTTCATCTGTCCTTTGAACAATGAAATGCATGTAGCCTAGGAGATCTACTTAAAGCGCAAATGTGACTATGACAGCCTCTCATCCATCAATTTAAAAATACCCAGGTAATTTATTCAACAAAGTTTTAATGTGCATAGGTGGGTCCCAGGCACTGTACTAGGCACTGAGAATATGATGATTAAAAAATAAAGAAGCCCCACCCTCATGAAGCTTGGAGTTTAATGGGGAAAAAAGATAGCCAAACAATTACACAAGAAGACATGGTTAAATTCTCTGAAGAAGAGGGGGCTCTAGCAGAGGCTCAATCTAGCCTTGGAGGTCAGGAGACTTTCCTGAAGAAGCAACTTGTGAACAGAGATCTGAAAGATAAGTAGGAATCAACTAGGCCAATGCTTCTTGTAAACTCTAATTAGGTTAAGGAAATTAAATAGTGTGCCACAACCAATGTCTTTTGAAATGAAATAATAGACTGGACAATAGCACAGTAGAAGAGAAAAGGATAGAAGGAAACAGAATAGAGTAATAGAGTATTGATCAGAACATATTTCAGGTAGCAAAGGTTAATATTTCATGATATGTTTATAATGAGTTAACTATAAGATGTGTTTCTTAGTGCGGGCTGTAAACTAGCCAGTGGCAGAAGTGAGGGGATGGAAGCACACATCCCAGAGAGGGAACAGCCACTGCAAGACTCAGTGGAGAGAGAGCAGGAGGTATTTAGCCTCGTTTTTAATCTGTGAAAGAACCCACACATCATTCATTCAGCAAATACTTATTTAATTCTCTTTCAAAACAGCACACCCAATCAGAGTCACAAGGAGGAGCCAGGCAGCTTTCCTTGTCTAAATGAGTTTACATGCCATCAGGAGAGAGAGGTATATAAATAAATATTAGACTAAGTTTGAAAAAAAGCTGCAGGAATAAATCAAATATAATGAGAAGAGAATATAAGGAAATTGCTTCTATCTAGGAAAGATCTCAGAGAGCTTTATGAAAAGAGAAGGCTTTTTCTTGAGGTCTGGAAGGACAACTAGAGGTGAAAATTCAGGAGAGGAAGGGACACAGAGGTACAAACAGTCCAGGATAAAGAACAGTGGTGATAAAGGCATGGAATGCCTTTGGGGATTCCATATTTGGGGAATGGTGAATCAAGATTGAGAGTGGAGAGAGGGTCACTGAAAGACCTCATAAGGACCAGAGTAGATCAGTATCTGTCTCAACCTCCAACTGTGATACCTCAGACAACTCTAGCCTTCTCTCCATTGGTTATCCCCTCTGTGAATTGGGAAATATAACTCTGGCCTCTGATACAATCAGCAGAGCTGGGGAAAATAAAATGCACTCAACCATATAAAGTGTTTGTAGCTCACTGGAGTAAAGGTGCCCAAAATCTGCAAAAATCTTAGTAGCCCCAAAGAAAGTCAGTTGTTTTATAGTAATAGGATTAGTGGGGCTTGGGGGGTGGGGGGCATATTTTTCAGTCCTTCCAATCTTATTGTTGAGCTGCCTCAATTTCCTTTTAAATAAAATTTTTCCTTTTAAAGAATAAAAACTAAAAGACCTGAGGGTCATTATAGAGTAAAACAAATATCAAAGCATGAATATTTCTGTAATAATATTATGAACATACCTTCAAAGTCATAGGATCTATCCTCAGGTGGTCCTACCCATCAATAAAGGGTATTATGAAAATCTGTTAATTTTTCTCTATGTCTATGTATCCTGGATTCTTGATTCACTAAAATCTATTAGATTGTAATCTCTGCTAGGTAAACAGAGATCTTGTTTACCTGACACATCTTTATCGCCTCACACAAGTAGACACCCATCATTGAATGAATGAATGAACTGCAGGGTCTCCTCCAGTGAATGAAGCCATTCTCCAACCAGCAAGATGTCACAGAATCACTTTAATCAGACCACTCCAATAAAATAAGGGAAAGTGTCTGATGGACCCAATCACTTTTTCTAGGGGAGGAAATATATATTTTTTAATGTATATGTATCTCTGGGACTGTTGTGGTGGTGCAGTGGTCAGGACTCTGCCCCCCACTGCAGGGGGGCACAGTTTCAATCTCTGGATGGAGAACTAAGATCTCACATGCCTCGCAGCTTGACAAAAAAAAAAAAAGTATAAGTATTTCTAAAACACTGAATCTTATTTCCTGCAGACTGACTTCTTTCTGTCTCGTTCTCATTTTTCTTAAGGATCTGAACATAAATGCTGAGGCAGAAGGTATGGTGATCTGCAGCATCATTTGAGTCAAGACTCAATGTTACAAGTGACAAAAATCTATTCAAACTGGTTCATATAATGGCAAAGCACAGGATCAGGTTTGTCTTCAGGTATGACCAAACCCACATATTCAAACAAGGCCCACAGAGTTTATCTCTCTCCATCTCTTCGCTCTCCTTTCCTCTGTCTGCATTCTTGGCTGAACTCTCCTTTGTTTGTGACAAAGAGACCAGAAACTCTAGGCTTAATGGAAAGAGAGAGCTGTTCTTTCCCCACGTGTGTGTGTGTTAAGCCGCCTCAGTCGTGCCCGACTTTTTGTGACCCAATGGACTATGGCCCGCCAGGCTCCTCTGTCTGTGGGAGCTTCCAGGCAAGAACACTGGAGTGGGCTGCCATTCCCTCCTCCAGGGGATCTGTCCAACCCACGGACAGAACCTGCGGCCTGTGTCTCGCATCTCCTGCTTTGGCAGGGGGGTTCTTCACCACTAGTGCCACCTGGGTCCCAGGGGTGCCTCTCACTGGCTCAGCTTGGGTCACATGCCCATCCTTAAACCAATCATTGAGATTCTATTTGTGTAAGACCTGCCCTGGAGCAAGGGAAATGAGATCAGCTCTACTTGAACCACAGAGAATATGAGCAGGCAAAGTGTAGGAGGAAGGGTAGGGTCCCAAAAGGAAATCAGGTGCCACTAACAGAAAGGGTAAATGATTGCTGAGAAGACCAGACTGGCAGCTGTCATCATCTTCATCTGTCCAGAAAGAGGTTGAAGAGGGCCATCAGATGGGCTGGCAAAAAGAAAGTGATTAAGCCTTTTGCCACTACTGATGCTATGCATGTGCTTAATGATAACAGATGAGATTCAGTGCCAGTGAGCAGCTGCAGGAAAGAGCCAGGAGGGTTGGGAGTAGAAGCCAAGTGGCAATCCATCTCTCAGACTATGAGTTCCCCCAAGTCTATTTTACTACATGAAATGCCCAAACTGACTCAGGCACTTTTCAAGTTGCAAAACTTGCACTCATGCTCAGCAGATATATTTAAAACTGTTTTACAACCAACAGTTAAACAGAAGGAAATTAAGGAAGAAAAATCAGGGATACAGCTTCATGCATAAAACTCAACCATACAATTACAGAGTCCATATTAATCACATGTCAGTTAGGCCTCAGTGGTTTGGTAGTTTTTCGTCAGCAGAAATAAGCCAATCCTGATAGGCAAAGATGGTTGATGTCAGTATAACTGAAAGACTTTAAACATAGGGCCCCTATCATTAATTAATCAAGTAATTACTCTCTTAATGCCATATTTGGTAATTAGGTTTTTAGCACTTTTCCCCCTTTAGCTCTAGCTCTTTATCATACCAACATTCCTTTATCTAGAGGTTCCAGTAGAAGATGAGATGTGTTTTCAATCATAATAAAAATGCTTGTATTTGTAGATCACTTTGTACTCTATAAAATCGCTCACTAGAGTCTTCCAGCAGCCTTTGCAGATAAGCAGGACAAATATTATTCTCCCAAATAACTGCCAGAGTGTCTGGCTTGGACTCAGACTTGCAAAATGCCAATAGAATCCCATTCTCTTGCAGGTGGAGTAAGGCATCGTCTCATTCTGATGGTGGAGTCTTGGTTCCGGGGTGATGCACAGAACAGCATCACCCTTAGTACTTACAGTCCCCGAGGACACAAGTCAGCACCACACAACTCCAAAGGCATCGCATGTGCCTGGGCTTGAGTGGAACCACAATTCTGTCGAGGGGGAGAAAAGCAGTCAAATAGAAAACATGAATTCACAAGATAATATTTCACAAGATAATAAAAACGTGCTTTAATGTTGCTCCCACTCATATTGTGGTTAGGAATCCTTCATGAAATGCATTATCCCATTAGTCCTCAATCTCTGTATATCAGAAGTACTGTCATCTCTATGATGGTGAGAAATCTTATAGGAAACAGACAAGGTCCTGCATTGCTGAGAGACCTCATAGCTTTTAGATTAATCTTTCTCAGGGCTGATAATACGATTAATGTAGTCAGGAAGTGACTCTTTATTTTAATAAGAAAAATATTGGCTCCTTGAATTAATAATGCTTATTGGCTTTTTGCATGACTTTGAGGCCCATTCTTGGAACTACTATCCTGAAAAATGATAATTATAAAAAGGTAACAGAATTTACTCTCTAAAGCATTCATTTATCCATTCATTTAGTCAATAAACTTTCAAGGATGCGATGCCAAGTTCTACAGTGGTGCAGAGTATGTAAAGATGAAAAGTTATAGTCCCTTAATTCAGTGGCTAGCCATGCAAGTCAATCATTACAACATAGTCCAGGCACTGTGCCAAGTGCCTTCTCTGTAGTTTGTAATCTTTCCCACAGCCAATGAGGTAGATATTATTAATAATACCATTTTACAGATGAGTAAACTGAGCCCTGAGAAGGGAAAAAGTAGAAGCAGTGACAGACTTTATTTTCTTGGGCTCCAAAATCACTGTGGATGGTGACCGCAGCCATGAAATTAAAAGATTCTTGCCACTTGGAAGAAAAGCTATGACAAACCTAGACAGGTATTAAAAAGAGACATCACTTTGCTGGCAAAGGTCCATCTAGTCAAAGCTATAGTTTTTCCAGTAGTCAGGTATGGATGTGAGAGTTGGTCCATTAAAAACACTAAGCATCAAAGAACTGATGCTTTTGAACTCTGGTGTTGGAGAAGACTCTTGAGAGTCCCTTGGACTGCAAGGAGATCCAACCAATCAATCCTAAAGGAAATCAACCCTGAATATTCATTGGAAGGACTGATGCTAAAGCTATAGCTCCAATTCTTTGGCCACCTTTTGCAAAGAGCCACCTCACTGGCAAAGACTCCAATTCTGGGGAAAATTGAAGGCAAAAGGAGAAGGGGGCAGCAGAGGATGAGATGGTAAGGTATCACGATATGACTTTGAGCAAACTCCAGTACATAGTGTAGGACAGAAGAGCCTCACATGCTCCAGTCCATGGGGTCACAAAGAGTCAGATATGACTTAGCAACTTAACAACAACAACAAACTGAGGCTCCCATTATTTTAGTGACTTTTCCAGTTAGATATGGAGCTGAGAGCCAAGCTCAGGCAGTCTGACCCCATAACACATTCTTTTAGCTCTGTAACTCATACTTCATATGCACTAGTCATAGCATATGGAGAAAGTTTGGTGGTTGCCCAAGGGAAGAGGCTGTACGATATCCATGAAGGAATTAGGTAAGCATCACAGGGGAGAGAGGATCTAGGCTGAGACCTAATGGACGTGTAATACTTGTTCAGGCTAAATAGCTTGCAAAGAGCATCCCAAGTGCATGCATCAGGGAATGCATGCAGCAAGCACAAAGCAGGGAGAGAAGCCTGGTACATTCTATGATGGAGAGCTAGATCCCAGGAGCTTGGGCACTGAGCAAAGACTGGAGAATGGAAGGCAAGGCCAGTGAGGAAGGCAGGATCTGAATACCATGCCTTATTATATAAGGTATCTATGAGCAGCAAGTGGCGATAGTGCTGGAGCAGCGAGCGGCCGAGAGGAGACACCCCATGTCCAAGGTAAGAGAAACCCCAGGAAGATGGTAGGCGCTAAGAGAGGGGATCAGAGGGCAGACAGACTGAAACCACAATCACAGAAAACTAACCAATCTAATCACATGGACCACAGCCTTGTCTAACTCAATGAAACTAAGCCATGCCGTGTTGGGCCACCCAAGACAGACGGGTCATGGTGGAGAGTTCTGACAAAATGTGGTTCACTGGAGAAGGGAATGACAAACCACTTCAGTATTCTTGCCTTGAGAATCCCATGAACAGTATGAAAAGGCAAAAAGATAGGACACTGAAAGATGAGCTGCCCAGGTTGGTAGGTGTCCAGTATGCTACTGCAGATCAGTGGAGAAATAACTCCAGAAAGAATGAAGGGATGGAGCCAAAGCAAAAATAACACCTTGTTGTGGATGTGACTGGTGATAGAAGCAAGGTCCAATGCTGTAAAGAGCAGTATTGCATAGGAACCTGGAATGTTAGGTCCATGAATTGGAAGTGGTCAAACAGGAGATGGCAAGAGTGAACATTGACAGTTTAGGAATCAGTGAACTAAAATGGACTGGAATGGGTGAATTTAACTCAAATGACCATTATATCTACTACTGTGGGCAAGAATCCCTTAGAAGAAATGGAGTAGCCATCATTGTCAGCAAAAGAGTCTGAAATGCAGTTCTTGGATGCAATCTCAAAAAAGACAGAATGATCTCTGTTCGTTTCCAAGGCAAACCATTCAATATCACGGTAATCCAAGTCTACGTCCTGACTATAATGCTGAAGAAGCTGAAGGTGAATGGTTCTATGAAGACCTACAAGATCGTTTAGAACTAACACCCAAAAAAGATGTCCTTTTCATTATAGGGGACTTGAATGCAAAAGTAGGAAGAAAATAAAACACCCAGGGTAACAGGCAAATTAGGCCTTGGAGTACATAATGAAGCAGGGCAAAGGCTAATAGAGTTCTGCCAAGAGAACGCACTGGTCATAGCAAACACCCTCTTCCAAGAACACAGGAGAAGACTCTACACATGTACATCACCAGATGACCAACACTGAAATCAGATTGATTATATTCTTTGCAGCCAAAGATGGAGAAGTTTTATACAGTCAGCAAAAACAAGATTGGGAGCTGACTGTGGCTCAGGTCATGAACTCCTTATTGCCAAATTCAGACTTAACTTGAAGAGAGTGGGGAAAACCACTAGACCATTCAGGTATGACCTAAATCAAATCCCTTATGACTATACAGTGGAAGTGAGAAATAGATTTAAGGGACTAGATCTGATAGACAGAGTGCCTGATGAACTATGGACGGAGGTTCATGACATTATACAGGAGACAGGGATTAAAATCATCCCCCAGAACAAGAAATGCAAAAAGGCAAAATGGCTGTCTGAGGAGGCCTTACAAATAGCTGTGAGAAGAAGGGAAGTGAAAAGCAAAGGAGAAAAGGAAAGATATATCCATTTGAATGCAGAGTTCCAAAGAATAGCAAGGACAGATAAGAAAGCCTTCCTCAAAACCAGATCTGAAAGAGACACGTGTACCCCAATGTTCATCGCAGCACTGTTTATAATAGCCAGGACATGGAAGCAACCTAGATGCCCATCAGCAGACGAATGGATAAGGAAGCTGTGGTACATATACACCATGGAATATTACTCAGCCATTAAAAAGAATTCATTTGAATCAGTTCTAATGAGATGGATGAAACTGGAGCCCATTATACAGAGTGAAGTAAGCCAGAAAGATACAGACCAATACAGCATACTAACGCATATATATGGAATTTAGAAAGACGGTAATGATAACCCTATATGCAAAACAGAAAAAGAGACACAGATGTACAGAACAGACTTTTGGACTCTGTGGGAGAAGGCAAGGGTGGGATGTTTTGAGAGAACAGCATCGAAACATGTATATTATCAAGGGTGAAACAGATCACCAGCCCAGGTTGGATGCATGAGACAAGTGCTCGGGCCTGGTGCACTGGGAAGACCCAGAGCAATGGGGTGGGGAGGGAGGTGGGAGGGGGGATCGGGATGGGGAATACATGTAAATCCATGGCTGATTCACGTCTATGTATGGCAAAACCCAGTACAATATTGTAAAGTAATTAGCCTCCAACTAATAAAAATAAATGGAAAAAAAAAAAAAAAAAGAAAACCTTCCTTAGTGATCAGTGCAAAGAAATAGAGGAAAACAATAGAATGGGAAAGACTAGAGATCTCTTCAAGAAAATTAGACATACAAAGGGAACATTTCATGCATAGATGAGCTCAATAAAGGACAGAAATGGTATGGATCTAACAGAAGCAGAAGACTTTAAGAAGAGGTGGCAAGAGTACACAGAAGAACTGTACAAAAAATATCTTCATGGCCCAAATAACCACAATGGTGTGATCACTCACCTAGAGCCAGACATCCTGGAATGTGAAGTCAAGTGGGCCTTAGGAAGCATCACTACAAACAAAGCTAGCAGAGGTGATGGAATTCCAGTTGAGCTATTTCAAATCCTAAAAGATGATACTGTGAAAGTGCTGCACTGAATATGCTAGCAAATTTGGAAAACTCAGCAGTGGCCACAGGACTGGAAAAGGTCAAATTTCTTTGTAATTCCAAAGAAAGGCAACACCAAAGAATGCTCAAACTACTGCACAATTGCACTCATCTCACACACTAGTAAAGTAATGCTCAAAATTCTCCAAGCCAGGCTACAGCAATATGTGAATCGTGAACTTCCAGATGTTCAAGCTGGTTTTAGAAAAGGCAGAGGAATCAAAGATCAGATTCCCAACATCTGCTGGATCATTGAAAAAGCAAGAGAGTTCCAGAAAAACATCTATTTCTGCTTTATTGACTATGCCAAAGCCTTTGACTGTGTGGATCACAATAAACTGTGGGAAATTCTGAAAGAGATGAGAATACTAGACCACCTGAACTGCCTCTTGAGAAATCTGTAGGCAGGTCAGGAAGCAACAGTTCGAACTGGACATGGAACAACAGACTGGTTCCAAATAGGAAAAGGAGTACATCAAGGCTGTATATTGTCACCCTGCTTATTTAACTTATATGCAGAGTACATCATGAGAAACGCTGGGCTAGAAGAAGCACAAGCTAGAATCAAGACTGCTGGGGAGAAATATCAATAACCTCAGATACACAGATGAGACACCACCCTTATGGTAGAAAGCAAAGAGAAACTAAAGAGCCTCCTGATGAAAGTGAAAGAGGAGAGTGAAAAATTTGGCTTAAAATTCAACATTCAGGGTACTCTTTTGCCCACTTCTGATGCCTATGTCAGAAGCTTTCTCTATCTCCTTTATACTTTAATAAAACTTTATTACACAAAAGCTCTGAGCGATCCAGCCTCGTCTTTGGCCCTGGATTGAATTCATCTCCTCCGGAGGCCAAGAATCCTCTTCTCATCGTTCAGTGACAACCTTTCATCTTGGGGGCTCGTCCGGGATCTTTCAGGACAAGATGGGCCTGATAATCTATATGAGCCTACTTCTGCTGACTCCAGAAATCCTGAGTCTGCCGTTTGATCCTCAAGACAATGCCTTCCTTTCCTGGGCTCACTCCTAAGCTGCATTCCACAATCATTCAAACTGCTGGGTCTGCGGAGCACTCCCCTCTTCATCAGTGGAAGGTGTCTCATGGTGGACATCTCCACTTCAAGGAAAGAACTTTTCTCCAAGTCTGCAAATACCTTCAACAATCGCATGTGATGCCTCTTCTTAAACTGATGACATCTAACAACCTTAAGATGGACTGATGTAACCATGGACATAATGTGACTTTTCATTTTGATTTTAACTTGGTTTAATGACTATTTTGCCTTACATCTGTAACTGTATAATGGGGTTTTCTAACTGCTTTTAATTTACAAATAGTTGTCCGAGCTCCTATGAGTGCCACAGCCTCCTCCAACTATTACTTGGGGCCCCTGGATCAGACATCCTCACTTTGAGGATTAGGAGAATATGTTGCCTCACCAATTTAGGGACAACGCCCCTTGTCAGCTCGGAAGCAGTTGTGGAATGAGAACGATGCCCCTTTTCCCTAGGCAACATAATTCTCCTAAAAGAAAAGGGGGGAATGAGAGTCATTTCCTAGGCAGGTTGATAAGAAGTCTAGGGGTCCCCAAGGAGAGAGAGGTCTGGGATATTCAAGGAGGAAGAAAGGACAAACTTTTTTTTTTTACTTTTTTTCCTCTACATTCCTTAGGATTATATAACAATAATGTATCCTGCCTGAGGACAGTCTTTTGGATTAAACCCTCTGGCTAATTCTGTTATTTTAAAACATAAATTATGGGAGTAGGTCTGGTCTTTACAAGGATGTATCCTGCCTGAGGACAATCTTTGGATTAAACCTTCTGGCCAACTCTGTTATCTTAAAATATAAATTATGGGAATGGGTCTGGTGAGGTCTTTGCAGCCTCCAGACATTCTTTGGATTCATTGGAGAGTATATAACTCCATTGCTAATACTAGCAAAGGGGGTACTCTTTTGCCCCCTTCTGATGCCTATGTCAGAAGCTTTCTCTATCTCCTTTATACTTTAATAAAACTTTATTACACACACACACACAAACAAAATTCAACATTCAGAAAACTAAGATCATGGCATCCGGTCCCATCACTTCATGGGAAATAGATGGGGAAACAGTGGAAACAGTGGCTGACTTTTTTGGTGGGGGCACCAAAATCACTGCAGATGGTGACTGCAGCCATGAAGTTAAAAGACACTTACTTCTTGGAAGCAAAGTTATGACCAACCTAGAGAGCATATTAAAAAGCAGAGACAACACTTTACCAACAAAGGTCCATCTAGTCAAGGCTATTGTTTTTCCAGTAGTCATGTATGGATGTCAGAGTTGGACTATAAAGAAAGTTGAATGCCAAAGAATTGATGCTTTTGAACTGTGGTCTTGGAGAAGACTCTTGAGAGTCCCTTGGACTGCAAGGAGATCTAACCAGTCCATCCTAAAGGAGATCATTTGAAGTGTTCATTGAAGTGTTCATTGAGTATTCATTGGAAGGACTGATGTTGAAGCTGAAACTCCAATACTTTGGCCATCTGATGCGAAGAGCTGACTCATTTGAAAAGACCCTGATGCTGGGAAAGATTGAGGGCAGGAGGTGAGGGGGATGACAGAGGATGAGATGGTTGGATGGCATCACCGACTCAATGGACATGGGTTTGGGTAGACTCCAAGAGTTGGTGATGGACAGGGAGGCCTGGCATGCTGTGGTCCATGGGGTCGCAAAGAGTCGGACATGACTGAGTGAACTGAACTGAACTGATGTAACTGTCCAGTTATGAAACAAATCTGTCATTTAATTTTGTCTGGCAAATCATAGTTCTCACTGCCTGATTAACATCAGAATGAACTTACCCTTAGATTGTTGGGGTCTAGTCACATTGGTAAATAGGCTAATTTTACTGCTATTGTTTAATGCCAAAGGTCTCTTTGCAGAAATATTTTAATATCATGTTTATTTTGGTTTCATTTGAAATCATAAGGGAGATTTTAAATGTTACAAATTATCTATGGAATCTAAGTTAATCAGTTTAGATTCACAAATTTGAATACATCAAGTTGTATCCTTACTCCACATAATCACAAATGTGTGTAAATGTAATTGATCTCAAAAGACTAGAAGAAAATGGGCCAATATTTTAATAGTTACCTCTAAATCCTGGAGAAGTTTTATATAGTTTCTAAATTTTCCATAGTGAAAGCATATCACTTTCAGGAGTACAGAAAGAAATTTTTGTAGAGTGGAAACCAGATATTTTAAAATTCAGTGTAATGCACACACATAGTTCAAAAGTCAAATTTGTCTGAAAGGACTAATAATGAAAATAATACTCTGTTCTTCACTCTCACCCTGTCTTAACTCCCCAAAATCAGCCCACTAACTCTATAACTTGTTTATTCTGTAGCTACATCAAAATTCTGTATTTCTTCTATGATTCTACAGTAAATGTGAGTTTATATACAATGTCTGAATTTGTCCATTTTAGATATTCAAGTTGCTGCTATAAGATTCAGCTCACTTATATCACCTCACATCTATCTTCCCCAATTTCCCTGTGTAATTATAACACATATTTGTTTCTCTATTGTTTGGCTATCTTTGAAATTTTAGGCAGTAAACATACACCAAATATAGTCGGTCTCTTAACATCCCCTTGGGTTTAAAGAGAACACTGGTGCTCTTAGACTTATCTTTAGCTCTGCTGTCTTCCTTTCCTGGCATTCCAATCGTAGAGCATTCCAGGTGATAACATTTACATTTGGTCCTATAATTAAAATTACATCTTCCATGCTTTCTCTATCAGTATATTTTAAAATTTGTAAACTAATAACAACGTTTTACATCATTGTGACTTTGTAAGCATTATTCACGGAGGAGTCAAGTGGTATTCTGTGAAGTTAACTGTCTCCTTATACTTGTTTTTATTTCTTCTAATTCTCACAGTATTTTTAAATTTTCCATGACAACAGATATTCTACAACGTCTCCTTTTGTCCCAGGAGACCTCTCCCCCAGAGCCACCTGTCCTCCTGTTTTACCTGGACTGTACGTTCTGCAGGTACAGTGGACAGTCTGACTGATTCCCCAAATCCATTCCATCGCAGACAATGACTGAGGAGACAGTCATGTCCCCTCATTAGACTGAGGAGATATCCTCAGTGAGGATGTTCCAAACACCATTCCTAAAGTTCCAGCAGTCTACAACACTTCCTATTTCCTCCTCTACTTTATTTATTACACCAACACATATCACTTTATAGCATAGTTGCTTTTCATCTCTTCACCTGAATGTAAGCTCCATGAAGGCAGGAAAGTGTGTCTTTATTTTCTGTTTCTTTACCCATATATTTCATATATTTTCATATTTTTCATATATTTCATATATTTCCATATATTTCATATATTTTCATATATTTCATATATTCTCATTCTCAAATTTTCATATATTTCATATATTTTATATATTTCATATATATTTCATATATTTCATATATTTTCATATATTTTAATATATTTCATATTTTCTTATTTTACATATATTTTCATATTCTTCATATATATCATATATTTTCATCTTTTCATCTTTTCATATATTTTCATATTCATAATATATTACATATATTTCCAAATATTTAATATATTTCATATATTTTCATATATTTCATATATTTTCATATATTTTAATATATTTCATATTTTCTTATTTTACATATATTTTCATATTCTTCATATATATCATATATTTTCATCTTTTCATCTTTTCATATATTTTCATATTCATAATATATTACATATATTTCCAAATATTTAATATATTTCATATATTTTCATATATTTCATATATTTTCATATTGCACATATATTTCATATTTTTCATATTTTTCATATTTTCAGAATATTTACATATTCTTCATATATTTTATATACTTTTAATATTTCTTATATTTTCATATAATACATAAATTTTCATATATTTAATATATTTCATATTTTCACACATTTTCATATTCTTCATATTTTTCACATATTTTCGTATTCTTCATATTTTTGGAATATTTTCATATTCTTCA